>NC_142871.1:75017500-76217500 GCF_051225735.1 Oryctolagus cuniculus | reverse complement strand
TAAGAATAGCACATCAATTCCATTCTAGTTCCTTTGAGAAACACAACTTTTCTAACAAATATCTATATTTCAAAAAGGGGAGATGAAAATGAGCCAAGGAAAAGTTCGAGTAGCAAATGAAAGCAAAAGTTATCAGAAATTGATCATTTTAATAATACAGGAGGTAAAAGCCAGAACATAAACATCAAATGAGAAAGGAAACCCATATTTTAGTAATAAAACATTTAATTTATACAATGTCTAATAGTTGTTAATATCGATGATTCATTTAACACTATAGTAATTTTTATAACAAGAAGTTACAGAAGTCACATGTAATTTAAATTTAGCTTCTTGGGGCTAGCATTGTGGTGCAGCTTGTTAAGCCTCTGCTTGCAATGCCAGCATCTCACTGGTTCCTGAGTTCATCCTAGCACAACCCTGGCTGTTCAGGCCATTTAGGGAGAGAACCAGCAGATGGACAATCCACCTCTCTCTCTCTCTCTTTCTTGTGCTTTCTCTCTTTTTCTTTCTTTCTCTTTCTCTCTCTCTGTCACTCTACCTTTCTAAACAAACAAATAAATAAATAAATGTTGCTTCTTCAAAACAAGAAAATCAACTAAAGAAAAACACAAATGATATACAATGCTCCAAATTTCAGGGCAGCATGGTTTTGCCACAGAGTTTTACAAAACACTGTCAGGCAAAACAGTATCATTCTACATAAACTGTTACAGAAAATAGATGAAGAAGGAACACTTCACCATTGTATGAGGTCAGCGTTATCCTGGGCTTAATCCTCTTATCTTGAATTTCTGGTTGTGAGTTGGGTTAACTATCAATGTATTTCTACAGTTCCCGACGTGATGCTAAACCGCTACCAGACTGGGAATCACAGATGTCATAAACAGGTTAGATGTGAGATGGTATGGTATTCACAGAGAGAAGCTTGTGTGATATGATGTAAAAGTCCCCCAAAAGGTTTTATTTCATAAAGCAGTTTTAGGAATTTAAGCCAAAGACTGAGAAAACACTGATATGAAAGAACAAGAGGTTTTCCTCATATTCTCTACAACCATAATAAGTGAGAGAAACAATGTTTTCTTCAATAGTACATTGCCTAAATATTCATTGTATATTCAAACACTTAATTACTAATTATCATTTGAAGTTATTAAAAATTGTATTTAGTGTTAAGATTTTTACATGTTTTTATTTAAAGAAAAAATATTCACCAGATAATGAAGATTTAATGGTACGTTTCTTAATGAAAAAAGCACAATAGAAATTCTGATTTTACATTTTAGAGGTGGGAAAATATATATATTTATTTATATATTTTCAAATGAGTGAAGGTTTGGGTTTATGAGCCTACTTCAAAAAGTTTGTGGAAAAAATAAATTTAAAGATGAGTTTATTTTAATGCAAAACATCGTTTTTTCATAAAGCATATTCCATGAATATTTTAACATACCCTTAAACATATCAAAATATTCTAATATTTTAGTGTGGGGAGCAACTGGGAGCAACTCGGACTAGACTAAGTTACTGGAATTAAGACTTATTCTATGCATCTGCTCTCCCACAATATGGCGCTGAGAAGGGAAACAGCTTCTACACAGCTGCCTCCAGTTCAACCAATAAACTGTGGGACCTGCTCCTGATTGGAGGAGAGCAGCGTACTCGGCGTGTGGGTAGCAGAGTTGGGATTGGCGGAAGAGGACTATAAAGGAGGAGAGAGACAACATGCACCAGGAACATCTAAGGGGAACACCTGTGCAGCCCCCTAGAGAGCCGGCCGGCGGTGTGCCGCTCCCCCGCGGAAGTGGGGAATGTGGCAGGGGGAACCGCCCTTCCACGGAGGTGGAAGGGATGGTAGCCAACCCGGGAAGGACCAGCAGCCAACCCGGGAAGGACCAACAGCAAACCCGGGGAGGGCCGAGCAGACAAAAGAACAACGCAGGGTCCTGTGTCGTTCCTCCACGAAGACGGGGAGCGACATTTTAGGGTGGAATTTAAATTAATTTAAATTTAATTTCATAATTTTATTTCTATATGATGACTTTCTATATGATGACTAAGAAAAAAAATAAAAATAAAAGAGAGGCTACTAATAATGCTAGCAGTGAGGCAGAAAGAAATGGTCAAATCAAAGGTATTAAGAAGAGGCATGTAAGTGGATTTGACTATCCCAAAGGGAATATAAATAGGATTTTATTACATGTTTAGAAAAGAGATGCAGAACCTATTTCCCCAGGAGAGTCCACAGGAGCCCAGGGTGCCCAGGACCTCAATATTGTGACTTTGATTAATGAGTCAAAGTCTCAAGTCAGAGATGCCTCTTCAACTCCTGCCACCCACTGTGTATATACCTTTCTCTTGCTCCAATCATTCGGTCTTATACTAATTTCTACAGGATTTTTTAAAATCAATACTGAATTATTCCAGCCATCTAATGTTTGAGGCAAGTTTATGTATTTCTAATACTCTCAGCATTTCATTTATGCTGAGAATGCATTTGAAGTCAAGCACATACTTTGGTAGTGCTAAAATCAAAATGTAGTTAATTTAAGAGTTCAGAAATATCTTGAAACATGAAGTTAGGAAATGAATTAAGTCTCATTTGAATGTATGTATATGTGTGTGTATGTTTTAAGTCCTATGGACTCAAAGTTTGTGTCAAATCACAGAGAAACCTTATCAAACTCAAAAGAGAAGGATCCTAATACTTTGCAGTTAATTCACCCCTTGCCTCAACCCTAGGAAAACATTGATGTGCTTTACGTGGACTGAATTTCATATTAGTACACTTTAATATAAATAAGTTAATGCATGGTCTTTTGAATTTCACTTTTAGAACTGAATATAATGTTTCACAGTCTACCCATATTTGATATACTAATATATAGGTTGTTAATTGAGAGTAATATTCTGTAATGTGGTTATACCAAAATCAGTTTACTGATTTACCAATTGATGAACACTTTGCTTTCACTTTTTTATTTGTTCTCTTTTTTTATAATATATATTTTCTATTGATTGATTTATTATTTTAACTTCTACATATTATTGGGGTACCAGGGAATATAATACAGAACAAGTATTCAATGTGTACTGATCAATTCAGAGTAATTAATGTTTCTTTCTCATTTTCATTACTTTATGATTGGAACTTCAAGCTCTTTTTCTATTTTTAGAAAACATATAATAACATATTGTGAATGATAGTTACCCCACTGTACTGTGGAGCACTAACCATTCATCCATTGAGGGACATCTGGAAAATTTGAGACTTTTGACTCTTTTTTTTTTTTTTTTCTTTTTAACAGGCAGAGTGGACAGTGAGAGAGAGAGAGAGAGACAGAGAGAAAGGTCTTCCTTTGCCGTTGGTTCACCCTCCAATGGCCGCCACTGCTGGCACGCTGTGACCAGTGCACCGCGCTGATCCAATGGCAGGAGCCAGGTGCTTATCCTGGTCTCCCATGGGACTTTTACTCTTAAAAATAAAATTGCTATAAACATTTTGTAAAAGAAAAACAAAGAAAAGAGGATAGGATCAATTCAATAAAGTTGTATTTTCTTTAATCATTTTTAGTAATTCCAGAAAATCATTTCCAAATAACCTTACATTTCTAAAATTGTCTTCTAAAGCATTCACTAACATAATCATGTCATTTCAATTTTAGCACCGTTAATCTGTGAAGTTCTTCTTTTCTTCCAACTGACATAATCTTGTATTCACTGTAATTTTTCAACTAGGTTCTGACAAATGGTAATAAGCATTATTGTAAAAGGAAATAAAATCTGGAAAGAAATTACTGCAATTACTTTTATTTTCTACTATAAATATTTTAGCTATTTCAACAGATTGTTGCATTAAATGTGCACGTATTTTTTAGGTGAAGTATTGAAGAATTTGAATAGGCTACTGCATGTTTAAGAAGACTTAATTGTGGGTGGTAGCTCATAAATAATAAAATTAGAGAATAAAAGTATTTAGGAACAGTGTAAGCAGTCATGTTTTTATCCGTGTTTTCCAACGTTTCATTTCTAAATGAGTGTAACAGATGTAGACATTGAGAAATTGATGGATTATAGCACATCATGTCACACAAAGAAATTTCAAAATCTGCACTTAGTTCCTTAGCAGGCAGTGCTTTATATTCTTGTATGAGTCTAAAATGTAGATGCATCCTTACGGATTTCATTTCATTAGAAAAGTCACACACTTAAAAGAGGCTAGAAAATATATAAATTCATAAACTCAGATTATATAAAAGGTTGAAGATATTTATAAATTTTAATTCTTTTTTGTGACCTCCATTTCTGTCAGCAGTTAGAAATATTTTGAAGGTACAAGTATGATGACTATATCATATTTTCACTTTTTAAATATTAAAATATATTTTCTGGAATTATTTCACTTTTGGAATAGAAGATATATATTCAATTATTTCCCTAGGTAATGATAAGATTGAGGTTATCTAAGTCTGACACATATTTGGGAGATTAAATTCATTCTCATTTTAATACCAATTATCAGGATAACTAACACATATATATTGATAAGAATATAAGAGAAAACACTTAATTTACTTTTCAGAAAAATGTACAAATTTATGATGCATTACATAATGTGTTATTGCATGCACACATTGCATAATGTCCATAATATCCTTTCAAGCATTTGTCATCTTTTAGTTTTAATAGGGAAGTATACACTATTTAACATTATGTATCTTCACCCTCCTGTGTAAGACACGATGGTCAAGATGTTAATTCAGAAACAGAACCTCAAAATATGCAATACAATAATAGAAAACCAAACATCACTTAAAGATAAGTGGGAGACACACTGAGGGGTCCTATAGAACCAATTCTACACACACATCCATCCATCCATTATCTCCAAAATGATCCATTAATATCTGGATCAAAAAATTAGGATACTCTCCACACAGCAAAATTATAATCATCCTGGTCTTTACATGTTTTAATAGAAGCAAGGCCATCTAATATTTTACTTCTCATAAAACATAAATGTACTGCCCTAGTAATTCATACACATGTATATTTAATTTCATTGACATATTAGTTAAGATAAAGGTATGTATTCTTGCTGAAATTTCTTTCTTAAATTCCTCCTTTGATCTCCATATATCAGATAGATTATATGAACTTCATGATTTGAGCTTGGGCTAGTCACCCATTCAAACTGTAGATTGTATCATCATCATACTCATACAACTATGTAACTTATTTTTTAAAATTTTTATTTGGGGACTGATATTGTAGTGGGTAAAACCACAGCCTGCAAGACTAACATCCCATATAGGAACCAGTTCCTGTCTGGCTGCTCCACTTGTGATCCAGCTCCGTGCTAATGGCCTGGAAAAAGCAGCAGAGGATGACTCAAGTGTTGGGGCCCTGTGCCACCCAAGTGGGAGACCTGGATCAAGCTCTTTGCTTCAGCCTGGCACAGCCCTGGCTATTGGTGACCATCTGGGGAGTTTAAAAGCAAATGGAAGATCTCTTTCTCTCTCTCACTCCCTCTCTCTGTAATAGTCTCACATTCAAAAAAAATTTTAAAAATTGAAATAAACTTTTTATTTGTTTACTTTTTTTTTTTGAAAGGCAGCAAACAAAGATTTTCCATCCCCAGATTCACACTTCAGATGCCTGTAACATCTGGGGCTAGGACTGCCCAAAGCCAGGAGTGCAAAACCCAATTTTTAAAGCCAGCAAAAATGGTAAAGGGAAAAGCATCCTGACATTCAAGCTAATTATGGGCAGATGTCAGCTGAGTGGAAGAAGGTTTTGAATAAAGAAATGGTTGTCTAAAAGAAATGCTTCCCTAACATCATAGCATAACTCTACTAGAAAATGCCACTAATTGCAAAGCACAATGAAGGAATAGGGATGGCCTCATATTTTAGGAGACAGCAGTTCACAGTTCTCTGTTCTCCTAGATCGTTTTTTTTTTTTTTTAAGATTTATTTATTTTTGCTTGAAAGGCAGAGTTACAGTGAGGCAGAGGCACAGAGCGAGAGCGAGAGAGAGAAAGGTCTTTCATTCACTGGTTCGCTCCCCACATGGCAGCGATGGTCAGAGCTGCGCCCACCCCAAGCAAGGAACCAGGAGCTTCTTCCAAGTCACTCACGTGGATGCAGGGGCCCAAGCACTTGGGCCATCTTCCACTGCTTTCCCAGGCCAAAGCAGAGAGCTAGATCGGAAGCGGAGCAGCTGGGACTCGAACTGGCACCCATATGGGATGCCAGCACTGTAGGCAGCAGCTTTACCGGCTATGCCACAGTGCTGTCCCCTCTCTCAGATCTTTCTCCACTTATTTTTCCCTCATTTCCTATACCCATAGTTATCTTAATACTAGTAAACCAACTTTTTTATCTCCTTTAAAAGAAATGTGTGTGTATATGTGTGTCTTAAAGATTAGAACTCATGCATATGTCTGTGCAATTATAAAATCTTAAAACTGTTTAAGGCAGGTGTTTGGACACCTGCATCCCACATCATAGTGTGTGGGTTCGAATCCTGACTCTGCTCCCTACTCCTTCCTGATAATGTGCATCTTGTGAGGTTCCAGCTATGGGTTAAGTAGTTGAGTTCCTACCACCCAAGTCAGAGACCTGGACTGAGTTCCTGGCTCCCAGCTTTTGCCTAGCCCATCCCTAAACCTTGTAACATTTGGAAGTGTTCTCTCTCTCTCTCTCTTTCTCTCTCTCTTTCTCCCCCTTTAATGAATAAATATCATAAATAATGAGTAATGTGAACTCTGTTAAGTGGGGTATAGGAAAACAACCAATGAGAGATAGTCTTTTTAAAAACCTATTTGTGGGGCTAGTGTTGTTGGGCTGAGCTTCTGCCTGTGACATTGGGTATCCTGGATGAGCACTGGTTCAAGTCCTGGGTACTCTACCTCAGACTCATCTTGCTAATGAACCTGGGAAAGCAGCAGAAGACGGTCCAACTACTTGGGCCCTGCCACCCAGAAACACCCAGATGGAGTTCCTGGCTCCTGGCTTGAACCTCGTCCAGCATTGGCCATTGTGGCCATCTGGGGAGTAAATCAGCAGGTGGAGACTCTTTCTTTCTGTCTCTACTGCTCCTTATGAAACTCTGCCTTTCAAATATAATAAATATATCTTTATAAATAAATAAAATAAAACTTTTGTGTGTATATCTACATGTGTGCATTTTTACATAAGTGGGACCAACTATCAAACTAAGCATATTTTATAAAGCACTTTTATAAAAATAGGCTTGTAGTCCTGAAGTTTGCCTAGCTAATGAATGAAGTTTATGACACTTCTTAATTCCAATCTGAGGAGCATTATTATTGAAAATAATTTGGCTATCAAGCCTACTTTATCTGCATATCAATTAGGTTATATTTTAACCTTAATCTGAATCTCCATAGCTGCCAAAATGGAAAAATTGGATGAGGTGTTTTCTGAAGGTGATACCCAATTTAAATTTATTTCTTAGGAAATAAATGTTCTTCAGTAAATTATGTACATCTGTGCTCATATGAAGCTGCCAGAATTCCTGAGTTTGGCAAATTTTCTACAGAAATTTTTGTGCGCCACCTTGCTTTAACCTTTCTAAAATATCATTTTTAGCAGAATACGCAGTTTTGGAGGAGCATAATTTCCATTGCTCAGTATTTAGAATTAGACACAAGCTTTGAGAAAATATGTAACATATATGCTTTCCTCACTAAAATTTTTTCAGCAGACTACATTTCATTGTATTTTTTAAAAGATTTAGGGGCCAGTGCTGTGGCACAGTGGGTTAACACCCTGGCCTGAGGCGCATGGCATTCCATATGGGCGCCAGTTCGAGACCTGTCCGCTCCACTTCCGATTCAGCTTCCTGCTATAGCCTGGGAAAGCAGTGGAAGATGACCTAAGTCCTTGGGCCCCTGAACCCGTGTGGGAGACCCAGAAGAAACTCCAGGCTCCTGGCTTCAGATCGGCGCAGCTCCGGCCGTTGTGGCCAGTTGAGGAGTGAGCCATCAGATGGAAGACCTCTCTCTCTCTCTGCCTCTCCTCTCTCTGTGTAACTCTGACTTTCAAATAAATAAAAAAATTTTTAAAAAATATTTATTTATTTATTTATTTGAAGGGCAGAATTACAGAGAGTGAAAAAGAGCAAGATCTTTCATCTGCTGGTTCACTCCCCAAATGGTTGCAAAGGCCAGAGCTCAGCGGATCCGAATCCCATATGGGTTCAGGGGCCCGAGAACTTGGGCCATCTTCTGCTGCTTTCCCAGGCCATCAGCAAGGAGCTGGATAGGAAGTGGAGCAGCCAGGACTCAAAAAGCTGCCCTAACAGGATGTCTGCAGCAGAGGCAGGGACATTACCTGCTCTGCCATGGCTCTAGCATTTCATCGTATTTTAAGTTGCCTCTTCAGCACCTTATAAAATACCTGACATAAAGAAAGCTAGGACTATGCCTTCAAGTTTGAACTTTACTGATTTAGTCAAAGAGAGTATCATTGAAGAGATTTTTAATTATGTTCCTCCTTCTGAACTTCTCAACTTTGAGTATGAGGCTCTCATCATAGGAAGGAGCTAAAGTGCATGGAACTCATGCAGAGTGAGCATTTTAATGTAAGAGTTGGCATTCTTTCAGAACCTCTGCTAGAAATTATGAAATGAAAGTGAAGATTAGGTCTACTTGTATTTCAGGTGCAGACCTCAGGGCCACTGATCTAGAAAATTAGCATCTGACCAAGAAAGATGAGACCTGTGATAACATAAGGAATAGATAGAAAAGCCTCCAAGAAATTGAGTTAATATTTTCCAATGTGTGCATCAGAACTCTATGCTGGCTTTGTAGTCTTTGTACCTGTATATACCTTCAGATATTTTCAGGTCTTTGTAAACCAAATTCTAGGTTAAGGAGAGTGAGCAGATGAAAAATCAAGGCAGAGATCAGCTCAATCAAGGACAATCAGAATTCCACTTTATATGTATATTTGTATTAAAATGGAAATAGCATTAATCTCATTGTTCCATAAATTGTCTGTATTTGTGGAAGGGAATATTAACTTGATTAATGTTTCTAATGTCCAAAGCTTATCTACGTATTCTTAAAAAGAACTGGAGCATTTAGAGTGAGTCATTAAAGTTCAAGAGGAAAGTTATATGTGTGTGAGAGTTAATTAGACAGCATACTCTTTTTAGATGTTACTAGAATTTATCGTGATCAGTCTTGATCATAACATGTCTTCCCCACATTAATAAACAGAGAAATCCATCCAGAACTGTTTAGATCTGTATTGATGTTCCACTACTAAAACATAGTCTTTTTTTTTTTCTCAGCAAGGAACTGGCAAGAGATAGAGTTTATGGCTTAATCTGTATCTGTAATTAATTTAGTATGAAGAGACAAAATGTTGGCATGAGATCATGGCTTGATTTATAATGAAGAGTAGCACTGTAAATGTGTGGCAGTCAATATTCCGTAACACTTCTCCTATGGGCACTGCAGACAGAGAAGGAGCTCAGGATCCTTTCCCATGCCATTGACACGCTGTGGCTGTGATGATGAATCGGTTTATCATTCTCCAAGAGATGCAGGTGCAGTTAGGTAAAGGCACTAGCTGTGTTTTACTTTCTCATCTCATTTGCAGCTTTTCACATCTACTACAAAATATTACATGCTTTCATTCACTTGTAAAACCATGAAGTTGACACGAAGCCACTCCAGCCTTGCCATACTGACTGATAAAATTTCAATTAATAAAAAAAGCTAGACAGGATTTCTGAGAATTGCACTCTAGAAGCCTCTTGGTCCTCCACTACCAATTTGCATATGGATTATAAATGTCAGAAATGTGAACATGCTTCTCCACCTCACGGGTCAACTTAAACCATTTATAAAACAAAGTAGTCAATGTAGATGTCCTCAGGTTCCTGTTAAGTAACAACATTTCTGCACTTTGAATTTCTTTTTGGCCCAACTTGGATTTTGTATTTGTCCAGAGGCTGACAAAGGTAAAGAGCTGGGTGAGAAGGAAAGCAGTGCAGGCTATTTTTTTTTTTAAGATTTATTTATTTATTTGAAAGTCAGAGTTACACAGAGAGAGAAGGAGAGGCAGAGAGAGAGAGAGAGAGAGAGAGAGAGAGAGATCTTCCATCCAATGGTTCACTCCCCAGCTGGCTGCAACAGCCGGAGCTGCACCGATCCCAAGCCAGGAGAGAGGCAGAGAAAGAGAGAGAGAGAGAGAGAGAGAAGTTTTCCATCCAATGGTTCACTCCCCATTTGGCCTCAATGGCCCAAGCCAGGAGCCAGGAGCTTCTTCTGGGTTTCCCACATGGGTGCAGGGACCCAAGGACTTGGGTCATCTTCTACTACTTTCCTAGGCCATAGCAGAGAGCTGGATCGGAAGTGGAGCAGCTGGGACTGGAACTGATACCCATATGGGATGCCAACACTGCGAGCGGCGGCTTTATCAGCTATGCCACAGCAAAGCTATGCCACAGCGCTGGCCCCACAGTGCAGGATATTTAGGTGGGAGAGCCCTCGATGTAGTCCAACAACTAGTTTGCAGATTAAGCTTTTGCTAAGAATGAAATGTTATCTTCAGTATCCAGGAATCCAGGCCACAACAACATGTTCAAGCAAAAGGGCGTTATTTTAAAAAGTAGGTTTCAGCATGCAGTGAGCTAAGGGCACAGCAGGCCCTTAAGAATATTCTGCAAACGCACATTTGTAAGCCACACGTGTGCCTGAGGGCTGGCGGAACAATCCCAGTTTGCTTCACTTTCTATTTAATTGCCCAGTGATCCAGACAATTTTCATTGAGAACATTCATCCTGGAAATTTCAGCAGCCTGAAACACGGGGCTACTCTCTCCTTTTATCTGCCTCATCTCATTGCAATGTCACGAAAACCTCAGCTTCAAACAGAAAGAAGCGGTTTCCTATCTCGCCAAGCTACCAGAGTCCCGTTTGCTTACAACTTGTCATGAGCAAGTTTGGTCATCTCTTGCAAGCTTTTTATAACTTAATTGATGCCTGAAATTGCTATTTTATTTTTTGTCAAAATATTCTAAAATTTTTGTTTCCCAATTTTATAATTAAATATATTTCAACCCAATATGCAAAACTTGAAGTCCAAAATGATATATTCTGTGATTTGAGGTATAGGAACACCAGATTAAGGAGTATGATTGCAAATGCAGTCCTACTAGACATTATTTATAACACTTTACTTTCTTGTCATCGTAAGTGCTAATTCATCTCTTAAAAACCAAAGTTTTCAACAATAAATGGCACAGATTAACACTGTAAAATTGGAACCAGAAGCAAACTTCCTTTTTCCTTTTACAGTTAAGATTTCTTTTAAATCTCATTTAGAAAAAGGTAAATGAGCTATTCTCAATTTTTAGTCTATGTGATTTATCTGCTGCTGTAAAACTTTTGTCCAGTTTCTTAATAATTAAAAAACATTCCATCTGAAAGTGCATCAAAATACAATTCCTTATTTTTCATTTTCTCACTTTTGCATTTGTCTTCTTTCACTCACATAAGACAAACTCCTTGCATCTAATCTCATGATTCCTTAGGAAATGAAAACTACTCCCACTGGCCTGCATTTCTCCTGTTTGTTTATGTTTTAGTTCAATTAAGCAAACATGCCCTCAGAGAACTGATGCTGAATAACAAGATAAATATGACAGAGCTGCTACATTTCAGAGGTTATGGCACAGTATGTTGACTGCTGAACTTGAAAATCATTATGTCAAATGTAGAATTTTTTATTTTTTGTAAATGGCTTTTATTCACGGTCAGCCCCAGGGCGGTAAGGGGGAGCAAGTTACGCATGGCCTACGTCTAACCTCCAACACCAGGTGCTGGCTGGAGGGTCTCGTAAGGTTGCAGAGCAGGGCAGCAAAGTCTCATGGGCCTCCTCCAGCTGAGGCTGCACTGTGCTGTGCCTGAGGTCAGACCCTCCACTTGTCTCCCTGCAGGACCCCTTCCCCCCTTTCTGCTATGACCATCGCGTCGCTGGCTGATCACGGGACGAGTCCCTGCACTTCGCTGGACCTCAACTGGTTTATTCTACAAAGCAGAGATGGTGCCACCAACAAACAGCCTTCCTGAGGCCGGCGGAGGGAGAAGCCATGAGGCAAAGCGCTTGGCACGCAGATGGTGCTTCTGTCACTGGGCTTTGTCTTCTAAACACAAGGACACCAGGCACGGAGTGGGAAAGCTGCGTTCCCTTAGCCACGCAAGTGCAGGCTGAAACTTAAAGATCCTGGGCTTGCTACCCGCTGCTGGGCTTTGTCACAGCCCTGGAAGGTGTTTCAGATGCATCACGGTGGAGGGGACCTCCACACTTGTCCAGGGCGCCCATTTCTCCGTGCCCCTGGAGACCTGTGCGGCCCCGCATCGCTGCCGGGAGCACACCTGTCACCTGTTCGCTCACCGCAGCTCTGGCTTTCACACCCACTCCTTGGCTGATGCCTTGCAGGGTCAGAGACAGACACTATACAGCTGGCAGGGGGAGAATGGCAGTTCGGAGGGCAGGTCCTGGCTATGAGAAGCCATTAGCAGGGTGTGGGGGGAGACACCTCCAGCTCCTTTAGCGGAAATAGAGAACTCATCACGAGATGACTCCAAATAATAATCAGGTAATAAATAAAATTTGGTGCAACATTATTAGAAGAGCTGAAAAATATATTTTAGTTTCATAGGGTAAAATTTTTTTAGGACGTATAGTTTTACATACTGTTCACTAAAATAATACAATAAAATATTAGTTTTATATACTTCAATATATTACATATGTTTTTATTAAAGTTAATTTTTGCAAGAATAATGTATGTTCACAGTCAAAATAATCAAATAGAATGGTAATGAAAAACAGCAGTTTCCTATCTAGACCAAGTCTTCTTTCAGCCCTCATAAATGGTTCTTCTAAAATTCAGTCGTACATTTAAACAAAAAAGTTTATAACATTATTTGTTGATTTACCAATTTTAATCACTACTTATTAGCTTCCTTTTTTTTATAGTGGTTATAGCACTAACTTTAAAAAATATCATTCTAGGGCCGGCGCCGCGGCTCACTAGGCTAATCCTCCGCCTAGCGGCGCTGGCACACTGGGTTCTAGTCCTGGTTGGGGCGCCAGATTCTGTCCCGGTTGCCCCTCTTCCAGGCCAGCTCTCTGCTGTGGCCAGGGAGTGCAGTGGAGGATGGCCCAAGCACCCCATGGGAGACCAGGAAAAGCACCTGGCTTCTGGCTCCTGCCATCGGATCAGCGCGGTGCGCCGGCCGCAGTGCGCCGGCTGCGCCGGCCATTGGAGGGTGAACCAACGGCAAAGGAAGACCTTTCTCTCTGTCTCTCTCTCTCTCTCACTGTCCACTCTGCCTGTCAAAAAATAAAAAAAAATAAAAAATATCATTCTAGGTGTCATCATTTTTTTATAGAAGATTAGGCTACCAACTGCAGTGTAGGCATCCCACATGAGTTTCTGTTCAAGTCCCGGCTGCTCCACTTCTGATCCAGCTCCCTGCTAATATGCCTGGGAATGCAACAGAGGATGGTCCAAGTCCCTGGGTCCCTGACATCCATGTGGGAGACTTGGAAGGAACGCCTGGCTCCTGGCTTTGGCTTGGTCCAGCCCTGGTCATTATGGCCAGTTGAGAAGTGAACCAGTGTATGGAAGATCTCTCTCTCTCTCTCTCTCTCCCCCTCTCCCTCTCTGTCTCTTTCACGTTCTCTTTCTCTGAATTTCTGCCTTCCAAATAAATGAATATTAAAAAAAAAATTCTTCCCACACTTTTCCAATATAGCCCAATACAGTTTTAAGTTTATATTTACTATATAACTACATTTTATATATAACTATGTTTGAACCAGTTAGTGTAACGCATCTTTCCACTTTCTAGAGTGTTTTTTTTTCTTTTTTTGTCATTTTGTTTGAAAGAGACAGACATAGAGAGATTTCCATACACTGGTTCCCTCCCCCAAAATAGCCAAAACAGCAGGGGCAAGGTCAGGCCACGTTCAAGAACCCAGAGCTCAATCCAGCTATCCCACGTGGTGGCAGGCACTCAATTGCTTACGCCACCTTTTGCTAACTCCTTAGCCACTCAACTCAAACCAGTGTCCATTTTTTTTTTTTTTTTAACAACCCGGTACACCATTCTTAACATACACCAGAATCAGGTTACATGATTTAAAACCTATTTTCAAAACTTTCTCTTAGCATTCATCTGGGAAAAAATAATAAATTAATGGACACTTTATTTGGCCATCCTCAGTGGAGACATTAATTTTACCAATGGAGTTCTGGCATTTTGTCCATTACCACAACATTGCAGATGACAGTATTTTTGCTAACTGACACAATCTTCTTAACTTAAGAGATATTATTTAAAAGTCAAGCTCCCAGGTTCAATAGTACCCTCAAATATAAAGTAGCTTGATCTCATTACAAGGTTACAGAGACACAAAGACAAACACTACATCCATTCTCCTAGAAATCTATGTGGAAATGGTACCTTAATCCCACATCTCACATTGTCCTTGCTCAGTCACTAACTATAGGAGATAGTTTTCCCTTGTGATAATTTCTGTGATTTCACCTCAACACTAAGCATCTATACCAGTAATGTCCATGGACTGTCTCCCTTATGGTAGTGAAAAATTGCTCATGAGACACTTACTGCTTTTCTTCCTTTGGATTCTTTTACATGTCCTGAGCTCACAGTCTGATTAATTTAAACCCTTGTTATAATCACTCTCTTTCAAGATATATACCCTGACATTCCTATCCTTAAAGAGAAATCTTATAGTATATGTTAAAATCTGTGCCATTCTACAAATGAAGGGATATTATCACTTTTCCCAGGAGGCAATGTCAACCCCTTGACCCTCAGGAGATGGGACCATTCACTTCCCAATGTCTTCTCCTTCAATGCCTTGTTTTCTTCCATAGCTTCCAGCCAATTCTCTCTAACTGTGATCACCAGAACCACCCCGACCCCTTGGTTACACAAAAATGCCATTAATCTTCACACAGGATTTACTAAACTAAAAGCCCATACCCTCCAACAACATAATTGTTGGAACTGTTACCTTGACCTGATAAATATAACACAGTATCATGTAAAATAAATATGCATTGGGGCTGGTGTTGTAGCATAGTGGGTAAAGTTGATACCTCTGAAGCCAGCATCCTGCATGGACTCCAGTTTGAGCCCCGGATGCTCCACTTCTGATCCAGCTTCCTGCTAAAGGCCTTGGAAAAGCAGTGGAATATGGGCCAAGTGTTTGGGCCCCTGCAAGCCACACTGGAGATCCAAATGTAGCTCCTGACTCCTAGCTTCAGCCTGGCTCAGCATTGGCCATTGCAGTTACCTGGAGAATGAATCTGGGAATAGAAGACCTCCCTTACTCTCTTCTTGTTCTCTGCAACTGTGAAGTTCAAATAAATAAATAAATTTTTTATATGTATATATATATATACTTCTCTATAAAATGCATATTTTAATATGTATTATAATATTACCTAGTTGTCATGAGAGACCCTAGAGATTTCACACCTATTTTCTTGGTTGATATCTTAAAAGGGCAAAACGTAGTTACAAGGCAATCTACAAGGACTACTTCTACTTCTACTTGTGTTCTTTTATTTACTCTCATAATAAAATGCTTTCTGTAGTCTTTAGGACAACTTGTACCTGACAAAAATTTGCCCTTTTTAATCAGATTATTGAAATGTCTCCAATAATTGAACTCAAAATTGATATCAAAACATAAAGGGGTCAATTGTAACAGTTTTTATGTGCTATGTTGATCCAGTTTCAAGGTGCTAGAGACTTGTTGGTTCCCGTTCTGGAGGAGCCAGTTAAGTCCACACCCCAGTAACCTACACTGCAGTAACACACCCTGGGACACTATCCACCAGCTCTAATCACCCCAGAACCAAACTAACAGGTTCAGGTTTTACATCCCAGAGATCCCTGAAATTATTGAAACTAGCCACCCCTAAGCCTGTTTCCTCTGCCTTGCACATTCCTTCCTTTGGAGAGCATAGGGAAGACTCCTGCTCCTAGCTCCCCCATCTTCCTTTGCCTCATGATTGACCTGGGTGATTTCTAATTTACTCTCCCACCCTTGGCTTGACATGAACTTGCTCTCTAAGGATATAAAAGTATAACAAACTATCTTTTCTTTATCAGTCATCTGCTGATCTGTCTGCCTTTCACTTCCTAAATATAATAAAATCTATTAAAACTATATTTGGGAAGGCTTGCTTGCATTGTGGCATAGTTGGTTGAGCCACAGCCTGCAGCGCTGGCATCCCATCAGGTTTGAGTGCACGCTGCTCCTTTTTTTTTTTTTTTTTTTTTTTTTTTTTGACAGGCAGATTAGACAGACAGAGAGAGAGAGAGACAGAGAGAAAGGTCTTCCTTCCCTTGGTTCACCTCCCCCCCCAAACGGCCGCCACGGCCAGCGCACTGCGCCGATCCAAAGCCAAGAACCAGGTGCTTCCTCCTGGTCTCCCATGCGGGTGCAGGGCCCAAGCACTTGAGCCATCCTCCACTGCCTTCCTGGGCCACAGCAGAGAGCTGGAATGGAAGAGGAGCAACGGGGACATAATCCAGGGTGCCGGTGCCACAGGCGGAGGATTAGCCAAGTGATCCGCAGCGCAGGCCACTGCTCCACTTCTGATCTGACTCCATGCTAATGCACCTGGGAAAGCAGCAGGACATGACCTGAGTTCTTGGGCTCCTGCTTCCATGTTGCAGACCTGGAAGAAGATCTTGGTTGCTGATTTCAGCCTGCCCCAGCCCCAGACATTGTGACTATTTGGGGCGTGAATCAGCAGATAGAAGATCTCTCTCTCTCTCTCTCTCTCTCTGTCTCTCTTTCTCTTTGTCTTTCTCTCTTTCTCTCTGTAACTCTGCCTTTCAAATAATTAAATAAATCTTAAAAATAAAAACAAAAAAGCTATATTTGGCTAAATCATACCATTTTCTGGTATTTCATTGAAGTCTTCCATTCTAAAAGCCCAAGCTAAAAGGATTCTACCAAATTGATATATCAACAATATTCTCTTCAATGAAGTTAAGTAAGTAAAATTATAGCCTTGCATCTAGAATACAACATTTACTGAAATCCCTGCATTTTTGTTTTTAATGTAAGGAGACATATATATGTATATATCAAGTCAATTTATTTCTCATTGTTTCTAAAAAGCTCTCATATGTTAATGCTTTGATTTTTCATTTGAAAAAATATTTGCATAATTGAATTAAGGTAATCCATTCTTCTGCTTATAAAATATCTTACTTTGTGGGGGCTGATGCTGTGGCACAGCAGGTTAACGCCCTGGCCTGAAGCACTGACATCCCATATGGACGCCAGTTTGAGACCCGGCTAATTCACTTCAATCCAGCTCTCTGCTATGGCCTGGGAAAACAGTGGAAGATGTCCCTAGTGCTTGGGCCCCTGCACCCACGTGGGAGACCCAGAGGAAGCTCCTGGCTCCTGGTTTCAGATCAGTGCAACTCCTGCCATTGCAGCCAATTGGGGAGTGAACCAGCAGATGGAAGACCTCTCTCTCTCTCTCTCTCTACCTTTCATCTCTGTGTAACTCTTTCAAATAAATAAATAAATCTTTTAAAAAAAGAAATATCTTACTTTGCAAGTTTCTACTTGTATTTTTTAAGATTTGCTTCTGATTGAAGTCATTTTCTATCTGGTATGTAGGGTGGAGAGTAGTAGTGGACAGAGTTTGAAATGGGAGAATTATTTCTAATGGAATTGCTAATCTTTGAAAATCAACATAATTTAAAATTACAGTATAAATAATGGATATCGATGGCAGTGTCCTCTGAAATCTGGAGACAAAAAGGGGAGGTGTTAAATTAAACTGCAATTGTGTATTCTCCAAGCATCAGGAAAGCTCTGGTGATCCTGGGGTAAGTCAAACAAAGTACGTGCGGCTCAGGAGGGATGAATCCACTTTGAATTAATTTAATCGTTTAAACTCAAGATAGTCGTTATACTAACAACACTGAACCTTCTGGGAGTAGGATTTCCTAGCATTTTATGAATTTGTATAAAGATTCATGTTGCTTTGAGTGATGTGAAACTGGACTGTAATCATTAACACCAGTTCCATTTAAAGTTCAGGGATACCCCACACACATGTCAATGGTTTAATTTCTTACATGGTGTGAGTTGCATTCATAACTGCCTGTGTACCCTGGATACCCTGAGAGGATCATTCGTGTGACTCTGGGAATGCAGCCTTTTCTTTAAATTCATGAAAGTTAAAACATGGGTTAAATTTTTCATATAAAGTTTTTTTTTTTTTTTTTCAAAAGAAGAGATACCCACTCTTTCTTCTCACTAGGTTAGGTCTTCAGGAATACTAGAGTGGCCAATTTTGGTATTATTTTTTTCCTTCTATAATCAAGCTTCCATTTTTTATTCAGGATGGGGAATGTCTGGGCCATGGGCCCTATAAGGTCTGAGAATCCTTTTTTGTCTGGGCTTGCGAAGGCAACCGTAGGTTGGACTCAAAAATTTATTAAACATATACCTGGCTAATTTTTAAATTGATAATTTTGTGTGGCCCACGCATTATGTTATAAATACCACAGTGGCCCCTAGTGGAAGAAAAACTGCCTGCCCCTGTGGCACACCCGCTGCAACTATCATTTTGAGATTTTATTTTGTTTTTATTTATTTATTTTTTTAATGATTTATTTATTTATTTGAAAGAGTTACACAGAGAGAGAAGGGGAGGCAGGGGGGAGGGGGAGAGAGAGAGAGAGAGAGAGAGGTTTTCCATCCACTGTCTCATTCCCCAATTGGCCACAATGACCAGAGCTGAGCCAATCTGAATCTAGGAGCCAGGAGCCTCCTCAGGGGCTCCCACACAGGTGCAGGGGCCCAAGGACTTGGGCCATCTTCTGTTTTCCCAGACCATAGCAGAGAGCTGGATTGGAAGTGGAGAAGCCAGGACTCAAAATGGCACCCATATAGGATGCCGGCACTGCAGGCGACGGCTTTACCCGCTACACCACAGCGCAGGACCCTATTTATTTATTTTTACACATTTGTTTGTTTATTTAAAAGGCTGAATTACAGAGAGAGAAGGAGAGACACAAAGATCTCCCATCTGCTGATTCACTACCCAGATGGCTGCTATGGCTAGGACTGGGCCAGGCCAAATTTGCGTGTTGAAATCCTACTCTGCAATCTGATAGTGCTAGGAGGTAGTGTCTTTTAGAGATGATTTTCCTCATGGTGAAGCTCTAATGAATATTAATGCCTCTGTAAAAGAGTCTCAGGGGACCTGTGTTGTTGTATAGCAGGTTAAGCTGCCACTTGCCATGCTGGCTTCCAACACCTGAGTGCCAGTTCCAGGCCTGGCTATTCCACTTCCAACCCAGCTCCTTCTAAGGTTCCTGGAAAGGCAGCAGAAGATGGCTATGTACTTAGGCACTGACCACCTACGTGTGAATCCAACATAGACTTCCTGTCTCCTGGATTCAACCTGCCCAGATCTGGCTCTTGCAGCCATTTGGGAGTGAACCAGCAGACGATGATCTTTCTTTCTCTTTCTCTGGCATGTCTCCTTTTGGATACATCTTTTAAAAAATAAACAAAGTGAGAAGCCTCAGAAAGCAACACACAAAACAAAACAAAATAAACAGAAAAAAACAGCTCTCCGTGCATTGGGAAGTGGCTCTGACCAGATACAGAGATTTCCTTGGAATTCCCTGCTTCTAGAACTATAAGAAACAAGTGTTTGTCATTCAAACTACAGTATTTTTGATACATCAGATGAACTAAGACCTGCATTCCCTAAATAGTCCAAATATTTATCTCAATACTGTTTTTAAAAATACCATAAATTTTTAAAGATATAAACCAAACAAAGCATTAAAGTTTTTTGAAAGGCAAAGTTTGATGGAGCAGAATTAGGATTTGGAACCATGGAGGGCTGACAAAGTGGGGAATGCTTTCTCATATGTGAGCAAACTCATAGTTCAAACATTAAATTTGGTGGGTGTCAATGAAAATAGGGGTAAAAGCGAAAAGGAAAAAAAATGGATTTTTAAAATTTATTTTTCTTTGTGAGGCAGAAAGAGAGACCATCAGAGAGTCAAACAGATAGAGATCTTATCCACTGAGTCACTACCCAAATGTCAGCAATGGTGGGTCTAGGCCAGGACCAAAACCAGGAGTCCGGAGCACAGCTCAGGTCTCCCATATGGGTGGCAGGAACTCAACTACTTGAGCCATCACTGCACCTCCTGGTGTCTGCATTGACAAGGCTCTGGATTCTCTCCAATGCAGAATATGAGTGTCTCAACCACTAGGCTAAATGCTGCTTTCAGAAAAAAGGAAAATGTTTTGTTCAGCACTATTGTGTACCAATTCTGTGTCAAGTGCTGTTTTAGATGATGGAAACATCTGGGTGAACAGAAGCAGATAAAAACTCTTACCTCGTTGAAGGAGAGAAGAGCAATGGCTCCTTGCTGCTGGTGAAAGATTATAATGGATGATGTTCACACTTAAGTCGGCCTCCTTGACAGCTAAAGTTGATAGAGAGAGCCATGTTTGGAAAAGATATAAAGCCAGAGGAGAGAGAGATTCTTCACCACATTACCCAGAAAAGCCCAGCAGCATTTCAAAGATGAAGCAATAATGAGGCAAGACTAAAGGCCTGTGTGCTGTTGATTAATCAGAAGACAGATACTGCTCCTCAGTTGTTTGAATATTTCTGCACTAGGCACAGAGGATAGCAGAAATGTAGTTGTTTGCTTCCCATAAGGTAAGTGATTACAATTTGGCACTCTGAGAGCAGCCTCTGAATTCATGCTATTTGGTATAGGTTGTATGTTCTTAACTCCTTATGGACTTGGGATAACTAAATGAGAGAACACATGTATCACACCTTGCAAATAGCGCTGGCACATAAATAAAAACTCAACAAGTATTGACTGTTGTCATTACTATAATACTCATTTCAGAGACACAGAATTCAGCAAGAATTGCCTGACATTCAGTGTATTAGTGAATTGAACCTTATAAACAAAGAAGCAAAGAAGCTTTGCTCTGTGGTGTTTACTTGTAGTGCTCTCTAAAGTAGGTAGAAGCAAACTGTCAAGGCTGAGTGATTATTAGATACTTCAGTTACCAGACTAACTGGGCAGAAAATAATGCAGTTACACTTAAAATAATGTTTTAAGGCTAACAGAATTCAAGGTATCATAAAATTTTACTAAGTTGTTGATGAGAAAGACAATAAAAATACAGAAATGCTTCTTCAATGTGCCTTTTATTTAGCAACATGAGTTATGATAGCATCTACAGCAATAATACCTTTGTTTTTGTGCTTACCTAGAACCAAATTTTTGTAAAGAAGCTAGTAATAGTAAAAAAAAAGTAAATAGTAAATAGTAAACTATATAATAGTATAATAAATAGTAAACTAGTAAATAGTAAAAAAAAAAAACTAAAATTAATTCTGAGCTCCACTCAAAAAGACATAAACTATTTTCTTTTTTTGTTTGAAACACTTATTTTATTTGAAAGAACGAGTTCCAGAGAGAGGTAGAGACAAAGAGAGAGGTCTTCCATCTGCTGGTTCACTCCCCAATTGGCCGCAATGGCTGGAGCCGCGCCAATCCGAAGAAAAGGAGCTTTTCCCGGGTCTCCCACATGGATGCAGGAGAGCCATCTTCTACTACTATCCCAGGACGTAGCAGAGAACTGAATTGGAAGAGGAGCAGCTGGGACTAGAACCAGGGCCCATATGGGATGCCGGTGCTTCAGGCTAGGGCTTTAACCCACTGCGCCACAGAACTGGCACCCACATAAACTATTTTTACTACAGATATGTGAATATTTTTGATAAGTTATCAGATTCTTTAAGTTAATTGTACTGGAATTATTTCCTGAATAAGCAAAGCCTTACCTGCCCTAGCCTACTCCTTCCTTAGTTTTTAGGTGACAAGCTCACACTATTTAAATTTTTGAAGCTTTCAGTGCTATTTTAGGTGACCATATTTTGGTCCAAGTAACTTGCCAGGTGCTTAAGATTTAAATCTAAAATTGCCTTCTATGTATAACAAGATAAAAATAAAATCCTGAATGACCCTTTGTCTTTTAGGAACAAAAATATTTCACCATTTGTAAACATTCTCAGCCTATAAGCCTATACAGAAAGTGAACCACTCCTTCAGGGAAAGGGTGAAATGGAGAGACTTTGAAGAACAGGTATCTGCATTTTCGTCACCAAATAACATACATAGTCACAAAGTCATTTATTCCCTTATAAATTCATTCTCTTAGGATTGTATTGAGTATTTACTATGTAGTATACAGTATCTTTAGCACTTGCATTTCAGAAAAGAAGGCACTTGATTTCCACAAGCCACCACTTTAAAAAATCTCATTTGTTTGATTTCTGCATGTGAGGAATCATAATTTCTACAGTATCTAATTCATAGAAGTGTTGATGTAAATTGGGACAATGCAGACCAAAACCCTTGAAAATATTAAAGTACTATTCAAAAGAGAAAATGACATTACTGAAACTTAAATGACCTAGATTCCTTTTTGTAGAATTTAATATATGTATGTTTATACATGACACATATAATTGTATATACTTCTGGGGTACAGCATGGTATTTCAATACATGTATAAAACTTGCAATTGTCAGTTAGCGTATCCACAACTTCAAACATTTATCACTTGTGTTGGAAATATTCAGAATCCTATTAGCTATTTTGAGGCACACAATGAACTGTTAATCAGTAACCTCACTGTGCTATAGAGCATTACAACTTATTCCTCCCATCCAACTCACTCTTGTACCCATCAATAATGCTCCACTTCCTATTCCCTCCTGTGCTTTCCACCCTCTAGTAATCACTATTCTACTCTTTAGTTCTATGAGTTCAACATTCTAAGTTTTCACATGTAGGTGGTAACATAGCAGTTTTCTGTCTGTGCTGACTTGGTTTGCTTAACACAAATGTCCTCCAGGCTCATCTGTGCTGCTGAAAATGAAAAGACTGAATTCTTTCTGTATTACTGAGTATCATCCCATGCACATAGATAGTCACATGCTCTTTATCCACCAGTGGAGCACCCAGGTTAACTCCACACCCTCACCGTTGGGAACAGTGTTACAATAAACACAGGAGTACATGCTGGGTTTTCTTTCCTTTGGATATATACCCACATGGGATAACTGGATTGGATGTCAGTTCTACTTCTAGATCTTTGAGTTAACTCCATACTGAATTCCACAAGAGCTGCACTGATTTACATGAGTCTGCCATCATGGCTTTCATTTCCCTTCCCCTGATGATTTCATATACTTGTTGACCACTCGTGTATCTTCTTTTAGGACATGTCTACTCAGATCACTTGCCCATTTTTAAATTGGATTTGGCAGAGGGGAGTGTTGGGTTGAGTTGTTTCATCTCATCAGCCAAAATGCTTGCAAATATTTCCCCTCATTCTATTTCTGTGAAGAATGTCATTGGTATTATGACAGGGATTGCATTGAATATGTAGATTAGATTATTTTGAGTAGTATGGACATTTAAAAATATTAGTTCTTCAACTCCATGACCATGGGATGACTTTCCATTTTTCAGTGGTCTCTTCAATCTCTCCCATCTCCTTGTTTCAATTTATTCCAAGTATTTTCCAGGTTTTGGAACTGTTACTGTAAATAGGATTGCTTTACTAGTGTAATGATATGCTACTCATTTTTTCAAGTTTATCTGGTTTTATGCATTTTTTTTGGTCCTTGTCGGGGTGCCAGATTCTGTTCCAATTGCTCCTCTTCCAATCCAGCTCTCTGCTGTGGCCAGGGAAGGCAGTGGAGGATGGCCCAAGTGCTTGGGCCCTGCACCCGCATGGGAGACAAGGAGATATTCTGCATTTTAACTGAATTTATTTATCAGTTCTAACAAGTTTTGTTGTTGTTGTAGTTTTGGTGGAGGTTTTAGTTTTTCTACATTGTTGTAAGCATAGTAATGCCATGGAAGTGGTGTTGGGCCCAATAAGCTTTTAATTAAGCAGCAGGGAAGTTATATGTTTTAATTTATATAACACAAGACACTGGATAAACCAACTACCCAAAGTTTCCAAGGTGCCTCCCATGCTCCACACGATGTGTTAGCCACAGAGGGCAGAGTTGCATAGCATCCGCATAGTACAGGCTCTGAGCCTGAAAGCACAGGTGTTCAAGGGTGATCACAGTCTCAGTGTCTCGCTGGTGGTTCAACTTCAAATGGACAGAGTCCGGTCTCAGGGAGAGCAGAGCCTCAACACCTGGTGAGTACAAGACTGGCTGGGCAAACTCTCTTACAGGAAGATCTGAATTCGATGGGTTGACCGGGAGTTTCTGCTCAGCAGCACTCAGAAGAATCTGATCAGAGAGTCCCCACTGGCCTCCTCAGTCTGTGTTTTTGTATATTTCTGGACAGTCAGTGTAGGATTGTTAAACATAGTTTCTTCTTATCTGAGAAAGACTTGACATCATTTCTGAAGGTTAGCCTTGCTGGGTATGGGATTATGGGTGCTTTTTGTTTGTTTGTCTTTGTTTTTGTTTGTTCATTTGTTTTCCTTCCAGCACTCTGAATATATCATTCCATTTTCTTCTTGCATGCAAGGTTTCTGCTAAGAAATACATTTTTAGCCTAATGGGAGTTCCCTTATATGTGAGTTGACATTTTCCTCTTTCTGCTTTAAGAATTCTTGCTTTATCTTTGACTTTTGCCAGCTTGATTACAATGTGCCTCAGAGAGGATCTCTTTGGGTTGTCTCTACTTGAGGTTCTTTGAGCTTCATAGATCTAGGTGACCATATTTCTTCTTTCTAAAACTCGGGAAGTTTTCAGCTATTATTCTATTATTTCATAAAATATTCTTTTTTGTTTCTTTCTCCATCTCTTCTCCCTCTGGAATTCCTATGATGCAAGTATTTGTTTGCTTAATGGTGTTCCATAGTGTTGTAGACTTTCTTCATTCCTTTTCATTGTTTTTCTTTTGTTTTCTCTGACTAGGATCATTCAAAAGACCTAACTCAGATCAGAAACCTTTTTTCCCTGCTTGATCCAGTCTCTTGTTCTAGCTCTCAATTGTATTTCTTTTGTTCATTGAATTCTTTGGCTGCAAGACTTCTGTTTGGTTCTCTTCTGTGATATCTTTTCCTACATGGAATGTGTTACTCAAATTATGAATCACTTTTTCCTTTAAAGTGTTGGTTGATACTCTCCACTATCTCACAAGGCATCTTTAAGACCAGTATATTGAATTCCCTTTCAGATATGTCTTTAACTCCCTTTTATTTGAGAGGTATGCTGAAAAATTATTGTGTTCCCATGAAAGTGGCTTGTTTCCTTGTTTTTTTATGTACTTTGCGTCTCTATGTTGATAACTGTCCTGGTGTGACTAATTTTTTTCTGATTTTACTTATTATTTTTCTTTAGGGAAAGACTAGATTTAGTTTTGATTACAGGTGGGAACAGCAGTGCACTTTCTGTGCGGTTTCTTCAGCTATAGACTTTACCAGCAATGTGTTTCATGCCCCAGTTGCTGAAGTTGCAAGTGTTCATCACCTCAGAGGCATGGTGCAATTTTGCTAGGAAGAGGACTGCTGCCTGCCTGACTGTTGCACTGGACACAGGTGGCAGTAAAAGTTGTTGGCTGGCTGTTGTGTGGCACACTTCCCAGTGGGTAGAGCCATGGTCTGGCTGACTGCTGAGCTGGGCTACCCATAGGTGCTGTAGGCTAAGTGACTGTGCAGCAGGTTTACCAGCAGGTTAGGGCTGCTGCCTGGCTGGCTGTCAGGTTGGGTGCAGGCATATGTGTGCGTGTTAGGTCACTGGCTTACCTTCTGTGAAGTTCACGTGTTCCCTTGGGGTTTGGAAGCTGAAATCTCAACCATTCTGCTAGGCCTAAGTTTTGAGCAGCTGGGCTTATGGTGCTGCAGCAACCTCTGTGAGCAGGGTGCAATGACAGGAGTCTCAAAAGTGGAGCATGGTAGTTACTAGCCCTAGGGTGAGATGTATTCTAGCAGTGGGTCCAATTTCAGAATGGCACAGAACTGTACTTGCTGAGTTCATAAGGGATGGGGGTACAGGATGTGAGCTCATACTCTGTTATATTACAGCTGTGCAAATTCCAGGCAACTGTCCAAACTGATCAAGATCTCTGAGGACTATGAGAGTCTTCTGTGCAGTTGTCTACAGTGGGAACGGGGGCCTCCAGTTCACCTTTTTCCCATTAAGAAATGTTTGTCTTGGCTCCAGAACAACCTAGGTAAGGGATCACTTTAAAAATAATATTCTTGACTTTAAAAATAATATTCTTGGCTTATCTTTTTCCCTGAACAATCCATCATATTTTTGACAGTACGAAAACCACAAAGTGGACTGGCTGGTCAAAACAGTATCTGAACAAGGATAATTTCTGGGAGTGACTGACTTAGCTTAATTATAAAATGTTATTTATTATTGAAAGAGACTTAGTGACCTTGAAAGGTACACCTTCAATTTTTCTTGTGTATTGGTAAATTTTGCCAAAAATCTTCCATGAAGACTTCCTTAAATTTCCTTCTTTTAAAGATAAAATCATTGATTAATGTGGAATACTTATTTTTATGCGGTACAATGTGATTTTTTTTTTTTTTTGACAGGCAGAGTGGACAGTGAGAGAGAGACAGACAGAGAGAAAGTTCTTCCTTTTTGCCATTGGTTCACCCTTCAATGGCCACCGCGGCTGGCGCACTACAGCTGCACATCGCGCTGATCTGAAGCCAGGAGCCAGGTGCTTCTCCTGGTCTCCCATGCGGGTGCAGGGCCCAAGCACCTTGGGTCATCCTTCACTGCCTTCCTGGGCCACAGCAGAGAGCTGGCCTGGAAGAGGGGCAACCGGGACAGAATCCGGCACCCCGACCAGGACTAGAACCAGGTGTGCCGGCGCCGCAAGGCGGAGGATTAGCCTATTGAGCCATGGCACTGGCCCAATGTGATATTTTAAGACATGGTAACACTATGTAAACTGGTCAAACCAGACAACTAGCTTTTCTATTTCCCCATATTTCCCCCTTTGTATTTTGAACCTAGCAATTCCTCTCTTCCAGTTCTTTATACAGTGAATAATATTTTATTGCTAACTGCATTCATCAGATTCTGCTGTGGTATATTAGAAACTGTTACTTCAATCTTACATTGTTATTATAAGTAAATAAACCTTTAGTCCTTCAACATCCTATTTATTGTGCCATGCATATTTTATTCCTTTGTTTCATGCATTGTTTTTTCAACAAATTTAAAGCATATTTTGTTTTAATGTTTCACTACAGTTTGAGTGCTGCAATATGTCTGATTGATTTCTCTATGTTCCATAACTTAAAGGGCCTTATTCTGTGGGTGTATAGTGAACAATAATTGAAATGATAAAGACTACAACATTTTTATAACTCTAGTTGCATTTTTTAAAAAGTAGATATCTCTACCCAACTTTTTACTGTGAAACATTTTTTACAAAATCAAGAATGTATTACAGTGAAGATGTAGCTTCACAAATCTGTATCAGCAATTGTTAAAATATTTTCCAAATATTGTTTATATTTTCTCTCCACATATACGTATACTAATAAAAATGTATTATTTCGTAAACCATTTAAAATAAGTTACAAACAGCATAATATTTCACTCCTAAGTCCTTTCATTTTTTTTTTTTTTGACAAACAGAATGGACAGTGAGAGAGAAAGACAGAGAGAAAGGTCTACCTTTTCCATTGGCTCACCCCTCAATGGCCGCTGTGGCCGGCGCGCTGCGGCCAGTACACCGCGCTCATCCAAAACCAGGAGCCAGGTGTTTCTCCTGGTCTCCCATGTGGGTGCAGGGCCCAAGGACTTGGGCCATCCTCCACTGCCTTCCCGGACCACAGCAGAGAGCTGGACAGGAAGAGGGGCAACCAGGACAGAATCCGGCGCCCCGACTGGGACTAGAACCCGGTGTGCCAGCGCCACAGGGGAGGATTAGCCTATTGAGCCGCAGCGCCAGCCTCTCCTAAGTCCTTTCAAATACAGATAGCAATAACATTATTCTTTCAAAGTAAATTTACAAAAATTTATTGACATTTTCTTTCATCTAGGTCATATTCAAGTGACCCCAATTTTCCCATTTTATTGCTATTTTTCAAATCCAATAGGCAATCAATAATTGTGCATAGCTTTTAATTTCGTTCCTTGCGTCTTTTCCTTTTGGACAGTCTTCACCCTTGTTTCTGTGTTAATGATGTTGGATTTTGAAGAGGTCAGGCCAAATGTTTTATAGAATATACCACATTTTAGATTTGGCTAATTGCTTCCTTGTAACATTCTTTAATGAGTCTTTCTCATATTTCTTGGAAATTAGAAATAATCTCTTTCTGAAATTCAAACTTAAAATTTATTTCATTAGCTCTGTATAAACGATGTTGAATACTTCATTTTAGATCAAATCAGTTGCACAAAATGTCACACTCCAGTATTACATCAACCTACTACTATTAATGCTAACTCTGATCACTTTAGAGGAAAACTCCAAAGTTTGTCTTTGCAAAAATTATTTGTCAATATTAATCTATTTACATAACTCTATTTAAGAATATTTTCTACCTAACAGCTTTAGTATTCATTAGTGATCCTAGCACAAAGCAATGTATTTCATTTTTAATTCTCTCATCCCCTCTATACTTACTAGACGGTGATCCTCTATCTGAAAAGAACTCTTTAAATGGGTTTGAGCAACAGTTCTACTGACAAGAACTACTCACAAGGATAGGTTAAATACTTTATCCTTTATCTTTGATTATCAACCCTATTGCTTGCTTTCTGGCATTAAAAAATAATTCCAAATTTGTCTTGCAGTTTTTTTCTCACCCAGGTCTAGAATCCTCTAAAGAGCACTGGTCCTTTGAAGGGAGAACAATATTAAGAAATCATTATCTCATTGTGGTCATTGAGCTCATTTTGCTTCTTGACTATTTCAATAGAGGAGCAAGAAAAATTTAACTTGATATTAATATTAGGGATGCTAATTTCATATTAGCCTTTATACTTTTTACCCTCAACTGTTAATTTTTTCCTATATCAAAATTTTATTTCCTTGTGTTATTAATAATATGTTTTCACAAAATGTTGCTCACTCATATATGTGAAACATTTTCAAAATTTCTTGAGTATTACTTTTAACAATAAAACTCTGATTAAGTTTAAGATTTTTATATGCTTTGGTTAATATATAACAGATTAATTATATACTGTCATTATAATGTCTTTGAATCATGGAATATTTCTTCTATATGACTTACATGCTTTTTTTTAAGATTTATTTTATTCATTTGAAAGGCAGAGTTACAGAGAGAGAGAAAGAGAGAGAGAGAGAAAAGAGGGAGAGAGAGAGAGAGAAAAGAGGGAGAGAGAGAGATAGAGAGACAGAGAGAGAGAGATATCTTCCATCCACTGGTTCAGTTCCAAATTGGTCGGTTGGGCCAGGCCAAAGCCAGGAGCTGAGAGTCCTCTAGGTGTCCCCAGTGGTTCAAGCACTTGTATCATCTTCTGCTGCTTTCCCAGGTCCATCAGCAGGAGCTGGAGTGGAAGTAGGGTAGCTGGGATTCAGCACCCACATGGGATGCTGCTATTGCATGCAGCAGCTTTACCCACTACACCACAATGCCAGCCCGAACTAACATACTAATTTAGTGCTCAATTGGGTTAATTTGGTTTTTGATTTTGTGAAAGTATAGGACTTGTGAGTTTTTTCCCTAAAAATATGTGAAAATTCTATGTGGTTTGAAATACAGAAGTATTTTATAAGAATGTTTTCGGAAAGAATCTCTCCCTAAACACTACTTTCTACTCCTTCCACCTCTTCCACTGTATCCATTCATTTAGATTATTTTCTGGTTAATGCTTCTGGTGTTTCTTTTTTGCAGAAATAAGCAAATATGAACATATAGTCTTATTTTCTCTGTTTCCTCACCTTTTCATTATAAAATGAAACATTATATAAATTGCACTGTACCTCACTTTATTTCCCTTAAAGTATATCCTGAAATCTTCCTCCCGGAAATTCTAAGCCCACAGCCCCATATTATACTGCTCTACCCTCTAGGGTACATTCTGTACCCATGAAGGTTTTATTCTATATTCTAGAGTTATCTACATGTTTCCAATATGTCTCCATTTGAAAATTTGGCTGCGGACCTCACCCAGGAGAAGTGGCAGGATATGACAATGGGTTTGTAGGTGTGGTGCTGAGGACCTACGGTAGCCTGCTGCCCTTGGAACACTGCATTACCAAACCCAAAATGATCTTCAAGTTGGAGCAAGGGACAGAGCTATGGATGAAGAAAGACTCACAAGGCAAAACATCCTAGTTGACCAGAAAAGGAATGACTTTATTGGAACTAGCCAGGAAAGTCAAGACAAGTTTGAAAGGCATGTGAACTGAACAATCCACAGTCTCAAGTGTCCCTTCAAAAAAGAGAACTCCATAGATGTGTGGGTTTCAACTTTTGTTCTATCCTGTTATTAGGAGGCTTGCCGGGCCGGCGCCGCGGCTCACTAGGCTAATCCTCCGCCTAGCGGCGCCGGCACACCGGGTTCTAGTCCCGGTAGGGGCGCCGGATTCTGTCCCGGTTGCCCCTCTTCCAGGCCAGCTCTCTGCTGTGGCCAGGGAGTGCAGTGGAGGATGGCCCAGGTGCTTGGGCCCTGCACCCCATGGGAGACCAGGAGAAGCACCTGGCTCCTGGCTCCTGCCATCGGATCAGCGCGGTGCGCCGGCCGCAGTGCGCCGGCCGCGGCGGCCATTGGAGGGTGAACCAACGGCAAAGAAGACCTTTCTCTCTGTCTCTCTCTCTCTCACTGTCCACTCTGCCTGTCAAAAAATAAAAAATAAATAAATAAATAAATAAAAAGAAAAAAATGAAGAAAAAGAAAAAAAAAGGAGGCTTGCCGTTAACCTGGGGTGCTCTCTCTCCCTCTCTCTCTCTCTCTCAACACAGCTCTGAACTTAGCATTGACAACCAAAGTGTTACCAGGAAACCTCTCAGAAACGATGAATCAAGAGCTTTTGACTTCCCTTTGGACTCTGTTCAGCTCAGTTATTGCCTTGTTCATGCACATTCAACATCCTAACCCACATTCCCTAATACATGGTCCTAAGCCTCTGGTCCTAATTGTTTGCCACCTTTATTGACTATAATCTTCATTCATCTCATATTGGAAGTAGGTCTCACCCTTTGATTGTTATCTACTAACATGTATTATCACTAACATGTATTATTGTACACAGAGTTTGCTAATCTGCATCAGTTTTGCAATGCGCTATGAAACAATGGAGGGGGCCGGCCCTGTGGTGTAGTGGGTAAAGCCATCAGCTGCAGTGCTGGTATCCCATACAAGTGCCGGTTCGAGTTCTGGTTGCTCTCTGCTATGGTCAGGGAATGTAATGGATGATGGCCCAAGTCCTTGTGGTGCGTGCTCTCTCTCTCTTCAGATTTGTTTATTTTATTTGAAAGAGTTACACAGAGAGAGAAGGCGAGGCAGAGAGAGAGAGGTCCTCTATCTACTGGTTCACTCCCCGGATGGCAACAATGGCCAGAGCTGCGCTGATCCAAAGCCAGGAGCCAGGAGCTTCTTACGGGCCTCTTATGCAGGTGCAGGGGCCCAAGGACTTGGGCCATCTTCCACCACTTTCCCAGGCCACAGCAGAGAGCTGGATCAGAAGTGGAGCAGTCGCGATTCAAACCAGTGGCCATATGGGATGCTGGCACTGCAGGTGGCAGCTTAACCCGCTATGACACAGCACCGGCCCCAGAAGACTCTGTGTGTGTGTGTGTGTGTGTCTCCCTCTTCCTCTCTGTAACTCTGTCTTTCAAATAAATATCTAAAAAAAAAAAAAAAATAGAGACCTGAGACTCCTGGACGACCAATCTCTGCAATCCAGTTAATCACTCAAGCAGGAATGTCTATGTGTAGTCCAGAATGCCCTAAGTTGGTTGGCCCAAGGATGTGCAGACCTACGGATTCGGTACCCTTGACCTGGCACTGGAATAATCCCAATGTCCACAACTCATTAACAACTGACAAGGCTGTCCCTTTAGCCATTTGCTATATTCCCTCCTATGGAATTCCCCTATTCACAGGCAACATAACTCATGATCTGTTAAATTTCTCAAGATAGAGCTTGAGCTCCACCCACCCAAATATGATGTCACATTTCAAGATCCATTGGTTTATAAAAGATAGCTTCTCATCTGGGGGATCTCCTAAGGAAAGGAAGCCACCACCTCATTGGAATGATAACACTGGTGAAGGGGGCTGACTGACCCAGTGCTTCCTGTTAGACAAAAACAGCTGGAACACATAACAAAAGGACCCACTAGCTTCTGTCTAAATGAATCAGCATGTTTGTATCAAGTTTTGTTTGTGTTCTTGGGCTATGTTTATATTATACATATGATTTATATAGTTACACATCCACTTACTTATGATTTCAGTTGTTATAAAATTACATTCATATTTTTCAAGCTAAGATATTTCTATATTTGTATGTATATATATGCATAGCAAACTCTATGGCTTTCTTAAGTTACTTATGAGTGGATTACTTACTCATGGATTAAAAACATACATGTATGAATAAATTTATATATTACCTGTTGGAAAAAAACATATCATTCAATGCTTTTTATAGAGCTAACACCCAATTATACTATCATGTCATCTCTAAATGGAGATTATCTAACTTTGCTTTTTATAATTCTTATCAATCTTATTTTCTGATATGTAAATCCATCAATTAATTTTATCAAAAATGGATGTTGAATTCTGCCAAATGTTTGTTCAATGTCTGTGAGTATGATCATTTCTTCTATAGTAATATGGTAAATTATATACCTTTTTTTTTAAAAAAAGATTTGTTTGAAAGGCAGAGTTACAGAGAAGGGAGAGACAGAGATCTTCCAGCTGCTGATTCATTCCCCAAATGGTCACATCGGCTGGGACTGGGCCAAGGCCCAAGTCAGAAGCCAGGAGCTTTATCCAGGGCTTCCAGGTGGGTGCAAAGGCCTAAGGATCTGGGCCATCTTCCCTTGCCTTTCCAGACCATTAGCAGGGAGTGGGATCAGAGGTGGAGCAGTCGGTACTCAAACTGGCACCCACATAGGGTGCTGGAGCTTCAGGTAGTGGTTTAACCTGCTGCAGCAAAGCACCAGCCACCAAATTACTTCTAAAATGCAGCTCTTATGCCTATAAATGAGAATCTGAAATGTTTAGGTATATAGATGTCAGATATCAAGAAAGTTTGTTTAAATCTTTTGGTAGATCTCATGGTATGGTAAACCATAGAATTTTTGCTTAATATCAAAGCAACCTTCATTTGTATGATAAAATCCACTAGATCTTGATTCATTCTCTGACATGCTAATTGTTTGTTAATACGTAAGCTTGGATTTTGCATCATTATTCATCAATTACCTGTAGCTATTATGCAGTGTTGTGATCAAGTTTAAATATTGCTTTTTTTGTAAATGAGCTGAGCCTCTGCTTTCTTTAGGGATAGTGGTTCAAGAATCACAGAAATCTTGAATAGTAAATACAGTGTTTCCGTACACCAGTTTTATCCCCATACCCCACTCTCAAAATCTACCAATACAGAGGTACATTTGCTTACATTAATAAATCTACATTGAACCAGCATTATCATCTAAAGTCAATAGTTTAAATTAAGGTTTATTTTTGATGTATTATATCTTGTGAGTTTCAGTAAATGTTTAACACAGTAACGCGTTCCATGTTCCACCATTACAGAATCATACAAAATAGTTTTACCACCCAACTGTTCATCTTACTCCACCTCAAAATCAATCACTGGTAAACATCTATCTTTTTTTTTTTTTTTTTTTTACAGGAAGAGTGGACAGGGAGAGAGAGAGAGACAGAGAGAAAGGTCTTCCTTTGCCGTTGGCTCACCCTCCAATGGCCGCCGTGGCCAGCGCGCTGCGGCCAGCGCACCGCGCTGATCCAATGGCAGGAGCCAGGTGCTTCTCCTGGTCTCCCATGGGGTGCAGGGCCCAAGTTCTTGGGCCATCCTCCACTGTACTCCCTGGCCACAGCAGAGAGTTGGCCTGGAAGAGGGGCAACCGGGACTGAATCCGGCGCCCCGACCAGGACTAGAACCTGGTGTGCTGGCACCGCAAGGCGGAGGATTAGCCTAGTGAGCCGCGGCACCGGCCCTTAATTGTGTTTTATAGATTTAATTCTATATTGCTATTGAATTCTAAAGAGTTTAAGCTACATTTTCATTATATTATTAGATAATATACTTTTTTAAAAAGATTTATTTATTTACTCAAAAGAGTTACACAGAGAAAGAAGGAGTGTCAGAGAGAGAGAAAAAGAGAGAGAGAGAGGACCTACATCTGATAGTTCACTCCCCAATTGGCCACAATGGCAGGAGCTGCCCTGATCTGAAGCCTTGAGCCAGGAGCCAGGAGCCAGGAGCCAGGAGCTTCTTCTGGGTCTCCCACACATGACACGTTCCATTTTCTTTTCTTTTCTTTTTTCTTTTTTGACAGGCAGAGTGGACAGTGAGAGAGAGAGAGACAGGGAGAAAGGTCTTCCTTTTTACCATTGGTTCACCCTCCAATAGCCGCTGCAGCTGGCGTGCTGCGATCAGCGCACCGCGCTGATCTGAAGCCAGGAACCAGGTGCTTCTCCTGGTCTCCCATGTGGGTGCAGGGGCCAAGGACTTGGGCCATCCTCCACTGCACTCCTAGGCCACAGCAGAGAGCTGGACTGGAAGAGGAGCAACCAGGACAGAATCCGGCACCCCGACCGGGACTAGAACCTGGAGTGCAGGTGCTGCAGGCAGAGGATTAGCCTATTGAGCCGCAGCACCAGCATAGGGCCATTTTCTACTGCTTTCCCAGGCCATAGCAGAGAGCTGGATCAGAAGTGAGCAGCCAGAATTTGAATCAGTGCCCATATGGGATGTCACCACTGCAGGTGGTGGCTTTACCCGCTATGCCACAGCACTGGTCCCAGATAATACACATTTTGATTGCATTTTTTTCTTAGAAGGAGTGTTGATTAATAGAGGATTTTAAAAATCCCCTGTGGAATGATTCTTATTGTTATTGTTTTAATGTGTATTTATTTACAGTGTTATCACATTCTTCCTAATGGTTTATTTCTATTTCTTGCATCTTGAAGTTTTTTTGTGAATTAACACAGCAGCATATTTTGTCCATGGTCTATGTATAACTGGAAAAATCATTTAATCTTCTAACTCATCTCCTATGTATCTATATGGATAAATTATTTTTGGCCATAAAGGAAAAACAGATAATTAATTAAAAGTCCCTAATATTAGGTTGTTTCTACCTGCATCTACTATTTTTTAAGAATTCTACTTAATTAAAAGTAGTGTTTGATATTCATATATTTTATTTAATTGTGAATTATGCTCTTCAACATTATAAGATGTCATGCGTTTCTCTTTTAATCATTTTGTTCTTAATTCTACCGTGCCAGACAAGCTTTCTATTTATTTTTATGTATATTTTTCTTTTCTGTTGTACACTAACTCAATTTTAAGTCTTTATTAATCATGTAGCTATAAAAGAATCTTTTGTGGTAGAGCTAGAAATGTGCCAGGGGATTCCAATTCAATCCCATCAAAGTGGCATGTACCAATGCCATCTTACTTGTTAAAGTAATCAGTTTAAGTTCATAATTGATCAAAAAGATAGGATTAAGTGTCAAAGAGATTACATAAATAAGACCAGTGTCTGCAGATAATAATTGATAGAATTAAAAAGGAGAGAATGATCCTTCATGGGAAGCAGGATACACAGCAGACTCATAGAATGGCAAACGCCATAAACAGCACTCTGGCCTCAGAATCAGCTCTTAAGGCATTCGGATCTGGCTAAAAAGCCCATGAGAGTTTCACAGGCATGGGAAGCCAAGACACTGTGGCAAAAAAAAAAAAAAAAAAAAAAAAAAAAAAAAAAAGCCTAAAGAAAGATCTCTGTGAGTGAGATCTCAGCGGGAAGAACGGGCCATCAAAGAAGGCAGTACCTTTCTCTGAAGGGAGGAGAGAACTTCCACTTTGACTATGGCCTTGTCTAAACAAGATAGTAGTTGGTGAATTCAAGAGGCTTCCATAGCCTTGGTAGCTCATGGCAAGAGCCTCAGGTGATTAGTTACATCATAAATAAGAATGTCAATTGTTAAATCAACAACAGGAGTCACTGTGCACCTGCTTCCGATGTAGGACCTCTGTCCTTTATGTGTTATACTATGTGAATCAATGGTATAACTAGTACTCAAATGGTACTTTACACTTTGTGTTTCTGTGTGGGTGCAGAGTGTTGACATCTTTACTTAGTATATATTAAATTGATCTTCTGTATATAAAGATAATTGAAAATGAATCTTAATGAAGAATGGGATGGGAGAGGGAGTGGGACATGGGATGGCTGTGGGTGGGAGGGAGGGAATGTGGGGGATAAGCCACTATAATTCAAAAGTTGTACTTTGGAAATTTATATTTATTAAATAAAAGTTTAAAAAAATAAACAAAAAATAAACTAACAAAAAAAGAATCTTTTATATAACATATAACAGGATTTTGCTTTCTGAAGAAATTTGAGAATTTTTTTCCTTTAAAAAAGTCAAGATTAAACTTATTAAACATTACTAATATATTTAATTTCCTCTGTTTCAGCTCTGTCATATAATTTTATGCTTTGCTTATTGTGTTTTACACTACATGGTCTGTTTTCACTATTTAAAAATACTAGAGGTTGGCGCTGCGGCGTAGCAAGTAAAACCACTGCCTCCAGTGCAAGCGTCCCATATGGCACTGGTTCGATTTCCAGCTGCTCCACTTCCGATCCAGCTTTCTGCTATTGCCTGTGAAAGCAGTAGAAGATGGCCTGAGTCATTGGACCCTTGCACCCACATGGGGAGCCCTGAAGAAGCACCTGTCTCCTGGCTTTGGATCGGTGCAGCTCTGGCTGTTGCAGCCAATTGGGGAGTGAACCAGCAGATGGAGGACCTCACTCTCTCTTTCTCTGCCTCTCCTTCTCTTGGTATAACTCTTTCAAATAAATAAATAAATCTCCAAAAAAAAAAAAAAACCTAGAATATTCTTGGTATTTAGAAAAGCATTTATTTCTAGTCTAATGTTATCATTATGTTAATGCTTGCTAATGCTTAATCTTCTTTCTTGTTTAGATTTTTATACTACATTTGTCAGCTTTAAAAGAATTTAAAATAATTTAAAGAATTTTGTTGAAGAAATGCCTGCTCTATCTATTTATAGCAGCACTGTTAACAATTGCCAAAATATGGATTTTACCAAAGGGTCATCATATATATCATATCATATCATATATCATATCTATATCTACTTCTCTAGAAAGAGAGAGAGAGAATCGTAAATGTGATACCATTCAGAGAAAAAAAGAGGAGGAAAAAACCACAATCTGAATACAGATCATTGATTATCAGAAGTTAAGTGGGGTGATGGAATAAAAGGAGTTTTGATTTTTAAAAATAGGGGAAGCTGGGTGTGGTTCGTTAATTATGACAAATATGCTAAAATAGGAGGTATTAATTGGGGAAATGTGAGGAGAAGTATATAGAAACTCATATTACTACCACACAATTTTTGTTTTATAAACTTAGAATTAATAGTTTAAGATCAAAGAAGGAAATATTCCATCAAGAAAAAAATTTTGCTTGATATCTTCTGTTATCTACACTGCAGTAGGTACAGGGTTTTTCTTCTATTTTTTTCTGTTTCATTTTATCAGAATACATAATGCTGACATATTCTGTTTCCATCATCACTCCACAATTGTCTTTGCTTTAAATCTGCAACATGCAATTCAATTTGGTTTTTGCTGACAGCTCATTAGTCAAAGTTTCCTAAATTGTACAAGTGTATTATTCCTATAGCTTTTATACTTGATAGACAATTTGAAGGAATACAAATAAAAATTTGTTCATTTATTTCATTGTTCTCTTACTTTCAGTATGACATGGTTGTTAAGAATCCAAATGGTTTCTTTTATAAGTAGTTAGGACATTCTGCCTGAGGATTACAGGATTTTTGCTTTCTCCTTTATTATTGAAACCCGGTGATTTGATTCAGACGTTTGGAGTTCGACATTCTGCTCAGTTTTCGCAAATATGTGGCAAATGTGTACATTCAGGTCATATTTTATTCTGAAGAGGTTTCCTTGAATTGCAGTTCTAAAGATTAATGCTGTTCTATTTGTCTTTGCCAATCCTATCATTTTTGTCTCCTTTCTATATTAAACCTTCATTTTAGTAGAATTTTCTTGCCTCTTTGGACTTCTAAACTCCAACTGCTATTGTATTCTTGGCTTTCCTGCTGATCCCTGGTGTATCTTGTAATTTACTTTTCTTATCTAAGAAGATTTTATCTTTTACTTTAATTTCTTTTCTGAGTTCAAATCTCACTTCATATCTGCTGGAATTCCCGCTTTTATTCTGAGATTTTCCATTTCTAGCTTCTGGTGCTTTTCAATCAGCAATGCATTTAATTCTTATTAGAATGTTGCTTTGTAATTTTCCTGTTTCATAAGCACTTTTGAAAGTAGCTTAACAACGTTTTTAAAAATCCTATCTTCTAAAAATTTGTTTCTGATTTCCTGGTTTCTTTTTAAAATTTTATATAAATTTTTTGTACATTTGTTTGTGTTTAGATGCACTGGATTATTCTGGACCTAGAATCTATAGATAACACCATGGGGAAGAATGTGTGCAGAGGTTTGGGTATCATAGCCAGTGGCTTGTACAAAATTGTACTTTTTCATTGACATAGTGAAGCAGTTTCTTTTTTACAGTTTATTTATTTGAAAGGCAGAGTATCAGAGATAGGAGAAGGGAGATATAAGAAAGAGAGAGAGACAGTGAGAAAGGGAGGGATGGAGAGAGAGAGAGAGAGAGAGAGAGAGAGAGGTATCTGCTAGTTCACTACCTAAATGGCTGCAACCAGGGCTAGAACAGGTGAAGCCAGGGTCCCAAAACTGCATCTCAGTCTCCCATGTTGGTGGCTGGGGTCTAGGCACTTAAACCATCACCTGCTGTTTCCTCAATTGCATTAACATGAATCTGGATGGAAGTTGAGCACTTGGGACTCATACAGGCATTCTATTATGGGATGTGCAGTCCTGAGACTGTTATTTTAATAAATTAATTTTTGGTTTGCTTTATGGAGAAATTTTATCATTGACTTTTTTGATTTTCCAGCTTACCTTAACCACAGAGCGAGTGAAGATTATCTTTATTCTCAGCCTTTCCTATAGTGTTTCTTTTTACTATGAAGCCCACCACCCCTGTGACAAGAAATTACCAACACCCTTTCTTCCAACTTTTTAGAAGTACTCTATTACCACAAATCCCACACTTGCTCTCAGTACTCCTACTGTCAATTGGGTCCCGCTTTTATTGAGGCTGAGCTTCAGTTGCTATTACCTATATTCCATTATCCCTGGGATGGTGCTTTACTCATCTCCCTCCCATGCAACTTCTGCTTGGAGTTTACAGGTAAATTTCATTTTATTGTGTTCTCTATCTCTTAGTTATACTCTAGGTGGCATCTATGGTAACTTTAATTTCTCTTTTTGGTCTCTATATTTTTGATCTGTATGTTACCATGTTGTACATAGATATATATGTATATTTACCCCTATTAATTTCCAATTGCATCGAGAAAATCAATTAACAAAAATAATAAAATCTATTGTAAATGTTAATCAATCTTTCTAGCCAAGAACTCTAGCCAACATAGTAGCTGAGTGTCAGAAAATTTTCTAATGGTCAATGTGTTTAGAAAGCCTTTGTTGAAATTGTCATTTGACTATATTTTCTTTCTGTTTAGAAGTCTCAACTTTCCTTCACAAAATGCTTAGCAAAATGCTGTAAAAATAAACATAACTAGAACTGTCAGGTTTGAGTTTGGTAAGCAATGTTCTATCTTTTTATCATAGTTCACTATTATGTTAACACTTTTTATCTTAGTAATTTATTTTATTTTGTTCATGCTAATGTGATATTTGTACAAAGGATTCACTGTAGTTCATAGATACAATTCTAGTGATATAATAATATTCTTCATCCTTCCATCTCTCTCTTTCTTTCTTCTTTCTTTGTTTTGAGATAACACTTTAAATTCACATTATAATCAAATATAACTCATTCTTATAGTTTGAGAGGCTGAAATTTTTTATAATATTTTAAGATTTATCTTATTTATTTGAAAGAGTGACAGGAAGACAGTGATAGCAAGAGCAAGAACGAGAGCAAGAGCGAGCAAGCGAGAGAGAAAGAGATCTTCCATTTGCTGGTTCTCTTACAAAATGGCCACAGTGGCTGAGGCTGGGCCAGGTTGAATCCAGGAACCTGGAAATGCACATCTTCTGTTGGCTTCCTGGGCATATTAGTAGGGAATTATATTGGAAGCACTGCAGCCAGGATCCAAACAAGTGCTCCAGTATGGAATGTTGGCATCACAAGCAGCACTTAACCTGCTGTACATCACAATGCATGCCCAACTTTCATCTTATATAAATTACATACTTGCATGTAGAGTATACATACATATTTTGATGGGAAATTCTCTTCAAAGTTTCCCAGTTTTTCAACCCCCATTATATTTGAGGACATGGACATTCACAATCTCAGTGCAAACTGAAATGGAATATACAAATTAATGCAATGGAATAGCTAACAAAATAACTGTAGCTTGTGGGAATATTAACTGATCTCACCAAAATGAAAAATTTACATTCTTTCCACACCACAGTATTTTATTACTTTTAAGAAATTATTCACTGTGGAATGCATCCCTGTTTTTTAAATGCAAAGTAATGAATCACCCAGCAGAGCTTATAGTAATCAGGCAAGCTGTTAACTATGCAGTTGGATTTTCATGTATGCCCCTCACTTATTATTGAACTCAAAACAAGCAGATAGTTGATGAAAATAAATTTTAAAAGCAAACATGAAATTACTCACTATGTAACAAACCTATTCCTATTATATTATATCATTTAATGAGATCAAGCACAAGTAATATGCCTTTGCACATGTAATTAATAGGCAAATTAATACCACAGTATATTTTAGCAATACATTTACATACATAAGATAAAAGAGCACTCAAGAATAATATATAATTTTTCTCACATTTTGACAGTGTGCCTAGAACTTATGTTTCTGTAGGACTAAAATCCATTTCTCCCCATGATTATGATCAAACCAAAATAGATCCAGATCTCTTAAGAACAGTGGTGTCAACTAAGAAGCATGTCCACACGGTACCTTATTTCATGAAAAATAAAAAAATGACACCAGTAACGTATTTTGGTTATGTTTCACTTAAAATGAATAATTACTTAGGGAATTGAGATTCATACATATTTTCTACTTTGCCATTATTTCGATTTGGATAAGAGATGAGCAGAAATATACTGTATACTCTCTTTCCTCATAAGTACTATAATTATTTAAATAACAAAAGACATATATGTAAAAGTGTTACACATGTGGCAGTTATGTTTAAATAAAAAAATGATATTATAACATTATTATAGTATATGTCATATGATACATACTCCATTGTGTGCTACAGATTTTACAAAAGGATTATTGGAAGTCAGAAATGTCAAAGTTCAAAAGCCATCAGGAAAAGCAAGAGATTCCAAGGAGTAAAATATTGAACAGTGTTAGGTTTCATAGTGACTGAGCAGCTGATCCTGGAAACTCGGTGTGGATTTCAGTGTAGCTAGACTATGAGATGATGATAATCAAGTGATGATTCAGTGAAAAAGACCAGAGTTATCAGGATGGAATGGTTGGGTAAAGTTGGTAAAATGCAGGAATTTCTTTAATAAGTGGTGGGTTTTTTTGCTTTGATCTATTGTAATGTTTGATGCAAACTTCTTTAATTCGTCTTCACCTTGGCCATCAATGATCTTGGAACTACTTTATCCTAAGGTGAAGGAGGGATAGGAAGAAAAACTGATTGATGAGAGCAAGGGTTTCTCTTTGAATCAATCAGCATTATCAATTTAGAGATCTTTAGTGAAGATAAAATGGAATCATACAGGGGTGTGATTGATGCAGAATTAAAACAATTTCTGATACTACCATTATAAAAGACAGTAAGAAGAGAAAAACAGTTGGAAAAATACGTGTCAAGTACTAAAATTATATAGAAAGGTAGAGAAAGATGCAAGGATTTATGAACAATTATAATACACAATGTGTGATGTAAGTTAACACTGAATGTTTATTACAACATTTTTAAAAGTTTTATTTTATTTTATTTTATTTGAAAGGTGGAGTTACAGAGAGAGAGTGAGAGACAGAGAGAGAGAGAGATCTCCCATCTTCTGCTTCACTCCCCAAATGCCTGCAATGGCCGGAACTGGGCTGATCCTTAAGCCAGCAGACAGGAATTTCTCCTGGGTATTCCATGTGGGTGGCAAGGCCCTAAGCCCTTAGGCCATTTTCTGAGACTTTCCTAGGTGCATTACCAGGGAGCTTGATCAAAAGTGGAGCAGCCAGCACTTGAATCAGTGCCATGGTGAGGGGCACAGGCTATGGGTTTACTTGCTATGCCACAGAGCCAGCCCCTTTTTAGAGCCTTAAATGAATTAACACAGGCTTTTGAGTCAGAAATTCACACAAAGATTAAAATAATATAACAGCAACAATAATTTGCCCAAAGTCACAAAATCAAAAAAGTAGAAAAACAAGGTTTGAATACAGACCAAATGTTCTGGCACCTAACTATCTACTCTCAAACCCTGTACCCTCTTTTGTCTAAGGACTGAATCACAGGAACAGCCAGAGGAGGATCCCCAGATGGTTTTCACCCCAGGTTACAGGGATCAGCTCCTGTAGACTCTCTATCATGCATATAATTATTAGTATGTGACACCTGTCCTCACTATTTTTAGCTTAGCAATCAAAGGAAATGATTTGGAAATAACAGTCTGGAAAGGACTAAATTTTAAATTGCATTTCTGGACTGTGGCTAGTTACCACAGCTGTAGTTTACTTATTTGCATTTTTTCCTGTTTCAAAGCATTTTTTTCTGGCTTTGTTTTTGATATAGTGCTTTCCTTTGAAATAATCAAACCAAAGAATCTTAGAAACTTTAAATGAATAATTGGCATTAATCCTCAAAATATGAGCATGAAATTACTTAAAATCCTGGCATTTATGTTTTCCATGGAGCTCTGCTTTCACACTGAGAAAATAGGAATATATAAAAATTTGATTGTTAAGGGAATTATTACAATAGAATAAATAACATGTTATCTGCATAAGCCATTCAAGAAATTTATTTCAGTAGAGGATAACAAAATTCTAAACCAACTCACTTTTGTTTTCTAGCCGCAGAAATAGGTGCTAAATAATTTAAGGTACACACTTGTCAAAATAACCGAAAGAACCTTTATAGACTATAAAGAATTTATGATGTGTTTATCAGTTCTCAGTTCATTTTGTTGAGATAACTTTGCAGTAGACTGTCACAGAAAGAAGTCAATAGAATTTAAGCTTGCCCTCAATGATTTAAAAAAAAATCACATGGAAACCGTAAAAAAGCATGTACCCACTCACTATATTCTCCCTTGCCCTTCATATACCCCCATGTGATTAAACTGACAAGGCATCATTTGATTTTATTATTAAATTGGAGATTATTTGTAGATAAAGATGCTTTCATTGAGCGATCAATGTGGTGAACAGCTGTATTCATTTGCTATATTTTCCATCATGATATACCACAAAAGTGTGCTGGCTTAAAAAACAGAAATTCTTTTTCAGAATCTTTGAGGATATGGTCCAAAAACAAGATTTCAGCAGGAAGTTTTTGTTTGAAGCCTTTCTTTATCTTGTAGATATCTTTCTCTCTGTATCTTCATAGGGCCTTCCTTCCGTGTGTGTGTGTGTGTGTGTGTGTGTGTCTATGTGTGTGTGTCCTGATATTTTCTTAGAAGCAGACTAGTCAAACTGGATTAGGCTCCACTGTAATGGTCTCTTTTACCTTTCTAAAGAACACACTTGCAAATTCAATCAAATTTTGAGATACTGAGATTAAGAATTCAACATAGGAAGCTGTGAGGGACATCGTTCATCCCATAATAAACAGGAATTTAGAAAATGTCAGTATAAATATATAACTAAAATGTCATGTTTATTCTAGTAACTAAATTGATAAAACCATTTCTTAAATTAAGAGGAAATCAGTGTGAATGTCTATGCCATGATATTCATGACCCATTTATTATCATTGCACCAGAGGCTTTTATACTAAAGAAGAGTATGTTTAAGAGATTGGAATACTCTTTAAAAAATCTGACTGATAATTTTCTATCTATAAATCATCTGGTTCTTTAAATCTATACCTACTGAATAGAATCTTCAGGTTAAGCTTTGCAAACATGTTAATTTGAATAACAAATAAAATAAAATAAAAACTCACTAAAAAGCTCTTAATCCACGGAATCCAACAGGCTCATACATGAATACCAGAGGCATTAATTCAGCTTCTACTTACATACTTACTACAGGTGAATAGCCATAAAATATGCTGGATTGCTCAAGGTTTTTATAGCACTCACTGTCATGTCAGAAAATAGCATGATTTTCAATAATCCCATTTCCTGGAACAAGCTAAAATCATCGCCTGAAGAAAAGACAGTTTCTTTAATAAACTGTGATAGGAAAATAGGATCTCTACATGCAGAAGTATGAAACAAGATCTCTCCCTTATGCTCTATACAAAAACCAATGCACAGTGGATCAAGGATCTAATCCTAAGACTTATAATCATCAATTCATTAAAGGAAAACACAGGGGAAACACTGCAATATTTTGGCATAGGCAAAAACTTCTTGAATAATACACCAGGCACACAGGCAATAAAAGCAAATTGACAAATGGGATTATATCAAGCTAAGAAGCTTCTGCACAGCAAAGGAAACACAACAAAGTGAAGCAGCAACAATAGAATGGGAGACAATATTTGCAAAATATATGTCTGAAAAAGAGGAATTAATATCTACAATATGTAAGGATTTCAAGAAACTTAAGAACAAGAAAATAATCCAGTTAAGAAATGTGTAAGGGGGACAGCATCATGGTGTAGTGGGTAATGCCACAGCATGCTACACCAGCATCCCTATGAGCACCAGTTCATGTCACAGCTGCTCCACTTCTGATTTAGCTCCCTGCTGAAAGACCCAAGTGTTTGGGCCCTTGCCACCTGTGTAGGAGACTTGGATGAAGCTTTTGGCTTCTGGCTTAAGACTGGTCAAACGCCGGCTCTTGTAACCATCTAGGGAATGAACAGAAAATGGAAGATCTCTAACTCTGAATTTAGAAAAAATATTTAAAAAAAGAAATGGGCTAAGGATATGAACAGGTATTTTTCAAAGGATGAAATACAAATGGCCAATATACAATATGAAAAGATTCTCAGAATCGCTAGCCAAAACAGAAATGCAAATAAAAACTACAACGAAATTTGATTTCACCTCAGTAGAAATGGCCATCATCCAAAAAATCAAAACATAACAAATACTGGTAGTGGTGTGGGCAAAATGGTACCCTAATACACTGTTGGTGGGATTGTGATGTAAACTGGTACAACCTTTATGGAAGACAGTATGGAGATTCCTCAGAACTGAAAATAGACCTCAGCCATCTCTCTCCAGGGAATTTACTCAAAGGAAATGAAATCAGCATTTGAAAGCATAATTTGTACCCCTGTTTATAGCAGCTGAATTCATAATAACTAAGATGGGAAATCAACCCAGATGTCCATCAACTGGTGAACTGGTGACTGGATAAAGAAAATGTGATGTGTGTGTGTGTGTGTGTGTGTGTTCTGTGTGTGATGGAATATTACTCAACCACAAAAAGAATGAAATCTGGTCTTTCACAACAAATGAATACAATTTGAAAATATTACACTTAGTAAAATAAGCCAGTCCTAATGATATAAATATAAATTTTCTGTGATTTGTGGTAACTAATATATAGAGTAAAAAAAGTAATTAACATCTTGAGATTTGATTATTGCTTATAGCCATTGTCTATACTTCTGAGGAACAATCATCTTTCTAATTACTACTTGGTGAATTCTTTTTTAGTGGAGGATTAACTATATGGATATAAATCATATTGAAACTATGTTATCACAAAAATTAAAATAAAAATAAGAAAGGAGGAGAATGGGAGGACGAGAAGTACCATTATATTCTTAAAACTGTATATATGGGACCAGTGCCGTGAAGCAGCAGGTTAAAGCCCCATCCTGAAGCACCAGCATACCATATGGGTGCTGGTTCTAGTCCCATCTGCTCCTCTCCCAATCCAGCTCTCTTTTATGGCCTGGAAAAGCAGTAGCCGATGGCCCAAGTCTTTGGAACCCTAAACCCATGTGGGAAACCGGGGGAAGTTCCTGGCTCCTGACTTCGGATCTGCTCAGCTTCGGTTATTGCAACCATTTGAGGAGTGAACCACTGGATGGAAGACCTCTCTCTCTCTCTCTCTCTCTCTCTGCCTCTCTGTAATTTTGCCTTTAAATAAATACAACATATCTTTAAAATGTAGGGGCAAGCATGGTGGCACAGTGGGTTAAGTGACCACCTGCAATATCAGCATCCCATACAGGCTCCAGTTCAATTCCCTGATGCCCCACTTCTGATCCAGTTCCATGATAATGATCTGGGAAAAAGCAACAGAGGATGGCACAGTGCTTGGGCTCCTGCATCCACATGGAAGACCTGGATGGAGTTTCAGGCTCCTGGCTTTCGTCTGGCCCAGCCCTGCCAATGCACCGTTTGTGAAGTGAATGAGCAGATAGGAGGTCTCTCTCCCACTCTGTGGCTATGGCTTTCTAATATACATAAATCTTTTAAAATAACTAAAAGAAAAAAGTGAAAGCAGTATAGGATCCATATGTAAGTATTTTTCTGAGGTGATTCCATGCATATTCAAGTTTGAGAAATACTGGGGCTAATTTAGGTACTAATAAAGAATGCCTGAATTTGGGCCCAATTAAGCTTTTGAGGGTATTTTCCCCATTGGTTACACTTTTTGTTCAGAGAGTTGCTGTAACATAAGCTTTAACTAAAGAGATACTATGGCTAAATGGCTGGAATTTTTTTTTTTTTTTTTTGACAGGCAGAGTTAGACAGTGAGAGAGAGAGACTGAGAGAAAGGTCTTTCTTCCGTTGGTTCACCCCCTAAATGGCCGCTATGGCCGGCCCACTGTGCCGATCCGAAGCCAGGAGCCAGGTGCTTCCTCTTGGTTTCCCATGCGGGTGCAGGGACCCAAGTACTTGGGCCATCCTCCACTGCCCTCCCAGGCCACAGCAGAGAGCTGGACTGGAAGAGGAGCAACCGGGACAGAATCCAGCGCCCCAACCGAGACTAGAACCTGGAGTGCCGGCGCCTCAGGTGGAGGATTAGCCTAGTGAGCCGTGCCTCTGGCAAATGGCTGGAATTTTAAAAATAAGAAGCCACACTTAAATTTATCATTTCAAGTATAAATATATATCATCAAAATATTGCATTGAAGTAACAAAGATCGAATATTGCTAAAAACAACTCAAAATGAAAAGCTACTCCTTCTTATCAACATTCCTAATTCACCAAGCAAATACTGTGTTCTGTGTGCAAAATTTTGAGGCAATGCAAATGCAAACACTTTTTTTCTGTGAATAATTTTGAGGCAATGTGAGAAATTCTGAAAATATCCATTTAAAATCTGACAAGTATATGAAGGGTTTCATTATTTTATTTAAGCAAATGAATGTACATTAACAACTAAAAATAAGCATTTGTCATTGTTTCCTTACATATTATTTTAGTGTTAAATGCATTTTTTCTTTTTTCATTGCTAACAATGAATTTTTTAAAAAATTTACTTATCGAGAGATAATGTACAATTTAAAGGGATTCACTTTAAATAGAGTTCAACGACTTGTGACAAACACAAGCACCACTACGTGAAGATATTTTTCCATTCCCACAAGGAAGAACTTAGTTACCTTCTGAGGCAAGCCCCGATCCCTCTCCTGCCAAGTGCTAATCATAAATCCCTGGCTCTATACATTACTTTTGATATTTTCTAGAGTTTCATATAATTGAAATCACTCCAGAAGAACGCTTTCAGACCTGGTATCTGTCACACAGCATAATTTTGTGGTTTTTAATGTATTCATCTATATGTATATCAGTAGTTTGCTCCTTTTATCACCTCATAGTATTTCATTATATAAACATACGAGGATTTGTTTATTCATTAACCTAGTGATGTACACAGAGGTTGTTTCCAGTCTGAGCCTGTTACAAATAAAGTGAACAATCATGTAGAGTTCTTTGTTGGATGTCTATTTCCATTTGTCTTGGGTGAAAATCTAAGAATGAATTTGCTGTGTGGTAGATACCATGTGTTAGGGATTCTGTCACAAAGCATACAAACAGGATGACTTAAACAGCAGTAATGTACCATGTCCCAGCTCTGGAGCCTGACAATCCAAAACAAATATGTCAACAGGGTTGATTTCTTCTGGTCCTTCTGAGACCCTGAGGGAGACTGTTCTGTGATTCTCTCCTATCTTCTGGTGCTTTGCTTGGGAGTTACCCTGATAACTCAATTTCAGTTTCACTGCATTCTCTCTGTGTTTCTCTCTTTCCAAAGCTCCACTTTTTATAGGATACCTGTCATATTCAGTTAGGACCTCACTCTACCATAGTATGACATCATATTCTTTTAACTAATTGTGTCTTGAAAAACTATATATCTAAAAACAGTCAAATTCTGAGGTATTGGGGTTTAAAACAATGACATGCAAATTTTGAGGGCATATAATCCGACCCATAAGAGGTGGATGGTATGGTAAGTAAATGCTTAACTTATAAGAAACTGTGAAAGTTTTTCTAAGCCAGCAGTGTAGGAGAGTTTGTTTTTCCAAATCTTTATAGTTAGTACTTAATGTACCAGTTTTTACTTTTAGCAATTCTACTAGGCATATAGTAGTATCTCTGTTATTTTAATTTTCATTTCCTTGAAAACAACAAAATTTGAACACTTTTTCGTGTATTTCAAAGATATTTGTATATATTTTTTACATATTTAAAATTTGTGAGAGCAAAACCAGACAAATGGAATTATATTAAAGTAAGAGGCTTGTGCACACACAGCAAGGAAAACAAGCAAGAGAGTGAAGAGACAACCCACAGCAGGAGAGAAAACATTTTCAAACTAGTCATATTGGTACAGACTAATATCAAGAATATGTAAGGAATTAAAAAACACAGTAACAAAAAATATCCAATTCAAAAATGGGTAAACTATATAAGTAGACACTTCTCAGAAGAAGAAATTCAAGTGTTCAACAAATTGATTAAAAATACTCAGCATTATTAGCCATCAGGGAAATGCATGTCAAAACCAAAATGAGGTATTACCTTGCCCCAGTTAGAATGGCTATTATCAAAAAGGAAAAAAAAAAAAAAAAAAACACATGCTAGAGATGTGGAGAAAAGGAAAATTAGTATACCGATTATGGAGAATGATATGGAGGGTCCTCAAAAACCTAACAGTAGATCTACCATTTATTCTGGCTAGCCTACTTTGGGTATATAGCTGAAGGAAATAAAATCAGTATCTCAAAGAGACACCTATTTATTATTATTACACCACATTTATTGCTGCACTATTCACCAGTCCATGTACCCTTCCATGGACAAATGAATTAAGAAAACATTTGATATTTTGCTCTGTCTTGCAAACTATGAAGTTAGCTTGCTACATTTGCAGTTATTGGCAGGTATGATTATGCTGGGTCATATTATTCATTTCTGCTGTTTCAGTGTCCAGAACCTCATTCATCACACTAGTTCTCCTGCCCCAGGTCTCACTTCCCTTGTTTCCTTACAGAAGATGATATACTTTGCCACCCTCATGTGTAAGGAAAAGTACACTATGGAGAAACAATTTCATTTTCCAAGATTATCTGATATGCAATTATACTTGAAAAGGCATTTTAGATTAAGTGAGCGATTAACACCTTTGGGAATGTGCAGAAATACAAGACCCGTGGAGAACTGTCTCCCCACATTTATGACCATACAAATATTTTACAATGTAGAAAAGAACATTTTGCTGACCTTGTATAACCTTCTTTATGCACCTTACTAGAAATACAGTTCAATACAAAGAAGTGATTCACAGCATCAGAAACATCAAGGGAAGTCAAATCCTTCTCTTTTCATGCTACAGATTTCTCAGAATCATATGGTGCCTTCCATCATATTTTAAAAATGATTTTTAGACAGTTTCTAAAAACTGTATTTTGCCAAAAGTTTTTGTTTGCCTTTGTGTTGTCTTCTTGAAAGAAGACATATATGTCTTTCTATAGGTTTCAACACAGGACAGGAACTGATGGATAGAAATATACCAACAAATACAAGTGAAGAATATAATGTTTTTTAACACCTGTACAAAGATGGAGGCATAGAAATTTACAACTCTGAAATTTCCCTTTGAAATTATAATATTATTAATGACACCGGTTATCCAAAACTGTAACAGGTACATGAATTCGGGACTACTACCGTTTTACTGTTCTGGGTGCTCTGATTAAATGTTTAGCAATTTGCCAAGGATGTCCATAAACAAATAATTTTTTGGGTAGAGTGTCAGAAAAGTTAACTACTGCCTTTTATGTCTGAGAATGTCTCCAGATTACTTTTATGCTTGATCATACACTGAATATTAATAGAATTTTTTTCTTTTGGATCCTCATTGATTAATTGGATTTATTTCTTACATTGCTTTTACTATCTTTGTATATTCCAATAGTATTCTGTCTCCTATTATATTTCTTGGACTTTAACTTTGAACTCTCCTTTCAGTATTTTTATAATTCAGCAATAATATTTCCAACTTATAAGAATTCCTTTATGTTTTATTTTATTAAATATCAAGTATTATCTTTGGTTTATGGTTGCAATTTCCTTTAATTTCTCTCTGAGGTGGAGTATTAGGTTCAAAAGAAAGATAAGAACAGAAGTAATGTTATCCTTATTTTACAAATATAACAAAGACTATTTTAGGATACAATTCAGTGTTGTGCACATTTGACAGTAAAACAGCCTGAGTTTGACTCCACGGTGATTCATGGTTTTTATAAATAGCATGGAAGGTTTCTTGAGTCCTCTGTGCCCGATGAAGAAGCAGAAAAGATTCCTGGTGATAGTGACTCAAAGGCCAGAAAGTTTTTTTTTTTTTTTTCTAGACATAAAGTGACTTTGTAGCTACTTGCTGTAGGGCAAATAGTTAAGGCTAGAAATCATGGTGTACCTGCAAAAGTACACAACCTCAATATAATCATGTGGAAGCATCAGACAGACCCAAACTGAGACATTTTATGAAATAAACGCTCTGTACTTTTCAAATATCAATGTCACATAAGAAGAAAAAGGGCTGAGGAACTGATCCATATTAAAGGAGATTAAAAATACTTGACAAGTAAGTGTGACATGTGATCCTGAGCGACAGCTTTTTTTGTTGTTGTTATAAAGGATATTTACAGGACACTTAAGAAATTTTAATCATGTCACTTCATTTTGTAATAGTATTTTACCAACATTAATTAACTGATTTTGATAACTTTATTATGGTTATCCGAGAGAATATACACGATTGTTGAAAACAGGCAATAGAATATTATGGGTAAAGAGGTATAATGTGTGTAATGGTATCCTTCCCCTTCACACACAAGGAGAAAATTATAAGAAAATATGGCAAAATGTTAACACTTGAGGAATTTGAATATAAATCTGTAGGGATTTTTCTACAATATTTTCAAACTTTCCAAATTTCTGAAATTATTTCAAAACAAAAAACTCAATGACTGATGTCATAAAAAATGCAAAATGACTGCAAGAATCAATTCACTAGAGAAGATCCCCAAACTTGATTGAGCCCAAGATGAAGACCACAAATGTACCAGCTAGCATTTCAGAAGGCAGGTGGTGAATGAAAAATGACAGTAGATTAAGGTCGCATGGTACAGGAAAAGCTCAGAGACAACTTAAGATTCCATATGTTATTAAATGCATGCCCTTTGATGACTCACAAATTATTCAGGTAACATGGAGACTATAAAGGAGAAAGAGTGCAACAGGAATAGACTTCATAAGAACTTGAAGGTGATAGTGTTAAACTAAAAAGAAGTTATTAAGAAAACAAAAATCTAAGCTCTCATTGCCCAGTAAAATTATTCCCTTCCCAATGAGCTGGAAACATTTGAAGAATATAATCTCAGGTATGGAAAATAAAAAAGTCACAAGCTCTCTGCACATCTGAGTATAGTTTAAAACGTTAACTTACAATGAAAATTACATCTTTTAAAACATTTTCATCAGTTTCCTGAACTGGCTTTGTCTGGGTCTACATAATTGGTTTATAAACATTTTCCATTTCATATATAAATATAATTTATATTTAAAAATACATTCAGTGTTGGCCGGATCCGTGGCTCAATAGGCTAATCCTCCGCCTTGCGGCGCTGGCACACTGGGTTCTAGTCCCGCTCGGGTCGCTGGATTTTGTCCCGGTTGCCCCTCTTCCAGGCCAGCTCTCTGCTATGGCCTGGAAATACATTGGAGGATGGCCCAAGTCCTTGGGCCCTGCACCCCATGGGAAACCAGGAGAAGCACCTGACTCCTGGCTTCGGATCAGCGCAGTGCGCCGTCCACAGTGCCATTGGAGGGTGAACCAACGGCAAAGGAAGACCTTTCTGTCTCTCTCTCACTGTCCACTCTGCCTGACCAAAAAAAAAAAAAATACATTCAGTGATGGTCATTTGCCTTTATGGTTAAGATGTTGGTGACGATACCTGTGTCCTATATCACATTAGCAGGATTTGATTTTCAGTTCTTGCTTCCAATTTCAGGCATAACCCAGAACTCAGAAAGTAATGGCTCACACAGTTGGGTCACTGTTATGTTCACTGTTCCATATATGAGAGACCTGGATTGACTTCCTAGATTCTGGCTTCAGTCAGACCCTTTTTGGCCTCTGGGGTCTTTTGAGTAGTAAAACAGAAGATGCAAGCTCTCTTGGTCAGTGTCTCTCTGTCTCTCTAATAAATTTAAAAAAGAAAAAACGTGGTATATATCAAAATGGTACAAAATTACAATTAGATAGTGTGAATTATTCTAGAGATCAAATATACTTGTGTAATATTTACGTGTTCTTACTCCACACATACAATGAAAGATAATGATGCTATGATAGGTATGTTAATATACTTGACAATACTTAACACACACATACCATTTATATATATACAAAAATACATATCTATAAAGATAAGCATATCAAAATATGTTGTTTACCTTCTATATGAAAACAAAAAATAATAAAAACAGAACTAATTCATGAACTTACTCTTTTAGATAGCCAACATGGATTTATTTGACATAATGAAATTATAGGTAGATTTTGAGCTCTGTGAACAGGAACTGGGGCCTACTGAGACAGATTTTGCTTGTGAGTGAGTGATTGGGTAGCTGGTCATCAAAGTCTTTCAAATTTTAAAATGAGAAAGGATTTACCCTGGACACCAACATAGATAGGCCACTGATTTTGAATGGGACAAATTCTTGGGAGAAGAACATGTCCATTCATTGTTTGAATGTTTATTTTTTCCATGAAGATAGCATTAGACTGATTTCTTTTTTTTAAGATTTATTTATTTATTTGAAAGGCAAAGTTACAGAGGTAGAAGCAGAGAGAGAAAGAAAGGTCTTTCATCTACTGTTTCACTTCCCAGATGGCCTCAACGGCCAGAGATGGGCCAAACCAAAGCCAGGAACCAGGAGCTTCTTCCAGGTCTCTTAGTTGCAGGGGCCCAAGTATTTCTTTCCCAGGCTATAAGGGAGAACAGCATTGGAATTGGAGACTAGAACCACACCCGTAAGTGATGCAGCACTGCAGGCGGCGATTTTACCCACTGCGCCACAGCACCAGACCCTGGTTTCTATGAGAATTTTATTTGGAGACTCAGTCCATTCATCTTTTCCTCCTTACATGTAATGCTAACATCTTGAATTAACCAACAATACTGAGCTGGAGCTGTCTTTCCTTCTGCTGCATTCAGTTCAGTTGAGTGAGTGTTTCAACAGATAGAAAAGCAAAGATGAGAAGGTAAATCACCAAAGAAATCATGATCATCAAGATTTTGTACAAAGATACAGTAATCAGTCTAGTGTTCATGAAAGAGTAGATAAATAGATCATTGGGTCAGAACAAAGAGTTCAGAGATAGACCTTCATACATCTAGTCAACTAGTCAACTGAACATTGACAATGGAGAAAGTGTGGTCTTTTCAAAAAATAGTGCCTAAATAACTGGATATTCATGTGGAAAAAATCCATGAATATAGGCAAACATCATACCCTTCATAAAAATTAACTAAAAAGGGATCAAATAACAAATGCCAAACACAAAACTCCTTGAAGATAACATACAGGGGCATTTCAAAAAGTTTATGAAAATGGAATTGAAATTAAATTAATTTTGGTAAAAATAATGTGAAATTCACTTTTCTTTATAACACATATTTTCCACTAATCATTTGAAGTGTTCTTGTGGGAGAAAAATTTAAACATGGGTTTGATTTTCAAATTTTTTTAAAAAAAGATTTATTTTATTTATTTGAAAGAGTTACAGAGAGAGGTGGAGACAGAGAGAGAGAGAGGTCTTCCACCTGCTGATTCACTCCCCAGACAGCCGCAACAGCTAGAGCTGCACTGATCCAAAGCCAGGAGTCAGGAGCTTCCTCTGGGTCTCCCACATGGGTGCAGGGGCCCAAGGACTTGGGCCATCTTCTACTGCTTTCCCAGGCTATAGCAGAAAGCTGGATTGGAAGAGGATCAGGCAGGGCTAGAACCGGGTCCCATATGGGATGCCAGCACTTTAGGTCAGGGCTTTAACCAGTTGTGCCAGAGCACCAGCCTCCTCAGATGGTTTTAACAATAGAAATCTATAAAGATCATAACTGATTGGCTGGATTTAATTTAAAAAAAAAAAAACTGCTCTTCAAGAACCACAGTCAGAATGTTACCAGAGAAGCAAAGAGTCCTTGCAGGAAGCTGCAGTTAGTGAACTAAAACATACCTGGATGCATCAGTTTTTTAGTCCATATACCTGCTGAAGGATATTGTGTTGGTTTGCTTGGTCTGCTATAACAACAGTAGCAACAACAGAAGCAACTTAAATTGTATGGCATGTAAAGAACTAAAAGTTCTCACACTTTGGAAAATACAAAGTTCAGGAACATCTGCTAGAAGATTTGGTGTCTGGTGAAAGCCAGTTTTCCTGGTTCATATGAGTCATCATTTTGTGTGTGTGTGTGTGTGTGTCTTTACATGGTATACAAAAGGCAGGCAACTCTTTAGAGCTTCTTTTATAAGAGCACTAATCATAATCACACAGCTTTACTAAGGTCCTATGTCATGACATAAGAAACATTGGTGGTTAAGTTTCAACATATGAATTAGGAGAAGACAAATTTTGGCAGTTACATATAAAACTGCTAGAAAGATCAATGTGCAGGTTTTTGTGTTAACCTAACTTGTTAATCTATTTTACTTAAGTGCCAAGAAACACAATGTCTAGATCACATAATAAGAGTGTGTTAAATCACTGCCTGCAATTCAGGTATCCCATATTAGAGTGTCTGACAGAGTACCTGCTGCTCCATTTCTGATCCAGCTTCTGCTAATGTGCCTGGGAAGGCAGCAGAAGATGGCCCCAGTGGTTAGGCACCAGGCACCCATGTGAAAAACCCAGATGGAGCTTTGGACTCCTGGCTTTCTTTGACCTAGCCTAAAACTGGATGTTGCAGTCATTTGCAGAATGAAATAGTATATGGAAGACCTCTCTCTCTCTCTCCTTTCTGTTTTTCTCTGTATCACTCTGTATTTAAAATAAATAAATGAACATTTTTAAAAGAGCATTTTTAGTATTTTAGTTTGAAATGGATAGAGGAAGGAAAGTAATGCGGAGGGAAAGAGAAACAGAGATTTCCTATCCATTGGTTCACTCTCCACATGCCTCTACTGCAACAGCTGGGGATGGAGTTGGGCCAGCATAAAGCTGACAGGCAGGACATTGATCCTAGTCTTCCAAGTTCTCGACCCATCACCTGCTGTCCCCCAGGGTGTGCGTTAGCAAGAAGCTGGTATTGGGAGCAGAGTTAGAACTTGAACTCGGGCCCTCCTATATAGAATCCAAGCATTCCAAGCAGCATCTTCACCATTATGACAAATACCAACCCCCTAGTACATTTAGTTCTACATGCAATTGCCAAGTTGTCTTCCAAAGTAGCTAGGCTATTTTATATTCCCAGAAGCAATAAATGATAATTCTTGTTTCTCCACATTCTTATGAGCATTTAGAGTTGTCAGTGCTCTCAATTTTGGCCATTCTGTGAAGTGTGTGGTGCTATCTCTCTATAATTTTATTTTGCATTTCTCTGATGACACAGGTTATGGAATATTTTTCATATGCTTATTTGCCACCTGTATACCTTACTTAGTGAAGTATCTGTTAAACGTTTTGGCCTATGATTTAGTTGGGGTGTTTGCTTTTTATATGTTGAATTTAATAAGTTTTTTGGATAATAATACTTTATCAGGTTTGTTTTTGACAATATTTTCTCCCTGTCTTCCCATTCTTTTTGTTAGGTAGGAAGTCAGAAATGAGCTTATGTGTGTGTGACGAAGTCCTAAGGAATTGACATCTAGGTCCAGCATCCGCATCTCAATGTCATCCCAATAACCTTCCAGGTGCAGCCCAGTATCTGCACTTCAAATGTCCTGCCGAGATCCTGACGACCTTCCAGGGGCTCCTGTCCCTTCTACTTGATAACCATCCTTCCTCTAAGGCTGGGCAATGCCAGCCAGGCTTCCTCTGTATGATAACTCGGTGGGGGCAGGGGGCAACTCAGAAAGGAATTTTTTGTATTTACATCCACCAAGTCCTTTGTTCTGGAGAAGAAAGAGAGAGAGAGGGAAGGCAAGACTCATCCCCTTAAAGTCCCAGCCTAAATGTAAACTGGGCACTCTCTCTAGGTCCTGTCTGGAGAGATGCCCATCCATTCTTTACAGATGTCCCTACCCCAATAAACCTTGCTATGTTGCTTTCCCCTTCTCTTTCTCTCACGACTGAATTCTTTCTTGCATGAAGACAAGGACCCTTTGCTTCTCCAGTAACATTTTGGTGACCACAAAGGGATTTTAAGAAGACATCGAATGTCAGTATTCCTTCCCTCAAACAGGACTGGATCTGTGGGAGTGACCGTCGATTGTCCAGCACCCCACAGCTCTCCAAGAATGGGGAGTCCTCCCAGCCATGGCTTAGCTACAGCTGAAACTCTAGAGGGATTGTAAAGAAGTGGAGGGCCACTAGGAAGGGCCTGGAGACCCCCTGAGCTTGCTTTGGCTTCCCAGTGGCTGGACAGCAACCTGAGGACCTTGCCTCTCTCTTGGAGTGACGCTAGGTCATGCTGCCTACAGCTATGTGAGCAGGGCTTGGCTTCAGTTGAGGCTAATATTGGCCCTCTAGGTAAACTTGGACAACTAGGTAGCAGGCAATCATGAGTGATAGATTTCCAACACCCACTCAGCCCCAGACATCAGGGCCTTTACCTATGCTCTCCTCCAGTTGAGATGCCTTACGGGCACAGCCGGAGATTTCTGAGGGAAGGTGAGGGCACTCGCTTACATCTTTTCCTCTGTCACTTTGCCCCTTCCTCCTCTCTCTTTGTCTCCACCCCCCTTTGTTGCTGCTGGCCAGGAGGAAGGGAGAGGGAAATTCCAGAGGTCTCTCCACCTAAAGAAGGGAAAAGCCTTGATCCGATAACCCTTTCCAACCTGGTAAATGTTTTTCCATCGTTGCAGCTTATGGTTATGATATCAAATCAAAATGTGGCCCCTTAAAGTTCCCCAGAAGTACAATCTGTGGTGCCACATGTGCTACTAGAATTTGGGGTGCCATACAATATCACCATATGTTTATTAATAAATCCCCAATATTAATAAGCCTGAGAGGGTTCTTGCCTAATATTTAGAGAATTTTAAATACAGGCACAGATAAATGAGGCAGCATGGTACATATTAAGACTTTATTTAGTGAGAAAGATGCATAGAAGAGTTAGAGCTTTATTAAGAGAGAGAGGTAAATCTGGGTTCATACCAAACACCAGGAACCAGCCACGTGGAAGAGCATCTAGGCCGGGAAGCCTAGGGTGAGTGGCGCAGGGCTACAGCCAGCCCCTTCCTGGCAAGAGGCCAGGGAATAAGAGAAGGATGGACACACTGTGTCCCAGGTTTTTAACCCACTTCCAAAGGGGAGTGGTTAATTAACCTGATTGGCCAGTGGTCACTCAGGTGTGGCCAGGTATAGGCATGAGGTCACACAGGGGCATATCAAAGGTATCAGGTAGGGCATGTGGTCACACAGGGGTGTGGCGAAGGCATGGTCTTCCAGCTCACAAACCTAAATGTCTGCCTACTTCATTCCCCCCTCAGAGACTCCATCCCCTTAATCCTAAGGGGAATTGATTGACGTCCAATCATCTCTTCTGTAACTGCTGCCTGCTTATGAGGGGTGTAGTGCAGCCCTGCCTATGCAGAGTCTGGAAGTCTCTGCCTATCCTATCTAACAAGTTTGCTTTGTGAGCTGGAGCAGTCTCGGTCATTTCCACCGTCTGTGTCCCTGCATGGTCAGTTACTCCCAGAAACTGAAACATACAAGCTTGTTAATTAGTATAAGCAAAACTGGAACAAAACCAATCGTAAGTGGGGTAAGTTGTTTAGATGAAAACAACTTATCTTACAGATTCCCAGATAGTAGGTAGCTATAGGCTACCCTTATGTAGATTATAAACCCATTTATCTTGCGTATAGGGAATTATAATAGAAGAACCCATTAGATAGCTTTATCATCAATAACAGTTTCCAGAGATAATCAATAAAGGCAGGTACAGTATGTACAAAGGCAAAAGCTTTAGTCATTCTTTTTGTTTTGAAGCGGTACTTAAGGTTTCTGATTGGCTAATAGGAACAGTCAGGCACATCTTTCATATTCATATTCACCTGTGAAGACTTAAGAGGTAGAAGTTTAATCCGAAATTCACAGAGGTAGTCGTGCTCAATGGCACCTGGTAAGGTCCCTTTTATCTAAGCTGAAACTTATCTGAAGAGGATCTTCTTATGAATGGCTTGCTCAGGAATTTCTAATGCTGGAGTTTGTGTTAAAAACTCCTTGATTCCTTGGAACACCTTTGCAGCTCCTCTGTCCAGCACAGTGTCTGTCTCAGAGGCTTTTAAGCAAACACAAGGCTTAGAATCCAAATCCTGGAATCCATAACAACTTTTGTAGCTACCTTTTCCAGTAAAAAGTCTGCATCAGGACCTCTTTAAAGCTATATACAAAAGTTTGGAATCCAAACTCCATCAGTATTCAGAGAAGGCCATATGCAACGTGGAAGTTCTCTCCTCCCTCTGGAGGAGAGAACATCCTTCTTTGATGACCATTCTTTTCCATTGGGGTCTCACCCAGGGGGATTCTCCATTTAGGGACACTTTTTGCACAAGTATCCTGGCTTTCCACACCTGAAATGCTCTTGTGGGCTTTTTAGCCAGACCAGAATGCCTTCAGGGCTGATTTTGAGGTGACTGAGTGTTACTTAAAGTGATTGCCACTCTATGAGTCTACTATACAGATTCCTTCCCATGTTGGAGAATTTATTCCTCTTTAACTTTATTATTATTAGTAGTAAACTCTCAATCCTATTGACATGATCACTTTAACACTTAATCCCACATATAGGATCACTTTAGAACTTAAGATGTTACCATTACCATCTAACCCAAGGGGATTTTCAATCCCATAGCAAGTTGTAAACTGTACCCTTAGAAATAAGTTCGTAGGAATGCATGCAGAGCTATACAGCTTTATAGTCTCTCTGTAGGACCTGAGAAAATAAAAACAGACACAGATCTTCACAAACTTAATTATTTTAAAGCATTTTACATGGATACATTGTATTAGCTATAATTCTTTAATTCCATATAGAAGGGTCTCCCAATTATCAAGTGTAGATCTTTCAGAGCTGCTCTTCTCCCCCAGGGCAGAGTGGCTCTTGCTCACTCCAAAGGCCACATGCCCTGGAGGCACAGGGCTACAGCAAAGCCCCTCCTGGCAAGAGGCCAGGAAACAGAAGAGAAGGGCCAGTTACACTGTGTCCCAGGCTTTAAACCTACTTCCAAAGGAGAGTGGTTAATTATCCTGATTGGCTGATGGGCACCCAGGTATGGCCAGGTAGGGGTATGAGGTCACACAGGGGTGTGGCAAAAGCGTGGTTTTCCAGTTCACAAACCTAATCAGTTTTAGCCCGTATGCCTGCCTACTTCAGTAGCTCTGGTGCATCTTAAAAAGTTTTTTTGTGCACTGTCTTGCTGTTGCTAAGCTTTGATTGCCTGAGAACTGAATCTGAAAAGGAGCTAAAGTTAACTATCTGTTTTTAATTGACTGAGTGATTGTGGTAGCCCTGATTGGATCTGGCTTTGGTTGAAATATTCAAGTCAAATGGATTAAGATCTCACCTTGGTGGCTGTTTTAATTAGACTAGGTGATGCAAACTTCTGTTGTGTTATAAAGGATTTGCTATAGGAGGTTCCCAGCACTCTTGGTGAAACAGTGCACCTACCCAACCTCACGGCCAGTCCTGCTAGGGCCGGGTGTGCGCAGTCTTCCCTGTAATTGGGCACCAGAGCCTTTTCCTGCACTGTCTTCCAGTCAGTGTGGCCTGCTGCACCCGTGCAGGCACAGCCTGATATCTCTGGCAAGAGCGCTCCCCGGGCTGCTTTTTTCCTCTCCATTTCCAACTCAATACCCCTCCTCACTAGGTGGGGAGGGGAAATGCCTCTGGCTACTGCTGGCCTTGCAGGTTTCCCCACCTAAGGGAGCAAGAAACCTTAATTCATTAACCCTTTCCAACCCGATGGACTTTTCTCTTCTTTGCAATTGATGGAAACTTTTCCTTCAGCTCTACAGGAGTCTGATTCTCTGCCACTTTGTTTTGTAATGTGTTTCCCTGTCCTAAGCAATGGGCTCATATGCTGATAATCAGATCTTTTCTGTGCTGCTGTAGCTAACTTATCTGAGAGTTTTCATGTGTCTTGAAGGTTTCACTTTTTCCTATTGCCAGTACTGAGTCTTGACTGGGAAAACTGCAACACAAAGATGTTTGTGTAATTTGTCTGTTTTTAATGCTTGAGTGATTGATTACCTTAACTCTGATAAGATCTAGCCCACAGCCTTGGTTAAAATGCTCAGGTTAAATGTACAAATACTATTTGTACCAGACCCCTATTCAGCTCTCCTCCTAGTCCAGCCATGTAATGAAAGTCAACAGGGTGCCTCCCTTAAAGGAGATTTGCATCTCTTGCAATTCTCTTCCAGTAGGTCATGGATAGGTCTGGGCCTCACACACCCAGCCAGGCCTTAAAAGTCTATCCAAATAGTATTAAGCTTAGAAAGCCCTTCCTGCCAGTTCCTAAAAAACAATGCTTTTAGTAACAGCTAACTTAGATAGTCCTGCACCTACTTGGACAGATCCTCACTGAGGACTTAAAGGGCCTATCTCTTGATGGGGGTGCACAATAATCCAAAATGTAGATGGCGAAATGTGAATGATTTGTTAGTCTGTTTCCTTTCCCAGACTGAGACTCTAGTCTTGTACATTGGCTTAACTTCCTAGCAAAACTAGCTACTAGATATCAAGGGGAAAATAGCATAGCCAGTCCACTAGAGTGTTAATTATTTAACCCTTATCCTCACCCCTGGGGAGAGAAAACCAGCCCCAGAGAGGATATGGGCCATGCAGCAAATTCCTACTTCTGCAAACTTCAGGCAATCCCAGATTTTCTCATCAGGTTACAGGTTCCCAGATACAGGGAAACAGCACAATTCCTAAACCAGGCTCTCAATAGGGAGCCAAAGCAGAGCCCCTTCCTTTGGGAGAAAGAGAAAACCAAAGCCTTTGCTCAGCTAAAGGATGCTATGACTAAAGCCCCTGCACTAGGACCGCCAAACCCAGAGAAACCCTATCAGCTGTATGTCACTGGGGGCAGGAAGTCACCTTAGGAGTGTTAACGCAGGATCTGGGACCTGTTAAGAGACCTGTGGGCTACTTTTCTAAAACCTTAGACATGATTGCACAAGGATGGCCTCACTGCCTAAGGATGATAGCAGCAGCTGCCCTGCTGACAGAAGAGGCATCTAAAATTACATTAGGACAAGATATAGCCCTTTATACCTCACATCAAATAAATTCTCTATTAGAGCAAAAGGGCTGTCACTGGCTCACAGATAGTAGAATACTAAAATATCAGATCCTCCTAGAAAACCCTCAGGTAAAAATAATGCGTTGCTCTACTTTAAAACCAGCTACATTAATGCCAGTTCCAGGGGAAAGTGGTCCCCTCCGCTCCTGTACTGAGACTATAGACTTGATCTATGCCAGCAGAAGGGACTTAAAAGACACCCCTCTGACTATCGCAGATGAAGTTTGGTTCACAGACAAAAGCAGCTTTGTCTGAGATGGAACCCGTTTCTCAGGGTATGCAATAGTTACGGCACGGCACGTTACTGAAGCTCGTGCTCTGTCCCCAAGCACTTCTGCTCAGTTAGCAGAACTGATCACCTTAACAAGAACTCTAGAACTAATGATCAAAGTGCCTGGCATCCCCAGCTGGATCCACCACACGAGGGTGAAGCTGTACTGCCCTGAAGACCAGCAGGATCCTGAACCCAAAGAAACCTGGTCAATGGAGCCTCTGGAAGATTTGCGCCTACTCTTTAAAAGGAGCCCAGATAAGTAAAGATGCTCTCCCAAAGCCTTCCTTTTTTTCTTTCTACTGGCATGCTTCCCACCTGCACTCCTAACTGGTGCCTCACCCTTTATTTGACCACTACGAGCTGCAGTTAATTTATTGGCCAACACTTCCTATGGCTATGCCTGCTGGATTTTCCTGGAGACACAGGGCTCATCTGGGGAAGCATGGCCAACCTCTCTAAGGGAATGGGTTCAGACAGAAGGATTTATGTACTACTCAACTTCTACTGGGCATCAGGGTGTTCACACATCAATTTAAAAAGATGACCTCTCACACCCTGTTATAGGACCTATCTATAATAAGGTCACACTAAGGACAAAGGCCCCCCTTTGCCTCAGCTCTCCTGAGTTTCCAGAGGGACACCCTGTGGGATCCCTAAATAGCTCTTTTTGTATCTGTAGCATATCAGCTCCATTACACTGGGGGCTTCTGCCAGGGAAGGCCTGTGTCATATAAATGTTTTGCTCTAATGGCCACTTCTAATTGGGCAGCATAGGAATAGATAATTGCTCCCTCATTCATGAGGATGGCAAGTTGGCCTGGACTTTCATTGACACCACTAGATGGGTAATGAACTGCTACATGCTGTATGATTCCAGTTATACGACATTCTGGAAGAAGCAAAACCATGAAAGTAGAGAAAAGATTAGTAGATTCTGGAAGTTAAGAAGGCAAAAGCAAAACACAGAAAAATTTTAGGGTAACAGATTTACCTTCAGGATAAAATAATGATAAATTCATGCCATTATGTATTTGTCCAAGCTCAGAATTAAAACAACATGAGTGAAAATTATGAACAATAGATTTGGGGTGATGATTTGTTAATCAATATAGGTTCATCTACTGTAGCTACCGAACGTACTGAACTAGTAGGAGGATGTTGATAGTGAAGGAAGTCTATACATATTAGGGGCAAATGGTATATGTGAAATATCTGTATCCAGCTGTCAATTTCATTGTGGAATCAACACTGCTCTAAAAATCTATTTTATAATTAAAGCATATTTATTTATTTATAGCATTTAATTGGCAAGCATATATTGGATTTCTGTAATGTGCCAAGCACACACTGATGACCCAAGTATATAGCAGTGAAATAAAAAAAAAACAAACAAACAAACATGGAAATTTCTGCTGTGATAGAACTCACATTCTAGAGGAAAACACAGATGATAATAAATATTAACAAAAAATAAATTGTATATTAGCTAGTATTAAGTACCAATGAGAAAAATAAATCCAAGAAGGATGACAACAAGTGTTTGGTCTTGAGAAATTGTGTGTGGTCTTGAGAATTGGGTGTGGTGGCCAAGGAAGGATACACTAAGAGGTAACATTTGAATAAAGGCTTGAGGGAAGGAAGTGAGTCAGGCAAGTATTTAAAAGAAGAGAATAAGAGAATGAACAATAATAAGAAAGGCTTTATAAGCTTGAAGAAAAAGAGAGAAGCAGCATAACTAAAGAGAACAAATTTATAGAAGTGGTCTCATATGACAAAAGGCCTTATAAGGACTTCGAAGATTAGCCTTGGAAAGACAGGGGAATTTAGCACACAACAATGTTGTTATCTGATTGAGAACAAATAGGATGACTCATGTATTGAAAGTAGGTGGGAGTGGGGCAGGGAGAGGAGTGGGATTGGTGGTGGATATAAGCAAATGATAGGAAATGGGATACCAATTAGCAAGCTCTTATAATAATTGAGAAGTGAGAGCATAGTGGTGTGGTCTTGGAAGGTTACATTGAAAATGTTAAAAAATGTCTGCAATCTGGCTGTGTTTTAAAAATAGGGACAAGATTTGTTGACGTATTGTGGGTTTAAGAGAGAAGAATCAAAAATAATTTCAAAGTTTGAGGCTGATCATCCACAGGAACTGGAGCTTTCAATTAGTACGGTGGGAAAATCAATGAGGAGTAAAGCATTTTTTCAAGGGTGGTCACATATCAGGAGAATACTCTTAAACATATTAAATTTGAGGTACACATTTGATATCCAAACTAGGGATACAAAATAAATGGTTGACTACATGAATCTGAGATTTAAAAAAGAACATTGGAGTTGCTATCATCTAGATGAAAATTAAGCTGCGTGTTTAGATGAGATCACCAAGAGTGAATATAAGTAGCAAAGAAATCAAAGAAATCAATGCCAACATCAAATCAGATAGTACTCCAGAATTTAGAGATTGGAGAGATGAAAAAAAAAAAAAAAAAAAAAGAAGAAGACTTAAGACATATTTAGCTGGACTAGCTTGAGAGGTAAGACCAAAACTTGTTTATTGACTTTGTTGTCTTGGGAACTGTGTTAATCAGGATTCTCTAGAGAACCAGAACCAACTGGGTGTGTGTAAGTGTATGTTGTGTGTGTGTGTGTATGTGTGTGTGTGTAGAGAAAGAAAGAGTCAGAAAAAGAAAGTTAAATAGGTAGGTAGGTAGATAGATATAGATGATAGTAGATGATAGATTTTTTAGAAAATTTTTTTATTTTATTTTATTTTATTTTTTTTGACAGGCTGAGTGGACAGTGAGAGAGAGAGAGAGACAGAGAGAAAGGTCTTCCTTTTGCCGTTGGTTCACCCTCCAATGGCCGCCGCGGCCGGCGCGCTGCAGCCGGCGCGCTGCAGCCGGCGCACTGCGCTGATCCAAAGCCAGGAGCCAGGTGCTTCTCCTGGTCTCCCAAGGGGTGCAGGGCCCAAGTACTTGGGCAATCCTGCACTGCACTCCCAGGCCACAGCAGAGAGCTGGCCTGGAAGAGGGGCAACTGGGACAGAATCCGGAGCCCTGACCAGGACTAGAACCTGCTATGCCGGTGCCGCAGGTGGAAGATTAGCCTAGTGAGCCACAGCGCCGGCCTAGATGATAGATTTTAAAAGAAATACTCTCACACAATTGTAAAAGTTGGCAAATCTTTGGGATAATCAGGAGCCTGTAGACCCAGGAACATGTTGATGTTGGAGTGTATCTGATGGCAGTCTGTAGTTACAAATTTCTCATCTTCAAAACCCCTCAGTCATCAGTCATTTCTCTCCAGACCTTCCGATGATTGAAAACTGCCCAGCTATATTATGGAAGATAATTTTCTCTTCTCAAAGGCTACTGTTTTAAATTGTTAGTCTCGTGTAAAAATAAATTTTCACAATGACGTCCATATTTAGATTTCTTTTAAAAATCTATATATATTTATTTATTTGAAAGATAGCGATACAGAGAGACAGAGGCAGAGGGAGAGAGAGAGGTCTTCCATCACTAGTTCAATCTCCAAATGGGTGCAAAGGCCTGAGCTGGGCCTTCTGAAGCCAGGAGCCAGGAGCTTTTTTCTGGATCTTCTACATGGGCCTAGGAGCCCAAGGACTTGGGCCATCTTTAACTGCTTTCCCAGGCTGTAGCAGGGAGCTGGATCAAAAGTGGAGCAGCCAGGTCTCAAACTGGTCCCATATGGGTTGCTGGCACTGCTATGCCATGGCGCTGGCCTCCACACTTGGATTTGACCAAATGTTTGTGTACCATGGCCTAGCCAAGTTGACACATAGATTAACCACCACAGAAGCCAAGTAAAAAAAGTATTTCAAATATAAAGCTCAGTGTGTGTGCGTGCATGTGTGTGTATGTGTGTGTGAGTGGAGGGTTGGAGAGAGAGAGATCATTTTATATAACCATGGGAATTATCAAGGGTGCCATTAGGAACCACAAGTGACACAAATGCAAGAATGGTCCAGCATTATTGGAGAGAATTCCAAGGAGAATGTTAGGAAAGATAATGTATACAGGAAGAATTAACTGTTATCTCAGTAAGCTTGTTTTAAAGATAAGGACACAAATGGCATGTTAGGTAGCTTACCTGAATGACAAGTTCAAGAGAAATTTTTATTATTTTAATATGGGATAAATAGGAATATATTTGCTTATGAAAATGAAATAGCAAAGAGGATATAGAAAATAGAAGGGAGAAATGTACTATTTTGAACATTTGAAGGGAATAATTCAGCATAGTCATGAAAGAGTTGAACAGGAGCATCAAAATAGGTGGGATGTTGAGCATATGGACATAGAAGGAGGTTGGTGTGTGTGATGACCTGAGGGTAGTAGATTGTGAATGCTCTTTTCATATTATTTCTTACAAAATAGAACAGGGTCAACTTCATGAATATGCAACCCACAAAATTTTACAAGGAATCATCCTTGAAAACATCACTTATGTATTTTACTTCTCTTCTGTTGCATGTTATGAAATTCTTAAGAATTTTATCCTTGAACCTTTTGGTTTTAAAAAGTCCAGAGACAGAAGGATGAGAGAGAACAGAAGAGAGCCACTCTTCCTTACTACCTCACTCACATTAGGATCCCTGAAACCTTTGAATACAGAATTCCAGTGAGCCCACAATGCATGGAAATTCAGCTAGACCCAAAGCAAAGACAGCATGAGTGACTGTATGAAAAACTTAGGGATGCTGACAGCTCAAAAAAACCATATTTCAATTTGTATTAAAATTTGCTTGCAATCCCTAAAAAATTCAATAAATTTTTAAGAAACACAAATGATCAATGAATATTATTATATTTTTATTATTCCTGCTATTTTCCTGTCTTAATTGGCTTTGTTTGCATTGAAAATACTGACATAAAAGAAAGGAGAAAACAGGAGAAGCTAGAGTTCCATCTCTAGTCAAATCTTCCTTACTTATTAGTAAGGTAAAGCTAGACAGTTGACCATGGACATCTCAAGAGGTAAAAAAGGAACAATTGAATCAATTTTGTGCAGCATTTCTGCTGTTCTGGTAAGAACAAAATATATATGAATATATGAGCAATGAAATGTGATTTGTGGAACTCTTGAGCTAAGAGATAAATTCTCTTATATTTGTATTTAGCCTGGAATTCCACAGTATAAACATAAATATTACAATCCATGCTAATAACATACATTTTTAATTTTTCTTTATTTAGAAAACATTCAATATTAATTTTAAAATTAATGATTTTTTTGAGAAAGAGAGGGAGGGAGAGACAGACTGTGGAAGAAAATGTCTTTATATTTTAATCCCTTTGTTAACACTTTTTTCTTGATTTTTGAAAAAAGGGGATTGCATTTTCATTTTTTGTAAGTTCTGAAAATTATCTCACAAACTTTGAAATAGTAAGCAAATGATCAACTGAGAATGAGATGAGGGAGGAGACGCTGAAAATTTATAAAAAGGCAAACTGTGAAGCAATCTAGTTGAGCAGAAGCATGAATAAGAATAGCAAAATAAAATATGATTGCTGGGTTTTACTAAAGAACTATTTAAGGTTAATGATCATAATTATAAAGACCAGCCAGTCAGCGTAATTGTTACTTTTCTCTAGACAAATTCATTTGTGTTGCAGCAAGCAAAGAGCAAAGAGGTTGGGTGTACATGAAAGTGAGAAGAATGTTTAAAATAATTGACTATGGAATGTAATCTGAAAAGATGTGATAGTATTTACGAGAGCTAAAGAATATTTACAAGTTGTAGAATCATAGGGCTTCCCATCCAACTCCTCCCTCAACTCCAAATATCATAACATGAAGACAGTAATTGTCTCCTTGAAGAAAGTAAAGGGTTGTGGGGTGCCAATATGTAGCAGAGGAGCTTGGGTCTGATCCTTCCAAAATGAGGCCTAGAGCCAGACAGAATTCTTCAGGTCTTGACCATGTCCTGTGACTATCAACAAGCCCTGTGATCCTACCCTGGTGGAATAGGAGGATCAATTACTCATTTTTGAAACTTCACTAGTTCCTTCTAAATTTGTGACAAACCTGGGCATAAGGGACCCTCTAGTGCTTAACAGAGGCAATACACAAATAATAGAATCATGGCAATCTTGCACTCAAGTTGGCATCTAGATCTGAGATACAGAACTATCCACAGGCTCAGAGAACATAAGCAGACTGTGTACAATTCCTGGAAGGAGAGACACAAACAAAGCCAGTTATGAAAACTAGAATAAATACCTATTCCTTCAAAACACAGATGATGGTGCATGCCAAAAAGCAACAGAAAGTTTCAGGGAAACATGATCTCACTTAACAAACAAAATAAGGTTACAGAAACCAACCATCCAGCAATAGATAACATAAAATTCTCTGTGAAGAATTCAAAATTTTTGTTTCTAGTAAACACAACAAGCTTCAAGAAAATACAGAGAAAAGTCTAAATACTCTCTCAGAGAAACTTAGAAAGATCAGAGAGACTTTAAAAAAATTTTTTTAAAAGAAAAGCCTGAACTGAAGAGTACACAAGTGGAATTTAAAACATGATTGAAAGTATCAATAGTAAAATAGATCAAGCAGAAGAAAGAATTAGTGATCTGGAAGATGGGCTATTTGAAAATATGAGTACACAGAGGGGATTGAAAAAAATGAATGAAGAAAGATAACAGAAACTATGAGAAGCTTTAGAAGAGCACATAAACAAGTTAAAGAGATTTAAGAAGGATTTTACAATGTTAGAGAGGTAAAAAGTGCATTTAAAGAAATAAGAGCAAAAAATTTCCAAACCCAGAGAAAGATTGAGATACAGATTCAGGAAGAGCATAATTCATCAATTTGATTTAACTCAACCAAGTCTACTCTTTCATGTAATATAGTCAAGTACTGCTAGGTTAAAAGTGAAAAGAACATTCTCAAAGCTATAAGGGAAAATAAAAGAAAAACACAGAAAGATACCTCAATTTGCCTGAATTCAGACAACAGGAACTTGACAGATCATGAGACAGTGGGATGAAATCTTCAGAATACTGAAGAAAAAAACTTCACGGTACTGAGAACAATAGCGAGTCTAGAGCAAACCTCAAATACTGAGAAATCAAAGTCCCTAGAGATGTAGATTTTTCCAATACAGCAAAGTTATGATATTCTAATGATACAATAACATGAGATTAAGATTAGAGAGCAAGGAGAGAAAAATATTTGGAAACAACAATAGGACCAAAGATAAAACAAGTTAACCTCTGGAAACTGTAAGAATCATGGAGGCTTAAAAAAACAAATACCATTTGATCAGATCACACGAGAAACTGAATCATAGAGAAAACTGTGTTTTCATTAGAGTAAAAATATGAAAGCAGAGTTCACTGAGACTAGTGAATATGTAGTCATAAAGATTTATCTTAATAATTGACAAGAAATTCCAAATAATTCATTGAAAACACTTTAGGGGCTGGCGCTGTGGCGCAGCAGGTTAACGCCCTGGTCTCAAGCGCCAACATCCCATATGGGTGCTGGTTGAAGACCCGGGTGCTCCACTTCCAATCCAGCTCTCTGCTATGGACTGAGAAAGCAGTAGAAGATGGCCCAAGCACTTGGGCCACTGCACCCGCATGGGAGACTTGGAAGAAGCTCCTGGCTTCAGATCAGCAAAGCTCTAGTCATTGCAGCCAATGGGGGAGTGAACCATCAGATGGAAGACCTCTCTCTGCCTCTCCTTTTCTCTCTGTGTAACTCTGACTCTCAAGTAAAATAAATGAAATATTAAAAAAAAAAAAAAAAAAGAAGAAGCCAGCGCCGAGGCTCAATAGGCTAATCCTCCACCTTGCAGCGCCGGCACACCGGGTTCTAGTCCCGGTCGGGGCGCCGGATTCTGTCCCAGTGGCCCCTCTTCCAGGCCAGCTCTCTGCTGTGGCCAGGGAGTGCAGTGGAGGATGGCCCAGGTGCTTGAGACCTGCACCCCATGGGAGACCAGAATAAGCACCTGGCTCCTGCCACTGGATCAGCGCAGTGCACCGGCCGCAGCGTGCTGGCCGCGGTGGCCATTGGAGGGTGGACCAACGGCAAAAGGAAGACCTTTCTCTCTGTCTCTCTCTCTCACTGTCCACTCTGCCTGTCAAAAAAAAAAAAAAAAAAAAAAAGAAAAAGAAAAAAGAAAAGAAAAAAAAAAGAAAAGAAAGAAAAAAAAAAGAAAACATTTCAGAAGCTGATGAGGGTTTGAGACTTAGGGTGAGACAACATCATCTATGGAATGTGAAGGAATCAAAGTTTTGCTCTTTTTTTTTTTTTTTTTTTTTTTTGACAGGCAGAGTTAGACAGTGAGAGAGAGAGAGTGACAGAGGGAAAGGTCTTCCTTTTCCATTGGTTCACCCCCCAAATGGCCACTACAGCTGGGGGGCTGCTCCGATCTGAAGCCAGGAGCCAGGTGCTTCCTCCTAGTCTTCCATGTGGGTGCAGGGCCCAAGCACTTCCTGGGCCACAGCAGAAAGCTGGACTGGAAGAGGAGCAACTGGGACAGAATCTAGCGCCCCAACCAGGACTAGAAGCCAGGGTGCCAGCGCTGCAGGCAGAGGATCAGCCAAGCGAACTGCAGCACCGGCCAGGAATCAAAGTTTTAAGAGATAAGAGATGATGTGTGAGAAAAGAGTTTCATGTTGCAGCCATATGTAAAAAGACAAAGAGCATAGTATAATATTCCTAAGAAAAAAAAGATGTACACATATTGTGAGTGTTACAGAGAGAAGGATAAGAAGGAGTTGGTAAAGATCTGGGGAAGCCCCATGAATCCTGCTCATGGAGACATCAACTCCTATAGAGAATTCTCATTACCAATTGCCTATTAGGAAAATTAGATTTTGTGTGGATTTTTGAAGATCTCATTGAGTGAAATGACAAGTAATTATATGAAGTAAGCATTAAATTATATGAAGTAAGCATTAAACATATGGTTGTAAAAATTTCAAATTTTAAAGGTGAAACAAAATTTTATTTTATTTTTTATAATTTTTAACTTTTATTTAATAAATATAAATTTCAATTTTATTTAATAAATATAAATTTCAAATTTGCCCCATAACCTCCCTCCCACCCACAACCATCCCACCTCCCCCGCCCTCTCCCCCCATCCATTCTACATCAATATTCATTTTTAATTATCTTTATATACAGAAGATCTACTTAGTATTTACTAAGTAAAGATTTCAACAGTTTGCACCCACACAGACACACAAAGTATAGAGTACTGTTTTAGTAGTAGTTTTACCATTAATTCACATAGTACAACGCATTAAGGACAGAGATCCTACATGGAGAGTGAGTGCACAGTGACTCCTGTTGCTGATTTAAAAATTGACACTCTTATTTATGATGTCAGTAATCACCTGAGGCTCTTGTCATGAGTTGCCAGGGCTATGGAAGCCTCTTGAATTCACCAACTCCGATCTTGTTTAGACAAGGCCATAGTCAAAGTAGAAGTTCTCTCCTCCCTTCAGAGAAAGGTACCTCCTTCTTACATATCCCATTCTTTCCACTGGGATCTCACTTACAGAGATCTTTCATTTAGGTCATTTTTTTTTCCCCCACAGTGTCTTGGTTTTCCATGCCTGAGAAACTCTCATGGGCTTTTTAGCCAGATCCAAATTCCTTAAAGGCTGATTCTGAGATCAGAGTGCTGGTGAAACAAAATTTTAAATAAGTTTTAGGTCTGTTGCTCATTTTTAGTTGGGTTATTTTGCATTATTTATTTATTTATTGCTATCTAGTTGTTTGAACTACTTTTATATTTTGGATGCTAGCTCCTTGTCAGGCATATCATTAGCAAATATCTTCATGATCCAAACATTGTCCTTTTGCTGTTGACTATTTCCTTTACTGTGTTAAAGGTTCCTAATTTCTCATGATTTCAATTGCCTATTTTTGGTTTTGTTGCTTTAGCTTTTGGGATCATATCTAAGAAATCTTTGCCCAGAACCATGTCATGGAGCATTTCCCCTATATTTCCTTCTAGTAGTTTTATAGTTTCAGGTCTTACATTTAAGTATATAATCCATTTTGAGTGAATCTTTGTATATGGTATGAGATAAAGGTTGAAATTTATTCTTTTGATTATGTATAGTCAATTTTCCCAGGATAACAAATGAGATTGTCCTTACTCCATTGTGTGTATGTGCATGTGTGTGTGTGTGCTGGCATTTTTCAAAAATCAATTGACCATAAATAAGTGGGTTTATCTCTGGGCTGTGCTTATGTTTATGCCAGCACCATATCGTCTTGATTATATAACTTGGTAATAGATTCTCCAGCTCCAATCATTTTGCTGAAGAGTGCTTTGGTTATTCAGGGTCTTTTTTGGTTTGATCTTAAGATTTTTTTTCTGTAAAATAAATGACAATGAAATTTTAATGGGGAGGACATTGAATGTTTTGATTACTTTGGACACTAAAATATTTTAATCATATTAAAGCTTCCAGTCCATGGAACTTCTTTCCATTTTCTTTTTTATTTTTTTATTTATTTTATTTATTTTTTTATTTTTTGACAGGCAGAGTGGACAGTGAGAGAGAGAGACAGAGAGAAAGGTCTTCCTTTTGCCGTTGGTTCACCCTCCAATGGCCGCCGCGGCCAGCGCGCTGCGGCCCGCGCACCGCGCTGATCCGATGGCAGGAGCCAGGAGCCAGGTGCTTTTCCTGGTCTCCCATGGGGTGCAGGGCCCAAGCACCTGGGCCATCCTCCACTGCACTCCCTGGCCACAGCAGAGAGCTGGCCTGGAAGAGGGGCAACCGGGACAGAATCCAGCGCCCCAACCGGGACTAGAACCCAGTGTGCCGGCGCCGCTAGGCGGAGGATTAGCCTAGTGAGCCGCGGCGCCGGCCAACTTCTTTCCATTTTCTTGTTATCTCTTCAAATACTTTGTGTTGCTGTGGATTCGTTCTGAGAAGAGGAGCGCAGTGGGGACAAGAGGTGTGGAGTCACGACACAGACCCCAGGAGCTGGGTGAAAGCAGGCCAGAGGGGAGCAACCTGCAGACTCATTTATTTCAGTTGGTATGGCAGCTTAAATAGCCAAGGCAGTCAGTCCACTCAAGTGGCATTTTATGCCCTAACCAATCACAGCCTATTGCCAGGCAGTATCTGAAGCTATCCAATCACAACTAGTTGCCAGGCAGGCTCCATTGCCATGTGGTTTCCAAAGCCATCCAATCACAGCCTGTTGCCAGGCAGGCTCTGTCGCCAGGTGGGTTTTGAAGCCATTCCTGAGTAACTGATGCTCGCTTGCCAGCGGCCATCTTGGCATGGACTTCCCATTCCACTACAACTTTGATCAGTCTTGCTATTTTTATTGTACAGATCATTCAATTCCTTGGTTAAATTCATTCCTGAGTATTTTGCTTGTGGCTATTGTGGTTGTGGTTGTTTTCTTGATCTTTTTTTCAGCTAGTTGATTATTGGTTTATAAAAACACTACTGATTTTTGAGGATCAATTTTGTATGCTTCAACTCTATTGAATTCACTTGTCAGTTCTAACATTTTTAGTAAAATCTAGGCTTTTATACATGTAAAATCAAATCTTCTAGAATCACAGATAATTTGACTTCCTCCTTTCCTACCTGAATGCCTTTTATTTCCTTCTCTTACTGAATTGTTCTAGCTGGTTTTAGATCCATGTTGAACACGAATGATGAATATCTTTTCTTGTTCTAGACCTTAGAAGAAATATTTTAGTTCCCCTCCCCACATTCAGTATAATGTTGGTTGTGGGCCTGATCAACATAACCATTATTGCGTTAACATATGTGATTTATTTTTTAAAGACTTATTCATTGTTTAATTGATTTAAAAGGTATAGTGACAGTGATGAGGGATCTTTAATCTGCTGGTTCATTTCCAAAATGACTGAAGCCAAGAGCTGGGAAGACCCTGCTGGTCTGCCACATGGATGGCAAGGATTCAAGTACATGAGACATCTCCCCCTGGCTTCCAAGCTGAATTAACAGAACCTGGATTGGAATAGGAGCCATCAGGACTTGAATCAGCACTCAGATGTGGGATGTCAGCATTGAAAGCAGCTGCTTAATCCATTGTCCTACAACAACAAACCCAAAATATATGTTTTCTATAACTAATTATTAAGTGATTTTATCATGAAAGTATATTCAACTTTATCAAAGGCTCTTTTAGCACTATTGAAATGAGTATATGCTTTTTATGTTTCATTCTGTTGATGTATTGCATAATGTTTATTGATCTGTGTGTTCTGAAATATCCTTGCAATCTGAGATCAAGTCTAAATAATGATGTTTTATGTGCTTTTTAAGAAAAATTATTTATTTGAAAATCTGATATATATAGACACACACACACACACACAGAATCTTCTATCAGTTGGTTCATTCCTCAAGTAGCTGCAATGGTCAGGGCTGAGCCAGGCTAAAGCCAGGAGCCAGGAACCTCTCCCCCTCTACTGATACAGGAGCCAAACACTTGGGCCATCTTCCACTGCTTTCCCAGACACATTAGCAGGGAACTGTATCAGAAATGGAGCAGCCAGGACTTGAAACAGTATCCATAAGGAATGCTAGTATCACAGTCAGTGACTTAACCTGCAATGCCACAACACCAGTCTTTAATGTGATTTTAGATATTGTTTGATATTATTTCATTGAGGATTTTTACTTCTATGTTCTGCAGAGATACTGACCTGTAAGCTTTATTGTAGGATCAGTGTCTCATTTTCACATCAGAGTAATTCTGACCTTGTAAAGTAAATTGAGAAATACTACTTATTCTTTATTTCTTTGGAAAAGTAAGAGATGGATTGGTATTAGTTCCTCTTAAAATATTTGGTACAGGAGTGAGAATTGTGGCCCAATATGTTAAAAGAATATTTGGGACACCCACCTCCTGTATTTGAGTGACTGAATTGAGTCCAGGATATTTCACTTCCAATTTGGCTTTCTGCCTTTGCAACTTGGGAGACATTAAACAAAAGCACAACTGCTTGTGCCTCTGCTACCCACATGGGAGACCTTCTGGAATTCCTAGCTCCTGGTTTTGGCCTGGCATAGCCGAGGCTGTTGCAGGCATTTGGGGAGTGAACCAGCTAATGGAAGAGGTGTGTGTGTGGGGGGGGGGGGGAGACTGTATTTTACAAGTACATGAAAATAAATGAATATTTTGAAATGTTTGGTATTCTTTTGTGAAGTCATTTGGTCCTGGGTTTTCTTTGCTGAATAGCATTTATGTTATTATTGATCCAAGGGTTTTACTTGCTATTTGTCTGCTTATAATTTCTCTTCTTTATGAGTCCATTTTCACAGATTTTGTGCCTTTATGCATTTAGCCATTTTCTTTCAGGTTTTCCAATTTGTTGGCACTGGAGAATTTGAGATTGCCAGAGCTATTTGAAGTCCTCTTAATGAGGTCAATTCAGGAAATAGATATATCAAAAAGAAAGCCGTTCACAGTGAAGATAAAGATTTAGAAGTCATAGATTTTTCAGGCACTTGGACAGAAGAAAAGTTCAGGACATAATTAGAAGGTGCATTGTTGAAATGATATTAACAGGAAAGTCATTTAAGAGTGAATGTTGATGAACAAGAAGGCTAAAGTGTTAAGGATGCTACCAGTGCTATCCAAAGAAGGTAAAGCTGAATTGGAAAAAAAATCTGTCAGTTGCAAAATTCGGAAGAATTTAGCCTCCTGAGGTCTAATTTGACATGTATTGCTTTACTGTTTTTTATTCTCCATATGTGCCAGCCATTATGATAAGACTCCCATTAATTTTGAGACACTTCAGAAAGAGATTGGGTTCTCAAGGAACTATAAGTTTAAGCCCTTTGCCCAATGCCTCCTCTGACAAGTGCTTGAATTCCTTTCAGCATATGCCTTCCATGAGGTTGCCCAATTTATCCTTTTTTTAAAAGTGTAACACATGTAATGAAAAAAAACAGTTTTTGAAATTTCATTTAGAACTTGGCTCTGCTATGCAAACTTGGATCATTATTATCCTCACGGATACTGTTTTGTTGCTCTTGTAATATGGGAATAAGTAACTTACAGGTATATTATAATAATATACTATACATGTATGTATGTAAGGATCTATACAGTTGTTTGGATGTACTCATTCCCAAATACTTAGGTCTATTCATAACTCACCTCCAAATTACACATGCAATCATCTTGAGACAACCTTGAGAATGCTATTCCTTAAAGCATAGCAATTTTCAAGCACTGTTCTTAATTTTACCCCTTAGCGAGATCAGAACAAATCTTGTTCTTTTTGTCTGAGCGGGAAGCAGATAAAGAAAGCTGCAGGAAGACAGAAACAAAGATTGTCCTGACATCAAATGTGCTGAACTAAGGTAGACTTGAGGCACTTAATATGTGTGAAAGTATGGTAACCCGACCTCAGACTAAGTCAAGTGCTTTTGAAAGTTTTCCCAAATGGGAAAGTTTATAATTCTCTCAATAGGTTCACATCAGGAAATTAACACACCCCAGGACCAACTGAAGTTCTCATCAATTAAACTAATTGACCCAGCAGGCTTAACCTATTTCTCAATGGTGAGTAGAAAGCATTTGTTCAACAACAAAGACCTCTTAAATCTTTTGAAAGGCTTCCCTCGTCAATTGGTTGAGAGTAAAACAAAAATAAATACATATGGATAAGCATTAATACTATCAAATTTATGCTCCCATTAGGCAGATCTCATTTTGAGGTAGATTGATTATAATCAACCAAAGTTATGAGCTTATACTTAAAATATTTTAAGTACCAATATCTATATAATTTATGAAAATCAATATTCTGGTGAAGTTATTTTCAGATATTTAAAATTGAGTCTTTGATTTTTATTATAACCAAAAAATAATAAAAAGTAAACATCTTATTTCAAACTTTTTATTCAAATTATAAAGGTAATTATTAAGTTTTAAGATAGTGTTCTTTCAATTTTACTGTATTGTTGATCAAACAAGATTCTGCTGACACTGCATTAAGAAAAAAATAAAAAACTATTTGTAAAAAAATCATTATAATTCTAGAAACAACCCTAATGACTGTCTTTGGGTCTCTCACATTCTGCTTATAACATGGATTCTTAAATATCATTTCCCACTTTACTATTATACTGCCTGTCTGCCATTGGAAAACTTACTTAACCTCAAAGCATCTTAGTTTTCTTTTTAGTAAAATGATACTAGTAACTGTACTTATTTGAGTGTTTTTGTGAGAATAAAACATGAGAACATACTATAAAAGCTTATATGGTGCATATTCTGGTATTGGTGATCACTCAGTAAGTGTAACCTTTAGTTGGCTGAAGAACGGTTAGTTTTCATCAAACAAATCAGTAAATGGATAATAATGGGCTGGTCCTTTGATGTCAGCAACCAAATTCTACAATATTTTTTTCCTGGGTAAAAACCAAAACAAAATAAAGAACACTAAATTTCTCTTGATTTTGAGAAGTTTCTTCAGTTTTTCTGAATATGTCATCACTAACTGTACCTTAGCAAGAAAAATCACTACTGGAAGGAAACATGTAGGTGCTTGTACAAACACATACACATACATGCCTAAGCAAGGAGGAGGAAAATTATTTTGCCTATCTTGTAGTTTCTATATTTGCTCATCTATTCTTAAAATGAATCACAAAGTCATTCAAAGTAATTTCACTGGCCACACAGCAGACTCATAAAATGGCAAACGCCCTAAACAGTACTCTGGCCTCAGAATCAGCCCTTAAGCCATTCAGATATGGCTAGTATTTTTTTTTTGTTTGTTCTACTTAATACTATTGGTTGAATTCTGTAATTAATACACAGTTATTCTGGCCGGCGCCGTGGCTCACTAGGCTAATCCTCCACCTAGCGGCGCCGGCACACCGGGTTCTAGTCCTGGTTGGGGCGCCGGATTCTGTCCCGGTGGCCCCTCTTCCAGGCCAGCCCTCTGCTGTGGCCAGGGAGTGCAGTGGAGGATGGCCCAGGTGCTTGGGCCCTGCACCCCATGGGAGACCAGGAAAAGCACCTGGCTCCTGGCTCCTGCCATCGGATCAGCGCGGTGCGCGGGCCGCAGCGCGCTGGCCGCGGCGGCCATTGGAGGGTGAACCAACGGCAAAAGGAAGACCTTTCTCTCTGTCTCTCTCTCTCACTGTCCACTCTGCCTGTCAAAAAAAAAAAAAAATACACAGTTATTCTTAAGTGTTGAAACTTAACTGAAAAGTGATCCCTGTTAAATATAAGAGTGGGAATAAGAGAGGGAAGAGATGAACAATTTGGGACATGCTCAAGCTGACTTGCCCCAAATGGTAGAGTTAGAAACATACCAGGGGATTCCAATTCAATCCCATCAAGGTGGCATGTACCAATGCCATCTCACTAGTCCAAGTGATCAATTTCTGTTCACAATTGATCATAATGATAGGACTAAGAGTCAAAGGGATCACATATACAAGACTAGTGTCTGAAAATACTAACCGATAGGATCAAAAAGAGGGAGAACAATCCAACATGGGAAGTGAGATACACAGCAGACCCATAGAATGTAGGACCTCTGTCCTTAATGAGTTGTACTATGAGAGTTAACACTAAAACTGGTCTTATAGTACTTTACACACTGTGTGTCTATGTGGGTGCAAATTCTTGAGACATTTACTTAGTATAGGGTTGATCTTCTGTATATAAAGATAATTAAAATGAATCTTAATGAAGAACAAGATAGGAGAGGGAGTGGGAAGTGGGATGGTTTGGAGGTGGGTGGGCAGGTGTTGGGGGGAAAACTGCTATAATCTAAAAGTTGTACATATGAAATTTATGTTTATTAAATAAAAGCATTCTATCAAAAAAAGAAAGTAATTGCCCTACTCAAAGTATCCAGAAATCAAACTATCTGTTACCCATACAGTGATATAAGCGACTTATAATGCAATGCAATGTTTTCTTCATTTAAAAGGTCTTGCAACTAAGAAACTGTCAGATGTCTGAAATAGAATGCTTAGTGCCGTAGTGAATTGTGTCCCAAGCCCTTTTCCTTGAGTACAAACCTGCAATAATGAGTTTAGTGTCATCAAAGTTTCTGAACAACAGTTTGAAGAGTATTAATAGAGAAGAGTATTTTATATGGCAATATAGTTTTTTACTGTATTAAGAAAACACTGAATCTATTATTTTCACATGTTTTAGTGTACAGTACAATGGTCTTTAGAACTTTTCATTTTTCATGACTGTAATTCCATGACCTCTGAATAGCCCCCTCCATTTCTGTTCCCCTCCCAGCTCCTGATAACAACCTTTGCATTTTGTTTCTCCATTTAGCTAGTTTATACTCAAATTAGTGGAATCTATCAGTATTTGTGCTCCTGGGATGGATTATTTCATGTAGCATAGTGTTCTTTACATTTATTCATATTGTATTAAACTTAGATGTGTTAAGCAGATGAATGGACATTTAAAATGTAGTATACACATATATTATTCAGCTATAAAGAGAAGGAAACATAGTCATATGTGACAATTTAAAGTTAAATTTGCAATGACTGCTGCAATTTATATTTAAATTTAATGAAATTTAAGCCTGTATTAGGATAAAATAAAAGAAACCATCATTGTTCCTTGACTTTAACCTTAGAAGCAATTTGTTGAAACCAATCCTTATGCTAATAGTTAGAGTTCTTGTCCATCTCTAAGAGCTTGCTTTAGGTCTACCTCAAAACTTATCACAATGATATTGATATGGAAAGATTTTTACATCTCTTTTATTAACTTTCTGTAAAGTTTCTATTTGAGGTGCAGTTTTTAAATATTGCTGTAAAATAAGCTGAAAGTTGCAAGAATTATTAAGTAAAGTTCCATGTGCTCCTCATGCAATTTCTCCACGTGCACTTACCTAATATAGTACTGAAATCAGAAACTTGACATTGGCGCAATATGTGCATACACTTGTGTCATTTTATCACATATGTAGAATCAAAGTATAGAGCCATTCCATCAACACAAATATTTCCTTTTATGGTCACATCTACCTTCCCCCAATCATCTCCAATCCTAATCAATCAATATCTGTTTCTATAATTGTGTCACTTAAACAATGTTAAATAAATAGATTTGGGGGCCAGCACTGTTGCGCAGCAGGTTAACACCCTGGCCTGTAGCGCCTGCATCCCATATGGGCACCGGTTCAAGACCTGGCTGCTCCACTTCTGATCCAGCTGTCTGCTATGGCCTGGGAAAGCAGTAGAAGATGGCCCAAGTGCTTGGGCCCCTGCACCCACGTGGCAGAAGTGGAAGAAGTTCCTAGCTCCTGGCTTCGGATCAGTGCAGCTCCAGCGGTTGCAGCCAATTGGGGACTGAACCAGTAGATGGAAGACCTCTTTCTCTCTCTGTCTCTCTTCTCTCTCTCTCTCTCTTCCTCTCCTCTCTCTGTGTAGCTCTTTTAAGCAAATAAATATTAAAAAAAAAAAACAAATAAATAGATTCAAACTTTTATTGCATTTTGAATTTAACAGTATAATTTCAGTACATTCATCAAAGTTATTGAATGCAATGAGTGTTTGCTCTTTTTTGTTGCAAAGTAGTATTTCATGGTATGAACATAGAACAATATCCTTAACCATTTACCTATGGAAGGTCATTTTCCTTATTTCTAATTTGGGTCTAATGCAAATAAAGCTTCACTGAATTGTGTACAGATTTTGTGTGGAAGTAATTTTGCACTTCTCTGGGACCAAAATGCCTAGGAGTGTTATCAGTGAGTCATTTGGTAAGTATGTGGTTATATTTAAGGTAGCTGTCCAATAATTTTCCAGAGGGGGTATACCATTTTATATTCCCAAAGTAATGTGTGAGACATGTATTTTCTCAACTCCCTCATCAGTGTTTGGTATTGCCATTTTTCTACTTTAGCTGCTTTAAAAGTGTTTTGTCATTTATGCAACTTGCAAACACTGTCTCCCAGTTTGTTTCTTTCATTCCAATGAAATTTGTTTTTTAATTCCAATGAACAGGAATTTTGGTAGAGCAAAAGAATTTACTTTTGAAGAAGCATTTTTTTCTTTTATGGATTTATAGTATTTTAAGTTTTATTTATTTAAATGTGAACTATATATATATATATAGTCCTATATATATCTCTATATAGTTCTATATCTATCTTTCTATCTATCTACCTACCTACCTACCTACCTATCTATATTGAACCTCCACTGGTCCAATCCCCAAATGCCAGCAATAGCCAAGGCTAGACTAGATGAAATCCAAGAGTTGGAAACTCAGATCAGGACTCCCATGAGGGTGGCAGGGACACAACTATTTAATACCTGCTAATTCCCACAATGCACATTAGTAAGAACCTGGAACTGGAGACAGAGACAGGACTCAATTCCAGGTACTCGGATATGGGATGTGGGCATCCCAAGAAGCACCTTAACTGTTGTGCCAAATGATCGTCCTTGACTTGTGCTTTTTGTGTCCTAAGAACTGTCCCCCAAACCCTAAGTTCCAAACATTTTCTGGTTCCAACTAAAAATTTCGCATTTTACAACTAAATATATAAAAAGTATTAAATTGCTTTTATAGTCAGCATGATTGTGGAGTGATTCTTTTTTCTCAATCCTTTTTTATAATGATCTTCCTTCTCTTATTAATATTTATGCATGGTTATCAAACTAGGTAAGTACAAGTATTAGGTCAATCAGATATTCCTAAATCTGCTTCTTCTCCATCTTCTCCATTGCTTCTTGAAAAGAGACCAAGCTGAAATTCATTCAGCTTCCCAGAGCAGAGTGCTATGCAGAGTTCACTGAACACACTTTCTTTCCCCAATCCAACAGCCCACTGGCATAGGAACCTAACTGCATTCCCTTTCCTGATGGCAACTGGCCTTCAGCCAAGGGAGGAGAAGTTTGTGGACTCAAAAGGGTTCCACAGCCTTGGCCGCTCATGACAAGAGCCTCAGGTGAGCCCTGACCTCAAAAATAAGAGTGTCAATTGTTAAATTGACAACAGGAGTCACTGTGCACTTGCTCCCCATGTAGGACCTCTGTCCTTAATGAGTGGTACTATGAGAATTAATGGTAAAACTTGTCTCTATACTTAGTATAGAGTTGATCTTCTGTATATAGAGATAATTAAAAATGAATCTTTTTTAACTTTTATTTAATGAATATAAATTTCCAAAGTACGATTTATGGATTACAATGGCTTCCCCCCCATACCGTCCCTCCCACCCACAACCCTCCCCTTTCCCACTCCCTCTCCCCTTCCATTCACATCAAGATTCATTTTCGATTATCTTAATATACAGAAGATCCGCTTAGTATACATTAAGTAAGGATTTCAACAGTTTGCTCCCCCACAGAAACATAAAGTGAAAAATAATAGATGATTTTTTAAATGATGATGAAATCAGATCAGACCTATTGTCATGTTTAATCCCAGTGAGAGTCAAGTTGGGAGTTGATAATTTTTTTTTTTTTTTTACAGAGGATCAGTTTAGTATGCATTAAGTAAAGATTTCAACAGTTTGCACCCCCCTAGAAACACAAAGTGAAATATTTTGTTTGAGTACTCGTTATAGCATTAAATCTCAATGCACAGCACATTAAGGACAGAGATCCTACATGAGGAGTAAGTGCACAGTGACTCCTGTTGTTGACTTTACCAATTGACACTCCTGTCTATGGCATCAGTAATCTCCCTATGCTCCAGTCATGAGTTTCCAAGGCTATAGAAGCCCTCTGAGTTCTCCGACTCTTATCTTGTTTAGACAAGGTCATAGTCAAAGTGGAGGTTCTCTCCTCCCTTCAGAGAAAGGTACCTCCTTCTTTGAAACCTGTTCTTTCCACTGGGATCTCACTCACAGAGATCTTTTGCCAGAGTGTCTTGGCTTTCCATGCCTGAAATACTCTCATGGGCTTTTCAGCCAGATCCGAGTGCCTTTAGGGCTGATTCTGAGGCCAGAGTGCTATTTAGGACATCCGCCATTCTATGAGTCTGCTGAGTATCTCACTTCCCATGTTGGATCACTCTCCCCTTTATTTATTCCATCGGTTAGTGTTAGCAGGTACTAGACTTGTTTATGTGCTCCCTTTGACTCTTAGTCCTTTCATTATGATCAATTGTGAACAGAAATTGATCACTTGGACTAGTGAGATGGCATTGGTACATGCCACCTTGATGGGATTGAATTGGAATCCCCTGGTATGTTTCTAACTCTACCATTTGGGGCAAGTCAGCTTGAGTATGTCCCAAATTATACATCTCTTCCCTCTCTTATTCCCACTTGCTGCTCCTCCGCACGCGGAGGAGCCGCACCGGACCGGACGCTTGTTGTTCCCTTTTTTTTACAAGTCCTTTCTATAGTAAAGTAAGAATAAGTAAACAGCAAACTCCCAAAGCAAGAATGAGTAGAGAGAAGTGAGAAAGAACGAAGTAACGAACTTCCCCGCGAACTCTCCAACGCACTCTCCAACCAACCCACACCACCATTCCGTCTCTCTCCTCCTACATAGTCCCCTCCACCAATCCGTGCTCCGCCACCCACACGCCGAGCGCGCCGCTCTCCTCCAATCAGGAGCGGCTCCTGCAGCTTATCAAGTTGGTAAGGGGCAGCTGGGTAGAAGCTATACGCTCCTCTCCCAGCGCCACACTGTGGGAGAGCAGATGCACAGAACAAGTCTCAATTCCAGTAACAGTATAGTCCGAGTTGCTCCCCACAGATCCCCCTTTCTTTTTATTTTTGGCGTTGATACGCACTTGTCTTCGGTGCCCCGTGGCACACACTCTGCTCTGCTTGCTAGAGTTGCCCACAGGTGCTTACAAGTCCTATCAATCAGACAAACTGAATCCGGGTCCTCTCTTCGCCATGTTGTGAGGAGGTTTTTAGGCGCTGATGCGTGCCTGTGTTCGGTGCCCTGCAGTGCATGCTCTGCTCTACTAGAACTGCCTGCAGGTGCTTATAAGCCCTACCAATCAGGCAAACCGAATCCAAGCCTTCTCATTGCCATATTGTGGGGAGACTTACTGATGTTGATAACGTGCCTGTCTTCGGTGACCTGCAGTGGGTAAGCTGCTAGCCGCCCACAGGTGCTTATCGTCTTACTAATCAGGCAGACCGAATCCAAGCTCTCTCATTGCCATGGTGTGGGGAGGCCTTATTTTTCTCTATTTCTCTATCTCTGGGCATTCCTATCTCTCCTATTTTACTTCTATCTGTCAGCATTCCTATTTCTCTAATTTTACTTCTAAACTTCTGTTTCTCTTATCCCCGCGGCTTCATCCTCCCTAACATATTTTTCTCTACCCAGTATGTTTCCTAACTTTTCTTCCAACAATATTCCCCTCTCATTTCTCCTGGCTTCTCCCCACAGTCCGTATCCGAGTCTAAGTTTCTTGTAGCTTTCACTTTTCGCTTTTAATCTCCTAGCTTCCCTACCATAGTCCGCATCCGAGTCTATGAAAGCTTTCACTTTCGCTTTCAATCCTAACTTCTTTCCCACAGTCCATATCTGAGTCTATGCCTAGGCTTTCGATAGCTTCTTCCGGCACCTTTTCCGTCCAGCTTTCCCCTAGGCTCTTTGCTAATCTCTCTATCCGGTATTTTCCCACTTCTTCCCGTTTCTTCCCTCCTAAGTTTCCTATCCGAGTCACGGCACCATTATGTCGCTCCCCCTCTTCGTGAAGGAACGACACTAAACCCTGCCTAGGCTTCATATCCGAGTCACGGCACCATTATGTCGCTCCCCGTCTTCATGGAGGAACGACACTAAACCCTGCCTAGGCTTCATATCCGAGTCACGGCACCATTATGTAGATCCCCGTCTTCGTGGAGGAACGACACAGGATTTTTGCATCTGTGTTCATCAGGGATATTGGTCTGTAATTCTCTTTCAGTGCTGCATCTTTTTCCGGCTTAGGAATTAAGGTGATGCTGGCTTCATAGAAAGAATTTGGGAGGATTCCCTCTTCTTCGATTGTTCTGAATAGTTTGAGAAGAATTGGAGTTAGTTCTTCTTTAAATGTCTGGTAGAATTCAGCAGTGAATCCATCTGGTCCTGGGCTTTTCTTTGTTGGGAGGGCCTTTATTACTGTTTCAATTTCTGTCTCAGTTATGGGTCTGTTTAGGTTTTCTATGTCTTCCTGGTTCAATTTAGGTAGGTTGCATGTGTCCAGGAATCTATCCATTTCTGATAGGTTTCCCTGTTTGCTGGCATACAAGTCCTTGTAGTAATTTCTGATGATTCTTTTTATTTCTGTGGTGTCTGTTGTTACATTTCCTTTTTCATCTCTGATTTTATTGATTTGGGTCTTTTCTCTTCTTGTTTTTGTTAGTTGGGCCAATGGGGTGTCAATTTTGTTTATTTTTTCAAAAAACCAGCTCCTCGTTTGGCTGATTTTTTGTAATTTTTTTTTTTTTTTGGATTCAATCCTGTTGATTTCTTCTTTGATTTTAATTATTTCTCTTCTCCTACTAGATTTGGGTCTGGTTTGCTGTAGGTTTTCTAGATCCTTGAGGTGAATTGAAAGCTCATCTATTTGGTGCCTTTCGAATTTCTTGATGTAGGCACCTATTGATATAAACTTTCCTCTTAACACTGCTTTTGCTGCATCCATAAGTTTTGGTATGTTGTGCTGTTATCCTCATTTACTTCCAGAAAGTTTTTGATTTCTCTTTTGATTTCTTCTATGACCCATTGTTCATTCAGGAGCATGTTGTTCAATCTCCATGTGTTTGCATATGCTCTAGGGATTCCTAAGTTGCTAATTTCCAGCTTCATCCCGCTGTGGTCTGAGAAGCTGCATGGTATGATTCTAATTCTTTTGAATTTGCTGAGACTTGCTTTATGGCCTAGTATGTGGTCAATCCTAGAGAAGGTTCCATGTACTGCTGAGAAGAATGTAAAATCTTTAGCTGTAGGATTGAAAGTTCTGTAGATATCTGTTAGATCCATTTGGGCTATAGTGTCATTTAAATCTACTGTATCCTTGTTGATCTTCTGTCCTGTTGATCTGTCTATTTCTGAGAGTGGAGTATTGAAGTCCCCCAGTACTATTGTATTGGGGTCTAAGTCTCCCTTTAAGTCCGTTAACAAATCTTTTAGATAAACTGGTGCCCTGTAGTTAGGTGCATATACATTGATAATTGTTATATCTTCCTGTTGAATTGATCCCTTAATCATTATGTAGTGTCCCTCTTTGTCTCTCTTAACGGTTTTTGTGGTAAAGTTTATGTTGTCTGATATTAAGATGGCTACACCTGCTCTTTTTTCATTTCTGTTGGCATGGTATGAATGAATCTTAATAAAGAATGGATGGGAGAGGGAGTGGGAGGTGGGATGGTTTGGGGGTAGGAGGGTGGGTATGGGGGAAAGAACTGCTATATTTGAAAACCTGTACCTATGAAATTTATATTTATTAAATAAAAGCTTTCTAAAAAGAGAAAAGTGAATTGAATAATTTTTATAAGAGAAATTGTTTAAATAAACAAAACTGAAGGTTTGCATTCCAGTTATACTACACAAACACTGATTTTTTTCCCTTCTGTGTGATTAATGAAAGATAATTTCAAAATAGAAGAAATCCACACAATAGAGGTAAATAGCATTCACAATACTCTAAAAATCAGAGTTGCAAGCAAAAGTCTGCAGAACTGTTAAACATTACACCATTCTTGCACCACCAAGATGTGAGCCAGTGTAATATAATAGATACAGATTCCATAGTTATGCAATTATGGATTTTAATGTTTAGCTTGCCTGTAATCAAGACATTGAAAATGTACTTGCTTATCCTTTTGACTCTCTGTGTTCCCAAGCATCTTATGTCCAATCATTTCTCAAAGTTTGCATTTAGGAAAAATTCTGATAGCATAACATTAACAATTTAAAAACTTCAGTTTAGATTTAAAGTGTAAGAGATGATGTTATAGTGTTAGTATTTTTAGAAATCCGCAATCCCACACTCTATTGAATTCTCATTTTTCTGTATTATATCTTCTTGTGTCTGTCTTCTTCCCACAAGATTTCACCTTTAACTCCCTACTTCAAAAGTACAAGAAAGTCACATCTGATATCTACATTGTCACCCAAGAAGAAAGTGAAAACTGTCCTATACTACATTAAATATTTTTAAAATAAAGTGCAAGATTCTAGTTTTAAATAGTTTCCAATCTTATTTTAATAAACAAAGCTCACAGAAGTGCAAAAATTACCAAGACAGTGTGTAAGCAAGTGCCACATAGGAGACACCTGTGTTTGTATGAATGTTCAGTTAAAGGACGTGTGCGCATAATACATAAACCTCTGATACAGGTCTTGTGGATACCTCTTGTGGTAGTACACATTTTGTGCCTTCATAATACCATCTCTTTTTTATGGGGCTTGTCAAGTGTACAATTCCTGTGATCCCTGAACCCCATCAACTTCTGCTGAAGATAAAGAAGCATGAGAGAAAATATGAGACCCTCAAAGTCATGAAACTTGTTCGGTGAGTGGTTTGTTGAAAACATGTCCTGTATTTACTGTGTCCCAGGTACTGAAAAGCATGTTACTTACCTTGTCCCATTTGATCATCGAAATTTTCATATTAAATATCAAATTTCATTGTGCCCTTCAATGAATAAGTGAACTAACTTCATGAAAGATTTTACAATTTACTCCAGGTCACATGGTGGGCATCTCAGGTGTTCTGACACCAGGGCTGTGATAGCTTCACAGAAAGCCCCACTCAAATTACTGGGGTTGGGTTGGATTGGGGAAATGAGAGATGACATGGAAATTAAGAAGCAAAAATCTAGGAGAGTGCCATGCAAATATCTCTATATGCAAAAATTCAGTGTTTAGGTTCCAATTTCTGACAGAGAAAGCCATTGCATGAGTGAAGCTTGCTTTCCCCAGAAATTGGAAGTTTATTGTCAAAATTGATTAAATTTTAAGTTTATAAATTAAGGATTGCTGACTGCTAGGATGAATTAATACAAAGTAGAGAACTAAACAAAGAGACAAAAGCTTTCTTCTTTACATATTTTTTCGTTCCATTCCATTTTGCACATAATGATGTGGGTTTTTTGACAATGGGGTTATGGTGAGGAAATCAATGTACGTCTACATCTTAGAGTTTTTGTGGGCATTATATTTGATTGAGAAATAATATTACAGAATAAAATGTACCTTGAGTTTGAATTGCCTTAATGATTTTGTAATGTTTGTGTTTTCTAAATTTTATAGCTGTAGGATTCATATTTGCATATCTTATTGACTTTATTGAGTATTTGAATCTTTGGAAATGTCGGATCTGTTAGTAGTGTTTTAATGAAGCACAGCTTTGGAAGTGCACATGTAGCTCAACCTGTTTTAGTGACAGATGATACAGGCTGCTGCTGCAGATAAAACCCATCTGGCTTCTACTAGCTAGTTTAAGAAGAAGTGTATTAAAGGTACTTTTCTGACTTCACCTTTACTGGGAAATTATAAAGGGAGGAGTTACAAATTGCGAATGTAAAATTTTGAGAACAAGAAATTACCTGCAGAAGGGTGTCTATTTTTATCTGTTAGATGACATTTATACGCTGCTGTTGTATTTACATGACTGGAATATTGGCATTTTCAAGCTGTGGTGTCACCTGGTATACAGAATATCTTGTTTTGCAAATTGTTAGGTAACAAAAGGTTTTAAAGTGATATTTTGAATTTTTTTGTTTGATGCGTAAGGGTGAATTTTGAATAAACTTAAGTGAATTTTGCTGAGCTATTTCAAATAAACTAGAAGTAAAATCAATGGGAGATAGCATGGATAAATTTCCCAGTTCATTGATCCAGGAAAGGCAGTGCAAGGCTTGGAGAAGCTGTGGGTAGGACTTCTCTGATCCTCTGTGATACCCCCTACAAAGGGGATTCTTACACTCTGTGTAAATAATAGGGTTTATAAATTCTCTTAGGTTAATTAAAAATACTTGAACAAGTCGGGGTGGCAGTTGTACTATTTAGGACAAAGTGAAATTTTTTCTCTGCTCCCCCTCCAGCTGGAGAAAGGAGGAGGGTTTTAGTAGAAGTTTTACACGTTCAAGACATGGTAATGGGGTACAACTCAAAGGGAAGGTATTTCAAAATGCTTATGGGTTAGAATAGTATATTTCTTTAAATGCTTTCTTCTTCCATATACTATAGGAAACCCTTCATGAGGCATATACAAACAAAGAAAGAAAAGTAAAAAACAAAAAACCTAAGGCAACGAATAGAAGGCAATTCCACCGAAGCTATTGGCAAATTTTGTTCATGTTCTTTAAGCAAGCAAATATTGTTAGATCTTATTTGTAACAGGAATTTGAAACCAGATTTGGGGTTGAGAGAGGTTGTAAGCTAAACAGATCTTTCAATATGCTATGGTTTTGACCTGTATGGAGTTACCTAGGTGAGGGTATAAAGCTTTATGAGTCTGATTACCTAACTAGATAGTTGTAGCGAATTCAAGGCAAAGCTCTGCTCTTGGTAACATGATATATCTTCTTTTCAAGACAAAGTTTTCTTTAAAGCCTTATGAGAAGGAATGGCAAGTCCTGGGCTATTTTTACATCTGGGTTCTAATGCCACTTTAAACACACTTTTCTATACCTCACCTTGATGTTCCTGAACTTAGTTGGTAGCTACTGCCACGTTTTTATAAGTTTTACTTTTGCAATATAGTTTTATCTGTCATGGCTGGTCTTAGCCTATTATTGCTACTTTAATCAAAATTTAAGTTTGTTATCATTAATATGGTAGAATCAAATAGGTTCTCTTTACTGCTAGATATCTATCCTATTAAAATGATCCTCTGATTTAAGACTTGATTGGAGGACTTTTGAGTTGAGTGGATTATTCTATGGTGATGAAGGAGCTTTGCTTTGTTAAATCACCCATAAGATGCCAACTGATCTTATAAAAATGTAGTTGTTGCAGTATACATGAATATCAAATGTCCATTACCCCTTACACTTTCAACATGGTTTGAATTAATGGCCTCATGAGGAATTGCATTTCAATTGCTTTAAACTACAAATTGGATTTGGATTCTGAAGCAAATCTAGTTTTCTTTCCTCCTTGCCTATGCATGAGTCTTTACCTATACATGTTTGCAATTATTCAGAGAACATTATCTTGAGCATAGAGGTTGGGAACACAAAGAATCTTTCCAGATGACTTAACAGAGCTGATAAATGTTTTGCTGTCCAACCATTATTTACAATTGAGGAAATCACCTACCTTACAGAGAAGATGTTTCATGTATTGGTATACATCATAGTCTCTTCAGCAATTGCCAAAGAATCAATCTGATATTTTAGTTGAATTAAGGTATATTATAATGCTCCAAAATAGAAAATTATTCCACCGTTAATAAAGAAATTTCAGTAACTACAGAATGCCTTCTTTTTCTCCTAATCATATCAGTATAGTTAAGAGGTTTAGTATATTTTTTCAGAATCATATGCACTTAGAATGAATAAAAGTACTAAAGGCTAATTTCTGATGTTCAAGCCTTGAAAATAATTATAAATGAAATTTATAATTATTAACATCAATATAATAAAAATAATTAGCATTTTAGAGCTAGGAAGATGTCAGTCAATTTGACTCTCAGTCCTTCCATTCCCAAATGTGAGATTTTTAGCAAATTGCTTTACTTATCTAATGTTTTCCCTTTATCTTTAAAAGTACCATAATGCTGTAAATCTTTTTATTTATTTATTTATTTATTTGACAGATAGAGTTAGACAGTGAGAGAGAAAGACAGAGAGAAAGGTCTTCCTTCTGTTGGTTCACCCCCTAAATGGCCGCTATGGCCGGAACTACGCTGCTCTGAAGCCAGGAGCCAGGTGCTTCCTTCTGGTCTCCCATGCGGGTGTAGGGCCCAAGCACTTGGGCCATCCTCCACTGCCTTCCCGGGCCACAGCAGAGAGCTGGAATGGAAGGGGGGCAAGAGGGACTAGAACTCGGTGCCCATATGGGATGCCAGCGCCACAGGCGGAGGATTAACCAAGTGAGCCACGGCACTGGCCCCTATAAATCTTAATTAATACAGATTCTGGATTAATTATATTTGGAACATCTATAACTAATAATAAGTTATAATAAATAGCATTTATTCCCTACCTTGATCATAATTTTATATTAGTTCTTGTATGCGTAAACAATTTAATAACTTACACTCATGACATCATCATATTTGGGACCTAACAAACTGTTGCTATTAAATGTATATTGCCTTTCTTTTTATGAACATGAATCCTGGAGCCAAACTGCTGTGATCTGCATCTCAACTCCCTCTCATACAAGTTATGAGACTTTGGACAACTACTTAAATTCTTTGCACTTTGGTTTCCTTTTTCTGTAAAATTGGGACAATGTAAATGTCTTACATCATTGTATATAATATTCTCAGAAGATTCACTGACTATAAAGTTAAGTCCAAAATAAGTTATAGTCATTTAATTTAGGAAACTATCTGAGGGGCTGACACCATGGCGTAGTAGGTTAATCCTCCGCCTGTGGCACCAGCATTCCATATGGGTGCCAGTTCTAGTCCCAGCTGCTCTTCTTGCAATCCAGCTCTCTACTATGGCCTGGGAAAGTGGTAGAAGATGACCCAAATGCTTGGGCCCCTGCACCCACATGGGACACAGCAAGAAGCACCTGGCTCTTGGCTTCGGATCGGTGCAGCTCTGGCCATTGCAGCCTTTTGAGGAGTGAACCAATGGAAGGAAGACCTTTCTATCTGTCTCTCCCTCTCACTGCCTGTAACTCTACCTCTCAAATAAATTAAATAAATAAATATTTTTTAAAAATAAAGCTATCTGAAATCACAAAATTAACAAATGGAAGAAGTTTTCTGCCTAGAATTTTTACTTTTCAATTAAAGTGATTTTATCCCCTAACTACAAATTATCCCTGGAATTTTTTATAAATAGAGTGTAGTAATGAATTTCTGATAATGATACACAACTGCATGAAACTCAACTTGTAATAGTTCTATTTTCCTTTCCAGACTGTGTTGATAATAAAGAAAGCTGTGCAGATTCTAAACCTGAGGCCCAGGCCTGAGTTAAGATAATTGATTTCATAAATTTATTGCCTTCAAAGTCATTGACACTAACTGAAAGCACACTAACCTCTGTTTGAGTCGTTTATTAGACTGCAGCTATGGATCCAAGATCATTGATTGCATAAATCTCTTGCTGAAATCCACAATATTGGCATTCTAGGTTCCCAAAGGCCCTCATCCAGTATGGAGTCAAATGCAGTCAATAGTAAAGTGAATAAATTATTAATGTCACATCTACTTCTTTACAAATTAAGTCAAGGATTGTTCTAAGTGATAAGTACAAATGATTCACCATTTGCAGTTGGCTTCTTATTTTTTAACACCACTTTTGCCAAAAGTCCATAGGACTGATAAGATATAGAATCTGTAACTGAATGCACTGAAATGCTTTAATATGCATTAAAGTTTCCTTTTGATTTTATTATTTATCAGGTAAAAGGGTTATGTTGTCCCACTTTTAGAAACTTGACTATTCATTGTTCATTTAAAATCTGCAAAGGACAGCAGGGAAAATTCTCTTCTTTGATAGCTTTCAGAAAATTGTTGATTCTTCTTGGATTTTTTTCAAATTTCATCAGAAAATGTGCACAGTAAAACCTTCCAAATGTCAAATGCCTTGAATAATGATAGGATATAACTTGTCAAACAAATAAAAATCTTTTACCCATCACCTAACTAAGGAAAAGCAGAAAATTATTACCTGAAAGCTACTGAAACAGATCAGAACAAGAAAAATACACTATTTCCCTAAATCTCTATAGCATATGAGGTCGGGCAATGTTCCCTGAGCTTCATGGGAGTAAACATGAGATATCAGTGCTGGTGCCGTAGCATAGTAGGCTAAGCTTCCACCTGCAGTGCTGGCGTCCCATGTGGGCACTGGTTCGTGTCCTGGCTGCTCCTCTTCCATTCTTCCTATCTGCTTATGGCCTTGGAAAGCAGTGGAGGATGTCCCAAGCGCTTGGACCCCTGCATCCATGTGGGAAAACAAAGAAGAAACTCCTGCCTACTGGCTTTGGATTGGCTCACCTCTGGCCGTGGCAGCTATTTGTTGAGTAAACCACAGACGGAAGACCTTTCTCTCTCTCTCTCACTCTCTCTCTCTCTCTTTAACTCTACTTCTCAAATAAATAGTAAATAAATAAATAAAACAAAAAGAAGAAAACCTGAGGTATCAATGTACATTGTGTGTGATTCTGGGTGTGTGTCCATGTCTGAGTTTTGCTGTGAGATAGTGATATCATCAAATAAATTGTGGCCCAAATATAGAAGAACTTTATAGTAAGGGGGAAATTGCAGCATTGAAAATAATATTTAGGGTATGTATTATGAAGCCCTAAAACAAACAAAAAACAATCAAAGAGCATCTTAAAGTCCTTTGAGGAACTTACCTTCCCCATTTAGTTATTTTCATGTTGAGTGGAGAAGTTAAGGAATATATAGTTCCAAGGGAATAAGGTGCATTGATTTAAAGTAGACTTTAGAAATTCTTTAATCCTTCCATCCAAAACAAATAGGCAGGATGGTGATTCAGCCTATGCTAGAAAGCATAAAAATAATAGCGATCATGTCCCATTGCACTCAAGTTCTGAATACTGGTTATGTACTTCACAATAACCCTGCTTATTCATCTCAATCATTGTATGAAGAAAATATTGTCACTTTTGAGAAAATTGATTAAAGCATTCAGGACTTCTCTCAGTATCAAAAGATTAATGAGCTACCCTGAGATATGACTTCATTTCCCTTTGCTTCCCAGTATATGCTCCTAATACCTACACTATGCTGATTAAGTTTTGTGGATGGAAAATTTTAGGCCTTAGAAAAGTTTTTCTTATATTGAGCTGAAAGAAGCAATCTTATAAACTTCAGAATGAGTTTAAAACTTCTTTATACACCTTTCAATTAATTTTAAGAGAGAAGTTTTTTTTCTTTTAGTCTTTTGTTAGTTAAATATTTTAGGTACAAATCTAACAGAAGCTTTAAAGAAAGAAAGATCATAAAACTAGGAGGCAATTCAGCAAGCTTCGTAAAAGCCCTCTTTCTACTTCACCAAAATCATCTTAGATTTTTACAACAGGCAAAATTAAAGAATAAGTTCTAGAAGACCCCAGTCCTACGCTAGTATGCTGGCTAAAGTAAGTGCACATCAGCATGGATTCATTTCTGCATTAGTTGTTACCCTATATGGAAAAGACTAGACAAGGATAACATTATGACAGGTATACACTGATAGGTCTACATGGGAGTAGGCATTGGAAAGAGGATACCCTGAGGTGTAGATCAACTATAAGGTATATAAGTGTTGTATGGACCTCTCCTAACCCAACCAAACTTCTCAACAAAATGCTTTCTTCAAGGAACTACAGTAACATAAAATTTCCCATAGTAATTTAATTTTCTAGATTTAAAAGATACTCATTTAAAATAACTTTCTCTTGAAATACAAATGCCCCTAACAACTTTTAGCTTAACAGATCCCATTATATACTATCAGTAGGCAACTGAAGTGGTAGGGAAAGGAATTGAGATTTGTGGTTTTCTCTAACTTTTGCGTGCACTGGAGTCATCCAGTGGGCTGTAGCAGACTCTCAGAATTTCTGAGTTATTTGGACTGGTGTAGTTCAAGAATTCACATTTATGATAAGTTTCCGGGTTAAAGCTCATGTTGTTGGTACCATAGTTACACTTGTTAACTGTGTGGTGAGGCAGCAGAGTAGAAAGGAATATGGGAAGTTTCTAAAGGAGAAAAATGTGCCGGAGCCTAATGTGACTTAGTAGACACAGTAGGAGTGTTGGGTTTAGAATGCTCATTTGATAAGCCTGTCCTATTTTACAGATAAGAAAAACGAGGCATACAATTGCAAAGCAGTATACCCTTCTGCTGAATGCTAGTGAAAAAGATTGAGGGGATGGGGGACCCAGCTGTGGTGAAGTGGGCTAAGTGCAGCCTGCCACACCCACATCTCATATTCGGCTATGGTTCCAGTCCAGCAGCTCCACTCCTGATCCATTTCCCTGCCAAAGAACCTGGGAAAGCAGTGAAAGATGGCCCAAATGCTTGAGCCTCTGCACACTCCGAATGAGGCTCCAGCTCCTAGCTTCTGTTTGGCCCAGCCCCAGCTGTTGCAACAATTTTGGGAATGAATCAGCAGAGACTTTCTCTCTTTCTGCTCTGCCTCTCGCTCTAACTCTGCCTTTCAAATAAATAATTAGATCTTAAAAAATATGTTTAGGATAAGAATCTTGTGACTTCACCTTTGCTTATAAGTCATAAACAATTTTTCAGATCTGAGACTCAGGGCTGAAGCTGAGGAGTAGAGGGTAAAGCCACCGCCTGCAGTTCCGGCATCCCATATGGGTGCCGGTTCGAGTCCCTGCTGCTCCACTTCTGATCTAGCTCTCTGCTATGGCCTGGGAAACCAGTGGAAGATGGCCCAAGGACCTCTGCACCCCTGTGGGAGACCCAGAAGAGAATCCTGGCTCCTGGCTTCGGATAGGCTCAGCTCTGGCTGTTGTGACCAGTAGGGGAGTGAACCAGCGGATGGAAGACCTCTCTCTTCCTTTCCTTCTCTGTTTCACTCTGACTTTCAAATAAATAAAAATAATCTTGAAAAAAAATCTGAGACTCACTGGGACAATTAAAGTAGATTGTGAAAAATGCAGATTTCTAAATCCTATTCTGGACTCAGAGCCAAGAGGGCCTTAATTTTAATATATTCTTCTGGTCATTTAGATAGCTGAATTGTGAGGACAACACCCTAAGAATCAGAGCAAATACTATCAATTGCTAAGCAGGCCTCACATTGTAAGAGCAAAGATCTGCTTCAGCATAATAGCATGCTGTATAGCCTGAGGGGAGCTGAGACAGAAGGTTAAAATAAATGGCACATTTGTTACCCAATCAGGTTGCTTAAAACAAATACCAATCAACAAGACAAAACAAGATACCAACTCAACATAATTGCCAAAACACCCATCCTACTTTTATAGAAGGAATATTAGTTTTGTAATAAATGTGAACATAGAATACCCATGTCTAATCCTCATTGGGCAGAAGACAACTCTACCTTAACAAAAATTCCCTCTAAATGGTCACTTGGAAAATAATTTCCAATCTATGTAAATATTTATAGTATGATCTCATAGGAGTTTATAACTGTTCCCCTGTAGTACAATGCAGAATCTAACAATGGAAAGGGAAGAGACAAAATAAGAAACAAGACTTACTGAGCTTTACCTTTATTTCTTTTAATTTCCCCTAAATATGCAATTTTACTTATTCCTAACTAGGAGAATTATTCTTTCCAAATATTCTTTCTTCGTTACTCTGCTTTTCTACCATTACATATGGAAGCCTAGTAATAAAAACAATTATCTCATCAAAGTTGCATATCATGAAATTCCCTTACCTGTCCCATTTTTTCTACATATATCATTAAAATAAATAAAATCACTTTTTCTCAAAGGATAAGGAAATAAAATCTTTATCAAATATCTTTTTGCTGAGTATCTGGATTTAAAGCACATGAAAATGAAAAACACATTTTTATGAACACTGAAGGTAGACTATGAAACCCTACCATAAGTCATCTTACTTTATATAACACACATTAGATTAGAGTGGAGGTCAAATCAATTTCTATATGAATGCATATTCTGCTTTAACTTCAGGAAAAATGATGTATCTCTGCAAATCATTTTCTGTGCACTTTCTATTATAAAAATATAAGTTCTGAAGTATAAGAATTACTTCAGCAAACTCTTTGTAGACTCCTTCAATGAACAAGCCAAAAGATCTTAGAGTATTTTTTATGATATTCCATGATTGACCTCGTTTTTCTCCATTTCAGTTTCATTTTTCATTACCTCGCTTTTGCCACATCTCCTATCCTTTCCTGCTCCACTACACATATAACCTTACAATTCTTAATCATAGTCAGATTTACCATGAGTCTGAAGAACCTGATGTGCCTGGCTTTCTACCAGCACAGACTACAAGTTGCTGGGTATTGTAGAGAATTGTGAATGAGGACCTGAAAGTCAGGTTACAGTCTGGAAATATTTTTATGGGAGCATTTCTGGTAAACTGTCTAAAGAGATCTCAAAAGAGAGTCATAAATCCCTGAGCTTCCAGTAATTTCTTCTTTAATCCTACATAAGGATTAACTTTTGTATATATATTTAAACCTCATATGCATATTCGTTTTCTTAAAGATGACCATGTAAAGGATGCAATTGCAAACCCATGACACCTGTCTTATTCCCAATATGTTCCGATTTTCACTTATACTTGTTTCTTTGATGAAGTTATTTTTAGAATGCTGTTTCACTCTCCTAATTTGTGCCTCATTTTTCATATCTCTGAGTATAAACCATTGTTTACTTTTTGGCTCAACCACTATAGCCTTCTCAACTATCAATTTTTAATTAATATACATCTCACCTGTATATTTTTTGGTCTCTCTTAAATCATAAATCCCAAATGTGTCTTGATTCATATATCATTAGTTATTTATTTTTAAAACAAAAATCATTATCTCTTAAGGTGTCATATTTCCATCTTCAAGATTCAGTTTCAGGGCCTTGCATTGTAACATATCAGGTTAAGCTGCTACTTGCAATGCCAGCAACTCATATGGATGCCAATTTGTATCCCATGCACTCCACTTCAGATCCAGCTCCCTGCCAGTGGCCTGGGAAAGCAGCAGAAAGATAGCCCAAATTTTGGACCACTGACACTCATGTGGAAGACCTGGAAGAAGCTCCTGTCTCCTGGCTCTGGCCTGGCCCAGCCCTGATCGTTGCAGATATCTGAGGAGTGAACAGCGGATGGAAGGTCTCACTCTGTCTCTGTCTCTTCCTCTCTCTGCGTAACTCTGACTTTCAAATAAAATAAATGAACTAAAAAAAAAAAAAAAAAGACTCAGTTTAGCTCCTTCATGAAACCTTTATTATCTCCTCATTTGGCTGGGTGGGTATCTTCTGCAGTTTCTCCCATAGCATTCCATATAAACAGCTTTATGAGTGCTTTCTCTGCACCACAGTAGTTATCAGGGATTTTGTTGTTGTTGCTGCTTTTTGGGCTTTTTGTTTGTTTGTTTTTTTATCTATGGAAGAAACTTGGAGAATCTTTCTTTCAGTTTAGTGTCTTTAGCATAGTGCTTCGCATAGATTAAGCACACAACAGATGCATACTGAGTAAATGAACTAACGAAAAGAAAGTATAGATTTTAAAGGGATTTGTAAACAATTTTTATTTATTCTGAATTTATTTCATTTATTTTGTCATTTCTTGTCCTAGCTCAGCTCCAGGGAGAACTTCAAATCACTTTTCTCTATTTACTGTGTAAGTATTATCTATCTCTTAATATATTCATATACCTAATGAATACAGTGATGTATTTGTTTTGTTCACTTTTATTCTTTTCAAAATGCTGAGCAAAACTTATGCTCATCAGTTACATGTTCAATGATCAGCTTATAAATATATCATTATCTGACAAATAACTTATTTCTAGGCAATTGGTGTAATTGAATATTAAATTTTCAGGTCTATCTCCTGTTTTTTCATTGTTCTGGAATCCAAGAAGAATAAGCTAGTTCCCAAATACACATAAACATATCATTTTTGTATATATCTGTGATTTGTCAGCTGGACTGGACCAAGGGATATTTAGAGAGATGATAAAACATTATTTCTAGGTGTATCTATGTGGCTGTTTCTGGAAGAGATTCATGAATCTAGCCTCTTCGTTTGACCTTGGACACCCACCATACTCTAATCTGGGTCATCTGCACTCTTGGTTCTTGGGCCTTTAAACACTAAATCAATAAATTATGGATGACAAATTTTCATGTGATTTCTCTTTGGCTCAATGGTTAACCCATAGCTTGGAATGCCCATATCTGATATCAGAGTTCCTGGTTTAAGTCTGGATCCTCAATTTGCTATCCAGCTTCTTGCCAATGCTCATAGTCAGCATATAGTGGAGGCAGCAGATAATATCTCAAGTATTTGAGTTCCTTCCATCCATGTAGGAGATTCACATTGAGTTCCAAGACCCCAGTTTGGCCTGGCCCAGCCCTGGCTGTTGTAGATATTTGGGGAGTGAACCAGCAGCTGGAAAATCTCATCCATCTGTCTTTTTGTCTCTCTTTTCTGACTCTCTGCCTTCCAAATTAAAAAGAAGGAGAAGGAGAGGGAGAAGGGGAGGGAGGGGGGGGGCAGCAGGAAGGGGAGGGGGAGGGGCAGCAGGAGGGAAGGGGGAGGGGCAGCAGGAGGGGGAGGGGGAGAAGAAGAAGAAGAGGAGGAGGAGGAGAAAGAGCAATGTTAAAAAGAAAAGCAGCATCTTGTATTTCTTGAGAATAGGAATGGTTTAAATGAAAATTATTTGATCTTATTATACTTGAAAACTCCTAAAATTTGGCAAATGCATTATCAGATGTTACAGACTTAGAGAACTTCTCTTTAAAGTTTCAGTTCTATTTACTTCTCATTGTTTTGAGCTAAAATTCAAATGACACAGGAAAGTATACCAGGTTTTAGATATTTGAGACGATATACAAAGAATCAAGCATATTCTGGTTCCTAGATCCAGAAATCTAGATGGAGTTCCTGGCTCCTCCATTGCTTCATCATGGCCCAGATCTGGCTGCCGTTGAGCATTTTGTGAGTGAACCAGCAGACGGAAGATCTCTCCAGGTCTCTGTCTCTGTCTCTCTGCCTTTCAATAAAATGAAAATAAATAAAATTTTTGAAACTTTTTTTAAAATATGAGACAACTCCCACAAAAAATCCTCTTTTATGCAATAAATACCTGCATGTACCTTCCAAAAGAAAAGATTTCTGAGGACAGTATTTTTTGTCTCTTTTACTCATCTAAATCTCAGAGTCTAACAGCGTTAAGTAGAACACATATTTGGAGAAAGAGAAAACAGACAAGAATGCAAAATAAAAAGGGAATAAAATATGAACTGAAAGCAAGATCAATTAGAATATTGCTGGTCGTTAAGTACTTTTTGGATTTAATCTATGATGAGTCATAGGAGTTCTCTGACTTGAGGAATGGCATAAAATAATTGCCTAGCTGAGGCTAGGTTGAAATATACATGAAAAAGTTCAAGTAAGAGATTATCACAATATGACATGTGGAAAATGTCAGTATTTGCACCAGGGGGCTTGTGGTGTGGTGAGCAGGAAAAGATGCTGATTTTAATAAAGTTATATATTAAAACATATCACCTAACACTTTATTTGCTGTCTATCTCATCTCTACTTACAGGCAAGACCACTTACGTGGAATTTCAGGTTTGGGTAATCAGTCAAAGAAGGAAACAAACTCAGTACCATGTTTACTTATTGATGTGAAAGACTACAAAGCATGAAGGCACATAATGATAGCATCACAAAGGCTTAAGCTAACAAGATGTATTTTTAATTTCTAAAATCACTAGCCATACATTTTGGTCACAAGGGAAAACACTAACGGAGTGTGGGTTACAACATTGCAGGAAGATTTCAGGAGTTAGAGACCCTATACTTAAATATTATTGATTACTTAGCACTACAGGGTTTGCATTTTCTATCATAGGTTTTTAAAATTTCAGCTGTGAACCATAAATTAAAAGATAAACCATAAAGGAAAAAAGTAATTAATGATAATAATAATAATGGATAAGCATCTTATAATCAAGACACAGCATGTGTAGAGGCATCCTGGAATCAATAATTGTACATAGCAACCTCAATAAGAGTCACTTTGTTATTGTAGATTACAGTCCTCAGCTGATTTTGTCAAAAGCTTGACTAAAGGTCAAGCTTGTCTTAAGACTTTCTGAAGCTATAGAAGAGATTTAGTGTCTAAATATTAATATTTTACTTTTAATATCGTTCCATCTCTTTTGTCTCCACACTATCGTACTTAACGTCATCATGCTTATATGGATTGACATACTTTTCACAATCAAGCATTGATGAATACTATGTGCCTCCCTTTTGATGAGCAGAAGACGTTACAGGTGTGGTCCTTGTTTTCATTAAGTTTGCATTCGAATAGAAGAAGACAGATAGTAAGTACATAAATTGAAAATTGCCAGATATTGGTAGGTGTTGTGTAGACAATCAAGCTGATGGGGCCAACGTTGTGGCACAGCAGGTTAAAACTCTGGTCTGCAGCATTGGCATCCCATGTGGGCGCCAGATCTGACTGCTTCACTTCCAATCCAGCTCTCTGTTATGGCCTAGGAAAGCAGTGGAGGATGGCCCAAGTACTTGGGCCTCTGCACCCCTGTGGGAGACGGGAGGAAGCTCCTGGCTCCTGGCTCCTGGATCCTGGCTCCTGGCTTCGGATTGGTGCAGCTCTGGCCATTGCAGCCATCTGGGGAGTGAACCAGTGGATGGAAGATCTCTATCTCTCTTTCTTTGCATCCCTCTGCCTCTCTGTGGCTCTGCCTTTCGAATAAATAGATCTTTTTTAAAAAAGAAAATCAAGCTGATTGGTCTTCAAACATTAGCAATTGGAGAACTTTGCAGCTGGAAAACCCTGTCTGAGCAGATGACATTTAAGCTAATCCATGAAGAGTTAAACCAAGAAGCATCAAAATGAGGTATGGGTGGGTAAGAGCATCACAGGGATTGATTAAAGTCACTGTATTCATAACAAATTTATGATCCTTAAGTTATTCTCTAATTCCCTCTTCAGACTGCAGTCAGAAAAGTCTTATTAGAATTTAAATCTAAAAAAATTATTGCTGTAATTTAAAATCATTCATATATCTCAATGCCAATCTTTAGTTTGGCTTATAAAGAAAGGGCCATCTGAGTAGAATTTCAGGTTTGCATTATCAGTTAAATCAGAAGTAAATGACACAAAACAAGAAGGTATACAATGGATAGTATGATGAAGACTTTAGAAAACCAAACACAGTTTTTATTTGTGCAGTCCCAACCCAGGACATTTTGTTCGTAGGGAACAAATTCATGGCCCTTGTTAACTTTCCATTCTCAACATTTGTACTCCTCTTTTCTGAACTCTGCTGCGACCACACTGAGTCCATGAAGTTGCCTCCAAATGCTCTGATCTTTCATACCAAGTGCTCCTGGATTTTGAAATGGAATTTCCATTACCCAGAACATCATTCTGCCCTCCATTCTCACTCCTAGACAATTGTCTTGAAGCTTTATTTCTATTTGAGAGTATGGAAAACATGATTTATCTCAAGGTCTAGTTGAAGTAAACCAAAATAGATCCAGACAATAATTCTTTTAGAAAAGGAGAATAATAATATGCTTAGCAACATTTGAGGAAGCGACCAATGGGAAAGTAAATTTGATTTTCATTTTTTTAAATGATTATCATTTGATGGATCATTGACAGGGAAAGATGTTTCTAGGAGAGAAATACTCCAGATCAGTGATAACACTGAAGACTGGAAGACATGAATAGAATCTGGGGTTCAAGTTATTATAAAATAAGAACTCATATCAAGTGGGTAAAATAGGCCATGTTCTAGAATATGTTGAAAGAAATTCTGAGGAAAACAAATATAAATCGATTAAATACTTCAAAGGATTAAATATGAAAAGTTGCACCTCCAGAGAGAGAAACTGACCAAGAGAAAAAAGCAGCCAAATATGCTGTTAGACTATACCATAAAAATTAACTTTATTTATCATTGCGATGTGTTAGGACTCTTCACACTACTTTGTAAGGGAAACAAATCACTTAATTCTCATAAAAATTATACAAATAGAATCCCACCTTTGTCATGTTTTCACAGATGAAAAAACAAACTGAGCTTAGAGACCCAAAAGTCACTTAACCAGTAAGACAAACAATTAACATGAATATATATACACACACACGTATATATAGATAGATATATATGACAAGTTAAGAAACTTTAAGTGGTAGTCTCATTATTTCTACAAATTAGTTTTGCAATCTTATACAACCAGTTAAGCTAAATGTGCATTATTTACTTTTTCTGTGTGTTAATCACTACTTGATGTTTTTAAATAACATTCAACTACATCAACCTATAGCTCTGTCTTCCTTTTGACCTGTTCTTATTGAATTTATTTGCAAAAGGGTAGCCTAAGTAACATTTCCATATTTCAAGAGCACAAAGAACTAGGCAAAACTCAGATAAAAGTTAATTATAAAATCATTATAGAGCCGGCGCCGTGGCTCAATAGGCTAATCCTCCACCTTGCGGCGCCGGCACACCGGGTTCTAGTCCCGGTTGGGGCGCCGGATTCTGTCCCGATTGCCCCTCTTCCAGGCCAGCTCTCTGCTGTGGCCAGGGAGTGCAGTGGAGGATGGCCCAGGTGCTTGGGCCCTGCACCCCATGGGAGACCAGGAAAAGCACCTGGATCCTGGCTCCTGCCATCGGATCAGCGCGGTGCGCCGGCTGCAGCGGCGGCCATTGGAGGGTGAACCAACGGCAAAGGAAGACCTTTCTCTCTGTCTCTCTCTCTCACTGTCCACTCTGCCTGTCAAAAAAAAAAAAAAAAAAAAAAAAAAAAATCATTATAGACAAGCATAAAAGAAGACTTTGCTCACAATCACATAATCTTGGTTACTCCCTAGTGGAGCATCATCAATTTTAAATGTACTCTGGGATTATTTTTTGATTTATGCAGCCCTTACCTATGCTTCTTTCATATAAAACAACAAATGAAGTAGTCAAGGGTAGGACTGGCAATTTTACAATTACTAAACAGTCCACTATACAAGTAATGTTTATTTACTATGTATAAAATGCTGGTAATAAGTGACAATATCTCATTTAATGATCAAAATATTTCATCAACATAATTATTAGCTTCTTCATTTTACACACAGGGAAAAAGTGGCTCAAATATGAATTATTTGCCCAGGAGCACTGTTGTAGATCAAATCATTCCTCCCTTTAAATTAATGTGTTTAAGCCTTAGTCCTCAAGGTGACTACAAAGACTTTAAAGAGTTATTAATGAATGTTATATGAAGTCGTAAGGATGGAATCCTAATGGCATAAGACTGCTGTTCTTGTAAGAAGAAAAAGACACAAGAGTTGTACACACACAGAGGCAAGGCCAGGAAAGGATATGGTAAGTAGGCATCCATCAGCAAGCCAAGAAGAGAGTTCTCACAGACTTTTGGGCAATCCTATCAGGCTTTTGATATTGGACTGCTGGTCTTCAGAACTGTGCAAAAATAAATTTTTGGTTTTTTAGACTACCACTCCATGGTATTTTGTTATGGTAGCCCTGGAAAACTAATACAGTCACACAAATGATAAACATGAAGCACATTGAAATTGTATTGAACACAACCCTATTTGACTCTAAACCCTCTTTACTACTCCAAGTTCATGTTGAAAGAATGGATAAACCCTCTGCATAGTGGTAAATTATGATCAGTTCAGGAAATAGGAAATATTCAAAATGCCTGTTATTCAAAGGAGCAAGGATCTCCATTTGTGTTGCTCCAAAGATAGTAAGAGTGAAAACACAGTTGTCAACTAAATTAAAAAGTGTGGCCAGAGCTGTAGCATAGCAGGTAAAGCCTCCATTTGCAGTGCTGGCATCTTATATGGGTGCTGGTTCAAATCCTGGCTGCTCCACTTCTGATCCAGCTCTTGGCTATGGCCTGGGAAAGCAGTGGAATGTGGCCCAAATGCTTGGGTCCCTGCACCCACGTGGAAGACCCTGAAGAAACTTACCTCTAGGCTGGCGCCCTGGCTCAATAGGCTAATCCTCCGCCTGTGGCACCGGCACACTGGGTCCTAGTCCTGGTCAGGGGGCCAGATTCTGTCCTGGTTGCCCCCTTCCAGTCCAGCTCTCTGCTATGGCACGGGAGTGCAGAGGAGGATGGCCCAGGTCCTTGGGCCCTGCACCCGCATGGGAGTCCAGGAGAAGCACCTGGCTCCTGGCTTCGGATCAGTGCAGTGCGCCAGCCACAGCGCTTTGGCCGCAGCGGCCATTGGAGAGTGAACCAACGGTAAAGGAAGACCTTTCTCTCTCTCTCTCTCTCTCTCACTGTCCACTCTGCCTGTCAAAAAAAAAAAAAAAAAAAAAAAAAAAAAGAGAGAGAGAGAGAGAGAGAGAGGTAGAGGAAAAAAAAACCTACCTCTGGACTTCGGATCAGTGCAACTCTGGCATTGCAGCCATCTGGGGAGTGAACCAGCCGATGGAAGTCCTCTCTCTCTCTCTCTCTCTCTCTCTCTCGCTGCCTCTGCCTCTCTGTAACTCAGCCTTTCAAATAAGTAAATCTTTAAAAAACAAATAAACAAAAGATGTTTGCAATAGTGTTTTAGAAGCCTAATTCCTAAGTCTTAGAATTATTATTTCAATGGTTAAATATAACAGAGGAGAAACATTTAATGTAAAAATATAAATAGTTGAACAGGTACAGAATGGTGAAGAAAATATATGTTGGCTTTGATTTTCATTTTCTTTTCCATATAAAAATTCAATATACCATATATAGTAGAATAATGAACAGTTTGTAAAAAGTAAAATTGCTATGGATTCCATGTATTAAAGGATTTATCTTAGAAGTGAACTTTTGCCATTATAGCACATTATAAGCTTTCAAAAACTCTATCAGGGCCAGGTTTCTGCTCACAAAGTATATTATAGACAAAGAGGATGCAAAGGAAAATAAATTCCAGAAATGAGAATTGGAGAAAAAATACTATTGAGAAACCATGACTGAAAATTTATTTTCCAGAAAGAATAGTGAATTAATGAAGCAGGATTTTATTTGTATGGCCCAACTAAATTGTTGAATTCATTCACATCTTAGGTCAAACACTTTAATATGTTAATTTATTTAGTATAAATTTATCTTCAATATTATATTTCTAGGCTAAAAATAGCCTAAAGTACAATTAGTTCTCTTTTGTAGTATCCAGTATTGAACATATAAACCAAATAAGACCGACTTAAAACTTTTGATATCAGAAATATTCATGGGGTCGGCTCCATGGCTCACTTGATTAATCTTCCTCCTGCGGCCCCGGCATCCCATATGGGCACCAGTTCTAGTCCCGGTTGCTCCTCTTCCAGTCCAGCTCCCTGATGTGGCCTGGGAGGGCAGTGGAGGATGGCCCAAGTGCTTGGGTTCCAGCATCCATGTGGGAGACCAGAAAGAGGCACCTGGCTCCTGACTTCGGATCGGGGCAGCACTGACCATGGTGGCCATTTGGGGAGTGAACCAACGAAAGGAAGACCTTTCTCTCTGTCTCTCTCTCACTGTCTATAACTCTACCTGTCAAATAAATTAAAAAAAGAAATATTCATAAAATCATTGGGTGAACAAGTTACTGGTTAACTCACATGGAGCCAGGCAAATTGGATTCAACCACTCTCTCAGTAGCATGAACTGGTAGGCTTCAAACCCAGGGGAACAGATAGTACAATTTGGATCTAAAGACATAGAGAATTTTCTCTGACTCAAGAATTTTCTCTGACATTGTCTTGTTCTATGTAGGTCTTCCTTCTACTAGTTGGATAAAGCTCTTTCACCTTAGGTATCAATCTATTTTAGTTTACTGATTAAAATGTTAACTCATCCAAAACCACCCTTGCAGAAACATCCTAAAAATGTTTGATTGCATATGTGGGGACCCACTGTCAAAGCCAAGTAGACATAGTATTAATCTTCACATGGTCTTTCTTATAGCTACAGGGTTTGTCTTATCTATTACTAACATGTGTTCGTTGTATTTTCATGGGATAGTTAGAGCACATAGGTTAAAACATGCTTATTTTCTCTTCATTTAAAGTAATTGGAAGTGTAAGAATTTGAGTTTTGCACTGGCTAGCTTTAAGAAAAGAGTCCTAGACTCTTGTGAAGAAGAAACACAGGGATCAGTGTCTCTGAGCCATCTGTGGCTCATTCTTGTCTTCAGGCCTTCAGCTTTCTAGACAATTTGTATTCTGATGATGACGCACCTTGTATTGCGAATGCTGCTCAACCGCATGTTGATAGCTGAATAGTAGATGGGCCCTTATGCTTCCTATGATAGCACAAACATTTAATATTGTTGCAACAGCTGGCTTAAAAATCCCAGCTAAAAAATAGTACTCTACATTCCTAAATTCTTCTTGATCTTCATAATTTAGTAAGGCAGTCTGCTACTAAATGTAACTGTCCCCAGGAAGCAATAACTTCCTCTTATCAGTTGTTTGGTTTTGGTCGGGAAGAAAGCACTGAGTAAGTTATACAAATCTTTTTTTTTTTTTTTTTTTTTTTTGACAGGCAGAGTGGATAGTGAGAGAGCGAGACAGAGAGAAAGGTCTTCCTTTACCGTTGGTTCACCCTCCAATGGCCGCCACGGCCAGTACACCGCGCTGATCCGAAGCCAGGAGCCAGGTGCTTCTCCTGGTCTCCGATGTGGGTGCAGGGTCCAAGGACTTGGGCCATCCTCCACAGCACTCCCGGGCCAGAGTGGAGAGTTGGACTGGAAGAGGAGCAACCGCAACATTATCCAGCACTCCGACTGGGACTAGAACCCCGTGTGCTGGCACCGCAGGTGGAGGATTAGCCTATTGAGCTGTGGCACCGGCCAAATCTGTTTAGGTAAGTAGAAATTATCCTGATGTTTGTTTTCTTTCCCCTTTATTGACAAATTTAGGCCAGTCTGTTGGTATACTCTTCAAAAGCATGCCTAGAATGTTCAAACTTAATTATGATTCAACCTCCTTCTGTCATTTGATTGACATGGTCCTTGATTTTAAGGATAAAGACTGCTTAGGGCCGGCGCCTTGGCTCAATAGGCTAATCCTCCACCTTGCGGTGCCGGCACACCAGGTTCTAGTCCCGGTCAGGGTGCCGGATTCTGTCCCGATTGCCCCTCTTCCAGGCCAGCTCTCTGCTGTGGCCAGGGAGTGCAGTGGAGGGTGGCCCAAGTGTTTGGGCCCTGCACCCCATGGGAGACCAGGAGAAGCACCTGGCTCCTGCCATCGGATCAGTGCCATGCGCAGGCCACAGCGCACCAGCCGCGGTGGCCATTGGAGGGTGAACCAACGGCAAAGGAAGACCTTTCTCTCTCTCTCTCACTGTCCACTCTGCCTGTCAAAAATAAAAAAAAAAGAGAGACTGCTTAGCTGATTTCATTGATTATTGAGTCTCCCTGTGGGGCCCACACACCTGTGAATAAAAGGATTATATCTGTTTTCAAATATTCCTTTGGAATAGGCATTTGCTGTTGGGCTGAGGGCACTGTTTGGGATGTCCACATCCCATATTGTAGTGCCTAGGTTTAAGTACAGCTCACCATCCAAGAGCAGCTTCCTGTTGATGCACAGCAGGTGATTTCTCGAGTATTTGTAACGTATTGAATTTGGTCCCACATAATTCAGAACTATCATGGGCCTTTGGAGAATGAGCTAGCAGATGGAAAATTTCTATCTTTCAGCATCTCTCCCATCCTTCCTTATGTATTTATCTGCCTTTCAAATAAGTAAAATATATGTGTACATTTAAAATTTCCAGGGCCAACATTGTGGCACAGCAGGTGCCAGTTTGAGACCTAGCTGCTCCACTTCTGATCCAGCTCTCTGCCAATGACCTGGGAAAGCTGTGGAAAATGGTCTAAGTGCTTGGGTACCTGCACCCACATGGGAGACCTGGAAGAAGTCCAGGTTCCTGGCTTCTGTGTGGCCCAGCCCTGACCATTGTGGCCATTTGGGGGTGAACCACTGGATGGAAGATACCTCTTTCTCTCCATCTCTCCTCTCTCTCTGGAACTTTGCCTTTCAAGTGTATAAAAATAAATCTTTAAAAAATACATATAAGATTTCCTTTGTCCTTTCTGCAGTTAGACCTTTCAGTCAAAAACTGTGAGCTGAGATGATTTCAAAAGGAAGCTAAATAGAACACATTCATTTTATGGCAATGGAGAGGCCATAGTGACCTAGGCACCCATGAAGGGAGGAAGAGCAATAATGAGATTATCTTTTTTTTTTTTTTTTTTTTTAAACAGGCAGAGTGCACAGTGAGAGAGAGAGACAGAGAGAAAGGTCTTCCTTTGCCGTTGGTTCACCCTCCAATGGCCACCGCGGCCAGTGCGCTGCTGCTGGTGCACCGCGCTGATCCGAAGGCAGGAGCCAGGTGCTTATCCTGGTCTCCCATGGGGTGCAGGGCCCAAGAACTTGGGCCATCCTCCACTGCACTCCCTGGCCACAGCAGAGAGCTGGCCTGGAAGAAGGGCAACCAGGACAGAATCCGGTGCCCCGACCGAGACTAGAACCCGGTGTGCCGGTGCCACTAGGCGGAGGATGAGCCTATTGAGGCACGGCGCCAGCCCAAGATTATCTTTCAAACTCGTTCCTTGGAGTCATTCTCACAAAGGTAATGACTAGTATGGCTTTCACAAACTATTGCAAGCAAGAATATTAAATTCAACTGACTATCAGATGTACCATTTCCTGCCAAATAAACTTGAATTACATTTAAGTACCATTCCTCTTAATCTTTCTGGGAAGTCTACTACAGACAGCAAAGGTTAGTCAGTGTTTTTCTACCTACCACCTGTGTGAACCATCAGGCTGTTTCCTCCATTCACTTTTTCTGTAACACTTATTCAACCATTCCATGGCACAGATGAATCCAAACTTGCTCGTGATATGGCTTCCACTAAGCAGCTCCTCCAAAAGTGAAGATTAAGCACAACTGTCGTAACTGTACTAGAGATCCTAAAGCTTACTGGTGAACAAAGACTGTATTGGAGGAAATGACAAGCTAAGTTCCCTGACTGATGTGGGTTTCGCTTGAGATGAATTCTAAGGTACAAACTCAAGAGAATTTGGCCTACCTCTGTTAGAGTAAACGGAGTGGCTCCTGGGGTGGTGTACTCATGGGAGATTTTACCAGAAGTCAAGAAATGTGTTTAGGAGCACGTGGTAGAAATATACAGGATCATTCCTCTAGAAGTGCCTGACTCTTCTACATGATTTATGAGCAAGATTCTGATTTCCTTTACTTCCATACTGTTTTCTTCACAAATATTTGTATATCTGACAAACTGGAAAGGAAGAGATAGTGTTTACCTCCAAAGTGGAGGACAGGTTTGCTTACAGTCCTGGGAAAAAGAGGTATCATATCATCCTACTTGGGAGAAAACAGTACCTGCATGTTGCCCATTATGGGAGATTGGCTGTCATGAAGAGCTTCTCCCACGGAATGTAGTTCATGTCATGTTCAGGAGCCATCGGCTCTCTGTGTCACGGATTAAGGAGGCCGCTGAAGGAAAAACTGATACTTTTGCCTCCTGCTGTCACTGTAACACACTCTAACCAAGAAGTCTTGTGCTCTTCCTCATGAAATTACGGCAGACTGAATTCTGAGCTTCCAAGCAGGGTAAGATCTCAGACTCTTTGGGGCTCTAGAAACTCCTCCTCCTTTCTCCCAGTGAATCCTTTTGTATTTTATTTACCTTTGAAGATTTCCTTTAATCCATGTATCACCACACAACTGTGCAAATATGCCTTTTGTAATTTTTTCAACTAAAATTGGGGTGGGAAAGGGCATTTGACCTAAAAGTTGAGTTGCCACTAAGGACACCCACTTTGCATGTTGAACTGTGTGGGTTCAATACTGGCCTCCAGCTCCTGATATCATTCTCTTGTTAATGAACACCCTGGTATGCAGTGGTGATGGCTCAAGTAATTGGGTTATTGCCACCCATGTGGGAGACCAGGGTTGAGTTCCCAGCACCTGGTTGCAGCCATTGAGGAGTGATTCAGTGAATGGGAGTGTTTTCTCTCTGTCTCTCTCTCTCTCCCCCAACTCTATCTCATATTTTTAAAAATAAATAAGAATTTAGAAATATTTTAACAAATATGGTAGTATAATGGAACTGTTAAGAAACACTTTTTTGGTTCACCTCCTTTTCTCATAATTAAATACAGTGGCTAAAAGAACGTGAACAAATTTTTTTAACATTTATTTGTTTGAAAGTCAGGATTACAGAGGTAGAAACAGAGAGAGAGAACCTTCCAGCTCTTGTTCAATCCTCAGGTGACTACAACAGCCGGCACTGTACCAAGCCAAAGCCAGGAGCCAGGAGCTTCTTTCCAATTTCCCACATGCTCTGCTATGTGAGTAGCAGGGGTCCAAGCATTTGGATCACCTTCTACTGCTTTTCTCGGCCATTATTAGAGTCGGATAGGAAATGGAGCAGTTGAGACATGAACTAGCACCCATATAGGATGCCAGTGTTGCTTGCTACACCACAATGCCAGCTCCAATGAATGAAATTTTAATATTAAAAATAGATGAATGCATCTCATTAATTAAACAAAAATACTGTGTGTTTTTAACCTTCAATGTAGCAAGAATAAAGGAAACTATTCATCTTAAGAAGAATTGTAATACACTTTATTATTCAGTATGGGTAGGCTTGTAAAATCTTATAAAATGTGAATTCCATTTTGATAATCTCAAGGTTATAGATAACTGATGCTACTTCGGTGAAATAAATATACACAGTAATTGTCATCACAATTCACTTGAACATACGAGAAAACACATTTTAATTACATTTTGATAAGCATACAGGCAGTATAAAATAGTAAATTACTTTTGAAAAGTTTTCACTGAATTTAGTCATTTCATTAATATGACTAGAAGTTTTTTTAATTAATCTACATAGAAAATACATTATACGGGGTCGGTGCCGTGGCTCACTTGGTTAATCCTCCGCCTGTGACACCGGCATCCAATATGCGTGCCGGGTTCTCGTCCCTGTTGCTCCTCTTCCAGTCCAGCTCTCTACTGTGGCCCGGGAAGACAGTGGAGGATGGCCCAAGTGCTTGGGCCCCTGCACCTGCATGGGAGACCAGGAGGAAGCACCTGGCTCCTGGCTTCGGATGGGCACCGTGCCGACCGTGGTGGCCATTTGGGGGGTGAACCAATGGAAGGAAGACCTTTCTCTCAGTCTCTCTCTCACTGTCTATGACTCTACCTGTCAAATAAAAAAAAAAGAAAATGCATTCTACACTATAGAATGCTTTTTTCTTGAAAGATTTATTTATGTTTTTGAAAAGTAGCATAGAAACAGAGACACAGAGAGAGAGAAAGAGAGATCTCTCATCTGATGGCTTACTTACTGAGTGGTCACAACAGCCAAGGGTAGGCCAGGCCAAAGCCAAAGGAGACAACAGTTCTTTCCTGTTCTCCTATGTGGGTGACAGGGAGCCAAGAACTTGGGCCATTATCCGCTATCTTCCCAGGTACATTAGTAGGGAGCTAGATTGGAAGCAGGGTGGCTAGACTCAAACTAGCACTTGATATGGGATACCCACTGTGTAACAACTATGGCCATAAGAATGTTTGTGTTTCAACTATAGAAAATTCACATACTTTTGTACATCTAATATCTTAGTTCTTAAATTTATTGCTTCAGGAATTGTGTCATTTTGTAAAAACAGATATTCTTCATGCATCCCACCAATCCATTGGAATCATTTATTCCAATCAGAGTTCTTTAACTACAAAAACAATCATGAAGGAGCTTAGTATTTTTAATATTTATTTATTTATTTGAGAGAGAGAGAGGGAGTGAGGCCTTCTATCCACTGGTTTACCTCCCAACTGGCTGAGCTAACAAGTCAGGAGCCAGGAGCTTCTTCCAGTTCTCCCATGTGGTTGGGTGGTGCCCAAACGCTTGGTCCATCTTCCACTGCTTTTCTCAGGCCAGTAGCAGCAAGCTGGATCCAAAGTGGAGCAATCAAGACATGAACTGGCACTCATATGGATGCCAGAATGACAGGTAGGGGCTTTACCCACTACACCACAATAGTGGCCCCCATGAAGGAGCTTTTTAATGTCGAAATTCACAGTCCACTTTCTAGGTTGATATTCTGCTTTACCGCATGCCCTTTATTTATCAGTGTTCATTTGGCCTTTATTATAAGCATATATTACCACAAACTTTTACTCCTTTGAAGTCTTGGGCTTCTCCTCATAACCTCTTCTTTAAAGTTTTGTACCACTTGTCTGACAATTTTTAAAAGAGAGAATATCACTGTAAATTATTTTAAAAATAGAACTCTTCTCCAGCCTTTGAACCATTCCATGGGTAAACTTTAAGACCAAGTTCATTAAATGGCTTGCCTTTAAAAGGGGACATTTACTGAAGTCTGGTGGGGAAATTGGAAAATGAGCTAGGGGAAATCTGGAACTTTTCTCCAGGTTTAGTTTCCTGGAATACTGTCTTACTACATCTGTTAATTCAGTTTTTTTTTTTTTCTTGGAGCACATCCCTTTAGGCTTTCTGTATTTACGAGATCTATTGACTTTTGAAAAATTTATTTATTTAGTTAGTTATTTGAGAGGCAGAGTCACAGGGTTGGTGGGGGGCGGGGAGAGGTCTTCCATCTGCTGGTTCACTCCCCAAATGGATGCAACCACTGAGCCAATCTGAAGGCAGGAGCTTCTTCCAGGTCTCCCATGTAGGTGCAGGTGCCCAAGCACTTGTGCCATCTTTGACTGCTTTCCCGGGCCATTAACAGAGAGCTGGAGAAAAAGAGGAGCAGCCAGGTCTCAAATCAGCACCCACATGGGATGCAGGTGCAGCAGGCAAAGGCTTAACCTACTATGCCACAGCACCGGCCCCAAGGTCCATTGACTTTTAAGGCACAGCTTCCTCTAAGGACTGATCTTTGCTCTGTTTTGCCCCCGGCTTCCTCTTTTGTATTCCCAGGCAGTGTCTATCGGTGTCCTTCCACCTGAGTGTTCGCCACTCTGTGCACATTGGGACATGCACTGGGTTTCTTTTCTTCTGTGGTTCTCACAGGATATGTTGGTTCCTCACATCCTTCACTTCAAACAGTATGCTATTTTTCATCGGTCTATCATAATTTGTTTTGTAGCCATAGCTCCTTTCTTCTTTCATGAAGAGAAAGCTTATCTCTTTTTTCTTGACAGTTGGCCTCATGGAAATAGAAGACTAAAAGTGTTCTAACATAATCATTTTTAATGAGAAACTGCTTGCTTTAGAGGGAACATTTCATTACTTCTGGAGGTTGAAGAACTGAATAATTTTGAAAGCCATATGGACAGTCAAAGAAAGGAATCATTATCTTTAGATAAGCCTCTACCAAATAATATTAGCCACTACAGAAAATGACCACACTGCTAATTTTTAATTAAAGTTGAAAGGAGATGATTTCAATTATCATGTTGTCCTGCCCTTGTCAACTTTTTCTAGAATAGCAGACCTAAGAAATAAAATAAATTAGGGGAGAGATGGTTAAAGGGAGAACTAAAATTCTTTATATGCTGAGAAAGTCCACTATTAAAAAGGAGAAAGTTTCTTCAACTACCAGCTTCATCTGCTTTATTGATTGCATAGTTTATTCTCTAGGAAGAATTGCTTTCTTCTCTAGAATGATAATGCCCAATGAGTCCAAAGGACAATTTGGATGATTTTTTGTGTGTGCAATAGTTTCATTAATATCATTTCTTCTTGATTCTAGTGTTTTCCATATGTTAGCTTGTATTTTATGTTTAGGGTTCTGTGATCAAACACTAAATTTTATTAACAAGTATTTTCATAGTGTGGACTTAGGGGAGACACAAATAATTATATCTCAACAGAATCTTGCTAAAATAAGCCATGTTCCACACAAACAGTTGTTATAAATTTGTTGTTTTTGTAATTAATTGGAAAGAAATCCCAGGTGTTAATAATATGGCAAAGCTTTGAGATAAACACAAAACAATTAAATAGTTTCATAAGGTCAATTGTATTAGCAATAAAAACAGAACAGTCATTAATTTTCTGCTGACACACCAAGATTCTGTCCACGCACAACACGAATCTGTTTACACCTTGGCAGATGGTTCCTCAGTGGTAAACAGGAGGATAATACATTTATAAAGGAATTTGCAAAACTAAACAAAGCAAAACAAAAATATATCATGAGAGGGATTTTATGGTTTCTTCTAATGGAGTGTTGACTTTTGCAAATAAATATCAAGAAAGTTTCTGATTAGAAACAAAACTTGAAATTAAGTGAACACTGAAAATAAAATAATGGACATAAATAAAATTCTGCTCTGTGGCCTCTGACACATATTACACTTATTGGACTAGAGGCATAAATTCCTATTTTCTATATAATCCATTATTTTTTAAGAAAATCAAGAGTTAATAAAACACAAGCAAAATCCTGCCATTTCAGCCCAGGAGAGCAGTAGGATGAGGCACAAGCTAAGGAGAAACTCCTCTGACCACAGAGAATGGGATAAGATGTCTTTCTAGTTTGCTGAATGTCACTTTTCAGGCACTGCTGAGTTGGCCTTGAACAGCCATGAACATCTCATCTCCCTTGGTACCCTTCCTTTCCTCTTTCTTATTTTTATACTGTTCTTGCATGAACCCTCTCCTTTTATGCGTGTTGGACAGTTCTCTGTGCAAACTTTTTGCATTCTTCCCAGTGGAGCACTCATAGGATGAGGCTCTCTTACCAGCAGAGACTCCCCTTATCCCATTGCTATACTTTGAAGGGTCTCTTCCCCTGGATTTTGGGATGGAACCTGAAAGATCCAGGGAAATGAAGGGGTTAAAGAACACATAAAGTCCCACTGGTGGGATGGAGCTTTATAGGTAATTTCAACACCTGCCATAAGCTTTGAATCTCTATGCCCTTAAAACTTTTCTGAGTAAAATTAAAAGTCTGAAAGTAGGAACTAAACGACAAATGAACTTAGAGAGCTACAATGCCAGATACTGAGATCCTTTTCATTGATTCAGGATGGACATAATTTTTTTTCACAAAACTGAAAAAGCTCCATAGCTAAAACAAAATTAGTTTCAAATTTGTCTTCCAATGGCTTTTTGAAGTAGAGAATACAGTCAGAGTTCAAGCTTCAAAATAAACAAAACAATTTAGAAGTGGAAATTCTCTCTCACTGACCTCTTCTTGGAGGAAATCCGTATTACCTATTTCCAAAAAAGGTTTTTAAAGATAGAAATAAAGGCATGGTTTTTGAAGCTCTATAGCATTTACATACACAATGGTAATGTTTGTTGACTCCATAATAAGGACAAACACTATCACTTCATATGAACAGCCATTGAGTTAGAATGGAGTCCTGTGGAAATATCCAAAAAGGTCTACCAGAATATTTAATCTACCCATCACATCTCCTAACCCAGATTCCTGATTGCTTCCCTTGTTTTTACTTCTGTCTTAATATAACAGTTGCTTAATAGAAGGAGGAGTGTGGGATTCCGTCAGGTGCTCAATCTTCAACTGTCACTGTGGTGACAAGTTAGTCATGGTATCACTTTGCTTCCATTTCTCCATCTGTGATATGGAAAGACTAGAAAGCTGTTATTACTTTACAGGCAATAAGAAGTGGATAGGAAAATATTTTAAGTTGCTTAGGAGACATATGTTACATAAATACCTTGTACTGTATAATCATGTTTAAAACTGGAATAGAAGATAACTCAAGATGGGAATCTTGACTATCATCCCCACATCATAGCTCTTACATTTGAGGAGGAATGAAAAGTCTTCCCTTCAAAGTTATTAAAGGCTGAAGAATTGATATCAAGTATCCACTCTGAGAAGCGGAAACTTCTGAAGAATGTGAACTTTCCTAGTGCTCACTATTTCTGACATCTTACTTAAGTCCTGCTATTAGCCATATCTTCAGAAAAATCATGTGGACAGAACAGAATATAAATAAACAGGAATGAAAGTCAAAGTTTGTACTATTTTTGAAATCTGAGCCAGATATAGGTGTCATTTCACAAATAGTGCAGGGAGGATTAACAGTAACTTGGTAACAGATATAGGAAATTAGAAATAGAGAATCTAAGATAAAGAGCAAGTTCTCCATATAAAACAGAAAAATAACAAATGTATAATAACTTAATTGTCATTCCAACATTTATTTGCCCACTTAGAAATTACATTTTTGAAACAATAACACAAGGAATGGATCATTATTGTATTATTCACCACAATAGGGAAAATTACCTTACCCTGTAACCAAAAATAAATGACATCACAGTGGTGATGGGGCTTTAAGGAACTGCCATCTCATCACCTTTATGAAAATAAGTGTTTTCATAAACCTTAGAACAAGTTAAATCTCTAGTCATTTTATTGGGCAACATAAGGCTCTAAAATATTCTTTTTTTTTAAGATTTATTTGCTTATTTGAAAGTCAAAGTTACACAGAGAGAGAAGGAGAGGCAGAGAGATAGAGAGAGAGAGGGATGTCTTCCATCTGATGGTTCACTTCCCAATTGGCCGCAACAGCCAGAGCTGAGCCAATCCGAAGCCAGGAGACAGGAGATTCTTCCGGGTCTCCCACGTGGGTGCAAGGGCCCAAGCACTTGGGCTATCTTCTACTGCTTTCCCACGCCATAGCAGAGAGCTGGATCGGAAGTGGAGCAGCCGGGTCTCGAACTGGCATCCATATGGGATGCAGGCGCTTCAGGCTAGGGCATTAACCAGCTGTGCTACAGCACCAGCCCCTCTACAATATTCTTAATTGGGGGGTGTATATGTCTGTGGGGTGTGTGTGTGTTTATAATACTCACTTCTAAAAAGATAACACTACATCATATTAGAAGGTTTTTTTTTTTTTTTTTTTTTTTTTTTTTGGACAGGCAGAGTGCACAGTGAGAGAGACAGAGAGAAAGGTCTTCCTTTTGCCATTGGTTCACCCTCCAATGGCCGCTGCGGCCGGCGTGCTGCGGCCGGCACACCGCACCTATCCGAAGGCAGGAGCCAGGTGCTTATCCTGGTCTCCCATGGGGTGCAGGGCCCAAGCACTTGAGCCATCCTCCACTGTACTCCCTGGCCATAGCAGAGAGCTGGCCTGGAAGAGGGGCAACCAGGACAGAATCCGGCGCCCCGACTGGGACTAGAACCTGGTGTGCCAGCGCCGCAAGGCAGAGGATTAGCCTAGTGAGCTGCGGTGCCGGCCAGAAGCTTATTTCTAAACTAAGCACTCTTGGTTATAAAAAGAGATTAGTCTTAACAAAGTTAGTGTTATTCAAACTACATTTTCTCTCAGTGAAAAGTATGCCAGATCTTTAATCTGCCACTCCAGCACACTTCAGAGAACAGGCTAACAGTGAGGTAGTTAGGATGACTAAGTAATTAATAAGGAATGGATCTGCCATTCGCTGCAACAGCTGCGGAGGGTAGTTTCAAATCACGCCAGCAAGCATGCTAATACAGATGCAGACACTGGCTTTTCCCAGTGGTACTGCTTCATGTGCACTGGGGTAGCCCTTGGCTGCCAGATATTTTCATGCTGTTGGCCGTTTTAAATGCATAGAATAAAGCATCCGTGATAAGTCCAGTAGGCTACCATAGAGAGCATGCCATTTTGTTACCTCCTGTCCGAGCATTCTTTGATTGTGATCCTGCCCAAAATCTTCATTTGCTTCCTAGAGAAAGAAAATACAATACAGAACTTGGTTGTCTCAACTCTAAAAGCAATCAAGTACCCTGATACCAGACAAAGGAGCTCACATTCTCAGAGCATGTCTGCTCTTTCATCATCTCAGTTCCCTTGTTGCCATGGTCACCTCTCAGCACAAGAGAATGCCCCAGTAACATCCCTTTGATGTTGTGTTCCTCTTTCCAGTCTATTTCCTTGTCTAGGCTTTGTGTTTCTCCCACTCCCAGCACCACTTCTCTCCACTTCTGACACAGGCTGGCAAGAAGAAAGACATTGAAGATGCTAATAATTATGCTTAGAAATGCAGTCTGAGACTAAGTTCTCTGTCTCTCTAGAAGTATTGCTTGTATAGCAACAAAGAGAAAGTGAGGTCCTATACCATGTTTGTCATGCATTATGGATCCAAATTCTTTTTACAGGTCCTACATGAAGGTGGCCAGTGCCAACTGGTCTGTAAGTTATATCTGTAATCTTGATTGTAGAGAGAAAACAATTTGGTAGTACTGTATCAGTGAAGGGCATTATACTGTTCAAACTAGGGCTTGTTCTTGAAATTAACCTGTAGAACTAATGGAAGAGAGGATATTTCACAATAAACCTCAGTTTCAAATATACATAATCGGCCGGCGCCATGGCTCACTTGGCTAACCCTCCACCTGGAGTGCTGGCACTCTGGATTCTAGTCCCGGTTGGGGTACTGGATTCTGTCCCGGTTGCTCCTCTTCCAGTCCAGCTCTCTGCTGTGGAGGATGGCCCAGGTCCTTGGGCTCTGCACCCACATGGGAGACCAGGAGGAAGCACCTGGCTCCTGGCTTCAGATCGGCGCAGCGCGCCAGCCATAGCCGCCATTTGTGGGGTGAACCAACAGAAAAGGAAGACCTTTCTCTCTGTCTCTCTCTCTCTCTCACTGTCTAACTCTGCCTGTCAAAAAAAAAAAAAAAATATATATATATATATATACATAGTCCCTTTTGTATTGAGATTTATATGTTCTTTCAGGCACAGACAGACATATGCACATCTTAAGAGTTTAGTATATTTAGTGTCATGTAAGAGGTTATGTAGGATGACCGCAGAGTGAGAGACAACCCTCAGAAAACAGGATTAAAGGCTATGTGTGTCAATTGGTAAAGTCAACAACAGGAGTCACTGTGCACTTACTCCTCATGTAGGATCTCTATCCTTAATGCACTGTACATTGAGATTTAATGCTATAACGAGTACTCAAACAATATATTTCACTTTGTGTTTCTATGGGGGTGCAAACTGTTGAAATCCTTACTTAATGCATACTAAACTGATCCTCTGTAAAAAAAAAAAAAAAGAAAAAGAAAAAAAGAAAAAAAAAAGAAATTATCAATTCCCAACTTGACTCTCACTGGGATTAAACATGACAATAGGTCTGCTCTGATTTCATCATCATTTAAAAAAAATCATCTATTATTTTTCACTTTATGTTTCTGTGTGGGAGCAAACTGTTGAAATCCATACTTGATGTATACTAAGCTGATCTTCTGTATATTAAGATAATCAAAAATGAATCTTGATGTGAATGGAAGGGGAGAGGGAGTGGGAAAGGGGAGGGATGCGGGTGGGAGGGACGGTATGGGGGGGAAGCCATTGTAATCCATAAGTCGTACTTTGGAAATTTATATGCATTAAATAAAAGTTTAAAAAAAAAAAAAAGGCTATGTGTGAGTCTATCCTTAAAATTGTTCTGTTCCTTGCTACTTGGATATCACATGATCTCTAAAATGTTATTTGTCCAACTAAGCAAATTTTGTTTTGGTTGTTATTTTATCAGCATGTCTGTTTGGGCTGGCAAAGTGATAATCGTTAATGTTGTGGTATATTATCTGCTGTGCTCAGGTTTGATGTCTGATGCTGGTGCTTCTTTTTAAATAAATCATCCATTTTGCACTACTGCCATTTGATTGTGTTTGTGCCTGGAAGGCATTTTACAAACAGCATGCAGAAGTAAAAAGTAAATGAGATTTGCATATTTGCAAAGTCTTTGAAGTCTGCTGGTGAGTGTTTCTAAAGATTTATAGATACTATCTTTCTATATGTATAAAACTCTATATGTAAGAAGCATTTTCCCAAACCATTTAACATCAGAAAATTATGAAAATAAGACTTGTAAATATCTTGTCTTTATGTTTATGTTTAAGGAAAAAAGAGGTCATTCAACTTTTAGAAGATAGAATCTGATTTATGTACTTATATTTAACAATTCATAACATATTAACTCAAAGATTGAGATGGAAAGCGCTTTTCAAAGGATTGGATTCACTGTATTTATACTCAGGAAATAATAATAAGCAGTCTGGCTCAAATCAAATCTGGCTAAAATAAAACCTTTCCCTAAGAAGACTAAAGGTGCCTAAAATCATGATCTTTTGGACATGTGGTAAATTGTGAAAAATCAGTACTTTATGGACTGGAGAAAAACACCATTTATAGTTGTTGAAAATCAATTTTATCTTTTATGTCTTTGGTGAAGAAATATTCCTGATGCTAGAGAACTGGGCTTTCCAATTCCATTTCCTCCTTCTAGTTGTCATTTTTATTAATGCCGTGGCGGAACATCCATATACTCTTAGGGAGGCTCAGTGGAGGCGGCAATGTCTTCCGAATCTTTCATCTTTCTTCTGTAGCATAGTTTGGACACTAAAATATCAGACTCCAGAAAAAAAATTCACCTTCTTTCTCCCTTGCTCATCTATCCTTGAATTATTTCTTCTCATACCCAGACAAAATATGAATACATTTTTATATCTATCAGTTTGCAATTATTTGTATTCAACTATCCATGCTAATAACAATAGCCTTCCTTCCCTTACTGTAGGCGGCACTGGAAATGTTAACATTAAAGATACTCTTAAGATGTTTACTTAGTGCATTGATTTTCAACTGGGGTGATTTTGTCTCTTCAGAGGACCTTAAGCAATATCATTAGACAATAGTCTCTTGGAAGAAAAATCATATCTAGTTGAAACCACTGCTTTGGAGTGCAAATTAGTTCATAGCCAAAAGCTTCATTGCACATTATTAAACAAATGATTAAAACTTGTATTCAAAGAGAATCTGGATCTGGATCTCTATCCCTGTGCAGATCCTGTCAAAGTCTAATTTAAAAGTACAGTTTGTATTTTGAAAAACGGTAATGCTTTCATGGAAAATTCATTCATCAGTCACCACTATTGCAACTTGCATTTGCTCTGACCTAGTCTATGGAGTGTGCTACAAAAATGGTAAGAAGAGATGTACTATTCACTATGAACCTCAACTTCTTCAGCTATAAAATGAGAATAAAGACACCTAATTAACTTGGTCTAAAAATGGAAAAACAACATTGACAAAGGTGCTAACCATCTCACTTGCAGTGCATTATTATTTACTTAATTATCTACCTTTAATTGTCAGAAGACAAATGTCTAACTTTTTAAACCTATGAAATAATTAAACTGCTATTGGCATCTATTATACATTAATAAAGTTTCAAAATGTAAGAACCATCTTTATGAGAAAATCGTATTTTCTCCAATAATTGAAACAAAGTAGTACAATGTACAAAAACGCTCCTTAGTTTGGTTAGTTCTATGGAGTTGTATACAGTGGACATGAGTGTTAGATACTGGAAGCAACCTAGGTTGAATCTAGGTTGACTTTTTAGGTAGTGTATTACATCATATGAGCGTTATCCTACCTTCGACTTCTTTCTATAATCTTGGAGATTTTGCCAATTTGCCCTCATGGCCTCAGCAAATGAAAGTCATTAGGGATGCTGAGGAAAAGAAGTGAGGTAATAATATATTTTTAAGTTTGAGAATTGATTTGTGAACCTAGGTTTTTTTTTTTTTTTTTTTTTTTTTTTTTGACAGGCAGAGTGGACAGTGAGAGAGAGAGACAGAGAGAAAGGTCTTCCTTTGCCGTTGGTTCACCCTCTAATGGCTGCCGCGGCCGGCGCACCGCGCTGATCTGATGGCAGGAGCCAGGAGCCAGGTGCTTTTCCTGGTCTCCCATGGGGTGCAGGGCCCAAGTACTTGGGCCATCCTCCACTGCACTCCCTGGCCACAGCAGAGGGCTGGCCTGGAAGAGGGGCAACCAGGACAGAATCCGGCGCCCCGACCGGGACTAGAACCTGGTGTGCCGGCGCCGCTAGGCGGAGGATTAGCCTAGTGAGCCGCAGCACCGGCCAGAACCTAGGTTTTTGGGGAAAAAATATTTAGATAGCAGGAATGTGGGGTTTCTGGCTTATGCTTGTTTGTTGTTTAATCCTATAACCTTTAGAGCCTCTCATGGGCTAGTTCTCTTTCCAAATGGCTGTAGCAACCAAATCTGGGCCAAAAGGAATCCAGGAGCCAGAAATTCCAGCTGGGTCTCTCACATGGGTGGCAGGGGCCCAAGCACCTGGGCCTTTCTCCACTGCCTTCCAAGGCATATTTAGAAGAGAGCCTAAAAAGAAGCAGCATAACTGAGAGTGGAACTGCCATCCTGTTACAGAATGTCATGTTCATAAGTCGTTTAACCTGCTGCACCACAACACCATCCTGAGGAGAAATGGCTCTAAGGAAGAAGAAGCTAAGTAGAAGCAGGTTTTTTTTTTTTTTTTTTTTTTTTACTCAAATGTGTTTATTCCACAAATTTTACCTAGGATGTAACACAGTACTGAAATTTTTGTCATGCGTGACAGCTATCAGAAAATCAAACACATGGACACGCTGTAACAAAACTTAAATCTAGCAAGGGCAGTGGATATTAAATAGATAATAGCAGGGAGGATTATGTTAGCAAATCATGATAAATGTCATAAGAAGTTCTCAAAGTTGTACTTTATATATAATAGAAATTTGTAAAGAAGGATAGTCTGGAGTGCCAAAGAAATGATGAGAAATGAAAGTGACAAATGTTTATTAATGGAATGAAGCAATGTCATTTACAATACTAATAGCAGCCATGCAGATAATTAATAAGACTAACAGACCTAAGACCAAGATAAGGTATAATGATTTTATGTAAGTTGAGGAGCTAAAAGATGTTCAATTGTGGGTTTCAGATTCATTGCATTATTACATAACTTTAGATGCTATAAGATAGTAAGGTTTGAAAGAAAATAAGAATGTAAATTTCAAGATAAAATCGTAATCAAATGCGAATGAAGAAAAACAGAAAAAATAGTAGTGAATAAATAATGAAGAGAAGACAACAAATACAATTTTCTCCCTAGAAATTGACTGCAGTCAGGAAAATAAAATAGCACATGTGGAGATATAGTAATTAATTTCAAACTAGAAGGCCGGCACCGCTGCTCACTAGACTAATCTTCCACCTTGAGGCGCTGGCACACTAGGTTCTAGTCCCGGTCGGGGCACCGGATTCTGTCCCAGTTGCCCCTCTTCCAGGCCAGCTCTCTGCTGTGGCCAGGGAGTGCAGTGGAGGATGGCCCAAGTACTTGGGCCCTGCACCCCATGGGAGACCAGGATAAGTACCTGGCTCCTGCCATCGGATCAGTGTGGTGCACCGGCCGGCAGCAGCCATTGGAGGGTGAACCAACGGCAAAGGAAGACCTTTCTCTCTGTCTCTCTCTCTCACTGTCCACTCTGCCTGTCAAAAAAAAAAAAAAAATTCAAACTAGAATTAAGTTTCAGTGATGGCATGCCCTTTTTGCAGTTTATAAGTAAACTACATGCTCTAAGACCAACATCTGAGACACACACCTGACCTCTTGATACACATACACCACAAATATACATATACACAACACACACCCAATTTAATTTTCCCATACAAAGTGAAATCTGTAGAATTTGTCAGGTGAACAGTGTAGAATCAACAGAAAAAGAATAAAAAGAAGAATGAAATGTAACCAAAATAGAGGAATATAGAGAAAATTAGGAAAACATAAATATCCTCTAGTGATCATCCTTTCCTTTAAAAAACAAACAAACAAACAAACAAACAAACAAAAAAAAGAAAAAGGGTTTGTTGGTGCCAGCACTGCAGCATAGTGGGTGACGCCACTGCCTGCAGTGCCAACATCCCGTGTGAGCACCGGTTTGAGTCCCAGTTGCTCCACTTCCAATCCAGCTCTCTGCCATGGCCTGGGATAGTAGAAGATGGTTCAAGTCCTTGGGCCCCTGCACGCTCGTAGGAGACCCAGAAGAAGCTCCTGGCTGGCTTCGGACCGGCCGTTGCAGCCAACTGGGGAGTGAACCAGCGGATGGAAGACCGATCTCTCTCTCTGCCTCTTGTTCTCTGTTTAACTCTGACTTTCAAATAAATAAATAAATCTTAAAAAAAAAAAAGGAGTTTGTTTACTTGGAATGCAGAATGACAGAGTTGGAGAGTGAGAGCAGGAGTAAGAGAGAGAGAAGGAGGGGAAGGGAGGGAGAGACAGAGAGATGTTTTCCATCCACTAGTTCACTCCCTAAATGGCCTCAACAGAAAAGTGTGGGACAAGCCAAAAACCAAGGGCCGGAAACTCCATCTGGTTCTCTCACACCCATGGCTGAGGCACAAGCATTGGAACATGCATCTGCTGCCATCATGCCATAGCATGCTCAGAAGTAAAGTTGCCGGGACTTGAACTAGGCACTCTGATATGGGATGCAGGTGTCCCAACCAAGGACTTAACACACTGTATCACCACAGAACAGTCTCCTCCTCCTTTAATTTGTTCCAAAATGATTAATTTCAATAATGACTTGCTCGATTCTACAGGATGAACAACTGGCTTTTTTTTTTTTTGTCAATTTTTACACTTTCATCCCCAAACAAAAGCTATAACATATCTATAATAGTCTACATAATACTAAGTCTACATGACAACAGGACTGAATAGTAAATTGATCAATTAAATTTTGGAGAAACAAAATCATAATGATGGCTTAATTAAGCTTACTGATTGGTTAAGGAAATTAGAGTGATAAGATAGCCTGCATTAAGTAGAAAAGCATGTGTTTTGATTTCCTGAACTTTCTGTTCCCCTCATGAAATCCCTCAATTCAGAATACTTTTTTTTAAATTTCTATTCCAGTTCTTTTCATTTTACCTTCTGTTACTTACAATTCAGTCTTATTAATTTGACTGATGGCACTGTGTCTTACTGGAGATTATAAAAGTGTATTCTTTCTCTCCTTTCTGACTTCTTAGCCCTGTTTGCTGTAGGTAATCAAATGGGTCATTTGGCGACCATTTATTTCTCAATTCTTCTTTTGAATGTAGTCTTGGAAGCACATCACCACACATTTTTCTTCCAAATGACAAGCCGCAAGAAATTTCCTGCTACTGGGTATGCTAGGAAACACCAGGTTTTCAAAAATGGCTGAATAGAATTACAAAATATTACTCATGTATTTCATACAAAAATTTGTATAACCATACAACACCATTTTCTTTTATTTGTCTTTATGAAAATCTGATTCACAAATAATTAAAAGAAAATTTACTTTTATGAAATTTGAGCCAATTCATTTTTTTAATATCAAAAAGCTGACACTCAAAATTTCACTTACTTTCTTATAGCCTAAAGATTTTTCTCCCTTCATGTACTTCCATCTCTTAGTACTAATTGACAAATTATTAAAAAAAAAAAAAACTTATACAAAGTGCTTACCAATTATACCTACCCAGAAGGAAACACCCACTCATTAGTTCATTTAGTTTCTAGAATCTTCTTTGAAAAGGTTAGGTAGATACCTAAATTTAAGGACTCCAATTTAACTTATTTAGGAAAATAAATATGTCATAGTATCTCCCCAAAATGTCTCTTCTTCCCTTTCATGACATTTTTCAAACATATTATTGAAAATTTATGTGGATTATCACTCAGATCATCAAAAAAGTCTTCTGTATACATTCTGTAGCAATGTTGATAAAATAGAACCAGATAAAATTCCCAATTGGTCCTTAAAATCAGTAAAGCAAATATTATCTATTTGAAATGTAAATTTTAAAGATTAACCTAAGTGCAGGCACCATGTGGTATAAATGTATTCTGTAAGATGCATTATTTTCACTTTCCCCATATGCTATTTATATCAAATATATTTTGTTGATAGTGACAACATACTATTATCTTATAGGTCTTTTTTATACAAGTTACTGATCAATTGCTCTCTCATTTGCGCTTATGTGTGGGTTTGCACAAACGGATGTACAGGATTTTAAATTTTTATTTTATTGAACTAAGCAGTCTTCAGCCTACAGGAAGTTTGCAGGAAACAGAAATTTTAATACTTCAAATAGTTGAAGCTTTGAGACATCAGACAACTTAAGTGTGCTATTTATTTATCAAAATCATTTAAAATGATGACAACTAGATAAAGCATCCACAACCCTCCATAAATACAAAAGGACAACCAGACTCCAAATGATGAGAAATACAAAGCAAAGTAATTGAAGGAATACAAATCTGTTTATTCTCACTTATCCTGAACACACATTTCCCACTGAAGAATTAAGGTTGGTTTTCCGCATTTCCCCACAATTCATTTGTCAACCACTCTTCACTTATCCTTGCTTCTTAAATACCTGTCATTCCTTTAAAGTTGCTAGTAAATTTTTCCTGTTTTCAGATTAGGTCTGCCAATGTTTCCCTACCACTGTATGAACTCAAGACAAGTTATATTTTTATGCATTTATTAGCTCTGTATAGCTATTTTTATAAATCTGTTCTATGTCCTCACATAGGACATTCTTTTAAGTGTTTAAAATCTTGTATCTTCTACATCAAGTAAAATATTGAAAATATATCTATTGACTTGATAGATTGATCTGACTGCCTAAGAGAACATCAAGCTTATTGCTACACAATTTTATTGTTTACAACTATAGAGCATGTATTCATACAAATATTAAAATAATAGGCAATATAATTTTCCAATAAATAACTTCTAATAATTCCAACATCTTGGTTTTAAAAGAAGGCTTTGTTTTAAAAGATGTGATTGTGCAACAATTTTACTATGATACAGTGATTCATTAAACATGTAGCATATTGAACTTGAGTCTTTTCAATGTATAAGGATGGACTTAGAATAAACATTTTGGAGAATTGGATTCTAATTTCTATGTTCGATAGCTACCATGATTTGAGAATGTAAAAGATTCACATAAAGTCCTTCATCAATTTTGTATCTTTATTTGATGACATGTTTTTTTAAATATTTACTTTATTTATTTGTAAGAGTTACAGAGCGAGGTAGAGACAGAGTGAGAGTTCATCCATCTGCTAGTCCGCTCCCCAAATGTCCACAACAGCCAGAGCTGAGACAAGCCGAAGCCAGGAGCCAGGAGCTTCTTCTGGTCTCCCATGCAGGTGCAGGGGCCCAAGGACTTGGGCCATCTTCCACTGCTTTCACAAGCCATAGCAGAGAGCTGGATCAGAAGTGGGTCATCAGGGACTCAAACCCACACTTATGTGATATGTAGGGGCCACAGGCTGGGGCTTTAACCCACTGCACCGCAACGCCAGTCACTCATGATCTTTACAATAAATATGGAACAGAAAAATTCCTAAATTTACTTTCGTGTGTAAAATGGCATATGATCTGAGTACACTGCAGTAGTATAGTTGTTTGAGCTTTTGTTCTCACAGAGCTTCTTCATGATGGAACTTCCAATACAACAACAAAAAAACTGCATTTACTTATTTGTTTGCTTATTTAAAAGGCAGAGTAACAGAAAGATTGAGACAGAGCGAGCAAGCGAGTGAGAGAGAGAATGAGAGAGAGAGAGATCTTCCATCCACTGGTTCATTCCCAATTACTTACAGCAGTCAAGTTGAAACAGGCAAATGCTAGGAGCCAAGACCTCCATCCTAGTGTGACAGGGCTCCAGTACATGGCCCATTACCAACTGGCTTCCCACGTAAAAGCAGGAAAACTGCTTGGAAGAAGAGAAAGCAGAATTCAAACGCAGGTACTCTGATATGGGATGTATGAACGTCCCAAGTGATCATTCAACCCACTCTGCCATAATGCCCACCCATTCCCCATCTTGAAACTGTCACGTGGAATACTGAGATTACTAAAAACAAAGAAATCACTAACACTTAACATAAAAAAATCAGTGAAATTATAACTCCTAATTTCCTTTTACTACACTTGATCTTAGCTAAAAGACAGAGAAGCGATTCTCTCCTAATTTCCTTTTTATGATAAAAATATTGTAGGTTAAATATACGTCAAAAGTCAAACTACCACATGAATTGACAGATGTTTGTTAACTGATTTATTTATTATGTTTTATATTTCTATTGGAAATAGCGACATTTCCACAAGATGATGACTGATCCAATACTTACCATTTTCTTCCTATTCTTCTATTTCCTTTTTATTCATAAATATGCATTTGAATGCTGAGTTAAAGGTACAAAAGCAGCTATACAAACAGTATAGGCAAATAATAAAAACACAGAAGTGTGTAAACACAAATTATAAAAATTCACAATGAGAAAATCTACATGAGAGCTAATTGTATGCATTATAGATGAAACAGATTTGCCTCATGTGTTTTATCCATGCTTTCTTGCTTTGTCTTTATTTATTAGGCTAATAAAAATGTCAGTAAATGCACGTGGTGCTGACATCTGCTGGCAGAGATGTTGGCAACAGTATGAGATGGGTAGAGTTTGACCTACAGAGGCAGGTGTGGAGCACCTGTTTTAGTAGCTGCTTAAGATTTATTTATATTTCCAGGACTCCTAACATCATGCAGAGGAACGTGTGAGATGTTAAGAAAATTACATTTTCAAATCTTGACTCTGATGAATGGAATGCCTGTGGGCAAGTCATTTAACCATGCTAAGTCTAGCCATACTCCCCTTCTACTCTTTCCAGTTACTGTGCTTGATTTGGTTTCAACCATTGTTATCTATAGGACAATGAAGAAACATACATGGTAGGTGTGGGCTTTTGAATGGATAGTTAAGGCTCTGCTTGGGACAACCACACCCCACATTAGAGTGTTTGTGTTTGGGTGGCTTCTCCACTATTGATGCCGGCTTCCTGCTGTTGTGTACTCTGGGAAACAGCAGGTGATAACTGAATTCTCTGGTCCCCAACATCCCATGTGGGAGACCAGGACTGCGTTCTTAGCTGTTATGGTCATTTGTCAAATGAACCTGCCAGTAGGACAGTGGAAGCAGAAGAAGATGGCCCAAGTCCTTGGGCTCCTGCACCCACATGGGAGACCTGGAAGCAGCTCTTGGCTCCTGGCTTCAGATTGGTGCAGCTCCGGCTGTTGAGGCCATCTGGGGAGTGAACCAGCAGATGGAAGACCTCCCTCTCTCCCTCTCTCTCTCTCTCTCTCTCTCTCTTTCTCTCCTCTCCCATACTTCCCATCCCTATCCCTCCCTCCCTCCCCTCTCCCTTCCTTCCTTCATCCCTCCCCTTCCTTCTTTCTCTGCCACTAGAATAATTTTTTAAAGAACATAATTTAGAAAACAATTTTTAAGGTATTAAAATACAACATGATCCAAATTAAATATAAATTAGTGTCAGAATTCCACCTACCAAAGAAAAATAAAGAGTACTAAATTTAAAAACAAACCAAAGGTTTGCCAATCAAATACTTATAAGCTTCAAAAAAGGGAATGGGTGCCAGGAGCCAGATGGCAGCTGAATAGGACACTCCAGTGACCATCTCCCCACAGAAACATCAATGATTTGAACAACAATTCAAGCATACAGTCACCTTCTCATGAGCTACAGAAGCCAAATGAGAGACCACAGTACCTAGTTTTGATGTAGAATTAAGAAAAATCTCATTGAAGAAAGCAAGGTGGAAAGGATTACCTGTATTAACCGTCCTCTCAGTCCAACTTGTACACTGTGGAGACAGGGAATTAAGTTCAGTACCGAGATTTGAATTACCCTAATTGTCCTACTATAATAACAGAAATGAAATCTTATCTTTTGCAACAAGATGGATGCAATTGGAAACCATTATACTTAGTGAAATAAGCCTGTCCCCAAAAGGTAGATATCATTTGTTTTCCTTGATCTGAGGTGAATAATAGAGTACCTAAAATGTAATATATTGGAGTGAAATGAACATTGTGAGAAATGAAGTATTCAAAAAGTCAAATAAAAAATACACTGGAAAGTCTTAATAATAGACTTGGTGAGACAGAAGAAAATACCCTTTATCTCTTCTAATTACAATGGGCTGGAGTTGGAAATAAATAACAAAAAGACTCTAGAAAATCTACAAACACATGTAGACTGAACAACATGCCCTTTAATGAACACTGGGTCAGAGAAGAAATCATAAAGGAAGTAAAAAATACCTTGAAGCTGATGAAAATGAAAATATAACATATGAGAATTATTGGGATATACCAAAAGAAGTGTTCATATGGAATGTTTATGCAATAAGTGTCTATATAAAAACAAAACTGGAATGGTATCATATGACCCCAAATTATGAAGTAACTAATAAAAATTAAACAAGAAATTAACAAAATAGAAATAAAAAACTAACAAAAGTTCAGTAAAATGAAGAATTGTTTTTAACATAAAAAATTAGAAAATTATTTGCCCAAATAGCCAAAAAAGGGAGAAGATCCAAATTTTAAAAATCAGAGATGAGAAATGTGTTACAATTGCTACCACAGAAATAAAAAGAGTCATTAGAAGTTATTACAGGCAGATATATGCCAACAAATTAGAAATGCTAGAACTGGATAGATTTCTATACACATATAATTTACCAATATTGAGGCCTGAAGACAAAGAAAACCTGAGCAGATCAACAACCAAGACTGGAATTGAATCCGAGCTTTCCAACAAGTAAAACCAGCTGACTGGATTGCTTCACTTGTGAACTCTACCAAACTTGAAAGGAAGAATTAATTCCAGTTTTTCTTGAACTATTCAAAACAAGACAAAGGGAGAGAAACCTTTCAAACTCATTTATTAGGCCAGCGTTAACTTAATTCCAACACCAGACAAAGCACACAACAAAAATGGAACTATAGGGCAACCAATATCCCAGATGAAGATAGATGCAAAAATCACCAAAAGACACTAACTAATATAATCCAATGATATATCAAAAAATCATCCACCCAGATCAAGTAGGATTTATTCCAGAAATGCAGGGATGATGCAACATGTGCAAGCCAATAAATATGATACATCACATCAACAAAATAAATGAAGGATAGAAATCATATGATTACCTTAATAAGTGCAGAGAAAGCATTTCATAATATGTCATTCTTTCAGATAAAAGCCTTTTAAAAATTGGGTATATAAAAATATAGCTCAATAAAAATGAGGTAATATATGACATACCTATGGTAAGCATCATAATGAATTGAGGAAAATCTGTAAACATTTCCACTAAAACCTGGAACCACACAGAATGGAAGCCCACTCGCACCACTATTATTCAACATAGTTCTGGAAATTTTAACTAGAGCCATTGGGGAAAAAAAATCAAGCGGATACAAACTGGAAAGGAGAAAGTCATATTATCTCTGTTTGCAGATGATATGATCCTTTACATAGGGAAACCAAAATACTCCACTTAGAGACTATTAGAACACATAAAAGAATTTGATGAAGTGACAAGATATAAAATCAACATATAAAAATGAATAGTGTTCTTATACACTAATATTAGTTTGATTGAGAACTTGTAAGATCAGAGCCCGCGCCGTGGCTCACTTGGCTAATCCTCCGCCTATGGTACCGGCATCCCATATGGGCACTGGGTTCTAGTCCCTGTTGTTCCTCTTCCAGTCCAGCTCTCTGCTGTGGCCTGGGAGGGCAGGGGAGGATGGCCCAAGTCCTTGGGCTCTGCACCTGCATGGGAGACCAGGAAGAAGCACCTGGCTCCTGGCTTCGGATTGGGGTAGTTCCAGCCATAGCAGTCATTTAGGGGGTGAATCAATGGAAGAAAGACCTTTCTCTCTGTCTCTCTCTCTCTCTGTCTCTCTCTGTCCGTAACTCTACCTGTGAAATAAATAAATAAAAAATCTTAAAAAAAATTAAAAAAAAAAAAAGAACTTGTAAGATCGGTCCCACTCACAATAGCAACAAAAATTTAAATGCCTTGGTATTTAAATACCAGGGTTATGAAATACCTCTACAATGAGAATTATAAAGCATTAATGAAAAAATATAAGACAAGAAAAATGAAAAAAATTTCACGTTTGTGGACTAGAATATCATCAAAATGTACATACTCTCGAAAGTAATTTACAGATTCAACATGATTCCCACCAAAATTCCAAGTACATTTTTCACATCATCTAGAAAAAAACAGTCCTAAAATTCATATGGAAACAGCAAATACCTCAAAGCGCAAAGTCACAGCAATCTTAAACAATAAAAACAAAGTTGAAGGCATTACAATACCAGATTTAAAGACATACTACAGGAACTTACATTGGCAAAAAATTAGACATGTAGCCTGAAAGAATAGAATAGAAATCCCAGAAGTTAATCCAGGCATTTACAATGAACTTATCTTTTACAAACAAGCTAAAAGTCATCCCCTAGGAAAATGACAATCTCTTCAATGAATGATGTTTGGAAAATTCAATTTGCACTTGCAGAAGCTTAAAAAAACACTTTATACTCCCTACAAAAATCAGCTTATAATGTATCAAGAATCTAAACCTAAGACCTAAAACTATCAAATTACTATGGGAAAACATAGGGGAAATCTTGCAAGATAGTGTCCTAGGCAAATACTTTTTGAATATAAGACAGCAGAAGCACAGGCAATAAAAATTTTTAAAAAAGATATGGATTTATGTCTAGCCAAGAAGCTTCTACACAGCAAAGGAAATAATTAACAAAGTGAGGTAGCAACCAAGTGAAAGGGAGAAAATGTTGGCAAAGTATGCATCAGATAAAATATTATTAACAAGAATACATATGGAGCTCAAGAAACAGACGAAGGACATGAATGGGCATTTTTCAAAGGATGAAATTAAAATGACCAACAAATACCTGAAAAAATGTCTAGAATCACCAGCCATCAGGGAAATGCAAATAAAACCACAATTAATTACCACAGCACCCCAGCTAAAATTTTTATTATGAAAAAAATCAAAGAGAGTAAGTTATGGCAAGGATGTAGAGAAAAATATACCTTAATACACTGTGAGTATGAATGCAAATTGGTACAACAATTATGGAAAACAGTTTGAAGATTCTGCAGAAAACTGAAAATAGATCTACCATATGATTCATCTATGGTGTTGCATGGAATATATCCAAAGGTAATGAAATCAGCATAAAAAAGAGTTATCTACACTCCAATATTTATAGCAGTTCAATTCGTAATAGCTAAGATGTGTAATCAACCTAGATATCCATCAACTGATGACTGGGAAAAACAATGCATATATGATGAAATATTACTAAGCCATAAAAAGGAAAAAAACCCTGATATTTGCAACAAAATCTATGCAGATGTAGATCATTATGCTAAGTGAAATAAACCAGACCCAAAACAATAAATATTACATGTTTTCTCATCAGTAGTAGTTGATATAAAGAATATAAAATTTTTGTGGATGTCATATCATTCGGTTAGTAGTTATAACTATTATTTTAGTGAATCATACAATCTAAATGACAACATACTTCTTTTCCCATATTAATAAAAAGAAATGGACAGGGGTGTAATAGTGAGGATGCTTGGGGTACTGTTAATGTTTTGTTCTTAATTTGGGCATTGGTTATGTGTGAGATCATAGGACAAAAACTCATTTGTCTGTATACTTATGCTTATTTCTTGGTATATATACTGTATTCCAATAAATATTAAAAATAAAAATGAATCATCACTGAAGAAATACTCCAAATAAAAATGGACGATAGAGCTAAGCAGAAGTTTCTCAAAAAAGACACTCATATGATCAATGTTTATATGAAAAGATGCTTAACATTAATAGTCATCAGGGAAATGTAACTCAAAGCCACAATGAGATATCATCTTAGTCTAGTTAGATTGACTATATTAAAATAAAAGCAATAATAACTGCTGATGAGGATACAGAGAAAAGGAAACCCTATCACTATTGATGGGGATGCAAATTAATATATCCTTTATGGAAAACAATATAGAGGTTCCTCAAAAAACTAAAATTATAACTTCTATATGACCTAGTGATCTTAATTTTGGGTCTATATCCAAACAAAATGAAAAGTGGTCTGTAGAAGAGACACCCAAACTCTCATGTTTATTTCAGTTCTACTCACATTAGGCAAGAAATGGAAACAGAAGCTGGTGTTGTTGCACAGCATTTTATTTATTTATTTATTTACAGGCAGAGTGGACAGTGAGAGAGAGAGAGACAGAAAGAAAGGTCTTCCATTTCTGTTGGCTCACCCCTCAATGGCTGCTGTGGCCAGCGCGCTGCACCGATCTGAAGCCAGGAACCAGGTGTTTCTCCTGGTCTCCCATGCGGGTGCAGGGCCCAAGCACTTGGGCCATCCTCCACTGCACTCCCGGCCACAGCAGATAGCTGGACTGGAAGAGGAGCAACCAGGACAGAATCCAGCGCCCCGACCGGGACTAGAACCCAGTGTGCCAGCGCCGCAGGTGGAGGATTAGCCAAGTGAGCTGTGGCCCCGGCTGCACAGCACTTTAAACCATTGTTTATGATGCCAGTATCTCATATCAAGAGTACCAGCATTAGCCTCAACTACTGTCCTTCTGATCTAACCTTCTGCTACTTTGTCTGGGAAAGCAGTAGAAGATAGCCCAAGTACCTGGGCTCCTGCCACCCATATCGAAGACCACACTGAAGTTCCAGGCTGTTCTTCGGTTTGGTCCAGGCCAGCATTTGGGGAGTGAACCAACAGATGGAAGATTCTCTCTCTCTCTCTTTCTCTTTCTCTGTCCCCCTCTTTCAAATAAACAACAACAACAAAAAAAGTAAAAAAAGAAGTTGAAATAACCTAGATCTGTAACCATTGATGAATGGATGCAGGGAATGTGGTATATAAACACAATGGAGTAGTATTAGGTCATTAACAAATAAAATTGATGAAATCTTGTCATTTGTAACAACATGGGTGGAAATGGAGGTCATTATATTAAGTAAACTAAGCCAAACACAGAAAAACAAATGTAGCTTGTTCTCACTCATATTTGGAGTGTAAAAAGAACAGGTGATCTCATAGAACTTAAAAGTTTAATTGTGGCTGCTAAAGGCTGAATAGGATAGGAAGGACGGAAGGGTGGAGAAACTAAATATTAGGTACAAACTTACAATTAGATTTGATTAATAAGTTCTGGAGTTGTATTGCATAGTAAGAAGACTCTATATAATGTCATTATGCTGTGTATTTTTCCATAAGAATATTGAAGATAGGATTTTGAATGTATTTACTATAAAGAAATGTTGAATATTTGAGTAGATAGATATGTTTACCTTTATCATATTATACAATATGAACATGTATTCAAATAACACATAATATCCTAAAAATATGTACAGTTTTATGTGTCACTTAATTTTTTTATTTGAAAGGAAGAGTTACAAAGAAAGAGGTGGAGTGACAGAGCATATTTGGGATGGTGGCCTTGTTGCATTTAACAAATTTAAAAAAGAAATAGAGTCAGTGATGTGGCATAGTGTGTTAAGCCACCTCTTGAGACACCCACATCCCATATCAAAGTGTTGGTCGGAGTCCCCTACTCTAGTTGTGATCCAGCTTTCTGCTAATGTACCTAGGAAACAGCAGGAGATGACTCAGGTCCTTAAGTCTCTAGCACCCACCTAGGAGATGCTGTCGGAGTTCCTGGCTCCTGGCTTTGGCCTGGTCTAGCCCCAGATGTTGTGGCCATTTGGGGAGTGAACTGAATTGAAGATTTCTGTCTCTTTCTCTCTCTGTCTCTCCCTCTCTCTAACTCTGCCTCTTTCAATTTTCAAAAACTAACTTATAAAAGGGAGGTGGAATAATGCTGCGAAAAAAGTATGCAAGAGAGCATCAGAAGAGCTGAATTTTTTTGGACAAGTCACTCTAACATATCCATGCTTCATGTATCCTAATAGAGATAATATACTTATTTCACAATGCTTTTGTAGAAATTCCGTGATAAACATATACTATGAGAATCTTAAAAAAGTTATTTATAAATGTAAATAAAATATTTTGCTGTATTTTATTCAATATATCGATTTTGTACAGCTATTATCTATAAACATAGCAGATTTTATCCTGGTTGACATTTTGTTTAAAAATGTATAATACAGATTCTAAAATTAATAGTCTAGCTAATTTGAAAGATCCAATTGAATCTGAAGGCTCACATGGGACTAATTTTATATTTCAAGCTTGACTCAACACACTAGATATGATGTTTGAGTAAAAATCATGGGAACAATGACAGAGAATCCATGATTTTCTGAGACTGATTTCATTTGAAGCAGCCCGACCTGTAGTTCCATCAAATGCACTCTGGCTTGCCAGACATGTTCTGATATTTGCTTTTAAATAGGATCACATTAAACATGTAGGAGAAAAAAATGAGTCATGTTGCCAAGGCAAATGACTTCTAAGACGGAACTCTTGTTTGCTTTCAGCCCAGGACCCATTTGATCTCAGAGAGAATGATGTGACTGGGAGCCTACAAACAGGTAGAAACCTCAGAGGGCAGGAAGTGTTTGAAGATTACAAGGCAGGAGGTCATATTAACTGAGAAGACAGTTACAAACTCATTGTTAATTTGCCAGCTAACCAACTCCTCCCGTGTTTCAGCCTTGCATTTTTTTTTCTTATGACTCACACCCTAAACACTTTTTTATTTTTAAATCACTAGTAGGCTGTTCGGGAGTTTAAACATGAAACTACTGTAAAAATAATTTTTTCAATTCTTTATCACAATCCAGTGCATAAAATAATGACTCAGAACAATGTACTTACTACCATCAGTAATATCCGTCAAAAACTGCCCAAGGCTTTATCCACAATCTTTGACAATTTCTTGCACCATTTGTTGATAGCTTAATTAGCTTAGCAAGCAAATTATTGTCCATTACACAGTTTCTGACAAAAGTAATCGTACTCTCATAAACACAGTATTTTGAGATGATTTCTTTTCTGCAAAAAGATTTTTATTTCCTCACAGCTCATTCCTACACTATTTTCAAAATTAAAAACCCACACACTAAGCTGTAACAGAATAATATATCAAATGTCATTTGCTGTTTCTTCTCACATTTAATTTTTAATGTCCATAATAGAAATTACTCTGTAAATTTTGCAATCATACTGCAGAGATTAATGGTTTTTCCTGAATTTATGATAGACAGTAGTGGGGAATTAGAATCCTGAAAAAAATAAAATAAAGCATTGGAGAATTTAATCTTTGGAGACTCAGACTGAATAACCCCAATACAGTTAGTTATAACTGTAAAAATCTGTTATTATACTAGAATTTCCCTTGGGTTTATCAAAATGTCTCAAAACCACAGAAATTTTCAACAACCAGAAGCACAACTTAACATGAAGATCAAGCTTTCCAAGCTTGAAAGAAGTCATAATTGTATTTTATAGTTTCAGATATATATGGATCTTACTTAATCTTAAACCCAGACAGCAATTAGAATTATACTTAGAACTGAGAACTTCTAAAATGTCTCTGTACTGTTCTATAGCAGAATAAGTAAACATTGGGACTGCTTTTAAATCTTTCTAATCAATTAATGACTATTGCTGTTGGTAAATATTGCCCCTAAAGACAATACAATTGGCTTCTTATCCTGGCATCAGCCTATTCCTGTCTTTGCAACCAAGATAAACAAAATTCTGTAATCCACACAAAACCAGATATTTTTTTCTCTTGCGTTTCAGTTTATCTTTGATAAGATAGCATTTAACAAATCTTGATGCTCATCAAATCTTTCTTCAAATTGTTGATTCTACATATAGGCTCATCAAATGCATGCTTCATTCATTATTGTTACTATTTTGTACATTTGTAACACTTTTACTTTATTCTGCCTTATAGTTCTCATCTCTCTGCTGAAGATATGTATTTGATCTTGAATGCTATGAATGTCTCCCATTAAAACATTTAACCTCTTAACTGTAGCTATTGCAAATTTCCTGTTACATAGTTCCAAAATCTGTGTCATGATTTGATTGCTTTGTCTCTTGGGACTGTGTTGCTTTATCTTGTCTTCTCATTCTCTCCATATTTTCATTATGCCCAAAGAGGGACTTCCTGTGTAGAATATTTAAGAACAAGGGAAATTATTTTATACTTGGAAATGAAGAATGTGTTTCTCTAAGACCATTAGTTAAGGTGTTGTTACTCCAAAGTTGTGCAGGGTTTGTGTTTGCTGTTGTGATTTTACTGATTACTCTAACAGCACCATTAGCTTCAAATTTCTTTAAATACATCGCTTGTGTGCAAAGGAGGGGCTAGTTTTCACAAGGTTTTTGTTTGCTTTCCTTCAATATTTTCCAGACAACTCTCAGTTTTGTTCTCTGCACTGCATCTCAGAGCCGACCTTTCCCTGTTAGTCTGGTGAGGGTGGGTGTTCTATGTTGCCCTAACATAGTTTCTGTCTTAGGCAAAGACAGGATCCCTATCTTTCTCTAGATATTTAGGATTTCTTCTCTTCTCTTCCCTCACCTGCAATGGATTTTCACAAGTACTCTGATGGCAACAACCTGCTGTACTTCCCTCTATAGATTAAAGCTTTTGTTCAAAGGAGAAATAGGAGGGCGTGTATGTACCCCTCCCTAACCCCTCAATGGAAGCCCTGTTACTTTGTCCCTGTTCTTCATTCAGGAAATTTTTCTTCAAATTCCCACACCTTTTACAAAGTGGGTGAGATTTGTGGATAAAACATTTCAAGTGGGTGTGTAAAGTCATTATTTTTTAGATCTCAGGGACTTCACCTCTTTCACCAATACACTCTCTCTGGGCCTATCACTCCAATAACACGACTACCAGTGAAACCTAGGCTCCAGTCTTTTCTCATCCCACCTGTTTCTCCTTGTCTTTTGGGTCAGATGACTGCTGTGTAAGCTCAGCTATCCAGAGACTCCAAGAATTATTATGTGATTGCTCCTTATTTGTCTTCTACTCACTGTGAGATTGAGAGTCGACTTCATTGTTTGCATCTGTAAATGGAAACTGCAAAGCAGTGTCAGTTCTTTGAATTTTTAACTTTTGGGATACTTTCTTTGAAATTTCCTTCTATAGTCTTACTAAAAATAAATAGTCAAGGGGCCAGCACTCTGGCATAGCAGGTAAAGCTGCCGCCTGCAATGCCACCATCCCATATGGGCACAGGTTCAAGTCCCTGCTGCTCCACTTCTGATACAGCTCCCTGCTGATGGCCTGAGAAAGCAGTGGAAGATGGCCCAAGTCCTTGGGCCCCTGTACCTATGTAGGAGACCTGGAAGAGTCTCCTGTCTCCTGGCTTCAGATTGGCCCAGCTCTGGCCTTTGCAGCCATCTGGGGAGTAAACCAATGGATGGAAGACCTCTCTCTCTCTCTCTCTCTCTCTCTCTCTCTTTTTCCCCCTTTGCCTCTCAAATAATAAAAAAAAATAAAAAAAAAATCAAACGACACAGCATTTCAGTTGAAATATTCAAAAACAGTTAAAGGTAAATATAGTAATAAATCTCAAAGAGTAAATCATTGAGTAAAATTTTACCTTCTCTTACTTTATGTTCTAAAATTAGTGTTTCAGAAACACTCATACATACAAACACACAGACCCACAAAATTAGTAAGAAATACTAAACACAAAGTACTGTTAGTTCTCTAAGGAAAATGTAAAGAACTAATAAATATTATTTCTCCCTACTGCTAATTTTATAATTTTTTCTCCCTGGGCAGCAGAAATCACTTTAAAGTTTCCTGATTTGATTTTACTTGGCTGTTGAGAGAAGCAATAATAGCCCTAATAATCTGTAAATATGGAGAAGTTAAAAAAGGTGCCTTGCCACTGGCCAAAGTTAATTGGTCAGTAAATCACTGGAAAGTCAAATTCCCAGCCAATTGCATGGCTCTCTTCTACTCTCTTTTTCCAAATAACTACTTATTTAAGCTTCTTGAATTTTTAGTAAGTGGATTTTAATTGATGTGATTTTCCACCATATTTCTCTATACTCTCTTTTCATTATTTTCTAATTCTAAAATTCCACTCCTAAATTTTTCTTCAAAGACGAATCTTATATACAAAGCAGAGCTCAAAACTTAGACTCCATATGCAGAGATGCTGCTTTTAGAAAAAATTAATTGATTTTAAAAAAGATTGATTTATTTATTTGAAAATCAGAGTTACACAGAGAGAGAAGGAGACGCAGAGAGAGAGTCTTCCATTTGCTGATTCACTTCCCAATTGGCTGCAACAGCCGGAGCTTGAGAGCTCTGGAGGCTTAGCTCGCCTAACTTATGGAGTGGATCTCACCCTGGCTAAGTAGCAAGGCTCATATAGAAGAGTGTTCCCAGACTTTCCTGTGCAGCGAGTCCCTTCGAAATGCAAAATCTGGGACCAGAGTTGTGGCACAGCAGGATAAACAGCTGCCCATGATGCTGGCATCCCATATCCGAGTGCCAGTTTAAGTGCTGGCTACTCTCCTTCTAATCCAGTTTCCTGCTAATGTGCCTGGAAAGTCAATGGTGGATAGCCCAAGTATTTGAGCCCTTGGCAGCCAAGTGAGAGATTCAGGTGGAGTTCCTGTTTTCTGGATCACACCTGGCCCGACCTGGCTTTTGTTGCCATTTGACCTGTGAATCAGCAGATTGAAGAACTTTCTCTTTCTCACTCTCTGTCTCCATCTCCTCACCTCTCTCCATCACTCTGTGTTTCAAATAAATAATTAAAAAAAATAAGCCTTTTTAAAAAATATTTTGAGGTTCCCAGAAGATGCCAGTCACCAGACCATATTTTGAGAGCATTTTTTTTTACAAAAATAGATCTCAGTTTTAGAGATTCTTGTACAGAAAGTCTGCGAGGGCAGGTTAACATTTGTGTTTTTTAAAAGCTCCAAACGTGATTGCATTGCACAGCTGCAGGTAAGAATAACTTCTGTGGCTACATTTCACCTTTGTGGAAGCGCTTTTAAAAGTCTTAGGCATTTTAAAACTTAAATTGTATAATATATGTTTCTCATATTTGCCAAAGTCCACGTTAAATTAGTGCATAAAACAAAGGTTCCTTTTTGACATATGGTGAAATGTAAAAATATGAGAAATTAATATTTTAAATTCAAATTTTTCACATAGGCTTCTTAAGCAGGACATACTAATTTAGAATGTCTTTCATTGAAATGAAAATCATTTTGAGTATCTTTTTTTGCATAATTCTCTTTCCTCTTAAATGGTGTGAGAAAAAAAATTGATCTTCTGAAGTGACACTGAGATTCTGGCAGTTTAAAGTTCTTCAAGGGTGACCTAATTAAGTTCTAAATCACAATCACAGCCAATAGCATTTAAGGCAGTCTCCTAGGAGAAGCCATCAGAGGGAGGTGCATTTGCAGTAAAGTTCTGCTGAGTCTTTGCACACCATCTCAGGGACCTAATGTTTCTCAGTGCTTAACTGACTTTAGACAGAGTTGTTTCTGCTTGGGTGTGGGTGGCAGGGAGGGGCTGGTCTCCCTTTACTTAGCATTTTTGCTTTACAACACTGTGGGTATAAACTTTTGAGATGTAAATCTTTCAAAAGACACCAGGTTTACAACTCAGGACTGTCCTCCAGGACCCAGCGGTAGAACTTTCCAATGTAATCATGAAGGGAGACAGTGACACTCCTTTCCCAGGACTTTATCTCCTGTTAAGGAAAGACTAAAAAGTTTACTTTCTCTTACGGTGAGGCCAATTAGCAAGTGCAGATGGCCTAAAATCCCTCCATGTCAGCTCTTGAAAAGTCTCCAGGCTTTGTTTCAGGACACCTAAGAAGTGGCAACCACACTTCTCCCTATTGTAATAGCCTTGAATGATGTCTTCCTTTTCTGTTTAACTTTGTCCATGTAATTTTTGCTTTGAGGTCACCTTGACCTGGAACATTCAGACTGAATTAGGAAACACTTTGTTTCATAAACTTGTCAGACAGAAACTAATTGGTTTCTCAAATTTGTCTTTCCCATTACCCTTCCAAGAACCAGGTCTTTATGTTTTCCCATAAAGATCCTCAGTGAGGCTTTTATTCATTCAACTGGCAGAAGGGGGAGCCAATAAGAACAAATGACTGGTAGAAGTAGGTTAGCCACACTTATTTTGTTAGCCTATGTTTTATCTTTTCTAATATTTGTTTTAGCCATTGGGCTGTAATCCCACAAGGACAAAGATGTCTGTCTGAGTCACGATTTCATAAGCAATACCTAGCACAGTGCTCAGAATACACAAATAAAACAAAGTTAGAGTGGCAACAGTCCAAATCAAAATTAGAAGTAACTGGAGAACATATTTTTTTTTTTTTTTTTTTTTTTTTTTTTTTTTTTTTTTTGACAGGCAGAGTGGACAGTGAGAGAGAGACAGAGAGAAAGGTCTTCCTTTGCCGTTGGTTCACTCTCCAATGGCCGCCGCTGCAGCCGGCGCACCGCGCTGATCCGATGGCAGGAGCCAGGATCCAGGTGCTTTTCCTGGTCTCCCATGGGGTGCAGGGCCCAAGCACCTGGGCCATCCTCCACTGCACTCCCTGGCCATAGCAGAGAGCTGGCCTGGAAGAGGGGCAACCAGGACAGAATCCGGTGCCCCGACCGGGACTAGAACCCGGTGTGCCGGCGCCGCAAGGTGGAGGATTAGCCTATTGAGCCACGGCGCCGGCTTGGAGAACATATTTTAAAATCAAACTTAAATGCCAGTGAAAACATGTTAGTGTCTTAAATAAAATTTAACAATGAGAGTACCATGAATTTGGTGAGAGGGATTCATGAATGGTCAATTCCTCAAACGCATCTCAAAGGTTCACTGATTTACATATTAGAAATCATTTTTTCTCAAGCCTTGTGGTTTCTAAGCTGTTGTCTAACTGACAGACATGGTCACCATTTTTCATAATTTTGTAAAATTTCAAGTAAGATAAAGTACCACTAATGTAAGTTTTGTCTCCAGAACGGAAATATCATTAAATAGACATTTAGTCAATTTGATGGAACAGACATAAGCCTCAGACATTCTCCCTCATTGCCCAAAGGAGATAAACTTTGGAATGTATTCTTTGCCCTTGAAACTCAATTGGGTCTCACACCCTAATGCCTTCACAAGGACCTTTCCTCCCCGGAAGTACAGGTAGGGACTCTCCATTCCCAGAACTATAGGCCTTCCCTCCTTGTGGATCCCAAAGCTACCACTAAGTACAAGTCTAATACCATTTTATAAATGAGAACACTGGAATCAGAAATGTCAAAAATTTTTTCAAAGATTTTGAAACTTTTGGAAGTTTTTCAACTTTCAAGTGGCAGAGCCACATCAAATCCAAGTTTATTTGATTTTTAAATCAATGTTTTTAATGCTTTAGTATATTGTGACTCATGAATTTCACAGAAAAATCATTGATTTTGACTACGTAACCATAATCAAAATAAAAAATTGAAAAAACATAGACTTAGGGGCCGATGTTGTGATGCAGTGGGTTAACGCCCTGCCTGAAGCACCGGCATCCCATTTGGGCGCCAGTTTGAGACCCAGCTGCTCCACTTCCAGTCTGGTTCTCTGCTATGGCCTGGGAAAGCAGTAGAAGATGGCCCAAGTCCTTAGGTCCCTGCACCCATGTGGGAGACCTGGAGGAAGCTCCTGGCTCCTGGCTTCGGATCAGCACAGCTCTGGCCGATGTGGCCAAATGGGGAGTGAACCATCGGATGGAAGATCTCTCTCTCTCTCTCTCTCTCTCTCTGCCTCTCCTCTCTCTGTGTAACTCTGACTCTCAAATAAGTAAATAAATCTTTAAAAAATTAAATAAAGCATAGACTTATTGAAAATAAAGCAAGCACAATTATCTTTAGTATTCATCTTTCTATACATCATTATCCTAGAGTTTAAAAAACATGCTTTGCCTACATGTGTTTCTAAATTTCAGCTCTTGCTGTGAGGCACTCATAGCTAGTTCAACACTATGGCTATTTATTATAAAAGCCAGTCCCTTTATTCACTTATTTAACCTCCTTTATCTAACTTTTATTTAGAAACATTTATGAAGCAACTACACTCAAATTATTTGACATAGTGGAGAACTTTATTAAGTATTCAGAGCTTTCACACACAAGGTAAAACTCTCCATGACAATTTTCCTAGCAATTTTCTTAGAAGTCATTTAATATCAGGAAAGCAGTTTAATTCATTTTTTGAGCTTGCTTTTGTTTGCATTGTCACACATTCGAAGATGTCTTTTACTTCTAGGCTCTCAAATGCACAATTAGTCTGGAAGTTGTAATATACCCAACATGTTTATGGGTTACATAGAAAATATATAGGCATCACAAAATAACACTTTTTTAAAAAAATTCATTTATTTATTTGAAAGTCAGAATTATAGAGAGTCAGAGGCAGAGAAAGAGGTCTTCCATGTGCTGGTTCACTACCCAAATGGCCGCAAAGACTGGAGCTGTGACCAGACCTTGGATGTTCTTCCAGGTCTCCCACGTGGGTTCAGGGGCCCAACGACTCACACCATCTTCTACGGCTTTCCCAGGCTGTAGCAGAGAGCTGGATCAGAAGTGGAGCAGCCGGGACTCAAACCAACGCCCGTATGGGCAACCAACTGCAGTTGGCGGTCTTACCCCCTACACCACAGTACCGGCCCCACAATAACACTTCGTTTGAGAACTTTCTTAAAAATGAACTTCAGGTCTAGAAGCATTTCATTAGTCTTGCTTGCTTGTCTTCCAGCACTGCTCACTCAGGTTCCTTACTCCTGCCCCAGTAGCTTCATACAAAGCTCCCTCATCACTACCACAGTGCAGCTCATTCCTGGCTGCACAGTAAAATCATCCAGAGACCTATAAAAATCTACTGATGCCTGGTGCTTCACCCTCAGTGAGGCTGCTCCTTCCCAGGTAAATTCACTATGTGATCTGATGGGCATCCTGTGCACTTCCACCAGAGCAAGTATTTTACTTTATTTACTTTTGGTATGTACTCATACAATTCTTTCAAAGAAAAGTTTCTACTTCTTACATAAACGGATGTAAAATCCATGGCATCCATATGACATCATGGAAATTAAACTATAACTCTCCCCATACACTTTGCAAGGGATGGTACTTAATATCATGAATCTGCATCTGTGATTAAACATCTGTAGAGCCCAACTTTGTCATTCGTAAAACAGGAACCACGTGATGATTAAGGAAAACAGCTCATACAAATTGTCAAAAACATGGTGGATAATCAATAAGTATGTGTTTAGGAAATCATTCAGTAAGACAGTAAGAGAAGATAAATATTCATCCTAGATATAAATAAGCAATATTAATTTCCCAGCAATAAGTAACCCCGCTTGGCATAAACAATAAAAGAGCATAATCTGTCCATAGTTCAGGACTCTAAACTTGAAAAGCTTCTTCCACGCATATCTTTAGCAACACGTAACCAACATGCTGGCCAGTCCACAGTCTCTCAGAGTAGATGCCTTCTTCATCTTCCCAGGCTGCAATACTTCTTTCCAGGCAACTCATATGCAAGGGAAATGCTCCTCACTCTGCTCAGATCTCACGCCACTCCCTTCTTAACACAGATCCATAAATCACTGCACACTGTATGTCCTCCCTGCCCCCACCTTGTGACCACCCTGCTCATCCTGCTCCAACTCCTGGATCTCCCCTAGTTCATCTCACTGCTGGATATTCCATCACTATGCACGGACTGAGTTGGACCAAACCTTTATGGGGCACTCTCGCACTTGGTAAGAGCCAAACATCAGGTTCTCCTCCACACACCACATCTTTCCAAACCCTCCATGCCCTCTATTCTTCAGGGACACCTGGGTGAGATGCCATCACCTCTCACAAATAGCTTTTCTCCCCAGGCAGGCTCACCCTTCTCAACATGGAACCTCTAGTTTACTTGGCACCTGCTAATAGTTCTTTGAAGTGTGTCTTTGTTATTTTGGGGCTACCATAACAGAGTACTGTAAACTGGCTAGCCTGTAAAAAATAGAAACTTTATTTTCTACTGTTTCAGGGGCTGCAGTCCAAGATCATAATGCCAGCAGATTCTGTGTCTGGTAAAGGCCTCATTCCTGGTTCACAACTGGCTGTCTCCCGTGTCCTCATAGGGCAGAGGGGCAAGAAAGCACCCTGGGATCTCCTCTGTCAGGACACTAATCTTATTAGGAAAGACTTCATGAGCAATCGCTTCCCAAAGACTCCACCTCTGAAGATCACCTTGAAGATTTGGAATCAACACATGTATTTTAGGAACATAATTAATCATCCAGTCTACAACAGACTGAAATGTTCAAAAAGAAAAGGAGATTCACTTCTTTTTAAAGGTATCATCTGCTAATATGTTTCTATATCAAAGTGATTTTTATGTGTATATGCCAAGTATGTATTTATACATATATACCTGTACATAAATATTGTTAACTGAAAAAATTTGTTACATGTTGATTCATAGGCACAAAGCAGACACTTCACTGAGGAGAATGTCAAATGACATAACTATCACATCTTAAACTTTTACCATACATATTTCATGGTTATAGTCACTCTTGTTTTCCCTGAGCACAAACCAAAGCAAACTAATTGAATACACTAAGCAGAAATACCTGCTCTCCAAAATCCTCTTCCCCCCACCCCAACATCATCACCAACAAAAAGTACTTTTTTTCTTCCCTCTATCAGTAGAAGCCAGCCTCATGGCTTTTTATTTCCTTTTTTCCTGAATCTCCCTTATTGCAAATATTATGGAAAGCAATTCAGCTTTGTTCCAGCTTCCACCTCCCAACTTACTTGCCAAAGCCCAAGATAGTGCTCAGGAAAAAAGTCTTAAAGCCACTAGGAATCCTCTCTTAAAATTCATCAGAAGTTATAAATGAAATTTCCCCACTGCCATAAGTGTGACACGAATGGCTGGGTATAATGGCACATGCCTGTATTATTAGCTACTTAAGAGGTAGAAACTGTGAGAGTGCTGAGCTCAAGGGTTTTGGCCTGCAGTGTATTCAGACTAAATATAGTAACATCATGTTAGGAAACCATAAAGAGATTTCTCATCAGCTTGGGAAAAATGCTTGAAAAGATGTCTCAGCACAACCATGGCAACCTTAATGCATTGCTTTCTTAAAATCCACTTATTTCATTTTCAATTCTGTGTTAAATGTTAAATTACTTTTTTCATTTTACGTTGCTTATTTGAGGAATTTACCGCAAATCTATAACAGAATAATAGCATATTTAGTTTTTACATATTTGTTAATTCATATTGCAGTGGATGTTCTATAATATATAACTTTCCATATTTGATTTATACTAGTTTTATATTCATATTATTATATATAATCAAATATCTTTGTGTTTGGCTTATAATATGTATATTTGTATATGAATCTTATATTTAATTCCAGATCATTTTTATTTATGTATTCCGGGTAATTTTAAGTCAAATTTGGATATTAACAGTGGTTTTTTTGATATTACAGAAAACAAAGACACACTGACATGCAAATACTGTTGTCAAATACCACTGTCATTCTGTACCTTACGGCAATTCACTGGGGCAATGAACCTTCCAAGATGAAAACAGAGCAGAACAAAACACACATGCTGCTTAAATCTCCCAAGGATGGCATTAAATCACCCATGTATGGCATTAAGTCACCCATGTATGGCAGAGCCCATTGGGAAAAAGAAGATTTCAGTGGGATATTTTAATGTTTTCAGATGACTCAACATTCCACAAAGGACAAATCTAAGATTTTTATAAGTATCTAATAATTTATACAAATCAAAGATATTATGCACTGCCATCTTTTATTCATCTCTTTGTAAATAAGGTATTACTTACAAGAAAATAGCAAAAAGATTGTGCTGCAAATTGCACTTGGACATATTGTCAACAGAAATTTGGGGAAATCCTTAAGGAAAAGAATATTATTTGGATAATGGTAGACACATCAAATGTAATACTCCAGTTTGTCAGAACAATCCATTACATTTATCAGAATAATAAAGCATGAAGGTTTCTAAAAAACACAGGATTGCTTAGATATGTGAAAAATAATACAACAAAATGAGTAAGTACATAAATTGATTAAGCTTAGATGTGCTGACATTTTCTTATTTAAACAGTGAAGTCTAATACTCTGGGGTCATTTATATAGCAATAATATGATTTATTAGTATTCAATTTTAATATTAGTAGTGAATGTGCTCATTTTAAAAGGTACATTTTAAAGCATAAAGATATCATTTATTTCTACAAAAGTAAACATTGTAAAGATGAAAAAAAGAGTGATCTTTGACATTTCTCACTTCATTTAGTGATTCTTATTTTCAATATCTAAGATGACAAGCACAATTGTTTAGAAAACAATTGCATGTTTAATTGAATAATTAATGATGAAATATGGATAATAAACAATAGCATTAGTGAATGAGATTCACTGAATATTTGTTGTCACAATGCTTTGTACTTTCCATGTATTAGTTCAATGAATTATCAGAGCCCTTAAATACTATTATCACATAAATGAAGAAAGTGAGATGGAGATGTTTAAAAGATTCTAAAATTCTTCAGTTTTAAAAAACATATATTTATTTTATTTAAAAAACAGAATTACAGAGAGAGGGAGAGGCAGAAGTCTTCCACCCACTGGTTCACTCCCCAGTTGGCCACAATGGCCACAGTTTTGCCAGGCCAAAGCCAAGAGTTAGGAGCTTCATCTAGGTCTCCCACATGGTTGGCAAAAACCTAAGTATTTGGGTTATCTTCTTTTCTTTTCCTAGGCACATTAGCAGGGAGCTGGTTTGTAAATGAACAGGTGGGACTCCAACCAGTGCCCATATGGGATGAAGGAATCACAAGTGGTGGCTTAACTTGCTATGCCACAATATTGGCTACAAATTTGTTATTGTTCTAACAACTTAGTGAAACTGAGGATAAACAAATGAGTCAATGTAAATAGGACATTTTAAAATCAGTCATATTTTGTAAACAATAAAACAGCCAGGAACTTGAGTCCATTCACGAAGTTTTGAAGATAAAACATACTTGAGATGTGAACTTTAAACAAAAAAGACATGGGTTGGGGGAGAGAGAGAGAGAGAGAGAAAGAGAGAGAGAGAGAGAAAGAGAGAGAGAGAGAGAGAATAATACAATATTCATCAACTTTAGTCAGATGTGGTCCACATAATTATCAAAGATTCTAAGCATCCTTCTCATTACAATTTTGTACACACGCTGAAAGCCAAGTACCTGGAGATTAATGCTCAGATCCTTACAACTCCATAACCAGAATGGTGTTGTCAAGTCTACGTCATTGCAAATCACTTCTCTAAACCACTGGGGGAAGTGTAGGGAGTGTTCTTTACATTGTGGATTTTTTTTTCCCTGGGGAACTTCATTTTCTTCAGGAAGTTTCCTTCCATTTCACATGTAAGTAGCAGCCCCATCAGCAGTGTCCGACTCTGGAGAGAGGAGTGTAAGGATCTCATCTTTCGCTCTATAGACTAGAAATTAATTTGGCTTGCAGTTCCTCCCTCATCATCTGAGATGGATGCATAATGGAGAGTTTCAATGAAACAGAATGATGATTTCATGTATAGATTTTTATTGGGTCGAGTATTTAATATATACAAAAACATTAAAATTCACTAAAACAGTACTCAAACTTACATGTTATTATTTGCTTATAATTTTTTTTTTGGACAGGCAGAGTGGATAGTGAGAGAAAGAGACAGAGAGAGAGGTCTTCCTTTTGCAGTTGGTTCACCCTCCAATGGCCGCCGCGGCTGGCGCACTGCGGCCGGTGCACCACGCTGATCCGAAGGCAGGAGCCAGGTGCTTATCCTGGTCTCCCATAGGGTGCAGGGCCCAAGCACTTGGGCCATCCTCCACTGCCTTCCCAGGCCACAGCAGAGAGCTGGCCTGGAAGAGGGGCAACCAGGACAGAATCCGGCTTCCCTACCGGGACTAGAACCTGGTGTGCCGGCGCCGCTAGGTGGAGGATTAGCCTATTGAGCCGCGGTGCCGGCTATTTGCTTATAATTTTAACTCTCTCTAAAAGTTGTTAATTAAAGAATATTAGACTTACAAATAGTATGGAAAGAACGTATAGAACAGCTATATATTTTACAGTTTCCCAAAATATTAACATGTGCCACAATTGTATAATTTTCAAATAACATTGATATAATACTATTAAAAGCTGCTTGTATTATTCTGCTCATGTTAGCCTACCAAAATAAAAGCTTAAATAATGGGCATTCATTTTATCACAGCCTGAGAATCCAAGATCAAGGAGCCAGCCTTGGTGGCTGGGGAGTGGCCTTCCCTAGGTTTTAGATAGCTGCCTTCCCTCTATATGTACATGGCTTTTTCTCAGTGCATGATTAAAGAGAAAGCTCTCTAGTACCTCTTCTTATCAGGGCACTCATCTTATTGATCAGGGTCCTACTCTTCTGACCTCACTTAACTCTAAATTCCTCTTTACTCCAAATACAGCTGCACTTCAACATATTAATTTTGAGGTATATAATATTCAGTCCATAGCACCATTAATCAATTAAATTCTTACAAATACAACCACATAACAAATCTAGGCTAGCAAATTCCATTTAATTGTTATGTCTCACTTGTCTTCCATTTGGAACAATTCCATTTGGAACATTTTGCAAAGTTTCATGAGAATTTCAAAAAGTGCTAACAAATCATTTCACAGAATATCCTGAAATTTGGGCTTGTGTTAGTTTCTCATATTTAGATAGTGGTTATAAATTTTTGGCATGATGTGACAAAATTATCATGCCATTCGCAAAACAACATACCAAGGAGTAGAGGATGTCAATATGTGTCAGTAATGATGAAATTAACTGGATGATCTGAGTAAGGCAATACCACATTTCTAAACTGTAACATTCAGGGGAGATAAACAGAGACCATGCAACATGTCCTGTTGCTCATTATACTTTCATCTCTAATTTCAGCACCTGTCAGTGATTCTTGCCTGCAGCAATTATTACTATGGTGATTGCCCAATGATGATTTTACTATTCCTTTTGTTCCTTTTAAGTTAGAATTTTCCAGTCAGAAAAAACTGTCCTTTTTCTTTCATGCATTTATATATTCAATTGTCCATTTACATCAATCTGTACTCATAGACAGTCATTCCATTTTATGGGTTATAATGAATTAGTGCTATTATTCCCTTTCACATTATCCTAAAATTTGGTCATTTTGAGCCCCTTCAAATTGACTCCTGTGTTCTTCTAATTTGCTTCCATAATGTTTTATAAAGTAGACTACTTTTTAGAATGGCCTAGTATTTACAGAAAAATATTAAGAAATACTAGTTACCCCATATCCTATACCCACTTTACCTCATTATCAATATCTTACATTTATTGTGAAACCTTTGGTGTTGTTGTTATTTGTATAGATTGTTATCTTAATAGCATAGTTTATTCATTAGTCTTTAATTTTCATTTAATGTCTCTTTTTTATTTCACAAGCACATCCAGAATATCCAGAAAGACACATTAATTTAATCAGCATGTGCCCTTGTTCCTCTCAGCTGACAGAGCTGGAAAATGTGCGTGTCTGTGTATATATATATATATATATATACTGATATATGTATGTATCATATATCAGTATATATATATATATACACACACACACAAGAGGTCTTCAAAAAGCTCACAGCAAATTGTTTTAATTTCTTTTCCCTGAATTTTTGAAGGCTCTTCAATTGTTATCCTTTGCTATCTGTATTAAAATAAATATGAATTTATACTTATGCCTCTAACAGTAACCCATTACTAAATGGATTACTTTCATCTCTTCTCCTTGCTTATCTGTAACCTTTGACACCAAAAGAGGAAATCTCATTCTGACTATCCACCATCCACTTACTTAATTTTTCAAGTCTAATATACTAAGAAAGTAATATCAGGATTATTGAGCCATAGTGCTACGTGAAATGAGAGTAGAGTGGTTACATGTAGTTGGCTTTGCCTTTAGACTTACATACTTATTCATTACGATCATTAGTTAGGTCAGCATTTACCCCCTTTCTCTTCACTGAAGTAATTTAATAGTTCATAACATACACTCTCTAGTCGCAATCTCTATTCCTTACTGAGATCCCCTCTCTCCTAAATGATTTCTAAGTTGCTATCACTAAGATAAACTATCAGTGCTGTAAAGGTCTGTGGGTTTTGATACATACAAACTCTCAGAAGAGCACCACTGCAATGTACACAGTAGTCTTAACTGCCTAAAAAATTCCATTTAGTCACCTACTCCACTCTTACTGTCGCCACAGTACTCTAGCAAACACTCCTCATTTTGTTGTCTTTGCAGTTTTACCTTTTCAGAATGTTGTGTAACTAGCATCAGATTGCTTGTAACTTTAAAAAATTAGTTGTTTCATTTAACAATATGCACTTAGGATTCATCCATATCTTCCTGTGCCTTGGTAGCACAATTCTTTCTATTGCTGGTATTTTACAGAATCGATTCACATTCACCTATTAAATGACATGTTGGTTGCTTCCATAATTGAATTTTGCCATACATTTTTTCTGGAATATCGACATACACTTTTATCAACATTGTTAGCCAATGCCCTTATATTTTAATCTGCTTCATTAAAACAATTTATTGGGGTCATTGACTCAACAGTTAAGATGCTGCTTGTGGCATCCACATCTCACATCAGAGTGCCTGAGTTTGAGGCTGCTTCAGCTTCAGAACCAGCCTCCTGCTAATCCACATAGTAGGAGACAAAATATTATGGCTCAAGTACTTGGGTTCCTGGAAGATCTCATTTTGTCTGCCTCTGTGTCTCTGTTTCTCTGCTTTTCTAATAAAATGAAAATGACGTTTTTAAAATAGAAATGGATGTATTTTAAAAGTTATTTTATAAAATTAATAAAACTATACATATATATTCAATTGACAAAAATATGCTGTATGACATGAATTTTTTAAAATAGGTTGTATTTGAATCGCAGACAGAGAGAGACAGAGAAAGACACAGACACAAAAAGTTCGCATCCTCTGGTTCATTATTCGAGTGCCTGCTATAGCCAGAATTGAGCCAGAATCTCACATTGGTAGCAGAAACCCAACTACTTGAACCCTCATTTGCTCTCTTCCTTGGAGTGCATTAGGAAGGAGTTGGAATTCTATCTCTTCATTCATAAACAAACACAAATTGATTCCCTATCTTGATCATTGTAAAGAATGCTGAAATAGACATGTCCTCTTAATTCCACTCTGTCCATACCTTAAAAATACAGCTTATACACTGAATTTTTAAATTTGGCTTCTTTCATGTCAACTGTCTTCCATACCTGAGTTCTGTACGAATTGATTAATCAAATATATGAATGAACGAATGAGAGGTTGAAATATCACTTTGTTTTATTGATAAAATTTAGAGTAAAAGATGCAACTTATAACTGCAGACTTATATCTCCAAATGACTGCCAGAATTAGCTATGTGTCTGCCAGCCACAGGAGTTGATGGAAAATACTGGACTTCCTTCAGAGACAGATTCCTTCCCTAACAGGGCAGAAAGGAGCAGAACACATAGACTGCTATTGTTTAGATTATTGAATAAAAAAGATTAGGAAAGATGTGTGCATTTCTGATTCCTTATTCTCACTTACTGTCTGTCATAGGCTCTAGTGACCCTGGATGAAAAGTACATAAGGTCTAAGGCTTGAAGTTAAGTCTAAACACACACCTGGTATAGCAATCCTACTGCATAACAGAGGCTGTGGCAAACTGCTGGGGGTAAGAAGCTCGTGCTAGAGCAGTGTACGTGATATCTAAAGCCACTTCTGCACATCATTATTCCTTTGCAAAATGCATCTATTTGCTATCTCTCTGTGTACTACATGGTGATATTTAAGGAGGACAATGCATAACACTCCTCTTTCCCACCCTTCTCCATCATGATCTTTTTTTTTTTTTTTTGACAGACAGAGTGGACAGTGAGAGAGAGCGACAGAGAAAGGTCTTCCTTTACTGTTGGTTCACCCTCCAATGGCTGCTGCGGCCGCCGCGCTGATCCGAAGCCAGGAGCCAGGTGCTTCCTCCTGGTCTCCCATGCAGGTGCAGGACCCAAGCACTTGGGCCATCCTCCACTGTACTCCCGGGGCACAGTGAGCTGGACTGGAAGAGGAGCAACTGGGACAGAATTTGGTGCGCCAACCAGCACTAGAACCCGGGGTGCCGGCACCGCAGGCGGAGGATTAGCCAAGTGAGCCGAGGCGCTGGCCCCATCATGTTCTTAAGATAAAGGAATATGGAAAGCAACTATCACCTTTTTTGCATAAAATGATGATTTTAGTAGGCTAGGAAACCAACAGTGTGCTTACTGCATATCCACTCAAGCAGACCCCAGGACATATGGGCAGAATTCTAACCTTGCTTGGATGAGAGAAGTGAAGAACACTTGGTCTCCTAGCAGAATGATTCCTAGGAGAAATGGGAGAAACTCAGTTGAAAATACACCATTAATTCTGCCCTAATTTATCAATCAAATTATACATGCTTGCCCAGACAAACTGAATGAGGGGAAAAGGAGAAACTAGAAGTTCTTAGAAAAATATCTCCTCATGAATGTTAGAATTAGATATTCACTGACTACAAACTCATTTTATTTTCAAATTTCTTTGCATGAATTATGTCATACTTTTGTCACATAAATGTTTCCCACAGAAAATATTGTCAATTTAATAATGAGAACAAATAGTGGCTTAGTAAAAGGACACTAAAGAAGAAATTCATGAACTCAATTTCTAGCTCATTACAGTACATTGGCCAGTCATATAACCTTGGGCAACTAGAAAATGAAAAAAGTGATACTCTCCATCTTACAGGTTGTTGTGCAAATCCAATGAGTTGATACATGTGAAAAACAAGCTGTTATTATTATCTGTACATTTCTCCTAGTTTTAATAGTTTTATTGTTTCTTTCTATCTGCCATAAGATTACTTCATCAAGCTTTCAAAGAATTCTTTTATTTTTGTTTGCTTTATTTTATTAAATTGCCTCTAATCATCATTTACTTCTTTTAGGTGTATTTTAAGTTAAACTTTAATATGTCATTAATTTACTATCTTCATTTTTTTAAGATTTACTTTATTTATTTGAAAGTCAGACTTACAGAGATGGGTAAAGACAGAGAAATCTTCTATCCACTGGTTCACTCTCCAAATGGCCACAAAAATGGCTGGAACTGAGCCAATCTGAAGCCAAGAGTCAGAAGCTACTTCTGAGTCTCCCAAGTGAGAGCAGGGGGCTGGTTTCCCAGGTACATAAGCAGGGAGCTGGATTGGAAGTGGAGCAGCTGGGACTTAAACCTGCACCCATATGGGATGCAGGTGCTGCAGGCTGGAGCTTTAACCCACTGTGTCACAGCACAAGCCTCATATCTTCACATTTTTAAATAGCTAAATTTGTTATACATTTTTCTCCAAATTACATTTTAGAGTCATTCTGAAGTTTTTAGAATATCATATTTTCATTGCTGTTCTATTTTTAATTAATCGTAATTTCTAGAACAGCTTTTTGCCCCTGGCTTTCTTAAAAAATCTTTTACTTTCTTTTTTTAAAATTTTTTTATTTATTTTATTTGAAAGTCAGAGTTACACAGAGAGAAAAGGAGAGGCAGAGAGAGGAAGAGGGAGAAAGAGATCTTTCATCCACTGGTTCACTCCCCAATTGGCCGCAACGGCTGGAGCTGCACCAATCTGAAGCCAGGAGGAGTTTCTTCCAGGTTTCTTTTGTAGGTGCAGGGGCCCAATGACTTGGGCCATCTATCTACTGCTTTCCCAGGCTATAGCAGAGAGCTGGATTGGATGGGGAGCAGCCGAGACTCGAACTGGAGCCCTTATGGGATGCTGACATTGAAGGCGGTAGCTTTACCCACTACACCACAGCGCTGACCCTACTTTTAATTTCTAAACATGCCAAATTATTTTATTGTTTTGTTTCTCACTCTCTTGAACCTATTTCCAGTTTTAATACTGAGCTTATAGATGAAGGTACCACTGATTGTGTTTTGTATGTTGTATTTTGTAAAAACAAATGATTTAAAATTGTCAGCATTTTCTATCAGTAAATGGTAGTTATCTCTTTTTCAGGAAATTTATGAATAAATCTCTAAGCATGTGAATTTTACTCTTATAGCCTTAAACATTAGTACTTTGATGTACTAATAATTTTGATATTATGCTAAATGTATTGCCTATTCTTCACTCAAAGTACTTAAATTTGCAAAGCCATGTGATTGAAAATATAAAATGGCCTTATGAGAAAATTTCATTAGATTGAATTTTCTAGTATCTATTTTAAAGCTAAAATAAAAATTTTGCTCTACTTAGATAACAGGACTATTTAAAATTATTATTAGGGAATTTCCATTCATTTTTTAAAATATTCCTATTGAAATTTATAAGAAACACAAAAAATCTTTCATAATTATTGAGTGTAAAGAAATTTTAAAATACTTTCTTATTAATATACAAAACCAATAAATATATGAAACCAATAAATGTATGAAAAGTAAACTTGGTTTTTAAATTCTTATGAGGACATATGATATTATAAAATTAAAAAAAAAAGAAAAAAGAATGAATGTCTCTGTGTATCAGTATTGCTGCAAATACAGTTTTGTAAAACTTTGTTTTATACCTTTATCAAACCAATGGTTAAGAATGCCATATTAGTATAGTTTTAATGATATGTGATTACTTTAAATTGTACTGTATATGGGTGAAATGATGATTTTTTTCCATTCAATTGTTGTGTATAGCCATTACCTATAGTTCACTAAGCTGGGGTATTATTGTTTTTATTTGCTAAACTTATTTGGTGAAATAGTAAGCCTTCTTACTTAATTAATTTTAAAATATATTTTCTCTAAAAAAGGAAAAAAAGGGAAAGGGAAAGAGAGTAGGAGAAAGGATGGAGGGAAGACAGGAATAACATTATGTTCTATTCTTAGAATTATATCTACAAAGCACATTGACTCTGTTAAAAACTAATTAAGAATTAAAAGAAAAATAAAAATAAAATGAAAAAATCCAGAAGTTCCATGTTTATCATCTTTAAAGCAGAGTAGGAATCTAAAAATCTTTAATATTTTTTCCTTTTTAAAAATATTTATTTTTTTGAAAGGCAGAGTGACGAAGAGGAGCTCTTCAGTCTGCTGCTTCACTCCCAAAATAGTCACAAAAGCCAGGACAGCTCAGGCTGAAGCAGGAGCCAACAACTCTGGATTGGCGCCGCGTGCTGGCCGTAGAGGCCATTTGGGGGTGAACCAACGGAAGGAAGACCTTTCTCTCTGTCTCTCTCTCTCACTGTCTACCTCTACCTGTCAAATAAATTAAAAAAAACTTTTTTGGAGAATTCTTGCTTGTATGGACTTCAATTTTTTGCACCAAAATACACTTTAGTTTATTTTCCATGAACATTTTGAAATATTCTGCATATTAATGAGACTATCCAAATATGATGCACTTTTCTTAATGACAAATTGAAATGTTGATTTAGCAGAAAAATAAAATAAAACACTTTAAATATGTAAACTGCAAATGAACACTCAAATTTCCCTTGTTACTCAATCTGTAAGACTCATTCTCATATTCTCACTTTGCTTGGTTTTAAACATTTCCTTATTAAGCTGGCACCTGAGACCTGGCAGAGTCTTCACTACTACATGTTGGATTTCCCTGAGCCTCCTGTTGTCCACTTCACCGGTGTTCCATTTGAACCCTTTTGTCAGATATTCCTAATACCATGTAGATCCCTGGATTGAAAACTACTTACTTCCTAATTTTCAGAAAGTCACCTGAAACAGGTTTTTCCTCCCCAAATTTCTTTGATTTTATAGAAAGCAGTCTTACTCCCTCATGGAACAGCTGTGACTCAAACCAGTGCAAACAGAGCACATCGGCAGTGCAGGCAGCAGCTTTACCCACTAAGCCACAGGGCTGGCCAGTCTACAGGACTTTCACTGAAGAATTAATTACAATTCTTCTCAAGCTATGCAAAACAATGTAAAGGGAGCAAAATCTCCCAAACTCCTTCTATGAGCTAGCATCACCTTAATTCCTAAGCCAGAAAGAGATGCAACAGAGAAAGAAAACTACAAACCAATGTTCCTGATGTACATAGATGCAAAATCCTCAGGAAAATACTAGCCAATGAAATCCAACAATACATCAGAAGGATCATTCAGCAGGATCAAGTGGGATTTATCCCTACTATGCAATGATGGTTCAACATTCACAAATCAATAATGGTGATACATTACATTAAAAAACTGAAGAACAAAAATCATATGATTATCTCAATAGATGCAGAGAAAGCATATGATAAAATATGATATCCTTTGATGATAAAAACTTTAAGCAAGCAGCTATAGAAGGAATATTCCTCAATATAATCAATGCAACTTATGACAAACCCATGGCCAGCATCCTATTGAATGGGGGAAAAGTTGGAAGCATTCCCACTGAGATCCAGAACCAGACAAGGATGCTCACTCTCACCACTGCTATTCAATATAATCCTGGAAGTTTTAGCCAGAGCCATTAGGCAAGAAAAATAAATCAAATAGATACAAATTGGGAAGGAGGAAATCAAGCTATCCCTATTTGCCGACGATATGATTCTTTATTTAGGGGATCCAAAAGACTCCACTAAGAGACTATTGAAACTCATAGAAGAGTTTTGTAAAGTAGCAGAATATAAAATCAATCGACAAGAATCAATAGCCCTTTTATACATAGACAATGCCATTGCTGAGAAAGAACTTCTAAGACCAGTCCCACTCAAAATAGCTGCAAAAAATCAAATGCCTTGCAATAAATTTAACCAAGGATGTCAAAGATCTATATGATGAGAATTATAAAACATTAGAGAAAGAAATTAAAGAAGATACAAAAACATGGTAAAACCTTCCATGTTTATGGATTGGAAGGATCAATATAATCAAAATGTCCATACTACCAAAATCAATTTACAGATTAAATTTAATCCCTATGAAAATATCAGATATTCTCAGATCTAGAAAAAATGATCCTGAAATTCATATGGAAACACAGGAGATCTCGGATAGCTAAAGCAACCTTATACAACAAAAACAAAGCCAGGGACATCACAATACCTGACTTCAAGATATACTCTAGGATGTTTATAATCAAAACAGCCTGGTACTGGCACCAAAACAAATGTATAGACCAATGGAACAGAATAGAAAATCTAGAAATCAATCCACACATCTACAACCAACTTCTCTTTGACAAAGGAACCGAAATCAGTCCCTGGAGTAAAGACAGGCTCTTCAACAAATGGTGCTGGGAAAACTGGATCTCTGTGTGCAGAAGTATGAAGAGCCTTACCTTACACCTTATACAAAAAAATCTACTCAATATGAGTCAAAGACCTTAATATGCTCCAAGATCATCAAATTACTAGAGGATATTGGAGAAGCTTTGCAAGACCTTGGCATAGGCAAAGACTTCGTGGAAAAACCCCAGAAGCACAGACACAAAGCCAAAATTGACAAGTAGGTTACTTCAAGCTCAGATGCTCTGCACTGTAAAAGAAACACTCGGCAAATTGAAGAGGCAACTGACAGAATGGGAGAAAATATTAGAAAACTGCAATTGATAAAAGGATTAATATCCAGAATCTACAAATAGCTCATGAAACTCAATAAGAGCAAAGTGAAAAATCCAGTTAAGAAATTGGCAAAGTACTGGAACAGGAATTTTCAACAGAGGAATTCAAATGGCCTTCAGATACATTAAAAATTGCTCAGGATCACTTGCCATCAGGGGAATCCAAATCAAAGCCACAATGAGGCTTCACCTCACCCCAGTTAGAATGGGTCTCATACAGAAATCAACAAACAAGAAATTCTGGCGAGGATGTGGGAGACAAAGTACTCTAATACACTGTTGGTGAAAATGTAAACTAGTGCAGCTACAATGGAAGATAGTATGGGGACACCTCAGAAATCTGAATATAGACGTACCATATGACCCAGGCACCCATCCCCTGGGAATTTACCCAAATTAAAAGGAAATCAGCAAATGAAAGAGTGATCTGTACCCCCATGTTTATTGCAGCTCAAATCACTATAGCTAAATATGAAATAAGCCAGATGTCCATCAAATGAAGACTGGAAAAAGAAATTATGGTATATGCACACCATGGTATACTACCAGTGGTAAAAAAAAAAATAAAATCTGTTGTTTGCAACAAAATGGATGCAACTGGACGACATTATGCTTAGTGAAATAAGCCAGTCCCAAAAAGACAAATACCATATAGTCTCTATGACTTATGGCAACTTATAAAAGGTAAACTCAAGAGGTGAAATTGACACTTTGAGATGTGATGCTTTTGAACAGCCCTTGACTCAATTATTGAGGAACAGTGTTTTTTGTTTGTTTTTTTCTTCATACCATTTGTTGAGATATTTATTTAGTGTAGGGTTAAACTTATGAGTATAATAACTGAAAATAGATGTTTGTATAAAACAAGAATGTGAATAGAACAGGGAGGAGAAAAAGGGGTGGGCGTGTGGGAGAAGGTAGAGTAGGGCGGAAAGAATCACTATGTTCCTAAATTTGTGTATATTAAATGCATGAAGTTTGAATACTTTAAATAAAAGGTTTCTAGGTTAAAAATCATAATAAATTCATCCCTTTGTTTTTTAAACTAGGCATTTAGCATTCTGCAGAATGGAAACTTCATGATACCATATTTCAAAGCATACAACATTTTAGTAAATAAAACAGCCTGAGTCTGACATAAAACACAACACATAGATCAAGGGAACAGAACAGAAATACAAGAAGTTAAACCACAACATATTGTTAGCTCATTTTTGACAAAGTCAAAGAACATACATTGGATAAAAGACAGTCTTTTCAATAAATGGTAATGGCAAAACCGGTTATACATATATAGAGAAGGATTTAAATCCCTTTCTTGCACCATCTATCAAAAAGAAATCAACTCAAGATAAATTAAAGATCTAGATGTAAGACCTTTAACTGTGAAACTGCTGAAAGAAAATATAGGGAAGGCACTTCAAGACATTGGCATAGGCGCGATTTCTTGGATAAGACCCAAAAGTACAGGCAACAAAAGCAAAACTAGACAAATGAGATTTTATCAAACTCAGACACTTCTGCACAGCAAAGAAAATAACCAAGAGTGAAGAGACATTCAGTAGAACACTATAGAATATTATTCAACTATAAAAATGAGTGAAAGAATGAAATCTCATTATTTGCAGCAAAATCTATGGAATTGCAGGACGTAGCATTAAGTGGAATAAATCAGATGCAAAATAACAAATATAGGATGTTGTCCCTCATATCTTGGAAATATGTTTAAAAAAAAACCCTCAATCTGAACACAAAATAGTGATTACTAGAGACTGAAAAGGGTAAGATGTAAGAGCAAGTTCAGAAATCAGAGCTACTATTACTCAGCATGGTGGGGATACTGTAGCTTGCAATGCTCTAGCCTATATTCTATGAACAAATAAAAGAAAGAGGCTTCAAATCTCCAAAGAATGGGAAATATTGATTACCCTGTTTTGTTAATTCACATTACATTCATTGTTGAAATGTACTGTAGCCCATAAATATTTATAATTATTGCTTTTTTTTTTAGAAAATTCTGTGGAGATAACCTTTTAGATGAATGTTTACATTGATAATAGTATTGTAAACTCTTCTTTGGCTTTCAAAAATGCCTTCTAATAATAATAATTCCAAAAAAAAAACCAAAATTAGACAGCAATGCATTGAGAAAATCATGGAACTTAAACACTAAATCGTACTACTTTATCATATTATTCAGACATATATTCTATAAAAGAGTTGGATGGATTCAAACTTCAAATTTTTGCACATAGTTGTTTTTGTGCTAAAAGCTTGTAAAGATCTCATTTAGAAAATTTTCACATGTGTAAAAAGATGAAGCTGTGTTATGAACAGACGATACGCAGGGCAATCAATATTAATTCTTTTGCTTTGGATTTTGCGAGAAATCCAGAAATAATTGAGCATGTGGCAATGAAACCCTCAACTGTGTTTAAATCAATGAAAATAATGTAAAATTAAGAATTAATTTGATGAGAGATTCAGGCAAAGTGCTTCAACATGTCTATTAAGACGACATTTAAATAAACTCAGAGAAGTGTTACACATTTTTAAGGTATTAGCACAGCTAATACAGAAGGAATTATTAATCTTGGAAACTCAGTTCTTCCCTTTGGATGCTAGACAAAGAAATTTTGTGAAAAATTGAGACAAATGAGTTGAGCCTGCCTTGAATTCTGGTCATTAATAAAACATTTTATTACGATACAGAAGCAATGAGTAAGCATAAAGAGATAAACTCACGGATCAAAACTCTGGCGGTGCAGTCCAGAAGGGGCCATACGATCTCTTCTGGTCTGAAATTTTAGTACGTAAATGTACACAACTAAGAAGAGGATACAAAGAGGGAATTGACATGAATTCCATAGTGAATAAGAAGTATGTAAGAAATATTAGCAGTTTCTTGTTGACATTTATTTTTCCCACAGATGTGAAACAGTGTGTTAGGGGAAATATTTTCTACTTCTTTCTATTTCTTGACAGTATTATTGCAGTATCCAAATGCAAATACAAAATATAGACCACGGAACCTGGGGAGCATATGTTATGCCAGCATGTGTATTCACGGGATGCTAACCTGGTGCAAATTATGAGGCACCAGATGATCGAGATAAGCTAACACAAATCTGCAATGGCTGTCACTTGAATTTCTGTTTCTACTGTGTTGATTTTAGTTTAGTTTAGAAAAACTCGATACTTTCAAACCCAAATCTTCTGAATTTTGAGAATATATCTTAACTTCCGTATTTTTGTTAGTGTTTAAATGAGTTTTCCTTCAATTTCCATGCTCTATAAAAGTATTTTTTATCAAATACCAACTTCCTAAGTGTTTAATCATATCTGTTCCTAATTTAGGTATAGGGAATATTACATTTGATATTATACCTGTCCAGAAAGCTACCAAAATTATAGTACGTCTAAAACATGTGGCAAATTATATATAGAAAATAGGCATGCAATAGATAGAAAAAATGTAATATGAAGCATTGACAATAGAAATGTACTTGTTTTGTCAACTCTTATTAATTACTCTTCTATGCTGTATCAATTTATATTAATTTATGTATGTTTGAGCAAGAGCAGTTTCCCAAATACAGATCAAGTGGTGCTTGATGACAGAGATAAATTTCAGTGTCTAAGATTCATATTTAGGTAAACAATTATATTAAAACTTCAGGGACCGGCCAGTGCCGTGGCTCAATAGGCTAATCCTCCACCTGTGGTGCCGGCACATCAGGTTCTAGTTCCGGTTGGGGCGCCGGATTCTGTCCCGGTTGCTCCTCTTCTAGTCCAGCTCTCTGCTGTGGCCCAGGAGTGCAGTGGAGGATGGCCCAAGTGCTTGGGCCCTGCACCCGCATGGGAGACCAGGAGAAGCACTTGGCTCCTGGCTTCGGATCAGCATGGTGCGCAGGCCGCAGCACGCGGGCTACAGCAGCCATTGTGGGGTGAACAAACGGAAAAGGAAGACCTTTCTCTCTGTCTCTCTCACTGTCCACTCTGCCTGTCAAAAAAAAAAAAAAAAAACCTTCAGGAATCCATGATGTTTAAACTATTTAGATTTAAAATTCACTGTAGTTAATATTCTTGACTAACTATGTTAATAATAATAATAAATACATATATGTTAGGTAGATTTTGCAATATATTAATCATTTTTTATATATAACAACAATGTAATTTGTGGGATTATCTTTTCAGAAGTTATAATTTCATGATTGGTTGTTCCCCACGTTCTTCATAATTATTTCATATCTTATTTAGTTCTCTTTCCATTGTTCTGAGGAATCCAAAAGCAGGCTATGTTACTTGACCTGTATTAAAGTGCCTCTTTACTTTATAGGAAATTTGACTTGTTCTTCAAACTGACTCTCCTCATCATTGAGCTCTATATGCAAGTGATTAAGTGTGTTTTTTAATGGTAAAGATGGCTTTGTGGCCGTCTAAGTCATCCCTGAATCAAACTCTGCCAACCACTTTTAATGCCCTGCTTCCCTTTCTCCAAGCTCCAATACATGTATCTAAGGAAGATATTTGCAAGGAATAATTGTTGAGCAGCAGTCAAAGCATGTTTTTTTGCAAAAAGATTTATTTATTTGAAAGGCAGTATTAGAGAGAGAGGGAGATACAGTCACTAAAAAAAAGTGATTTAGGAAAGAAAAAGTGGAAATTTCCTGAAGGCAAGAAGGGAGAAACAACCTTTCCTTTGGTGAACGACATCAAGACTGTCGGCATGGCTGCTGAGATAAGGATAATTTTCTCCTAACCCCTATGAATTTTTAATTAACTTAAAATAAACCATTTGTTTCTCAGAGCAAATGAAATGTTACATTTTTCGGTGACACATGCTGTGACCCATACTATTAATGTGTGTGGTGCTTTTCAAACTGAAGGGATATAAGTGGCCCCAAGTCTGGCTCAAACAGTTCTCAAACTTCTGAATCATCTTTCTGGGCAAAAAGACATCAGGAAGCTATAGACCTTTACTGTAATAAGAATTCTGTGACACAGTTAGGTGTCTCTGATTGTATAATACCTCATCATGATGGGACAATAAAATAGTATTGAAATACAATCAGATATAATTGAGGTTGTTAGCCCCAAACTCATTATAATGCATCATTAATATTTATATCCTTCCATTCGTTTCAAAATTTTCACCTTTCTTACAAAAGGCTCAGATTTGAAAATATCATTGCTACAGATGAGGAAAGGGCTAAGGGGAATTCACAGTTCTGAATATTGTATGGCTAAATGGCTAAAATTTCACTTACCCAGTGAGTTTTTGCAATGCATCTAGCACAAAATGTTATCCTGTCATTCTGACTCACCGATTAAGCCAAAATTTACAGTTTCCTGGGGGAAGATGAAGAATTCACAACATTGAAAATAAAGCCTTGGAATTCTAAATGAGAAGAGAGGAAGAAAATTGCATTCTATTGAACAAAACACTAAAACAAAGAAAAGCATGGTAACTACTAGCCAAAGGAATTAGATACTTTTACCTTTTGTAATTGGAAAAATAACTAGGACAAATGCAAACTTGAGAAGAGGATAAGCAAGCAGTTATGGATCTGCAACCTGAAGGATTTTAAAAATTTGAAGGTATCATATAAGCAGCAGTGACGAAGTCTAGGATCAGAGGAGGGGAGATATGGCATGTCGGCTGAGATGGAACAGGTAGTATTTTCTCATCTATCCCCATGAATTGCTGGGTTCTGTCCAGCTTGTGTTGTATTTGAGAGATAGGAGTGAGATATTCAGTATAATTTAGTCAGGTTGTGTCTTTGAAGGCATAGAAGTATATGTATACAGTGAAATTTCAGGAAAATTAGGACAGTTTATGGCCTAAACAGAGAAATAAGTGTAACAGTTCCTTAATACAAAACCCAGTATTTGAAAGTTTTGGTCAAGGATCAAGTTGGGACATTTGAAGACTGAGGCCCTTTAGAATTTCTCAAAAAGTCTGTAGGGTATCCTTACAAATGTAATGATTAGCATAGTATATGGTATTCTTCCCCATGAAAATGTTAATATAACTGTACTAAAAACAAATACAAATAATCAATTAATAGGGGAGAAAAAAGTTCTAAATACTGGTATTATAAAATCAGATCTTCTTTAATCATTACAATAGATTTAATAGTAAATACAATTGAATATGATGGATTTTCTTTGATCTCATTTATTCTGACAACTGTTTGAAGTACACTAATGCCTTTATTGATGTATTTATACAAATGTCAGGATAAAAGGTTGCTTTAGAGAAAGCACCATAAAACATATAACAGAGTTAGCATTACAGTTTCATGGAAAAAGCTATAGTAAGTGTTGTAAATATATTATAGATTAGATTCCTTTAATAATTTATGTTTTCTTGTTTATTTATTTGAAAGACAAAGTTAACAGAGAGGCAGAGGCAGAGAGAGAAGTCTTCCACCCCCTGGTTCACTCCTCAAATGGCCATTCTGAAGCCAGGAGCCAGGAGCCAGGAGCTTCTTTTGGGTCTCCCACGTGGGTACAGGAACCCAAGCACTTGGGTCATCTTCTCCTTTCCCAGGTCATAGCAGAGAGCTGGGTGGGAATTGGAATAGCCGGGACTCAAACCAGTGCCCATATGGGATGCCGGCACTGCAGGCGTCAGTTTTATCTGGTATGCCACAGAGCCAGCACCCATTTGTATATTCAAAACCTAAGTATTAATACACTGCCTACTGATCATTGACATATTATTAGAGAAAGCCAAATGTTACTACTAAGAACAATTATACTACCTCACTGCATTTAATATATGACTAAAATTGTTTTCTTTTCAATTTAATATGCTTTATGAAGAACAGGGAAAATCAAGCACATAATTATAGGAAGTGAAATTAAGTAATCTTTCTCTCAACTCTGGTTTTTGGATTGGGAAATGACTTGAATGACTCTTGGCTAAATCCTCAATATTAGATTCCTATGGCCTTCTTGCCATATAGAGTATAGGTTATAAATTATTTACAAAATTTAAGGACTCCTTTAATACTTTTCTCATGATACCATTCAAACAGTAGGTGCTTTGTGGTAATTGAAAAATGTTACAAGTCATTTATCATTAAAGGTTGTTAAATTTTTATTTATGTACAGTGTTTCCTACACTAGTATTAATTTAAAGATATTCCTATACACCATCATTCCCACCAGTGTCTGTCCAGAGGCTTTTTGGCCACCCATTGCCTGGACATAAATATCCATCTATCCATGATAATCTCTTTTGTTTCTTCTCCATTCCAAATCATAATCCACTGGGCTGATGATCCATGTGTTTGTATCTTCCTCCAGGGTTGCAATTCCATACACCTTCATACGTCTAATGTGTTGCTGAGAAAGCTTCTTCATTTGATCTTAGCCAAAAGGCAGAGAACTAATAAAGGAAGAGCTTATTTTATAATTTATTAAGGTACTAGAGTGGTTTAATGTATTAGTGATTTAAAATCGAAATTAGAATACAATTTTCATTTAGTTATCTTTATTCTGCATAAAATGACTTCTGACTGCATTCTAAATTCACACAAGCCTTCTTCTTTTATCACATGTTATAGGCACACTGGCCTTTCAAAGTGAAAGCACCTCATTCCTACTTCAAAACCTTTGTTCATGTTGTTTTCCTTGCCCACAAAATTTTTATCCTTACTCTGTACCATGCTATTTCCTATTCATCATGCAAGCCTCAATTAAATGTCAAATCACATTTTCATAGAGTATAAAATCCAATAGTCATATTATAAATGTTTATCATATCTGCTATAGTGCAAAGAAATAGTAAATAATACTTGTAAATACTTATTCATTGGTATAATCCCTCTCTCACTCTCGCTCTTGCTCTCTCTGTCTCTCTCCATACTCTACCCGAAGTATCTGTCATCTTATCTACTTATTTGAATGACAGAGAGAGGCAGACATAGAGAAAGCTCCCATCTGCTTGTTCACTCCCCAAATGAACATAATAGGGGTGGGTTGGGGCTGAAGCTAAAAGTCAGGAAACTTCACATCTTGCACATGGGTGGCAGGGGAGCCATTACCATTGTTTTCCAAGTGCTAAGCACAATATTTGCAAATAATGATATTTCTCCAAAATACTTATTGAAGAAATGAGTGAATAACTGATATCCAAGGGGCAGAAATGACACTATATTTATGATTACACTCACTGGGGTCTGGTGTTGTGGCACAGGTTAAGCCACAACCCATTATGGAACGCCAGTTCAATTTCTGGCTGCTCCACTTCTGATCCAGCACCCTGATAATGTGCCTAGGGAAGCAGTGGAAGATGGCCAAAGCATTTGGGTCCCTGCTACTCATGTGGGAGATCTGGATGGAATTCCTGACTACTGTCTTTGACCTGGCCCAACCCTGGCTATTGCAACCTTTAGGGGAATGTAATTGCTGATGGAAGATCTTATTAACCATTTCTCTCCCTCTTTCTCCATCATTCTGTCTTGTAAATAAGTCTCAGATAATCACTCTTACTATGTTACTTTCCAACAGAAATCGACTCTGATTTCCTAAGTACAAAAATGACATTTCTGTGATGGGTGTTTAGTGCAGTGGCTAAGCAGCCACGTGGGATGCTCACATTCCACATTCGAGGGATTAGAATTCAAATCCTGGCTCCACTCTCTATTCCAGCTTCCTGCTAACATGCACCTTGGGAGGTAGCAGGTTATGGCTCAAGTAATTTTGTCTCTGCTACCTACATAAGACACATGGATTCAGTCCTTGGCTCCTAACTTTAAGCTAATACACCTTTGTCTCTTTTGGGCATTTGGGGAGTGAAATGATGGATGAGAGATCTAGCACCATCTGTCTTCCCCTTTCATTCTTTCTCTCTACCTTTCAAGTACATAAAATAATGAAATAATTTTAAATGGAATTTATTATAACATGTTAGAAATGGGTACCAGAAATACTAAAGGTACAACCCTGTCACCTTGGGATTCCTACTCTGACCTTGGTCTTTGCTCTACTCTTCTGCCCATCATTTGCTCTTCTTTTATTCCCTGACCTTCCCTCCGGTCTAGCTTTCTTAAATTTTTGGTTCATAAATTAGACATGTGGTCATCAATTTGCCTTTGAAATGACAACTTATGATGGCTCCGGCATCAGAATTAACAGAAAACACCCAATGATGTGTATCCACTCTACTTTAATACTCATCGTTAATAGGTCAGATTCTTGGAAATCATTTCTGTGGCTTACTGCTCTCCATTTAATTTAAGAATAGCTTTTTTTTTCCCCAGGAGGCATTCTCCAGGCCTCATGACAGAGACCCTTGTGAGAGGACCAAAGTCATTTCTAAACCCCCTTGCAGGGACTCTGTGTGAGGGTTAGAAAATATATGTTTTGATTCTTTTTTGTTTTTCATAACTCATATGTAGTAGTAAAGTTAGAATATAGCATCTTACCAGTTAAAATGATTAATGTCTCCTGAATAAATGTGCCAAGATATTTTCTTAAAATTCAGCATGTACTTTTGTTTATCTTACTAAGGCCACATCCTACCATCTCTTGGGAAGCTATTTCGTATTCAGTAAAAAACAAAATGATCCCATCTGAAAATTGTATGCCCAGTGGCTCATCTCTTCAGCTCCAAAACAGTGAACAGACTAATCTGAAATGCTCATCCTGGCTAATGAGGTATGTAATATGAGTGTTTAATGGAGATAGCTAGACACATAAATGCTTCCAAATCTGGTCTGCCTGGGGTGGGAAAAATTCAAGGGGGGTAGACATAAAGACAAACTTTATCATTCCAGAATCACTCAGATCAGACCAAATGATTTTCACTTGTTCTAGCTATTGAATACACAGAACATGCCAATTAATGGAATTGCACTTTGAGAGCAGATATTTTATTAGATGTCTGATTTTTCAATGGAACATTGAAAAATGTGTGCATTTTTACTATGTGATTATTTTTTGAACACATGTATTTAAGTACAATTTTAATATACTTTGAGATCACTACTTTCTCAGAGACATGAATGTCCAAATTTATAATTAGCTTTGTGAAATAAGAGAATTGCATGCACATAAAGTTATTTATCATGCACATTATTATGTATGTATTCATTATTGATGATGGCATTTTTCTTATACACTATTAACTATAATCTAGAACAATTTGGAGTTGCTGGACAATATGAGACAGTTATAATAAAGAAATCTCAGGGAGAAATAATTGATTTCAGGGAAAAAGATGGGAATTCATGAGAAAATTAATTTTAAATGAAAGGATTATTGTAGAGTTTTCAATAGCTAAATTGTAAGAACAATGACAGACGTCAATAATCTTCTCATAAACAAAATTTGGAAGATATAATAGAAGAAATTATTTATAATGACAGTAGAAATAATAAAATACTGGCCAGCGCCACGGCTCACTAGGCTAATCCTCTGCCTGAGGCGCTGGCACCCTGGGTTCTAGTCCCGGTTGGGGCGCCAGATTCTGTCCCGGTTGCCCCTCTTCCAGTCCAGCTCTCTACTGTGGCCCGGGAGTGCAGTGGAGGATGGCCCAAGTGCTTGGGCCCTGCACCCGCATGGGAGACCAGGAGAAGAACCTGGTTCCTGGCTTGGATCGGCGCAGCACACTGGCCACAGAGGCCATTTGGGAGGTGAACCAATGGAAGGAAGACCTTTCTCTCTGTCTCTCTCTCTCTCTCACTGTGTAACACTGCCTGTCAGAGAAAGAAAGAAAGAAAGAAAGAAAGAAAGAAAGAAAGAAAGAAAGAAAGAAAGAAAGAAAGAAAGAAAGAAAGAAAGAAAGAGAGGGAGGGAGGAATGAGGGAGGGAAGAAGAAAGAAAATACTTAATAATGAACTTATAACAAATAGAAATACTTGAAAGTATAAGGTGAAAACTCAATCACTTTCTATTACCAAATATACTTGAAAAATTAAAATAACATCATAAAAATGTTGAGCATTCCAAGATAACTTATCAATTAAATGTGATTTCCAGTAAAAATATCAATAAGACATGTTGATATTACATTTCAACTAAAAGTAATATGAAATAATGTTTAGGCGAACATTTAAAAAAAGACAATTAGGCAGGCAATACTATCAGATATAAAGATATAAACAATTACTTATAATTGTCTGAAATTATAGGCAACAAGATATCTTTTAGTAAACGAGTGACTAAACTATGATATACACAGACAATGAAATATTATTCAGAACTAAAAATGAAGTAGCCATGAACATGAAAAAATGATAAGGAAACTTAAAGTTACAATGAATCATAAAAGGCAGCTGGGAAAGGCCACATACTGTGTGATTCCAATTATGACATTCTGGTAAAGACCACACTATGGAGACAATAAAAATATACATGACTGACACAGGGATGGAGATGGAGAGATGAACAAGTAAGGGGTGGAGGATTTTTAAGACAGTGAAACACCCTACAGTCTACTATAATGGAGGTTACATGCTACTAACATTCCCCCCAAACAAATGGGAAGTGAAAACCTAAGAGTGAACTACTAATGCACTATACATTAGTAACTATGCATCAGTAACTGTAGTAACTGTACTCTGGATGATATTAATGTGTCAGTGCAAGTTTATCTATTGTGACAAACACATTGGTATGGAATGTTAACAATGATAGAGGCTATGCACACTTGGGGACACGGAGTACATGAGGATCTCTGTAACCTATGCTTAATTTTGCTATAAATCTAAAACTGTTCTAAAAAAAGTCCATTTTAAAAGTATATTATAAAGTCCTTGTAATCAAAACCCCAGGCTGCATATCCATGAATATACTGATAGACAAAACAGTAGGAAACATACACATAAAGTATGTTCAAATGAAAATTTTATATATACTATACATGTGAAGGAAAATGTAGCCTTTTAAAAACATCATGTTCAATAAACTGGACAGATATCTAGAACAGACAAAATGGAACCATTTTTGATAAGCATATCTGAAACAAGCCTACTTGGACCAATGATCCAAATGAGACCATGCTTGGCTTTCTTTACATGGTCCCAGGACAAATTTTAAGTTAAAAAGTAGGTTCAAGGGAGTATAGAAAGCATGGTCATGTTAATTACATAATTGTGTGTGTGTGCACATGTGTGTGTAATGTGTGTGTATAAAACAGAGTAGTGAAAACAATTATGCATGTGGATATAAAGAAAAGTGGAAAGAATGGAGGAGAAGAACTAAATTCTTTACAGAGCAGTGACAGCTGATAGATGTGGACAGAATGATAGAATTAGAAAAATAAATCACTTTCAACTTAGAGGTAGTAATTGAGTCACACAAGTAATATCAAAAGATGCTGAAGGACGGAGGACCTACAGGCAGAGCAAGGTCGCCCTCCGCGTGGAAGCTGAGACGCGGAAGCCGCACTGCAGAAGCCGAGCCACAGAAGCCGAGCTGAGCCGTGAGAGCCGAGCCGCAGAAGCTGAGCCGCAGAGTCTGCGCACCAGTGCTGGAAGGGGAGGTGAGGCAAAAACCTCGGTAACCTGAGACATTGGCGGGGAAAGGCAGAAAGAGCCTACAGGGAATGAGGCCTGAAGCCCCACTGGGGAAAGTTCACCAGGCTGCCTGGAGGAGAGAAAAAAATGAATAAATAAGGGGAACCGGTATGGACATTAGCCTCTCTCTCCACTCACCTTACACAGCCGAGCAAGACAAAGAGGAGGCACCATTTTATGTATGCAAAGTGGCGCCCACCATTAGACAAGCAGAAAAACCTGGCGCTGGTGGGGAGACATAACAGGAGGTTAGGACCTAGTGAAAGTGTGGAGCTAACGAACTGAGACTGTGAAAATCTGAGGGGGGCGAGAGAACTCACCGAGTACATAAACTCGGTAACCTTGGCAACCCGGTGAGAGACTGTGGAGAAATTTGATACCACACTGAGGGCTGCATAAACTCTTTGTGTGGTCACAGGGGTAGAGCAGACTAATACCCACAGGGACCAGATTTTATACATCAACTACCCTCAATTCCACTCAGCTATGTGGGATTACTTCCCAACTGAGTCAAAAAAAGAGAGAGAGAGAGAGAACAATCTGGGTGAGTCACCTTTGACACACCATTAACCCTGAAGAACCAAACAGAGCTCTCTGGCCACACCCATCACAGCTTCTAAAGATCCATCAAAAGCAGACAGTCCACTTAATCTAGAGCCATAGTATGACGAGAAAAAGCACCACAGCAAAGAAATCAAAGAATATCTCCACAATGCCAAACAAACGCAGAAACCAAGGTAACAAGAACAAGGAAGACACTACGACACCCCCAAATGAAATAGACACCCCAATTCAAGATTATGAAGATGATGATATAGAAGAAATGCAAGAAGTGGATCTCAAAAACTTAATAAAAACATTAAGACGTTCTCAAAAACAAATTCTTGAAATACAGAAATCCTTAATGGACAAGATAGAAAATCTTTCTTGTGAAAATGAAATATTAAGGAGGAATCAAAATGAAATGAAACAACTAATAGAGAAAGAAACTGTGATAGTGACAAGAAATCATAATGAAATGAAGAATTCAATAGATCAAATGACAAACACATTAGAGAGCCTTAAAACAGAATGGGTGAAGCAGAAGAGAGAATATCAGACTTAGAAGACAGAGAACAGGAAAGGATACAGTCAAACCAAAGAAAACAAGAGGAAATTAGAAATCTAAAAAATATTGTTGGGAATCTACAGGATACTATTAAAAAACCCAACATTCGGGTTCTAGGAGTTCCTGAAGGCATGGAGAGAGAGAGAAAGGATTAGAAGAACTTTTTAGTGAGATACTAGCAGAAAATTTCCCAGGTTTGGAGAAGGACAGAGACATCCCAGTACACGAAGCTCATAGAACCCCTAATAAACATGAGCAAAAGAGATCCTCACCATGACATGTTGTAATCAAACTCACCACAGTGAAACATAAAGATTCTAAAATGTGCAAGAGAGAAATGTCAGATTACTCTCAGAGGATCTCCAATCATACTCACAGCTACAAGCTAGGAGGGAATGGCGAGACATAGCCCAGGTACTAAGAGAGAAAAACTGCCAGCCCAGAATATTATATCCTGCAAAGCTCTCATTTGTGAATGAAGGTGAAATAAAGACCTTTCACAGCAAATAGAAATTGAAAGAATTTGTCGCCACTCGTCCAGCCCTGCAAAAGATGCTTAAAGATGTGTTGCACACAGAAACATGGTCATCAATATGAAAGAAGGTAAAGGGAGGAAACCTCACAGAAAAGATTGCAGGAAGGTCAAAACATATATTAGAAAATATCTTTGGCAATTGGCAGGGCAAAGTTATTACTTATCAATAGTCACATTGAACGTTAATGGCCTGAACTGTCCAGTTAAAAGACACCGATTGGCTGATTCGGTTAAAGAACAAAACCCATCTATTTGCTGCTTATAAGAAACACAGCTTTCCCACAAAGATGCATACAGACTGAAAGTGAAAGACTGGAAAAAGATATACCATGCCAACAGAAATGAAAAAAGAGCGGGCGTAGCCATCTTAATATCGGACAACATAAACTTCACCACAAAAACTGTTAGGAGAGACAAAGAGGGGCACTATATAATGATTAAGGGATCAATTCAACAGGAAGATATAACAATTATCAATGTATATACACCTAATTACAGGGCACTGGTTTATTTAAAAGATTTGTTAAGGGACTTAAAGGGAGACTTAGACCCCAATAGAATGGTACTGGGGGACTTCAATACTCCACTCTCAGAAATAGACAGACCAACAGGACAGAAAATCAACAAGGAGCCAGTAGATTTAAACGACACTATAGCCCAAATGGATCTAACAGATATCTACAGAACTTTTCATCCTACCAGAAAGCATTTACATTCTTCTCAGCAGTACATGGAACCTTCCCTAGGATTGACCACATACTAGGCCATAAAGCAAGTCTCAGCAAATTCAAAAGAATTAGAATCATACCATGCAGCTTCTCAGACCATAAAGCAATGAAGTTGGAAATTAGCAACTCAAGAATCCCTAGAGAATATGCAAACACATGGAGATTGAACAACATGCTCCTGAATGAACAACGGGTCATAGAAGAAATCAAAAGAGAAATCAAAAATTTTCTGGAAGTAAATGAGGATAACAGCACAGCATATCAAAACTTATGGGATACAGCAAAAGCAGTGTTAAGAGGAAAGTTTATATCAACAGGTGCCAACATCAAGAAATTGGAAAGGCACCAAATAGATGAGCTTTCAGTTCATCTCAAGGATCTAGAAAATCTGCAGCAAACCAGACCCAAATCTAGTAGGAGAAGAGAAATAATTAAAATCAGAGAAGAAATCAACAGGATTGAATCCAAAAAAATTACAAAAAATCAATCAAACGAGGAGCTCGTTTTTTGAAAAAATAAACAAAATTGACACCCCATTGGCCCCACTAACTAAAAAAAGAAGAGAAAAGACCCAAATCAATAAAATCAGAGATGAAAAAGGAAACGTAACAAGAGACACCACAGAAATAAAAAGAATCATCAGAAATTACTACAAGGACTTGTATGCCAGCAAACAGGGAAACCTATCAGAAATGGATAGATTCCTGGACACATGCAACCTACCTAAATTGAACCAGGAAGACATCGAAAACCTAAACAGACCCATAACTGAGACAGAAATCAAAACAGTAATAAAAGCCCTCACAACAAAGAAAAGCCCAGGACCAGATGGATTCACTGCTGAATTCTACGAGACATTCAAAGAAGAACTAACTTCAATTCTTCTCAAACTATTCAGAACAATCAAAAAAGAGGGAATCCTCCCAAATTCTTTCTATGAAGCCAGCATCACCTTAATTCCTAAGTCGGAAAAAGATGCAGCATTGAAAGAGAATTACAGACCAATATCCCTGGTGAACATAGATGCAAAAATCCTCAATAAAATTCTGGCCAAGAGAATGCAAGAACACATCAGAAAGATCATCCACCCAGACCAAGTGGGATTTATCCCTGGTATGCAGGGATGGTTCAACATTCGCAAATCAATCAATGTGATACACCACATAAACAGACTGCAGAAGAAAAATCTGGAACCAGACAGGGATGCCCACTCTCACCACTGCTATTATTCAATATATTTCTGGAAGCTCTAGCCAGAGCTATTAGGCAAGAAAAAGAAATTAAAGGGATACAAATTTGGAAAGAAGAACTCAAACTATCCCTCTTTGCAGATGATATGATTCTTTATTTAGGGGACCCAAAGAACTCCACTAAGAGACTATTGGAACTCATAGAAGAGTTTGGAAAAGTAGCAGGGTATAAAATCAATGCACAAAAATCAACATCCTTTGTATACACAGGCAATGTCATGGCTGAGGAAGAACTTCTAAGATCAATCCCATTCACAATAGCTACAAAAACAATCAAATACCTTGGAATAAACTTAACCAAGGACGTTAAGGATCTCTACGATGAAAATTACAAAACCTTAAAAAAAGAAATAGAAGAGGATACCAAAAAATGGAAAAACCTTCCATGCTCATTGATTGAAAGAATCAATATCATCAAAATGTCCATTCTCCCAAAAGCAATTTATACATTCATTGCAATACCAATCAAGATACTGAAGACCTTCTTCTCAGATCTGGAAAAAATGATGCTGAAATTCATACAGAGACACAGGAGACCTCAAATAGCTAAAGCAGTCTTGTACAACAAAAAGAAAGCCGGAGGCATCATAATACCAGATTTCAGGACATACTACAGGAAAGTTGTTATCAAAAAAGCATGGTACTAGTGCAGAAACAGATGGATACGCCAATGGAACAGAATAGAAACACCAGAAATCAATCCAAGCATCTACAGCCAAAGATCCAAAACCAACCCCTGGAGTAAGGACAGTCTATTCAATAAGTGGTGCTGGGAAAATTGGATTTCCACGTGCAGAATCATGAAGCAAGACCCCTACCATTCACCACTCAAAAATTCACTCAACATGGATTAAAGACTTAAATCTACGACCTGACACCATCAAATTATTAGAGAACATTGGTGAAACCCTGCAAGATATAGGTACTGGTAAAAACTGATTGGAAAAGACCCCAGAAGCACAGGCAGTCAAAGCCAATATCAACATTTGGGATTGCATCAAATTGAGAAGTTTCTGTACTTCAAAAGAAACAGTCAGGAAAGTGAAGAGGCAACTGACAGAATGGGAAAAAAATATTTGCAAACTATGCAACAGATAAAGGGTTAATAACCAGAATCTACAAAGAAACAAGAAACTCCACAACATCAAAACAAACAACCCACTTAAGAGATGGGCCAAGGATCTCAATAGACATTTTTCAAAAGAGGAAATCCAAAGGGCCAACAGACACATGAAAAAATGTTCAAGATCACTAGCAATCAGGGAAATGCAAATCAAAGCCACAATGAGGTTTCACCTCACCCCAGTAAGAATGGCTCACATTCAGAAATTTACCAACAATACATGCTGGAGAGGATGTGGGGAAAAAGGGACACTAACCCACTGTTGGTGGGAATGCAAACTGGTCAAGCCACTGTGGAAGTCAGTCTGGAGATTCCTCAGAAACCTGAATATAACCCTACCATTCAACCCAATCATCCCACTCCTTGGAATTTACCCAAAGGAAATTAAACTGGCAAACAAAAAAGCAGTCTGCACATTAATGTTTATTGCAGCTCATTTAACAATAGCTAAGACCTGGAACCAACCCAAATGCCCATCAACAGTAGACTGGATAAAGAAATTATGGGACACGTACTCTATAGAATACTATACAGCAGTCTAAAACAATGAAATCCAGTCATTAGCAACAAGATGGAGGAATCTGGAAAACATCATGCTGAGTGAATTAAGCCAGTCCCAAAGGGACAAATATCATATGTTCTCCCTGATTGGCGACAACTAACTGAGCACCAAAGGGGAAACCTGTTGAAGTGAAATGGTCACTATGAGAAACAGTGACTTGATCAGCTCTTGTCCTGACGGTTGATGTACAATGTAATACTTTAACGCTTTTAGTATTTTATTTTGTTCTAGTACTATTGGTTGAACTCTGTAATTAACACACAATTATTCTTAGGTGTTTAAATTTTAACTGAAAAGTGATCCCTGTTAGGAATCTGGAAAATATTATGCTGAGTGAAATAAGCCATTCCCAAAGGGACAAATATTATATGTTCTCCCTGATCGGTGAAAACTAACAGAGCACCAACAAGGAAATCTGTTAAAGTGAAATGGACACTATGAGAAACAGTGACTTGATCAGCCCTTGCCCTGACTGTAGATGAACAATTTAAACGTTAACCCTCTTAGTATTTTTTTTGTTTGTTCTACTTAATACTTTTGCTTGAATTCTGTAATCAATACAAAGTTATTAATAAGTGTTGAAACTTAACTGAAAAGTGATTGCTGTTTTATATAAGAGTGGGAATAAGAGAGGAAAGAGATGGACAATTTGGGACATGCTCAAGCTGACTTGCCCCAAACGGTAGAGTTAGAAACATACCAGGGGATTTCAATTCAATTCCTTCAAGGTGGCATGTACCAAAGCCATCTCACTAGTCCAAGTGATCAATTTCTGTTCACAATTGATCAGTATGATAGTACTAAGAGTCAAAGGAATCACATAAACAAGACTAGTGTCTGCAAATACTAACCGATATAATAAAAAAGGGAGAGAACGATCCAACATGGGAAGCGAGATACTCAGCAGACTCATAGAATGGCAGATGTCCTAAACAGCACTCTGGCCTCAGAATCAGCCCTTAAGGCATTCAGTTCCGGCTGAAAAGCCCATGAGAGTATTTCAGGCATGGAAAGCCAAGACACTCTGGGGGTATAAAATGACCTAAATGAAAGATCTCTGTGAGTGAGATCTCAGTGGAAAGAACAGGTCATCAAAGAAGGAGGTACCTTTCTCTGAAGGGAGGTGGGAACTTCCACTTTGACTATGACCTTGTCTAAATATGATCAGAGTCAGTGAACTCAAAAGGCCTCCATAGCCTTGGCAACTCATGACTAGATCCTAGGGTGATTACTGGTGCCATAAACAAGTGCGTCAATTTGTTAAGTCAACAACAGGAGTCACTGTGCACTTACTCCTCATGTAGGATCTCTGTCCTTAATGTGCTGTACATTGAGACTTAATGCTATGATGAGTACTCAAACAGTATATTTCACTTTGTGTTTCTATGGGGGTGCAAACTGTTGAAACCTTTACTTAATATATGCTAAACTGATCTTCTGTATATAAAGAGAATTGAAAATGAATATTGATGTGAATGGAAGGGAAGAGGGAGCAGGAAAGAGGAGGATTGTGGGTGGGAGGGAAGTTATTGGGGGGAATCTATTGTAATGCATAAGCTGTACTTTGGAAATTTATATTCATTAAATAAAAGTTAAAAAAATTAAAAAAAATTTAAAAAAGGCAATTTGTAACAAAATAAAAGATGCTGAAGCCATTTTGTAAAGGATTATTGGATTATTATATTTATTTAACAGGATAATCCTCTCATTTTAAAATGTACCATAAGAGACAGTTTGGCAATTACTAACGCGAAAGATGTTTCTTTATGAATATGAACTTTGATAGCCAGACTTTCTATTGTAAATGGTAGTACATCTTGGTATAATATCTTTCTTAATTCAAAAATATAAGAAAAATACAGTAAAACCTAGTCACTGTTCTTGCTAAAATTATTAATCTGAATCTATTTTTGTGACAACAATAAGAAAATACAACAATGCACCGAAAGTCTGGAATCCTGAAGAAATTCAATATTATGTATAAAGTAAGAGATGCAGTGATGTTTAAGAAAAGACACTAGAGAGACATAACCAAACATAATTTGTAAATAACAACTGGTTGCTAGAGATTTACGAAAATATTTTAAAGACATTTTGAGAATAATTAGCAAATTTGGAATATGAATAACTTATTAGGTGTTTTTTTTTTTTTTTTTTCAGGCAGAGTAGGAGAGAGACAGAGAGAAAGGTCTTCTTTCTGTTGGTTCACCCCCCAAATGGCCACTATGGCTGGTGCTGCGCCAATCTGAAGCCAGAAGCCAGGTGCTTCCTCATGGTTTCCCATGCAGGTGCAGGGTCCAAGAAATTGGGCCATCCTTCACTGCCCTTCTGGGCCACAGCAGAGAGCTGGACTGGATGAGGAACAACCGGGACAGAACTGGCACCCCAACCGGGATTAGAACCCGGGGTGCCAGCGCCGCAGGTGGAGGATTAGCCTAGTGAGCCGTGGAGCCATCCAGGTTGTGGTTTTAAAATATTGCTAATTTTCTCTGATGTTAGTTTATGAAAGGATGTGGTACTCTTGAAATTCATATGATTGTATTATTTGAAGAGAACATAAAATACTTGCAAACCACTTTCAAATTATTTAGAAAAGCAAATAAAATGTATTTATAGAAGGAATGCGATTTTGGGAAAAATATTAATGTGTAAGTCTATCAAGACACAAGTTGCATAGTCATCTGTTGTAATAGTCTTCTAACTTTACTAAAAGCTTGAGTTTTTGCAAAATAAAAAATTTTCTAAAAAGCAAAACTAGTTTTGTAATCTTGATATAACTTTTGTTAAACTTTAGAATAAATAGATAAAACAGTATTTATGTGATGAATCTTTTTTTAAAAAGATTTATTTTATTTACTTGAAAGGCAGAGTTACAGAGTAAGAGGGACAGTCAGAGAGAGAGTCAGAGAAAGAGAGAGAGACATATCTTCCATTCACTGGTTCATTCCCCAGATGACCGCAATGGCCAGGACTGGGCCAGATGGAAGCCAGGAGCAAGGAGCTTCATTCAGGCTTTGCACATGGGTGCAGGGACCTTAGCACTTGGGCCACCTTCTGTTACTTTCCCAGGCCATTGGCAGGGAGCTAGATCATAAATGCAGGAGTCAGAACTTGAATCCAGTGCCCATATGTGATGCTGGCATCAGAGGCGGTGACTTTACCACTATGTCACAATGCTGGCCCCATGATGAATCTAAATCCAAAGAAAAGTTTTCAAATATAGTCCTAATGTATATCACACCACACTCAGCCATTTGCTTAAATCCCTGTAGAGAGCAAAGTTGTGAAATTTAAGCTTATAATGAGAGACACAGCAAGAATTAAAATATTCTTGAAATATATTCTTAATGAGTTCAATCAATTACAGAATTTAAAAGGAAATGTGATCACAAAATATCCATCTCCAAATGCCTCAACCTCCCCCAGGAACACTGTATATTCCAGGGCTTGGATTTGCAAGAGAAAAACAACAAAGTTCAAGAATCAGACACACAGGGCTGGTGCTGTGGTATAGTGAGTAACCACTGCCTGTGATGCTAGCATCCCATATGGGTGCTTATTCAAGTCCTAGATGTTCTACTTCTGAACCAGTTCCCTGCTATGGCCCGGAAAAAGCATTAGAAAATGGACCAAGTACTTATTCCCCTGCCACCCACGTGGAGGATCAGATGAAGCCTCTGGCTACTGGTTTCAGCCTGGCCCAATCAGGTTGTTGGGGCCATCTGGGTAGTGAACCAGCAGATTAAAAATTCTCTCTCTCTTTCTCTCTCTCTCTCTCTCTCTCTCTCTGTGTGTGTGTGTGTGTGTGTGTGTGTGTAACTCTACCTTTCAAATAAATACATCTTTTAAAAAAAGGATCAGACATAAGCAGATTTAGAAGAATGTTCACATGATTCACCAGAATCCAGTCTTGCCGTCTCCTCCAACCATTGTCCCTTGTGTTGATGAAGTCCTCAGGCAGGCTCTTCACTTGTGCTTCCCAGATGTATGCTGGCTGCTCCAGTCATATTCCCATCCTCTGGCAACTGTAATAGCTGGAGAAGGTTCTTGTCACTCCTTAGATGCCCATTTGTGCTGATTCTCCTCTCTTGGAGAGATACCAACCTAAGGAAATGCCTGTGACCAGGGGCATGTGAAAGTGATTTATTGGGTCTGACACTATTCAAATCTAAAAAAGAAAAGACATTCTAACATCTTGTCATATAGAACTTAAAGAGGAGAAGATGTTTCCCAAAACAAAATTAAGTTCTCCTCAAAAAAAGTGAGATGAATTGGGACCAGTGTTGTGATATAGCAAGTTAAGCCACCACCTGCGATGCTGGCATCCTGTATGCGTGCTGGTTCATGTCCTGGCTGCTCCACCTTCAATCCGGCTCCCTGCTAATGGCCTGAGAAAAGCAACAGAAGATGCCCCCTGTGATTTTGCCCCTGCCGTCCACGTAGAACAGGATGAAGCTCATGGCTCCTGGCATCAGCCCAGTTCATCCTTGGCCATTGTGGCCACTTGGGGAATGAATCAAAAGATAGAAAACATCTCTCTCATTCTCTCTCTCTGTAACCTAAATAAATAAATAATTCATTCATAATAAATAAATAAATCATTTATAATAAGTAAATAAATTAGGATGAATGCAGCACAGACAGTAGCAAGAACTGTGAACTACCAGCACCATGGCCATTTCTGGAGCCCTGAATTGTACACATTTTATATTATTTTAACAACATTTGATGACTTCAAATAAGCTGCACGAGCAATTTCTAGAGATTTTAATTTTCTCTTCTAATCAGTATTCTCCCATATATTTTTAGTTTTATAGGATGAACTATCTTTGATTACAAATGTCTTGACTCTACATTTGTCTTTAGTGAGCTGAACTGATTTGCTACTTGGTACAGCTCACTATAAATTATAAGTCATTTCTGCATTAATTTGTTTCTCATTACTTTTTTGTGCAGTTTAATTTCTTGTCTCATTTTTACATTGTTAAATGAATATTCAGAGTGGAATGTTAACCCCCAAACCAAAGAGATTCTAGTTCAAGAATGATTCATTTTTAATAGGGAACAATGTCACAGTAATAAATTAATTTTCTGGAGCATAAGGTGCCTGTATTCTAGCAAAAGCATATATCTGTCACTTATGCCTTTCATTAGCGAGTCAAAATAGTGCCTGATGCACGTGAAAGGCCACCATATTAAAGCTATCCATCTATACACAACATACAATGAACTAAAAATGCAGAAATCATCTTGTAAATTAGTGTCAATAATTGTCGCTATCCTTCTTATGATTAAAATCATAGTTATATACCTAAGAAGTCTTTATACCTTGCACCGATCTATAGAGATTAACTCCTGATCCATTGGATCTTTCTGAGTCTTTTGTATAATAAATATTGGTCAGTAATTTTTCCTTCAGCAAGAAACGACCCTAAAAGCCTCAAAGGTTTATAACAGTTAGTTCTCACTCATGTTACATAAATGCTGAGAGTTGGCTTCAGCTTGACAATACTGCTGGATTTGGTTGGTTGGTCTTAGTGTATGTGACTTTTCTTCTTGTATTTTCTTTATTCCAGGACCTAGGCTTTGAAAGGTCAACCGCAACTACAACACAGCGTTGTAATGGCAGAAGACGGAAGTTAAAACCGGCAACTATTCATCCACCTATTTTTTTTTTTTTTGAATGCTTATTGTGAGTCAGGCTCTTAAATGCTCCTTTGAATTAATAACACCACAAAGAAGTAGAGACCATAAGAAACAGTTCAATGTGTTTTTTTCTTCATGCTCATTTCCATCTATTTGAAAGACAGCTACAGAGAGAAATCTTCCAACCACTGATTCACTCTCCAGATAGCCACAAAAGCCAGGACTGGGCCATGACAAAATCAGAAGCCTAGAACTCAGTCCAGGTCTCCCACATGGATGGTGGCAGCACTTGCTTCCCAGGGTGCATTAGTGAGAATTTGGATAACAAGTCAGATCAGAAGCAGAGCTGCTGGGAATGGAAGCAGCAGTCTGATATGTGGTATGGGATATGGGATATGGGATATGGAATGTGGGATGTGGGCAATCCCAGAGTGCAACTTTAGCTACCGCACCACAATAGCCACTCCTAAGGCTAGGAGTTGGTAAACACTTCCTATACAAAGCCAAATATCAACTGCCTAGCTATGGGGGCCACATGCAATCTGTACAGCAGCTTTGTCATCTCTTCCTCCTTATCTTGCTCCATTTTCTTCTAAAATTTCTTTTTCATATGTAAAGCAAAGTCTTTGCTCTCAGCCTGCATACAAACGGTGCCACCACCTACATTTGGCCCATGGGTTGCCATCCCCTGCTTTATAGGAACACAGCAGGAAAAGGGAATGTCTAGTACTCATATTAAGCAAAACTATCATTTCAAATAACTTCATATTAATTCTCTTTTAGCTTTATGAATCCCTAGTAGCTAAGAGAACAATGTGAAACTTCTATTTCAAATAGTATTTTAGTTCAAGCCTGTGTGGTTGTGGCAAATACATTTCACTCAGCCTTACTCTTTTGAGTTTATAGTTCAAACATTATGTTTATGGTTAACTTTTTACAATAAATTTGTGTTTACAAGATGGTTTATCTTGAACTGGGAAAAGAAGACAGTTGGTTTAGTGTTTAATGAGATAAACTAAGATCTTGGTTTTGTCACTTATTATCTAAGTGGAACATTTTTTTAATAGCTGATTTATGACCATGTTTGAAAATCTCAACATTTGAGTCATCTTGCAACTGTACAAGGATATGTCAACAACTTCATGGAAAATGCACAGTATAAAATTGGCTTTTCCTGTTATTAGAATTTTCCTTTTTGTAAATTAAGTAATTTGGAATTGCATTATGGATATTTTTAAATAGTATGTTATTAGACTCTGGGCCTTATTTAAATCCCAAAGAGGATATTGATTTTATTTTTGCTATGGTAATATGACCACATTAGGTTCTTGCTATGGATTCTTTTTCCCCAGTCAGTTTATTTTTCAGAGTTAATGTATTGCTATTTGGATCAGCCCACCATTTGTCTCATCCAGTGGCCAATCTGGTATGATTGAAAACTTATCCTGTATCTGAGTTTTCAAAACTTTTGGCATGATGTTTAAGGGGAAACCCACATGTGTTCACTTTGGAGGTGAGTTCCGATCATTCACAATTTCTGGGATTTCTGGTGACCTCCCTCTTTCCATGATGTCCCCAAATCTGTACACCTCCCTGAGACCTCCCTTTCTTATGCTCTAACCAGAAACATAACTGCTTGCTTTTTCAGACATTCCTACAAGAGTATTTTCATTCAGGACCAAATGATTGAAGGACAAAGAGAAAGGAGGTAATGAAGATTCACTTTATGGTCGTAAGACCCCAGCTCCTCTCACCAGAGAGAAGTGTTCCCTCCATGAGTTTCAGGGTCCTGCCTGCAGCCCCTGTTGCTACCACCCCATCATAACATTGCTTGGAAGTTGGAGCAGAAGTGAATGAAGAAGAAAAAAAAAATATCCATTTCTTCCTCTTGTTTTCTCTACAGATTAGAAAGAGTGGTTTTCATGGACCTCTTTCCTTCTGCTCTTTCCAGATGTCGGGCTGCCTTTAGTTCAGATTGGGTGACACCATAGGTCAGATGAAAACAGTGGTCACACCACTGGCTTCTGTAACTTTAAATTTTGAAATTCTGATTTCCTTCCCTAATATATCTGCTACAATGTACATCCCTCGGCTCTCAGATTGTTGATCTTTATGCATTCTATCTGGGATTTGTATTTTTTCAGTGGAAAGAATTATTTGGAATGTACTTACTCATTTTACCCAGAATATGAACTCCGAATTCCTCAGTAACTTTAAATGGGTATGGATTGGAATGAAATTAAAGGTTTAAAAGTGAGGAAAGTGAAGGGAACACACTACAAACAGCAATATAATTCCAGGCAAGAGGCCATAGGACAGCCAAAAGCAGCAAAGTGGTAAGGGGAATATTGCTTGCTGACCCACCAAATTGATTTCAGTGATTTATGTGCTCTAATGAGTTTGTAGGAAAAACACAACTTGGAACTCTGAAAGCATGCATTTCAGAAAATAAACCAAATAATGAATCCGGCACATCAACAGTTTCCTAATGAAACTCCTTAGAACACTAAGACAGTCTGCTGTTGTGCACAACACTTGATAAATCAAATATAACAATAGAAGTTGTCAGTCATACTCTTTAAAAATATTTGAGATACCCTGTTATAAATAAAATAATAAACATGCTGTGCATTACAAGAGTAGAATAAAAGGAAAAACCAATAGTAACTTCAAAAAGTGCAAGTAAAGCTAACTTGAAATGAATAATGTTAAAATTATCAATAAAAAGGTAATAATGATCCAAACAAAATTTAGGGATTAAAATTCTGCTAATATTTGTTAATTAAGCACTGGCAAACTGTATCAAGACATCTTGTTTGAGAATGCTTAGTTTTCAGTTTAACAATATTTTGATAATGGACAGTTTTATTCGAAGGATAAGTGATACGTGTCGCCGTCTCAATATGTGTTGGTATTAGAGTCTTCTTGGTTATTGATCTTCTCTCATTTGCTCTGAACCACAGGTGCATACATAATCAATGTTTTTTCAGTGTTATGATATGAAAACATATATGGGTATTTTTCTCAGTAAAATGATTTTCTTTTTGTTTTCTTAGACAAATGCATCATGAAATTCAACAATATAAATAGATCACAGGGAAGCCAGCAGAGCCTGAGCCTTTAGCACGGATTACTCAATCCAATCCTAATGTATGATGTTTCTCTGAAAAATTACTGATGTTTTAACCAAATATTTGATACAAACTGCTTTTCCCTTATACTTTGCTAATTGTCAAAGTTCTTTGATAACATCTTTTGCTAGATACTCCCAAACGTTGAAGAAATTGACTTCTCGGCCCAGTTTGGAAGTAAAGTTTTCTTTTATCAGCAGAAAGACCCTGTCCAGTTAATTGCAAGCTAATCCTACCAATCATAAAGTAAGTGGTTCTTGCAAAAGTACTTACATTACCATAAACTAGGGTGGGTGTTTGTTATAGTCCTTCAGAAACAACTTGGGACATCCATACCGCATATCAGAGAGCCTGCATTTGAGTCCCAACTCCATTTTCATTTGTAGCTTCTAATAAATTGTGAGGTTGCAGGTGATGGCTCAAATACTTGGATTCCTGCCATCCATATGGGAGACATGGATGGAGTTCCTGGCTCCTGACTTTGACCTGGGCCAGCCCTGGAAGAAGTTATAGGTACTGGGGAGTAAAGCAGCAGATTAGAGTGTCCTCCTTCTTAAATAAATAAGAAATAGATATTTAAATTAATTCATTTAAATAAATAAATAGACATAAACTATTGAAATTTTATGTAGATACCTACGGTATTGTGGTGACATTTTTGGAGTTATCTTTGCAAGATTTTCATTCAGACTGACCTTAATATACTTGCCAAAGCCATGAGATGAATGACAATGTTTATAGATGTGAATGTTAAAAAAGCTGGTACCTGTGAATGTTAAAAAAAATAATAGCAGGAGCAGTATCTCAGCACATTTATACACAGTATAAGTAATGAGAAAACACGTGTGTCTGAAAACATTTAACCTTCCAGATCTTATCCTTCAACTACAGAGGCAGGATTTGAAGAGTTTAAGGAAATAGTAATTTAATCACAAATGCCAAGCAGCTGCTGGCCATAAATGGTGTTTCCTGTTGTCTCGCCTTTGCTTTTTCTGATCGCAAAAACACACAAAGTGTACAGAGAAACTTCCAGATGTCCTAAGTTGCAACCCTGACAAACAAAGTGCAGTCTAAAGATGTATGGAGATATATGAGGTTGAGCATATTCAGCGATGCAATTATTCCTCTGCTGTGATTCATGGAGCCCAGATGCTGGCTCTGTAGCTGCTCCCTAGACCTGCATATTCTCTCCGGGTTCTCTGCTTTCTGACACATTTGAAATCATTCAGGCCCTGCTGAGCATGATTATTTTTTATGATTAATCAATAGTGAAATGAAATGGGCTCTGAAGATAATGAATAACATATAACAGGGAAGCAAAAGCAACTTTTTTATACTAAAGCAACATTATCAATTGCCTAAGTACCAACAAAAGAGTTCAGTCATGATTAGGATGCAGATGGAGGCAAAGTTTAAGAGATTGAACAGAGTTAAACGATTATAATATTCCAAGATAAAAACCTAAAATGCAAGTCTTCTCAAGAACAGTAATTTTAGATACTTCAAATCTCTTAATATCTAGTTTACCACATGAAGCAGTAAATGGATGTTTTGGAGACAGGTGGTTTATATTATATAATAATATAAGAAAATAATAAACATAAATTAAATATTACTCGAACAGACCAGAGATCCCAAGCAGAAAACTCAGAAGATGTATTATCAGAAAGGAAAATATCCGGCACAGGACTACATATTGCAATTTTCATATATCAACCTGCTTCAAGCATGCATGGTCAGTAGATGGCCCAGGTGAGATTTGAGGCAGAATACAAGTCATGATTCAGCAAACTCAGTAGATTTACTTCTTGATACCTATTTCCTGAAGGACATGAAATATGGTACATATGAGGAGATGAATGAGATATAAATCAAATATCAAAAATTTTCTAATTGTGTGTACTTTAAAAAATAGATGTTATGGTGCAGGATTACAGGAAGAAATAGAAAAAAATGGAAGTAACTAATACATGCTAATGTACTTCGAAACCTGTGGAAGAATAAAATAAGTTCATTTGGGTAAAATAAAATTTGAAAATCATGTGTATGAGAAGTCTTTAAAAAGATCTTGGAAAAAGCATGTTATGAATGTTTATGCATGAATTTAAAATAATTTGCATCAAAATAAATCTTTCATTAATTCAATTTTCCATGAATTTTTGAAGTACCCCTTGTACCTAAAAGAGATCAGTGGTATCTTATTTATAGAAAATAATTGTTCTGAACAAATACCAATATAAGGACAATGATCATGTTCTTTTTATTTTTACTGTGGCTCCACTGCCCAACTCTTGTTGGATGGCTAATAAATATCCATTGAATGAAGTGAAATGCAGAACGGTCTAAAAAAAGAAAAATTGTTCAAGGTCTGTTCAGTTATTAATGGGCATGATTTGGGAGAAAAAAATAAGAGAGATAGCTATGTGGGAGAAATTGATTTAAAAAAAGGCAGATCATGACTAACATTTGTACGGCCAACGTCTAAAAAGCATAATGTAAACTCTAACTTTTAAAATCATAATATGGCCAAAGGGAGGTACCATAGGTATCTTTAGTGATTGAGATATGGATGCTATTTAAGAAAAAAAAACAGTCTTGAAACCCTACATAGCTCCAGCTGTAATAGGAATGACTGAGGAGTGAAAAATACCTGAAAACACCTGTAGATATTCTAGTTGTTGACAAAGAACTAAAATATCTTATGCAAAGGAACCACAATCATCAGACACAGTCTGTAAAGACGAATTTACATGTAAAAATGGAGAAAAACAATAAAAATAAAGAGTGTTATATGAGAGATTCTCAATAGTCAACCTATACCATAATTAGAGAAAACAAAGATGTTACAGGTTTGGAGATAGCTGAGACCAGTCAACTTTTTAATATTACAACCTCTTTCAAGCACACAAATTTAACAAACACTGTAATTTTGCCATGTCTTTGACTTTTAAAGAGCTAAGACAATACAAGCCCTTTGAATCCCATTCATTTCCTCTCCTGGTCAAAGACAGGCATGAGTCCAAAGTCACTTCATGTTTATAGTTAATGTTTTTATAGCATATTAAAATTGTGATTCTATAAAATATTGATTATGTGTTTAAAATTAGATAGTCCATGGTTATATGTGTATAAAATTAGATAAATATTTAATGTTTCATCTTGCTTTTTTAAACTCAGTTGTTGATTACCCAAGAAAATTTCACCTACTTCATATGCTCAATGAATAAGATGTTTCCATTAATTAAATCCTCTTATCCAGTGTTATCAATATTTTACCTTATTAATTTTACCTATTCTTTCCACCAAATTCTCATCCTAATAAAATTTTAAAAATTAATTTAAAATGCAGTTTTGCAAAATCCATTCCAGTTTGTGAGTGAAAATTTCAAAAAAATTTATAAACAAAACAAAGTTTAAAACAATGCAAACTTTCATGAACTTTTTGAAGTCCCCTCATATTCATGATTAATATAGATATCAATATTCTCTTTGTTCCATAACATTTAGTAAAATGATTTGCCTGGCTTGATTATCTATATTACTAACTAGATGTAATATCTTCAAAACAAATTTGAGACATCATGGGGAAAATTATCCTACCCCACAGTTGTTTAGAATAGATGCACCATGCGATTCAAGTATATAACTAATTCAAATGAGGTTTGTTGGTTAAATGACCTCATCTAGCTTTCAATGACACTCATAAAATCTCATATATTTGACTTTTCTTAAATAGCTTAAACAGCTTAACATCATACAGGAAAAGAGTGATGGCACCAGAATGCAAGGTTCTGGGTTTATGCACAGAGCTTTGTGTGAATCTCATCCCTGGTCCTTGGTCCCAGTACTAATGTCTGAAACACTTCCCTTATTCTCATAATAATGTAGGATTAAATGCATCAATATTCCTATAATTTATATTCTTCTATAAGGGCATTATGTAAATATAAATTTCTCCATTCTAGGATAGGTTTTTCCTTTAGAATATTTGCAAATACTCCAGAAGAAAAGAAAATTACAATATTTATGCTCCCAAATTTCTTTTGGAAATCTTTAAGATTACACCTCAGGATTTCTATGATTATTACTCATGTTTTCTCATCTGATTTACCATGTTAAAAATCTAAAAGATTACTGATATTTAAAATTGCAGCAGCCTAACATAAATCGTAAATCTCAATAAATGTTTCATGTGCCTGGGGAGCCCTTGAATAATTTCCTATCAGATAAAGTTAGATTAAGACAGAAACAGAACTCTCCTTTTAAAAACATTCAATCAGCAGACAGACATAGATATCATGTCTGTGCAGCCAAGACAGTCAACTGTATTTGTGATACCTTGCAATCTGTGGACATTCTGCTCTTCAAATAAAAATGAAGTGTTTCCTTTTATGTAAGATATCAGATATCCAATAACAAATTGTTTTATAATCTTAAACCAAACTGGTAGTTCATCTTTTAGTTGGCTTTGATTTGGCTAAAAATAGGATTTTAAATGTGTTTGTTAGGTGTAACACAAATGCTCATGGAATATATAATATAATATATATAATTCATACACGATTCATGTATGATGTTTTAATATTTACATCAATACATGCTAAACACACATGCCAATTTCCTTAGACCAATTCCAGAGAATTACTTAATTATGGTCAGACAATATTGAATGTAATTTCCATTAGGGCTTTTTACTTTAATTCACATTTTTCTATTAATATTGCTGCATCTATTTTTTGCTACTTTTGCCCGAAATTTCTTTTTTTAATTCCTTTTTAAACTTGGAATTTTCTTGTTATTGCAGTCTATCTAGTAGTATCTTCTAAACTGAGTATTTTTAAATGTATTTTAATTACTTATTTTTCTCATCTTATTGAATTGTATTTACCATTTTTTAGTTTTTTTAAAATTATGATTTCCATAGTATTTCACAAATGTTTGAAATGTATGTTACAAACAATGTAGAATTCAGCAAAAAAACTTAGATGTAGTATGCTAGTGCTATTTATCTAGTTTTTTGAATATTTTATTTGACATTTAATTATAAAAAGATAAACTTCATGTAAATTTTTGCAATTAAAAACTGGAGTTGAAGAATAAAATTGTGTATATTATGGGGTACATATCCTGGCTTTATATGTTAATTTTTATTAAAAATTATTGATAAAAATTGTTGAATTCCCATTTATTTTTCTTCTCTTCATGGAAGAATAAACTTCATATATCTCCTATTAAAACTATGGTAAATTGTTAATACATGCCAATAACATTCTAATAAAATTAAAAGTTATTAACCATGTTAATGTTATTTCCAGAAATATAAGATAAATGGGTTACACTTTGCTGTTGTTGAAAATTATGCTGCAAAATCTCGTTATACAGAGTTGATTTTTAAAAGCTTTTAAGAGAAACAAAAAATAGAAGGCATAAAGTAATGAATACCTGTGTATGTACTTTTCAGCATAAGAAATAACCTGGGCTGGTGTTGTGACATAGCTTTATATGCAGTGCTGCCATCTCATGTGGGCACCAGCTCCTATCCTGGCTGTTCCACTTCTTTTCCAACTCCCTGCTAATGGCCTGGGAAAAGCAGCCCACAAGCTTGCATCCTTGCTACCTAGGCTCCTGATTTTGCCCTGTTCCAACCCTAATCATTATGGCCATCTGGGGAGTCAAACAGCAAATGAAAGATGTATTTCTATCTCTTCTCTCCCTGTAACTCTGACATTCAAATACATAAATAAAAATTAAAAAAAAAAAACAGAGCAAATGTTAATAGTGAAGTTGGATATGTTTGTTTGTTCTTTCCTTATCACACTCAAAAATGTTCACCACCCAAAATGCAAATCATTTCCATGTATAGCAATCTCAGGAGAATATCAGCATTCTGTGAGTATGGATTTTGTCTTACTATTTCAGTGCTAAAAACATAGAATTATATATGGCATAATAAATTTTTCAGAATTAGTGATTTTATTTGAATGTTCACTACATATGAATTTATCTCTATTCATAGCACGCAACATTATTCTGGAAGCTTTTAAACATTATATCAATGACATGGTGCATATTTTCTCCTGCAGCTTTCTTGTAGTCATTGTCTTTGAGATTCTTCAAACTTACATATTTAATTCGAGGTTATTGACTTCATCACAGTGTAGTATTCTACTGTGTAGATAAGAATCTATCATTGTCTTATGGGTACACAACGAGATTCTTTGAATCCTTTTGCAGGATTTATTTGGATCCAAGAAAAACAATGTGAAAATCCTTGCTGTAAAAATATTTAAAAAATAACAGGAACTTGCAGAATTGGATTAGATAGGGAATTTTACAGTGGCCCTCATTCATGTTGTTGAATATTGCTAGTTTTCTATTTTTGCTGTGTTAATAAACACTTATGAAAGGGGAACTTTTAGTTTTGTATATTTGAAAAATTTGTTTCATCCTCATTTGTGAATGATCATTTGAGAGCATTGAATTCTTAACTGATAGTTTTAAAATCAAGGCCTAATATTTCATCTTAGATATTATTGCTAAACAATGGTTTCCATGCTACATTTGATCTTCTATTATAGTCTTCCTCTTTTGATATCTGTTGGTCATGTTTTATTTATATGAAAATCTTCAATTTCAGTTCAAGTTTTTAGCTGTGAATTTTTATTTACCCTACTTTCCCTCCTGAGACACTTTCTCTCTAAGTTCTCAGCTTTTTTCAGATATGGAAATGTTTATGTTTTTTTAATATTGATTGTTACTATTCCCTTTTTCTCTACTACTGGAAATCCTGCCTATTCATTTATACTACTATCTTTTCTCTTACTATGATATATATTTTAAAATTTTGTGCTTATTCAGTTGAGAAAGAGAGAGTGAGAAACAAAGACAAAGAACTCCATTACTCTAGTTCACTCCCAAAATGCCAGTAGTAGCTGAGGTTGGGTCAGACCAAAACCAGGAGCTAGGAAATCAATCTGGGTCTCTCACATGGAGGTAAGCACCCAATGATTTGAGCCATCCTGGGGTCTGGATTAGTGGGAACTGACATCTTCACTGGTAGGCTCCTGATTGTTCCTGATTCATGTAATGTTTTCATCTGTTTAGTTGTGGGTACGTTCTGGGTAGATTTTCATTATGATATTCCAATTGATATTCACTAGAATTTATCACATCAACTTAATCAAACTTTATTGTATTTAAACATTTAGTTATTTTTTAATTTCCATGACTTCTACTTTCTACATTTTATTGAGTCCTATCAGTTTAATATACTTCAAAATTTTGTTTTGTGCTTCATAGATATTGTTCCTGTCTTTATTTTCTTTATTATCTTAAATCTTTCATGCTCATAGGACTTTATTCAAATATTTTTTAAGATTTATTTTTATTTATTTGAGAGACAGAGGTACAGTGAGAGGCACAGACAGAGAGAGAGGTCTTCCATCCGCTGGTTCACTCCCCAGTTGGCTGCAACAACTAGAGCAGAGCCAATCCGAAGCCAGGAGTTTCCTCCAGGTCTCCCACGTAGGTGCAGGAGCCCAAGGGATTGGGCCATCTTCCACAGCCTTCTCAGGCCACAGCAGAGAACTGGATTGGAAGAGGTACAGCCAGGACTAGAACTGGCAGCCATTTGGGATGCCAGCGCTTCAGACCAGGGCGTTAACCCACTGCACCACAGAGCCAGCCCCCAAATATAATTGATATAAGTAAAATTGATAAAACTTAAGTATATAGCTCAATGAATTTTGACAAATATATATTTGTGTCACCATTACCACAATCCAACAAAAAAATCAGTTTCCAATATCCTAGTGAGTCTCATCGTGCTCCTCACCTAACAATTCTCTTCTGTCAACATTTTACTCACAGAAAATACATCATTTGCCTTATGTCAGCACAGACTACTTTTGTCTGTTCTTGACAAGTAAGTAAAATCATACAGCATTTACTATTTATTCCCATCTTCTTTTGTTCAAAAATTAGGCTGAAATTGTCATAGTCCATTTCTGCTGAATGCTATGATCAATGGTGAATTAAGCCTTTGACTAAAGAGAGGATCAAAATTATGTCTTTGCAAAAATTAAAGAGAAAAAGAAAGAAAAGAAGGAAGGAGTTTGAGGGAGAGAGAGAGAAGGAAGGAGAAATATGTTTATTATCTTTGAACTGTACCAATGAAACATGAAATCTAATCTCCTTATGTGAATAAAAATTACTTAAAAATAGACACTTATTTCTCACAGTTCCAGAAGAAGGGAAGTTCAAGATCAAGGCACCAACAAATGTGAAGTCAAGTGAGAGCTCCTGTTTGCTTCCAAGACAGAACCTTACCCCTGTTTCTTACATGGAAGTAGGACAGAAGGTTACTGGGGCACTCCCTTCAACCTCTTTCATAACAGTTTTTTTGTTTTTTTGTCTGTTTGGCAATTATTCCCTATTTATCTAGCAGTTTGTGTCCTCTATCTTGCTTCATGGAGGAGTCCACATTAGAAATAGTTCTTATCCTTGTGACTCTCCATCATTGTCTTATTTTATTTGAGATTTCACTGATTTATTGTCTAGCTCTACTTAGTTCATACTCATGTGACTGCATCTCCTTCTTCTCTCTTTTTTAGATAGAATTTCAAACTTAAGACTTTGGAACTGGCCGGCGCAATGGTTCACTTGGCTAATCTTCTGCCTGCTTACCGGCACCCAGGATTCTAGTCCTGGTTGGGGTGCCAGATTCTGTCCCAGTTGCTCCTCTTCCAGTCCAGCTCTCTGCTGTGGCCCGGGAAGGTAGTGGAGGATGGCCCAAGTGCTTGGGCCCTGCACCTGCATGGGAGACCAGGAGTCAGCACCTGGCTCCTGGCTTCAGATTGGCGCAGCGGGGTTGAACCAACGGAAGGAAGACCTTTCTCTCTTTCTCTGTCTCTGTCTCTGTCTCTCTCTCTCTCTCACTAACTCTGCCTGTCAAAAAAAAAAAAAAAAGACTTAAGAACTGAGAACTGCTTTCAACTCTTCTCAGCATCTTTTCCCTAGAGAGATGGAAGAATGAAAGTCTAGCTACAGGCCATGTATTTCACCTGACTCTTGTCCCCTGAACATGCATGCCCCATTTTATATTCCTGTTACCCAAAGGGAAAAAAAATCCAGGGCATCATTCCCTGAGTCCATTCTCTAGAGTCTGGGAAGTATGCAGCTTCAAGTGTCATTCACTGTTTTCCTTCTGGTTTATTCATTGTTCTCGGAGATCTATAGCTCGATTTTATGTACCACCACACCTTTTAAAATGAATTTAAACATATATATCTATCATTGCAATCATTGGATCAGCAGGTGGTTAGTTAATATTAACTCTCAGGACCATTTTGACTAAAATAGCTTTGAATATTTTCATTTTAACTATTAAAATCAATATAATTATGATCATCATAATTGAAAATGTGTTTAAGAGACATGTAATTAATTATCTAACATGCAGATTTACTAGGATATACCCTGAAAATGTATTTCCATACCTTGTTCATTATGATTCTTTCCATTACCTTTACAGATGTCTAACATTGGTATGATAGTTTGCTCTGATCTGTTTTATAAATGAATGTAATAGCATATTCAGTAGTTAAAACACCAGCTGGAATATCCACATACCATATCAGAACTTTTGAGATTGTGTCCTGGTTCCACTTCTCATTCTGGTATGTGAGTAAGGTGAACCCTTGGAAGACAGCAGGTGGTGGCTTAAGTAGTTGGATCCCTACAACCTATGTGAAAGACACAGACTGAGTTCATGGCTGTTGGGTTTGACCTGGCCCATGCTCCAGCTCTTGTGGGAGCTTTGGGATTTAACTAGCAGATGAGCACTATCTTTCTACTTCCTGTCTCTCAAGTGAAATTAATTAACAAACCGAATAATGTAATGAAGACTCTGTATGAAATGCATTTTCAATTATTGCTTTCTTGTAACTGCAAGATTTTGCACTGATCCTTTTACATTCACTTTCTAAAGAATTCTTAGAGTCAATAATAAATGGTCTCACAACTGTCTGTGATCATGATATATAGCCTATATAGAGGTTAAACCAATGACTTTGATAAAATAGTGATACATTAATCTTGCCATAGAGAAACAAGATTAATAAGTTACAGCAAATGTTTTAACCTAAAGGTTTCTTCAAATGGTACACTTATATGAGATAGCAACTGGAACAACTGAAACAAACATGAAAATCCAGAGAGAATATTGGTTTTCCTTTGCTATATAAATGTCATTTCAAAACAATCTGCTTAATTTCATTGATTGTTTGCAATATTGATATCATAAGAAATTCCTGTCGCTCCCCCTCTTCGCGGAGGAACGACACAGGACCCTGCGCTGTTGTTTTGTCTGCTCGGCCCTTCCCGGGTTTGCTGCTGGTTCTTCCCGGGTTGGCTACCGTCCCTTCCACCTCCGTGGAAGGGCGGTTTCCCCTGCCACTTTCCCCACTTCTGCAGGGGAGCGGCACACCATCGGCCGGCTCTCTCAGGGGCTGCACAGGTGTTCCTTCAGATAGATGTTCCTGGTGCATGTTGTCTCTCTCCTCCTTTATAGTCCTCTTCCACCAATCCCAACTCTGCTACCCACACGCCGAGTACGCTGCTCTCCTCCAATCAGGAGCAGGTTTATTGGTTGAACTGGAGGCAGCTGTGTAGAAGCTGTTTCCTCCTCTCCCAGCGCCATATTGTGGGAGAGCAGATGCATAAAATAAGTCTTAATTCCAGTAACAGTCTAGTCCGAGTTGCTCCCCACAAATTCCCTTTTTGTACTTTTGACCAACTCAAAGAGGTGAAAATGAACAAAATTTATTTCAATGGATTTATCTTTTAGAAAGAACCAGAATTTATTACTCTCATATCTGTTACAATTAGAGACTTCATAACATGAAATCTAGAGAAATAATTTTGAGGAAAAAGGCGTAGGTACAAAGACAAAGCAAAGAAAGGGGAAAAAAAACCCTTTAAATATAGCAAAGAATTCTGGCCCTATATGAACTGAACAATTTAAAATTTTCATGAGAAGAATTGGTGATAAAAGTCATAAGTTGGTGCTGGCATTGTGGTTTAGCAGGTTAAGCTGCTACTTTCAAAGCCAACATCCCATATTGAAGTGCAAGTTCAAATCCCAGCTGTTCTGCTTCCAATCCAGCTTTCTGTTATTGATTCTGGGAAATCAGCTGATGATCTGCCAAGTATTTGGGGCCCTGACACCCACCTGGGAGCCCAGACAGTGTTCTGTGCTTCTAGCTTCTCCCTGGACAAACCCTGGCCATTGCAGCAGATGGAACGTATCTCTACCCTGCTCTCTGTAATCTGCCTTTTAAATAAATAAATAAATATTTTTTAAAAAGTCAGAAATTGATTGTTAGGATCATGGTCAATTCTGCATAAATAATATAACAAAAATGAATGTAGTTATCTATCATTGAATTAACTACACAAGATGAGAAAAGCATTAAACATAATGAGTGCGTAAAAAAGTAACAAAGAACACATGACTGAGTTCTTGGTCTTCACTGGATTCCAGTGAGCTTCAGGTTTAACAATGGCAGCTTTAGGTATGCTGACAATGCTTCCCCAAGTTAAGTATACAAATAATGCAGAACTTACTGGAAAGAGCCTTTAAAACTAACATTATCAAGTAGAATTCAAAGTTATAGATGCCGTGAGACAAAATTAATGATTTTAAAGGAAGTTTATAAATATCAAACACTACATAATGAGAGAGGTTTATGCACTAGCAAAGTTTTTTATCTTCCCAAATGGTAAAAATTATAGGATACAGAATAGTGGCTCCACAGTCATGCCCATATGTAACCCCTGAAGACTCTGAATATGTTATTTTGTATGTTAAAGGGACAGTGCAAATGTGGATAGATTGAATAACATGAAATGGATACATTTTCCTTGATATTCTGGATAAGTCCTGTGAAATAGCAAGGATCTCCCTAAGAATGAGGAAGGAAGGTCAGAGTTAGAGGTGATGATATTAGCATAATAGAAAGGCAGAGGTTGGAGGAGGCAGCCATGAGTAAAGGACTGCAGATTTTTGAAAGTTGGAAGACAAGGAATAATTTCTCTCAGAAAGTACACAGAAAAAAAAAGCAACCTCATCAGTTCATTTTATTCTTATTACTTAAAGAACTTTATGAATACAAATATATTTTATTTTAAGCCATGAAATCTTCAGTAATTTGTTGTAACAAAAATAGGAAATATACCAATGTACATCCATATTTTCTTGAATTAATTTCACAGATCACACATTCTATAAACCTAGAACAAGTTCACCAACATGATGATGGGTCTGAAAACTGGAAAATTTTTCTCTGTCCACCTTCCTTCCTTGAGCTCTTCTTTCAGTCAACCTAGGTCTGAGAACTTAATATTCCATGTCATCACTTCTCTTAGAGCTGAGTTTACCTTGTTTCTCTAACTTTAGTAATTGAGGGGTCAGTTTTGGGATAGAGTTACATGCTTTATAAAGAAGCAAAACACACAAAGTTGTCTGGGGTGGATTGATTCATTTGGATACACTAGAAATAGCACTGATTTCTGTAAATTGTGGCCCATATTTCAATATTATGTATACACTTGGCCTCAAGAGGATTCTGAATGAAATATCTAACCAAGAATAAGAGAACTTGAATGTAAACAAACCATGCACTTAGTTAATAATATTAGACTTTTATATTTTAAATTTTAACTAAAGTAATGGAATTATGTTTTACAATTTCAAAGTGTCTATCTGATTATGAGAGAGATATTATGATTTTTAACTCTAGGACATTTTGGAGGGCACCATTGTTTTTATTTTCTTGTTTGCACCATTTTGAGATTAAGGTAGATGGCTACTCCCAAAAGATTTTTAAAAATCATAGAGGGGCTGGCGCCGTGACTCACTTGGTTAATCCTCTGCCTTGTGCCACCAGCATCCCATATGGGCGCCGGGTTCTATTCCCGGTTGCTCCTCTTTCAGTCCAGCTCTCTGCTGTGGCCCAGGAAGGCAGTGGAGGATGGCCCAAGTGCTTGGGCCCCTGCACCCGCATGGGAGATCAGGAAGAAGCACCTGGCTCCTGGCTTCGGATTGGCGTAGCACCGGCTGTAGCAGCCATTGGGGGAGTAAACCAGTGGAAGGAAGACCTTTCTCTCTGTCTCTCTCTCACTGTCTATAACTCTACCTGTCAAATAAATAAAAAAAAACTGCTCTGTAGATACCAGATCCACCATGATTATTGCAACATTGTTCACAATAGCCAAGATATGGACTCAACCAAGGTGTCCATTATCAAATGAAAGGATAAAGTAAATGTGGTATGTATACACAATGGAATATTATTCAGCCACCAAAAGAAAGAAATCCTGTTATAGGCAGCAAAATGGATGAAATTGAAGGTCATCAAGTTGAGTGACATATGTTAGACAAAGAAATATACATACCATATATCCTCTCTCATATGTGGGAGCTAAAAAACGCAGTACAAACACAGAATGATGATTCCTAGGTTCTTAGAGGGATAGGGAGAATAAAAGGAGTCTGGATTATAGGTGCCAAACCAGTCAGATCAAGGGAATAAGTTCCTGGTGCTACACTGGATAGTGAGAGACTGTAGCTCATAATAACTGTGTGTATGTTGCATGAACCAACTGGACATGTTCTAAGCCTCTAATTACAAAGAAATGTCATACATGAGGAACTGTTGATTAAGCTATTTTGATCAGTATATATTATACCTATGTTTTGAAATATCACAGTAAAGTCCATGAATACTTAGATATGATGTTAATAAATAACATTATTCTCATAATTTTAGGATTAATAAAGTTTAACTTCAGCTGTGAGCTGAGCTACACTTTTTTTTTTTTTTTTTTTTTTTTTTTTTTTTTTTTTTGACAGGCAGAGTGGACAGTGAGAGAGAGAGAGAGACAGAGAGAAAGGTCTTCCTTTGCCGTTGGTTCACCCTCCAATGGCCGCTGCGGCCGGCGCACCGCGCTGATCTGATGGCAGGAGCCAGGCTCCAGGTGCTTTTCCTGGTCTCCCATGGGGTGCAGGGCCCAAGCACCTGGGCCATCCTCCACTGCACTCCCTGGCCACAGCAGAGGGCTGGCCTGGAAGAGGGGCAACCGGGACAGAATCCAGCGCCCCAACCGGGACTAGAACCCGGTGTGCCGGCGCCACTAGGCGGAGGATTAGCCTAGTGAGCCGTGGCGCCGGCCTACACTTTCTGATTCAATTTATCAATAATAAAAATCATGTTTTATCTATTAACTTATTGATTGTTTTGGTATTTTCTCAGCTTATTGAGAACTCTTTTGAGAAGAGAGTATAGATTGCCCATTATCCTGATAGTTTATCAAAGAGATGCTATTGTAAAGAGAGGAATGATTTAAATTACACCAAAAAGATGCCAGCTTCACTGGTAGTATATTATCTATTCTGTAACGTTGGTTTTGTAAAACCGATATTTTATATTTGTGCATCTCTTCAGTTTATGAAGTCTTTTAATAAATATTTTGTCCCCTGATTTTTCTTGATTTCTTAATATTGGCATATATTTTTATTCATTTTTTATGATACAATGGAATTTCAGAGAAATTTGGAAAAACAGTATCATAAGAATTAGGAAATGACTGAAATGGAAATGGGACCTATATTTCTGACAGTAAGTGAGAAATTCAATGACTTTCAACTCATTAAAATAGTAGTGAATTTAAATACATTAATTACCAGACATGGTGTAAAGTGTCAGACGTGCACTTCCAAGTCAGATGTAGTACCTGCCCTCACAGGATTTACAATCTAGCAGAAAAATAGATAATAGTGCTTTTAATAAATAAAATACATAACATTTTCTTATGGGATAAGTTGAAACTCTTATGGGATAATGAAATAGTAAACACTAAACCAGCCCATGCCATTGAAATTTCATTGAGTGGTAATTATCTTAACGTCAAAGAAGTATCCAAATGCAGTTACTGCGAGATAAAAAAGGATTATAGTAGACCTAATTTCAATCTGATAAAAATGATTACAATAAAGTTGTAATCATTTTTCATTGTTTAATTTATTCAGCAAAATATTTGTTATAAAGGGTGTAAAGATGACAGTGATATGATCTTGGCCTCAAGGAAACTTTTGGGAGAGATAGACATGTAGCATGTAATTGCATTAAATTCTGGCACATTTGATGACAAATCCTGTGACAACTTTTTTGGAAACAATGAAGTGTATGACAAACTCTCTGAGAGTGTACAGAAAGACATGAGAGGAAAGACAACGTTGACCAGCTCTTGAAAGATATAAAAGAAAGAGGTGAAAGGCAGGTTATGCTAAAGTCGTGCTATAGCCGGGAGATGGAAAATGTTTAATGTGTATTCATTGCTGGATACTTAGAGGTAATACTTTTAAAGGTTTAGGGGGAGTAATGATGGTGTGAGGCTGCAAAAGCAGTGTAAAATAAGATTTACATAGAGGTAACAGGAAGCCATTAATGGTCTTTAAAAATAGGATTATTATGGAAATATGTTAGGATTCAGCATTGTATATGGGTATTAGTCTCTAAAGAGACTAATTAAGAACTGTAGCAAGATTTAGTGAAGGTGGGGAGCTTTACCAAAGAAATCAGTGAGTGTAGATATCAGAGATATAATGTAGGAAATATTTCTAGGAGAATTTTCTGTACTTCATTGTTTGAGCTGAAGGAAAGCTCATTTCATGACCAGTTGCTTTACTTTTTTAGGTATTACAGATATTTAGTTATGAAGTTTTCACTTTTGTAAGAGTTTAATTAAATATAACCATTATGTATTCAGTTTTATGAAAAATAGATATATCCATGATTAAATTATCAGTCCAAAGCTCCTACGATATATGGTTCACTCAAACAAAATGTCAAGATTTGAAGAGTAAGAATTTTAGACAATGAAATTAGTTAGTAAGAATGTTGGGAGTAGATGTAGTGTTTGAAGGAAGCAGATACCTAAACAACTTAAGCAATTAGATTTCTGTTGATCATACATTTGAATTGCTAGTGTTCAAATTTAAGATTAAATACTTTATAGCACATTAAAATGAATATTTTTGTTTCATTAAACAGATACACATTTCACACTATATGCATAAAGAATGAAAATTATTACTTTTCTTTTGTTGGTTAACATTTTTATTAAAACGGCATTACACAACAGAATTCATAAATACTAATTTAATCTCACAATTAGCGATTGTTAGTGTTATGCATTAAACTAATTCTGTTGATCTCCTTCTGTTATATGTGTAACAAATTTTTTATAATAACGTATGTAGTGAATTTCTATATACTATGTAAAAAGAAAATGCACAAACTTGGATATTAAAGTCACTTAAATGACTATTAAATAATATCAGAAAATATTTGATGAAGAATTGTATATATACAACCACATAACACTAAAATACAACTTTAAAGTGAAAAAATTTATTTTACATTTCTTCTTTGGAAAGTACAGAAACAAAGTAAAAAAAATGTAGAGAAGTGAGGTAGAGACATTTGATCTAGTGGTTAAGATGCCCATGCCCTACATCAGAGTGCCTGGATTTAATTCTCAACTCCAGCTCCTGATTTCAGCTTTTCAGCTAATGTATACTGAACAGCAGTGGTGATGGCTCCAGTCATTAGATTTCTGTCACCCACATGAATTTCTTTGAATTTCTTTCTTGGCTCTGAGCTTCCATCACTGACCAATATTTTCCATTGCAGGAATCTAGACAGCAAGTAAGTGAGTATTTTCTTTGTTCATGTGTGCATGTGTGTGCACAAGAGGTGGTGGTATATGCATCTTAAATAAATAAATACTTTTAAAACATGGGGGACTTTGTAAATAAATGACAACATTATTTAAAAATAGTTGTCTCATCCCATTCTTGAGCACTGACCAGAACTCCCTGGCAGCAACTGTCTCTGGGTATTTCCTAAAGGAACAGACAATCCACTAAGCCACAGAGGTATAGTTCAAAGATAAAACCCATCAGTGGAGAAAATCAACAAGCATTTCCACAAATGCATAAAAATAATTGCAGAAATACAAGAAACAAGAACAAGGAAGACTACATGACCCCCTTCAAAGAAACAATAATACTTCAATATTAGAATGTGAAGATGAAGAGGTTGATGAAACGTCTGAAAAGGAATTCTAAAGAGTGATCATAAGATTGCTCAGAAGCAATGAGAAGCAAATTCATGAGTTAAAGAAATTCATGCATGACATGGATGAAAATTTTCCCATGCTATAGAGATTTTGAAGAAAAATCAAACTGAAATACTACAAATGAAGAATTTAATACATCAAGTGAAAAATACAGGGCAACGCATTAATAGAATTAGAGAGGCGGAAGAAAGAATATCTGAGCTAGAAGACAAATCTGTGCACATATCTCAATCAGATTCACAAAGGAAGAAGAAATTAGAAAAATTAAAAACAATGTTTGAGAGTTATGGGATATCATCAAACAACCCAACATACAGGACCTAGGAGATCCTTCAGGTGCAGAAAGAGAGAATGGTTTTTAAGGCCTATTTAGTGAAATAATAGCAGAAAACATTGTTAATTTGGAGAAAGAAAGGGACATCCAAGGAAGCACATAGAAGCACGTGTTTGATCAAGTGTTTGTGTCCTTTCCACCCATGTGAGCAGCCTGTATTGTGATCCCAGCCTAGCCCCAGCCACTGCTGGAATTTGACAAGTGAATCAGCTTGTGAGAGCTCTCTCTGCCTTTTGAATTTCAAGTTTTAAAATAAGGATACAGAAATATTGAATTTAAAAAGGTAAAGATCATAAGACATTATATTATTTATTATTAAAATATAATTCTGAAACAGTATTTCCCAATAGAATTCCTACTAAATATATGCAAAGAGTATTTCCAAAAATTTCATGGGAAATGAACTTGAAGATAACTCTATGTTGAGCCAAAATATTTTAAAATCAGTGCATAAATTGTTCATAATAAATGTTTATTTTAAAAGATTTATTTATTTGAAAGAATTACAGAGAAAAGGCAACACAGACAGAAAGAGAGGAAGAGAGGAGAGAAGGGGGGCCCGGAAAGAGAGAGAATCTTCCATCTGCTGGTTGACTCCCCTAGTGGCCACAAAAACCAAGACTGAGCCAGGTTGAAGCCAGGAACCTGGAGCTCTAACTGGGTCACCCCTGTGGATGCAGATGTCCAAGAACTTGAGCCACTTTCCACTGTTTTCCCAGGAACATTAACAGGAAGCTAGATGAGAAGTAGAGCAGCTGGAAATTAAACTGGCACCCATATGGGATGCTACTATAACAGGAGGCTTAACATGCTATACCACAATGCCAGCCCCATGATTCACATTTTATATGAAGTTTTTAAGAACATTAAAGTGCATGGTTTTAAAAATATTTTTAAGATTTATTATTTATGTGTTTATTTAGAAGGCAAATTTACAGAGAGAGAGGGAGACACAGAGAGCAAGTTCTTACATCCACTGGTTCACTCCACAGTGGAGTCAGCTGCTAGAGCTAGACCACATCAAAGTCAGGAGCCCAGAATTCCATCTTGGTCTTCCACATGAATGACAGAGGATCAAGTGTTTGAGCCATCATCCACTGCTTTCTCAAGTACACCAATAGAGAGATGAATCAGATATAGAGCATCTAGGACTCAAACTGGGCTCTTACTGGGTGTAGGCATTGCAGGCAGTGATTAATCCATTGCACCACAATTTGATCTCAAAAATTTCCTACCTTGCCTTTTGATGCAATTTTTCCTTAAGTTTTAGTAGTTCTCTCCCACAACCAAAACTGAATTTTAAGAATATTCTGGAACACATCATGCTGAGTGAAATAAGCCAGTCCCAAAGGGACAAATACCATATGTTCTCCCTGATCAGTGACAACTGACTGAACACCAAAAAGGAAACCTGTTGAAGTGAAATGGACACTATGAGAAATGGTGACTTGATCAGCATAGCCCTGACTGTTAATGAACAACTTAATACATTATCCCTCTTAGTAGTTTTTTTGTCTGTTCTACTTAATATGACTGGTTTAATTCTGTAATTAATACACAGATATTCTTAAGTGTTGAAATTTAACTGAAATGTGATCCCTGTTAAACATAAGAGTAGGAATAAGAGAGGGAAGAGATGTACAATTTGGGACATGCTCAAGCTGACTTGCCCCAAATGGTAGAGTTAGAAACATACCAGGGGACTCCAATTCAATCCCATCAAGGTAGCATGTACCAATGCCATCTCACCAGTCCAATTGATCAATTTCAGTTCACAATTGATCATAATGAAAGGACTAAGAGTTAAAGGAAGCACATAAACAAGTCTAGTACCTGCTAATACTAACTGATAGAATAAATAAAGGGGAGAGTGATCCAACATGGGAAGCAAGATACTCAGCAGACTCATAGAATGGCAGATGTCCTAAATAGCACTCTGGCCTCAGAATCAGCCCTAAAGGCATTCCGATCTGGCTGAAAAGCCCATGAGAGTATTTCAGACATGGAAAGCCAAGACACTCTGGCAAAAAAAAAAAAAAAAAAAAAAAAAAAAAAAAAAAAAAACACCACGAAATGAAAGATCTCTGTGAGTGAGATCCCAGTGGAAAGAACAGGTCTTCAAAGAAGGAGGTACCTTTCTTTGAAGGGAGGAGAGAACCTCCACTTTGACTATGACCTTGTCTAAACAAGATAAGAGTCAGTGAACTCAAAAGGCTTCCATAGCCTTGGAAACTCATGACTGGTGCATAGGGAGATTACTGATGCCATAAACAGGAGTGTCAATTGGTAAAGTCAACAACAGGAGTCACTGTGCACTTACTCCTCATGTAGGATCTCTGTCCTTAATGTGCTGTACATTGAGACTTAATGCTATGATGAGTACTCAAACAGTATATTTCACTTTGTGTTTCTATGGGGGTGCAAACTGTTGAAATCTTTACTTAATGTATACTAAACCAATCTTCTGTAAAAAAAAAAAAAAAAGAGAGAGAGAGAGAAGAAATTATCAATTCCCAACTTGACTCTCACTGGGATTAAACATGACAATAGGTCTGATTTGATTTCATCTTCATTTAAAAAATCATCTATTATTTTTCACTTTATGTTTCTGTGTGGGAGCAAACTGTTGAAATCTTTACTTAATGTATGCTAAACTGATCTTCTGTATATAAGGAGAATCAAAAATGAAAAAAAAAAAGAATAATATAAAAAAAAATCTTTTCATTGAAGATTTCAATGTAGGTTTCTCTACTGTTGGTAGATTGAATAGATATAAAGGCAGAAGTGGTATACAAAATTTGAAAAGCACATTTAACAAGTTGTAATACAAAGAAAACCTTTGTGGTAAATGTTGACATCTGTCCAATATCCTTTTGTCACTCTTGGTCTCACTTTGTTCCAAAGTGTTTTACTGCAAACTCAACTTTGTATCTGAGGCATTTCTTCCAACCTTGTGATTGTGTTAGGTAAGAAATAACTACATTTTCTTGCTGTAGGAACAGTTCTCAGCCAATGATAGACAGGAATTGAATGATAGAAACTTCATCTTTCTTACCCCTTTGGTGAGATTATCTGAAAAATAGATGACATTATCTCTGGGAAGAATGTTAACTTTCTCATTAATAATGTAATTATTGGCTTCCTTCCCTTCTCTGTCTCACTCATTTTCTACCAGGGTTTCCACAGCCATTCAAATATATCTCTGAGTTTCCTCTGGAATGAAAACAATGAAAGATGATACTGGAATTTATCCTAGGAAGCAGAACTTCACTATGAGCTTCTGGTTTGGGATTATTTATCAGAGGGAGATTAACAGGGGCTGTATTGCTAGTAATATTCCTTGGATACCATAGCAAATCATTTACTGAGATGATTATCAAACATGAATTGGAATGGGATAGAAATGAAGAACTAATGCCAGACTATCTAGTTATCTTTATGCATGCTGGTGAAAGAGATTCAATATAGGCATTTTATTATGGATCCTCCTAATATTACAATAAACTATTTTACACATTGGTTTAATGTTTCTAATACTCCCTAAACATGTGGCTAGTTTGACAGCTTGAAGAAGACACCATACCAATTGAGGCTCTATCTTAAAAAGTATTATATGGAATTTGAACCAATGGTCATTTATGGTCCTGTGTTCCTATTTAGCCATTAAATATTGGCCTGGAAACCAAGATCATTGAAGTAGAAGTAACTGCTCTTAACATTACCCCTAGTGATCCACTGGCCTCATAAATTTTTCATGAAGGACAAAAGGGTATTATTGGGAGTATGCTTTTTCCAGTAGGGATAGTGAGAGTTCCTCTAAACCTAATGATGTAGATGCTGCCCAGATATTTTGGGATCCTTACACTAGCAAACCAGGAGATAAAGAAGTGAGTTATATATCGGTAAGGGAAATTGGCCCTAATATAATATGCATAGAATTACTCTGAGTATTTTTGAGTGAACAGTTGGTTAAATAACATTTACTTAACTGAATGAACTAAACAGAGTAGTCAAGGAGAGAAAACCAGGATTCTAACAGGCCAAATTCATTACCCACCACATGTTCAGTTGAGGCAAGCCTCCAGAGCAAATTATTGAACTGAATCCATTAAATTTGATTCAATTTTTCTCAAGCCAGTCCGTAAGCAAATTTAGTATGTTTACCCTAGTATCTCATTAACTTTCCTGATACAAAGCTACATAATAAATAATACAAATAGGTCCTACTTTAATGTATCATTGATGGAAAAGAATGGCACAAGTGGACTGGAGGTGTGTGAAATATGACCTATAATGGTCACTCTGTCTGACTAATTGGTATTCAGGGTCCCAATACATGGCTACAAGTGTCACTCTATAATCACTTTTAATTTTTCACATGAAGACTTGGTTTCTGTCATACAAATGAAAACAAATCTGGAAATGTGATGAAGTTCAAGCCATCGAGATTATCCCTCCACCAATAACATGGAATCCAAGAAATAAATATTTCAGCTTCCTTGTAAGTAGGATATATCTTTTCTCCTAGAGTTCCCTTATGGGACTGGACTCTGTTACTCAAAGAAGCTACACATCTGATATTGAGGATTTCACTGAATTACTTCCTGTCTTGTGTTTCTCTAATTCCCTGCCCATCACCTATAAAGTAAAAATCTTTTATTAAAAGTCTGGCAACATTAGTAATGAAGACAACTCATATCTAATTTTCTAATTCCTGCCCATCACCTATAATGTAAAAACCTTTTATTAAAAGTTTGGCAACACTAGTAAGGAATAAAACTCATATCAAAGCTAAGCCATGATGAATTACCGCTTTATGTTCTTAGGGTGGCATTAGACAGACAATTACAATTTTTAAGTATGTGAACAAATCAGAGTCTTTAAATTGCACTCCAGGCGGGCGCCGTGGCTCACTAGGCTAATCCTCCACCTGCAGCACTGGCACCCTGGGTTCTAGTTCCAGGTTGGGGCACCGGATTCTGTTCCAGTTGCTCCTCTCCCAGTCCAGCTCTCTGCTGTGGCCTGGGAGGGCAGTGGAAGATGGCCCAAGTGCTTCGGCCCTGCACCCGCATGGGAGACCAGGAGGAATCTCCTGGCTCCTGGCTTTGGATTGGCACAGCACCAGCTGTAGCGGCCATTTGGGGAGGTGAACCAACAGTAGGAAGACCTTTCTCTCTGTCTCTCTCTCTCTCTCTCTCTCTTAATGTCTAACTCTGCCTGTCAAAGATAAATAAATAAATAGTTACTCGAGATTTAAAAAAATAAAAATAAAAATAAATTGCACTGGGAATGTAAAAGGTTAGCTGCTTTGGAAAGTAATCTGGCCATTGCTAACAATGTCAAACATAGAGTTACCATGTAACCCAGAATTCCACTTTTAGGTATGTTAAGGTACTTCACCGTCAATGAAGTTGATATATTTCCATAAATGTAGTCATTTTGCAAAAAGAAAACAAATAGCCAATGAATTTATAAAATGTTCAATCATGTAAATAATTAAACAAAAGATAATGATGATATTTGTTTACTATTTAGTGCAAATGAAACAGGTAAAAATGAATTGGTTGATGACAGTGTCATTGAAACCGGGAGTCAAGTATATTGATGTATGCCAGGAGATGAGAGGAGCAGTTGTAGGAAGTTGTGCTTTCTTGAGTTTTCTTGACAACTTCTTAAAAATAAAGTTGAGATAACAAAAAAATGGCTATATCTCATGTATACAACTTGCTGAGTTTGCAGGTATGAATACATCTGTAAAACCATCATCACAATCAGGAGTTTCATTTAGGAGAGGATGAAGTATTTGGCTCTATTCCTGCTCCTGCTTCTGGCTAATGTGAACCCTGGAAGGCAGTGGTAACAGCTCAAGTCATTGGATTCCTGCCATCTTTGTGGGTCTCAGATTGAGTTTCCAGCTTCCAACATTTGGAGAATGAATAGAGGATGGGAATTCTTTCTCTCCCAATCTCTGTCTCTCAAATAAATCATGAATAAATATTTTTAAAATAAGTTCCACTTGGGGAAAAGGAAAAAGTTCTGTATGTGGATGGCATTTATAGATATGCAATCATGTGAATGACTGAGGGACTTATAAAAGGTTGTGGAAAGTTAATTAATTCTATTTTGATGCCAAAAAATCTTGGAAATCCATGCATAGTAGTATGTATTTTTCATGAACTTTTTAAAGATTCTTGTATGTAGAAATTTAAACTTTTACACCAAAATAAACATCTTTAATTCTGTTTTCATGAATATTTTGAAGTATCTTCATATTAAATGCCACAGAATTGTATGCTTAAAATTGCTATAATGGGAAGTTTTGTTTTGTGCACATTTTACCACATTAATGTTTTTCAGAAAAGGAAGAGATGGAAGTCAATGAAAAATATATCCACTGATCACTCTAATGTACATTACAATATTTAAAACCTAAAAACTACATTGAAGTCTTGAAATGTGATGTTGACACTTTTTCTCCCCTTATTCCCATTTTCCATCACAGCTCACCTATGTTTGTTTTGACCCATTGGCCTACTTAGCATGAGAGTGAAGCTTTTTCTGCATATATTTCTGCCATCTCACATTTCTCCCAGGGAAAAGAGGTACTTGTACAATTAGTAAAATTGTGGAAGAGTCTTTCTCAGTCCAATCAAAGGTGGAGTCATTAAACTGAAATTTGGGCTCTATGTCACCTCTCTCAGAATTTATATTATGGACATTGCTCATCCCAGATGAGTGTTCTTTCCTTTGATCTTCTGTTGTCATTTACTAAGAGAAGGTTAGTGAAAGGAGCTCATATTTCCAGTAAAAATACTTATTCTCAAACTGCTAATTTCCTTCTTATTTGCCTAAATACTGCAGTAACATGATTGAATGATATTTTTCTTTACTTCCTGGATTTCTGAGTTGCAATAGAACTAAAGAGAAATATAATTGCTTTGGTATTAGAGAAGTCAAAAGAGTAGCCCTGGCCTTTCTACACCTAATTCAAGAGGACTAGCAAAGACTACCTATAAACTTCTTAGCTCATCAAGAAAGCATAAAACATTGAACATAACCATGTTTTGACTGAGAAGATTGAGGAAGAAGGAGTAATTTGAAAAAACATTGCGTTTTGTTCCTGTGATTCCTTATGCTCTAGGAAATCAAAATATTTATAATACGTATAGGGTCATTCATATTCAATTATTTTAGAATTACAAAGAAGAGGCTTAAAGAAAAGATTTTCCACTCAAATATCTATTAATGTCTTGGTCAAAAATGTATCAAATAAAATCAGTGGTATTCCTTTTTAGAATTTTAGCATATTTCCAATAGATGGGGTCTGTGTACACAATAAAAGTGTATATAGACTAAAGAATGATTTTTAAATAGCAAAGTTAATTAATGAACATTTGAAAACAGTGAACAGAATTTGTGTTTGAGCTCTACTTCCAATTCTGTGGATCAAATAATGGGATCTTGGACAATTTTGTTACGCTATGTATGTTGAAAACTCAGGCTTTAGACTGAAAGATATCTAAAGTTGCTTTCAGTTTTAAATTTCAAAGTCCCTAAAATTACCAAGTATACAAATTACTGATTTTCACAATGGTAAAATCTATACATGTTTTAAAAATATTTATTCTTTTATTTGAAATGTAGAGCTACAAAGAGAGAGGGAGAGACAAAGAGAGAGATCGTCTATATACTGGTTCACTCCCCAAATGGGCCCTACAACTGGTTGGGCCAGACCAAAGCCAGGAGTTTGGAACTCCATCTGGGTCTCCCACCTGGACAGCAGGGGCCCAAGTAATGGAGCCATCTTCCACACCCTTCCCATGCTCATCGGTAGGGAGCTGCATTGGAAGCCAAGCAGCTGGGACTCTAACCAGTGCCCTATGGGATGCCAGCATGGCTTGCTACACCATGGTGCTGGCCCTGAAATCTACATATTAAGAAATAGGCCGGTGCCATGGCTCAATAGGCTAATCCTCCGCCTGCGGTGCTGGCACCCTGGGTTCTAGTCCCGGTCGGGGCGCCGGATTCTGTCCCAGTTGCTCCTCTCCCAGTCCAGCTCTCTGCTGTGGCCTGGGAGGGCAGTGGAGGATGGCCAAAGTGCTTGGGCCCTGCACCCGCATAGGAGACCAGGAGAAGAACCTGGCTCCTGGCTTTGGATCGGTGCAACACCAGCTGTAGCAGCCATTTGGGGGAGAGGGGGTGAACCAACGGAAGGAAGACCTTTCTCTCTGTCTCTCTCTCTGCCTGTAAAAAAAAAAGAAAGAAAGAAAGAAAGAAAGAAATGCTTTAAGCTTTTTAAGATAATTAATTTATTTGAAAGAAAAATGAGAGGGTAAAGAGAGAAGGAAAAACAGATCTCCCATCCACTATTTCACTCTCCAGTTGCCTGCTAGGCTGAGGCTGAGACTGTCAGAAGGCAGGAGCCCAGCACTCAATCTAAGTCTCCCACATGGATGGCAGGAATTCAAGTACTTGTGCCTTCCAAAATACATTATCAGTAAGCTGGATCTAAAGTGGAGCATCCAAGACTCAAAGGGGCACACTAATATTGAATGTTGGTGTTCCAAGTGGTGGCTTAACATTCTGCACTCTACCCATCCTTCCTTATGTTTTTAACCTAATATTTGGAACTTTTTATACTTAACCTTAATCTTCAGATTAGATTAGCCTGTTTTGTCAAGAAATAAAAAATATTGCTTTTGTATAGAATCTATTATTTCTATACTTCAAAATAATGTTTACAGTTGGCTGCCTGTTAAGAAAACATTTTCACTAAGAATAATTTATCATTTTATTCCCTTTCTTTTCAGTCTTTCTAATCTAGTCCTTCGTTAAAATAAACATTAAACAACCAATTAAGAAGTGAATCCTGAGCATGTCTGTGGTTCACACCTGAAAGAAACTTTAAAAAAGAATCGTGTGTAACTTTTTATTATTATATCTCTAGGTGGGCATTGGAAGCAGAGTTCACTGAGCTCAGCAATATATTCAATAAGGTTGTAGCACATGGAGTCATGTTATGACTTCCAGGCTCGGGTGTCTCTTACCCTTCAAGAGTAGGATGACATTATTCCCATATTGAAATTTCTAGCATCTAATACCAGGGTGAAATAATGATTTATTCTTTATAGATATAGTGTACTGAGCAGAATTAACTGAAAGGAACAAGGAAAAAGAAAAGGAAATTAGAATTTATTGGACCACACACTTTTTGAGTACTTTACAAAAGTTACCTGACAAAGACCAGTGACTTGATAGACATTTATAACACACTAAAATTCTCCACGCTGAGACAAAAACCACCTCCATTTCACACAAATCTCATTAGTATATTTAAGGCAAGTTGTACAACTCTGCTTTATGTTATGATTTCCACTTAAATTCAACTTTTTGTCCAAAATTCACTCAAACTTATAACTTTCCAGTACCTGTAAGTATCTTGGATTTCATTAGAGGGCAAAAAATAATAATACAATCTGAGGTCAATACTCACAGAAAATTGTCTATGTATTTGTTAAGGCTTACTTGTAAAACTGTAGACTTTTCAATTACAAAAACTTTGCCTGTTCTGAGTGCTCATTGATAAATAATAGTAACAATATTGGAATCAAAGACTAGATAGTAAATAAAGAATATGATTCATTCAATCCCAGCAGAACTTTAAGTATTTATTTATTTTGAAAGTCAGAATTACAAAGAAAAGGAAACACACACAAACACATACACAAAGAGAGAGAGGGAGGGAGGGAGGGAGAGGGAGAGAGGGAGAGAGAGAATCTTCTATTTGCTGGTTCACTTCCCAGTTGACCTCAATGATCATCACAGGACTAGACTGAAGCCAGGAGCGAGGAGTCTCCCGTGTGAGTGGCTAGGTCCCAAATACTTTGGCCATTTCTGCTTCTTTTCCCAGGCCATTAGCAGGGAGCTAGATAAGAGGGGGAGCAGCCAAGACATGAACAGGCACCCATATGGGAACACCAGGTTTACCCACTACACCACAATACTAGTCTCAACCCCAGCAGCATTTAAAGCACTAGATAAACATCTCGTCATGACAGACCCACAAATTTAAGTTAAAAACATTAAAAGAAATCATAACATATATTTTTATCTTTACCAAAGTTTTATCACTTTCTTACTTCATTCCAAGTATATTCTCTTAATACCCTAAAATGTATAGAAACATTCATGTTATGTTTTCTTTTGTTGAAGAAACAATTCAATTTGTGGTAACTCTATATACAAAGACATCATATTTATGCTCCTGGGTCTCTACAACTCATTCATGGGATCAGCAAATATTTATAAGCCAGCCACTATGTACTGAATAGTAGTTTAAGGTTAAGCCCTGGAGATACAATTATTAACTCTCCGTGACACCTACATTTTACTAAACCATACTCTAAGAGACAAATATTGATCAAAAAAGTAAATAAGCATAAATTCAATTGAAAGTAAAACTGTTGAGAAATAAATATGTCCAATAAAATGATGAAAAAGTAAACCAAGGCCATGGAAAAAAAGACCGATTGCTTATTTAGAAAGCAGAGGATAAAAAAGTTCTTTTCTAAGGGGGAACCATAAATGTAAAGACTTATGTAGAGGAAAATAAGGTGCAAAGACATCAAGTGAGAACTAGCCTGACCTTATTTGAAATGCAAGAACAGCACTGCTGGAATTTATCAAGTGAAGGGAAAAGACCTTGGAGATGAAGTCAGCAAAGCCGGCAGGGAAGGATCGTGTCAGGTCAGGTCAGGTCAGAGGATGAGGGTGGATTTGGACTTGAATTGCAATGGGAGCCATTGAAGTAGGGTAACCACAAAATGTGTTATCCAATCCAGGACACATCTGAGAGAAAAAGGAGGTTCTATTAATAATTACTCCAGAACAATAGAAGCAAACTAGGACTCTCCCAAGGAAACTGGGTCATGAATACCCTCTATTGAAGTTTTCTAAGCAGTGGAGGGACATGATGTCATTTATGTTCACAAAGTTTTAAATTGAACTTTATTCAGAAATTGGACTTCGGGAAGGTAAACTTTAAGCAAGAAGAAAAATAATGTTGCTGCCTACATCCCAGTGACAAATAATTTAGCCTGCAGTTAGCATTGTAGCAGCAGAGACTGTGAGAGGTATTCAGGTACACTGTTAGAGCAATGGGAAATTTTGCCAGATTGGGGTGTAAAGAAAAAATTATGGAAAGATTTTGAATATTTTTTTCTAAACGAATGGATGAATAATAACACTGCTTATACACATTGAGTAAAATTAACAGAATGAATATTCAGCAGAGGAAATGAGAATGCTATTGGTACAAATTCATTTTGAGATTAATATTATACCACCAAGAATAGAAGGCCTAGCCTTAATCTATTGCTGGACACATGATCAATTAAGTCAAATACCTAGGTCAAATTGTTAAGCAGAATTCACCAGATCATAAGCAACTCAATATTGATGGGCCATTTTAAATAGAAAGTAAATTGTAATGCATAAATATAGTATGTAAAGTCACTCTTCTATTTCAACATACAGGGCCCTCCACACAAATTTAATATACAGGATGAGACAGAAAATTAAATATATGAACCTATATTGTACACAAAAAATGCACTAACTTCTATTTGACTTTGATCACATATACTTTCCACAGTTTCTTTCCCTAGTGAAAAAAGTTAGTAAATATGTGAAAAATATATTCTCATTTTAATTCTCAAATTAAAAAGCAATGATATATGTACATCAAAAAAAATTTTGTTTCCCCCACAGGTAGCTCACCATTTGTGTGAAAAAATCCTATCTGATATTATTAATCAGATATCCATTCTGAATGGCTGGTGTCAGTGATGTATTATTAAAGAATTTTTAATACTACTTATAATTAAAGCAGTTTATGCACTTGTCTGTATTTTCACGACAATTATCAGATTTATGGAGTTCACAATGACCAAGTAATTTTCATAAAAATAAATAAATAGGCAAACTAAAGAGGACTATAACCTGGCATTTAAATAAATTATAGAGGCCGGCGCCGTGGCTCACTAGGCTAATCCTCCACCTTGCGGCACCAGCACACCAGGTTCTAGTCCCAGTCGGAGCGCCAGATTCTGTCCCAGTTTCCCCTCTTCCAGGCCAGCTCTCTGCTGTGGCCCGGGAGTGCAGTGGAGGATGGCCCAAGTACTTGGGCCCTGCACCCCATGGGAGAGCAGGAGAAGTACCTGGCTCCTGCCATCAGATCAGCGCAGCAGCCATTGGAGGGTGAACCAACGGCAAGGGAAGACCTTTCTTTCTGTCTCTCTCACTCTCCACTCTGCCTGTCAGAAAAAAAAAAAAAAAGGAAAAAAAATTATAGAGATAGTTAAATCTATTGTGAGAGTTGATACAAATAATTTGATTGTATATGAAAACTATAAATAATATATGATAAACATAAAATTATTTTGCACTTCTTCCTCCTAAAGTCTATAGATAATATCTAAGCATTGCACCTACTCCTGGAATTAGGACAAGTAAAACTAAAGTTTAATATTTGCCTTCCACATACCATCAGGTACAGCCACTGGGTATGATCTGATCTTAAAAGTTCAGAAAATTGAAAAGCAGCAAGATGGTGCAATAGGAAGGGAGCACACTGATAGTCCGGGAAGTGACAGTTTAATAAAAGTAGAGATACTGCATGATCAAGGAAGAGTAGGGGAAGAAACAGCAGAGGAAACTCTTCCGGAACTAGTGATCTATGGTGGACCTGTGTGGAGGGTGTGGGAGCCCACGGCTGGGGACACCAGTGGCAGAATCAATGCACCAGCGCTGGAACGCAAGGTGAGCCGAACCTCAATAGCCCAAGACACCGGCAGGAAAGTGGAAAGAGGAGACTAGAGGGAACGAGGCTTGAAACCCCATGGGGAAAAGTTCACCAGGCTAACTAGAAGAGAAAGGGAAAAAAAAAGTGACCGATACGGACACAAGTTTCTCCCTCTCTGCTCACCTCTCAAAGATGAGCAAGACAAAGAGCAGGCTCCATTTTGGACATACGTCATAAGCAGCATGACCTCAGGACTACATCCGCCCTCAGCCAAGCAGAAAAACCTGACTCTGGGGTGTGTGTGTGTGTGTGTGTGAAATAACAGGAGATTAGGACCTAGTGAATGTGTGGTGCTAATGAACTGAGACTGTGAAAAAAGAGACAGTGGGGGAGAGAACTCTCAGAATTCACGTGAGTACTCTCCAGAGATGCTGCAATTCAGTAACCTTGGCAACCCAGTGGGAGACTGCAGAATTTGAGCCCACACTGAGGGCAGGACATATTCCCTGTGTGGTCCTTGAAAAGAGCTTCAGATCTCTGGTTCCTGTGGGTATATCATTAGCCTGCTAACTACCTTCAATTCAGCTCAGCTGTGTGGAATTACTTCCCTTCTGAATCAAGAAAGAAAGAAAGAAAGAAAGAAAGAAAGAAAGAAAGAAAGAAAGAAAGAAAGAAAGAAAGAAAGAAAGAAAGAAACAAGAAAGAAGCAAGAAAGAAAGAAAGAAAGAGAGAGAGAGAGATTTACCACACCTAACCTGGGAGTGTCACCTTTGACACACCCTTAACCCTGAGGAACCAGAGCTCTCTGGCCACACCCATCTCAAGCCTCTAAGGCTCCATCAAAAGCAGACTGTCCACTTAATACAGTCATAGTATCACAAGAAAAAAGCACCACAGTGAGGGAAGAAGAATCCAAAGAATATCTCCACAATGCCAAGCAGCAAACGCAGAAACTGAGGAAACAAGAACAAGGAAGACATTATGGCACCCCAAATGAATAAGATACCCTAAGCCAAGATTATGAAGGTGATGAGATGGAAAATTCAGATATGGATTACAAAAAATTTATAATAAAAACAATTAGAAGTTTTCAAAAACAAATGCTTGAGCTATGGAAATCCTTACTGGATAGGATAGAAAATCTCCTTAGAGAAAATCAAATTTTAAGGAGGAATCAAAATGAAATGAAACAACTAGTAGAACATGAAACTATGATAGTGATAAGAAATCATAATGAAATGAAGAACTCAATAGATCAAATTACAAACATATTAGAGAGCCTTAAAAACAGAGTCAGTGAAACAGAAGAGAGAATATCAGACTTAGAAGACAGAGAACAGGAAAGTTTACAGTCAAACCAAAGAAAAGAAGAGGAAATTAGAAATCTAAAAAATATTGTTGGGAATCTACAGGATACTATTAAAAAACCCAACATTTGGGTTCTAGGAGTTCCTGAAGGCATGGAGAGAAAGAAAGGATTAGAAGGCCTTTTTAGTGAGATACTTGCAGAGAACTTCCCAGGTTTGGAGAAGGACAGAGACATCCTAGTACAGGAAGCTCATAGAACCCCTAATAAACATGAACAAAAGAGATCCTCACCATGACACGTTGTAATCAAACTGACCACAGAGAAACATAAAGATTCTAAAATGTGCAAGAGAGAAATGTCAGATTACTCTCAGAGGATCTCCAATTAGACTCACAGCTGACTTCTCATCAGAAACCCTACAAGCTAGAAGGGAATGGCGAGACATAGCCCAGGTACTAAGAGAGAAAAACTGCCAGCCCAGAATATTATATCCTGCAAAGCTCTCATTTGTGAATGAAGGTGAAATAAAGACCTTTCACAGCAAACAGAAATTGAAAGAATTTGTCGCCACTCGTCCAGCCCTGCAAAAGATGCTTAAAGATGTGTTGCACACAGAAACACAGAAACACGGTCATCAATATGAAAGAAGGTAAAGGAAGGAAACCTCACAGCAAAAGATCACAGGATGTTCAAATCATATATTCGAAAATATCTTTGGCAAGTGGCAGGACAAAGTTACTACTTATCAATAGTCACATTGAAGGTTAATGGCCTGAACTGTCCAGTTAAAAGACACCGATTGGCTGATTTGGTTAAGGAACAAAACCCATCTATTTACTGCTTACAAGAAACACATGTTTCCAAACAAGATGCATAGAGACTGAAAGTGAAAGGCTGGAAAAAGATACACCATGCCAACAGAAATGAAAAAAGAGCGGGCGTAGCTACCTTAATATTGGACAACATAAACTTTACCACAAAAACTGTTAGGAGAGACAAAGAGAGGCACTATATAATGATTAAGGGATCAATTCAACAGGAAGATATAACAATTATCAATGTATATGCACCTAATTACAGGGCACTGGTTTATTTAAAAGATTTGTTAAGGGACTTAAAGGGAGACTTAGACCCAAATACAATAGTACTGGGGGACTTCAATAATCCACTCTCAGAAATAGACAGATCAACAGGACAGAAGATCAACAAGGATACAGTAGATTTAAATGACACTATAGCCCAAATGGATCTAACAGATATCTACAGAACTGTTCATCCTACACAGAAAGCATTTACATTCTTCTCAGCAGTACATGGAACCTTCTCTAGGATTGACCACATACTAGGCCATAAAGCAAGTCTCAGCAAATTCAAAAGAATTAGAATCATACCATGCAGCTTCTCAGACCATAAAGGAATGAAGTTGGAAATTAGCAATTCAGGAATCCCTAGAGCATATGCAAACACATGGAGACTGAACAACATGCTCCTGAATGAACAATGGGTCATAGAAGAAATTAAAAGAGAAATCAAAAATTTTCTGGAAGTAAATGAGGATAACTGCACAACAGACCAAAACTTATGGGATACAGCAAAAGCAGTGTTAAGAGGAAAGTTTATATCAACAGGTGCCAACATCAAGAAATTGGAAAGGCACCTAAATAAATGAGCTTTCAATTCATCTCAAGGATCTAGAAAATCTGCAGCAAACCAGACCCAAATCTAGTAGGAGAAGAGAAATAATTAAAATCAGAGAAGAAATCAACAGGATTGAATCAAGAAAAAAATTACAAAAAATCAGCCAAATGAGAAGCGGGTTTTTTGAAAAAAATAAACAAAATTGACACCCCATTGGCCCAACTCACTAAAAAAGAAAAGACCCAAATCAATAAAATCAGAGATGAAAAAGGAAATGTAACAACAGACACCACAGAAATAAAAAGAATCATCAGAAATTACTACAAGGACTTGTATGCCAGCAAACAGGGAAATCTATCAGAAGTGGGTAGAATCCTGGACACATGCATCCTACCTAAATTGAAACAGGAAGACACAGACAACCTAAACAGACCCATAACTGAGACAGAAATTGAAACAGTAATAAAAGCCCTCCCAACAAAGAAAAGCCCAGGACCAGAGGGATTCACTGCTGAATTCTACCAGACATTTAAAGAACTGACACCAATTCTTCTCAAACTCTTCAGAACAATCGAATAAGAGGGAATCCTCCCAAATTGTTTCTATGATGCCCGCATCACCTTAATTACAAACCTAGAAAAAGATGCAGCACTGAAAGAGAATTACAGGCCGGCACCGTGGCTCAATAGGCTAATCCTCCGCCTTGCGGCGCCGGCACACCAGGGTCTAGTCCCTGTTGAGGCACCGGATTCTGTCCCAGTAGCCCCTCTTCCAGGCCAGCTCTCTGCTATGGCCCAGGAGTGCAGTGGAGGATGGCCCAAGTCCTTGTGCCCTACCCGTGTGGGAGACGAGGAGAAGCACCTGGTTCCTGGCTTCGGATCAGCGCAATGCGCCAGTAGCAGCGTACTGGCCATGGCAGCCATTGGAGTGTGAACCAATGGCAAAGGAAGACCTTTCTCTCTGTCTCTCTCTCTCACTGTCCACTCTTCCTGTCAAAAACAAAATTAAAAAAAAATAAGAAAATCACAGACCAATATCCTTGATTAACATAGATACAAAAATCCTCAATAAAATTCTGGCCAATAGAATGCAACAACACATCAGAAAGATCTTCCACCCAGACCATGTGGGATTTATCCCTGATATGCAGGGATGGTTCAATGTGCACAAAACAATCAATGTGATACACCATATTAACAGACTGCAGAAGAAAAACCATATGATTGTCTCAATAGACGCAAAGAAGACATTTGATAAAATACAACACCCTTTCATGATGAAAACTCTAAGCAAACTGGGTATGGAAGGAACATTCTTCAATACAATCAAAGCAATCTATGAAAAACCCACGGCCAACGTCCTATTGAATGGGGAAAAGTTGGAAGCATGTGCACTGAGATCTGGTAACAGACAGGGATGCCCACTCTCACCACTGCTATTCAATATAGTTCTGGAAGTCTTAGCCAGAGCTACTAGGCAAGAAAAAGAAATTAAAGAGATACAAATTGGGAAGGAAGAACTCAAACTATCCCTCTTTACAGATGATATGATTTTTTATTTAGGGGACCCAAAGAACTCTACTAAGAGACTATTGGAACTCATAGAAGAGTTTGGCAAAGTAGCAGGGTATAAAATCAATGCACAAAAATCAACAGCCTTTGTATACACAGGCAATGCCACAGCTGAGAAAGAACTTCTAAGATCAATCCCATTCACAATAGCTACAAAAACAATCAAATGCCTTGGAATAAACTTAACCAAGGACATTAAAGATCTCTACGATGAAAACTACAAAACCTTAAAGAAAGAAATAGAAGAGGATACCAAGAAATGGAAAAATCTTCCATGCTCATGGATTGGAAGAATCAATATCATCAAAATGTCCATTCTCCCAAAAGCAATTTATAGATTCAATGCGATACCAATCAAGATACTGAAGACCTTCTTCTCAGATTTGGAAAAAATGATGCTGAAATTCATATGGAGACACAGGAGACCTCGAATAGCTAAAGCAATCTTGTACAACAAAAACAAAGCTGGAGGCATCACAATACCAGATTTCAGGACATACTACAGGGCAGTTGTTATCAAAACAGGATGGTACTGGTACAGAAACAGATGAATATACCAATGGAACAGAATAGAAACACCAGAAATCAACCCAAACATCTACAGCCAAGTTATATTTGATCAAGGATTTAAAACCAATCCCTATGGCCGGCGCTGCGGCTCACTAGGCTAATCCTCCACCTTGTGGTGCCGGCACACCAGGTTCTAGTCCAGGTCGGGGCACCAGATTCTGTCCCGCTTGCCCCTCTTCCAGGCCAGCTCTCTGCTATGGCCCAGAAGTGCAGTGGAGGATGGGCCAAGTGCTTGGGCTCTCACACCATGGGAGACCACGGTAAGCACCTGGTTCCTAACTTCAGATAGGTGCGGTGCGCCGGCAGCAGCGCGCTGGCCACGGCGGCCATTGGAGGGTGAACCAACGGCAAAGGAAGACCTTTCTCTCTGTCTCTCTCTCTATCACTGTCCACTCTGCCTGTCAAAAATAAAAATAAAAAAAATAAAACCAATCCCTGGAGTAAGGACAGTCTATTCAATAAATGATGCTGGGAAAATTGGATGCATGAAGTAATACCCCTACGTTTCACCTTACAAAAAAATCCACTCAACATGGATTAAAGATTTAAATCTATGACCCAACACCATCAAATTATTAGAGAACATTGGCGAAACCCTGCAAGATATAGGTACCAGCAAAGTCTTCTTGGAAAAGACCCCAGAAGCACAGGCAGTCAAAGCCAAAATTAACATTTGGGATTGCATCACATTGAGAAGTTTCTGTACTTCAAAAGATACAGTCAGGAAAGTGAAGAGGCAACCCACAGAATGGGGAAAAAATATTTGCAAACTATGCAACTGATAAAGGGTTGATAACCAGAATCTACAAAGAAATCAAGAAACTCCACAACATCCAAACGAACAACCCATTTAAGAGATGGGCCAAGGATCTCAATAGACATTTTTCAAAAGAGGAAATCCAAAGGGCCAACAGACACATGAAAATATGTTCAGGATCACTAGCAATCAGGGAAATGCAAATCAAAACCACAATGAGATTTCACCTCACCCTGGTTAGAATGGCTCATATTCAGAAATCTACCAACAATAGATGCTGGGCAGGATGTGGGGAAAAAGGGACACTAACCCACTATTGGTGGGAATGCAAACTGCTTAAGCCACTATGGAAGTCAGTCTGGAGATTCCTCAGAAACCTGAATATAACCCTACCATTCAACCCAGCCATCCCACTCCTTGGAATTTACCCAAAGGAAATTAAATTGGCAAACAAAAATGCAGTCTGCACCTTAATGTTTATTGCAGCTCAATTCACAATAGCTAAGACCTGGAACCAACCCAAATGCCCATCAACAGTAGACTGGATAAGGAAATTATGGGACATGTACTCTATAGAATACTATACAGCAGTCAAAAACACAATGAAATCCAGTCATTTGCAACAAAATGGAGGAATCTGGAAAACATTATGCTGTGTGAATTAAACCAGTCCCAAAGGGACAAATATCATATGTTCTCCCTGATTGGCAACAACTAACTGAGCACCAAAGGGGAACCCTGTTGAAGTGAAATGGGTACTATGAGAAACAGTGACTTGATCATCCCTTGTCCTGACTATTGATGTACAATATAAAACTTTATCCATTTTAGTAGTTTTTTTTGTTCTAGTACTATTGGTTGAACTCTGTAATTAACACACAATTATTCTTAGGTGTTTAAATTTAACTGAAAAGTTATCCCTGTTAAATATAAGAGTGGGAATAAGAGAGGGAGGAGATGTACAATTTGGGACATGCTCAATAGGACTTGCCCCAAATGGTGGAGTTAGAAACGTGCCAGGGGATCCCAATACAATCCCATCAAGGTGGCATGTACCAATGCCATCTCACTAGTCCAAGTGATCAATTTCAGTTCACAATTGATCACACTGATAGGTCTAAGAGTCAAAGGGATCGCACAAACAAGGCTAGTGTCTGCTAATATTGATAGAATCAAAAAGGGAGAGAACGATCCAACATGGGAAGTGGATACGCAGCAGACTCAGAGAATGGCAGATCTCCTAAATAGCACTCTGGCCTCAGAATCAGCCCTTACGGCATTCAGATTTGGCTGAAGGGCCCATTAGAGTATTTTAGGCATGGAAAGCCAAGGCACTCTGGGAAAAATAAAGAGGACCTAAATGAAAGATCTCTGCGAGTGAGATCCCAGTAGAAAGAACGGGGCCATCAAAGAAGGAGGTATCTTTCTCTGAAAGGAGGAGAGAACTTCCACTTTGACCATTACCCTGTCTGAATAAGAAAGGCTTCCATAGCCTTGGCAACTCATGACTAGAGCCTAAGTAGATTTCTGACGCCATAAACAAGAGTGTCAAATTGTTAAGTCAACAACAGGAGTCACGATGTACTTACTCCTCATGTGGGATCTGTCCTTAATATGTTGTCCAATGTGAAGTAATGCTATAAGTAGTACTGAAACAGTATTTTTTACTTTGTGTTTCTGTGTGGGTGCAAACTGTTGAAATCTTTACTTAGTATATACTTATCGATCTTCTGTATATAAAGAGTATTGAAAATGAATCTTGATGTGAATGGAATGGGAGCAGGAGATGGGAGGGATATGAGTGGGAGGGAAGTTATGGGGGGGAAAGCCATTGTAATCCCTAAACTGTACTTTGCAAATTTATATTTACTAAATAAAAGTAGAAAAAATAAATAAAAGTCCAGAAAATTTTCTAAAGCAATGTCGTTTTAATGGTAGTGTTGTCTCTTGAGAAATCAGCATTTTTCTTCATGCTGATTCTACATATGTGATTACACAATAGGACATGATACGGTGAGTGACATATAGCTAAATAATGAGTGACTTTGTATTAAGGAGAAGAGGAATAAAAAGTCAATTCACATGGACTCAATCAAAAACAGTGATTTTGTTTTGGGCATATCTCTCTTCTCTCTGTGATAAAAGTATTTCAGTGAATTATTTTTGACTTTTTAGTGTATGCAATTCCAAGGAACTATCACCCTCTAGAATTTGAAATACACCGTAGAATGAGAGGTGAATGTGCATGCACCAACCAGATGATCAGTAATTTTCCTGAGCTTTTGTTTTCCCATCTGCAAAATATAACTTAAATACATAACTTCTCTTACAGATTTATTTTATTTCTTTTGAAAGGCAGGGTTACAGAGTGGGGTAGGGGAGGCGATACAGGAAAAGAAAGTTTTTTCTTTCACTGGTTCAGCCCCCAAATGGCCGCAATCACCAGGTTTTGGTCAGGCCAAAGCCAATAGTCTGGAATTCCATCCAAGTACCCAAGTACTTGGGCCATCATCTGCTGCCTTTTGAGGCACATTAGCAGGGAGCTGGATCATCCGTGGAGCACTGGGGACTCAAGCCAGTGTTCTGCTATAGGATGCTGACATCACAGGCCAAGGCTTAATGCACTAAACCCACAACACTGGCCCCTAAGATACATAACTTGTATAGTTGTTCTGAAGGTAGAAAAAAAAATTACTTAGAATGACTTTTCCAATGCTTCGCACAAATTTAGTGCTTGATAAGTTTTAGTTCATTTTGATTGGTCAAAAACATTCATTTGACACTAAGCATAGGATATATTGTGTTGCTATGTATCTTTTTTACTTATATTTGTGTTTCTTAAATGCTTTATAGAGTAGTTGCTCAAATCTTTATTTTGAAAAGTAAGCATTTAGCTTAGCAGTTATGGCACATGCATCCCACATCAGTGCATTTGAGGTTGATCTACAGTTTTGACTCCTGACTCTTGCTTCCAGCTACTGCAGACCTAGGGAGGCAGCAGTGATGGCTCAAGTAATTCAGATTCTGCCATGCAGGAGATTAAATAATGTTTCTGGCTCCTGGCTTTGGCCATTGTGGACATCTGGGGAGTGAATTAGTAGATGGGAAATCTCTCTCTCCTTTTCTCTCTCTCTCTGTCTCTCTGTCTCTGTGTGTGTCTCAAATAAATAAAATTGTAAAAATATTTATTGTATAATTTAATTCGACCAACATAATTTAGAACTTTGTTCTAAACTACTGCAATTTACTTAATAACAAATAAATAGATATGATTTTTGATAAAAATAATTAAAAATTTAAATATGTATATTTATATAGATATATTTGTATATGCACAAATACACAACTATATATGCATGCACTTAAATATGTATATTTGGGCCGGCACCGCGGCTCACTAGGCTAATCCTCCTCCTGCGGCATCGGCACACCGGGTTCTAGTCCTGGTAGGGGCACTGGATTCTGTCCCGGTTGCCCCTCTTCCAGGCCAGCTCTCTGCTATGGCCCGGGAAGGCAGTGGAGGATGGCCCAATTCCTTGGGCCCTGCACCCACATGGGATACCAGGAGAATCACCTGGCTCCTGGCTTTGGATCAGCGCAGCGCGCCAGCCACGGCGGCCATTGGAGGGTGAACCAACAGCAAAGGAAGACCTTTCTCTCTGTCTCTCTCTCTCTCACTGTCCACTCTGCCTGTCAAAAATAAATAAATAAATATTTATATTTGATATTGAAAATACTGATGATGTTGGCAACTTATCTGAAATAGTAGAAGAAATCAATGTTATTTAGGAAATTATTACTTCATAGTAATTAAAAAATCTCAGGTTTTCTTACTTTATTTTGTTCTCCCTCTTCAGTTAGATTACAAACTGTTCCAGAAATCGATTACTAAATTGATATTTTCATGTTTTTTCTATATTTTCTATTCTTTGAGCTATTGTCCTTACAAAATGGTAGAACGGATAAGAGCTTCAGAATTCTCACATGTCCTGGAGAAGACAGTGCATCTCACATTGTACATTAAAGTCCTATCTTAGAAACAAGGAGATTTCATGAGAGCTGCTGGGTGCACAAATTCTATTGGAAAAAAGAGTTTCAAGTAAAAGGGGAAAATATTATTAATGGGAGTAAAAGTTAAATTTTGAAGGAGCAACCAAAAAGCTCTTTCATTTTCACTCATTTTAACACCTGTTGTAGAGGACTGGACAAGCATCATTACACCTGAAGTTTGACTGGGATATCGTTTTTTAAAAACTTGAGCAGATACTTACATTCTCATGATACAAATGTACCAAGAGAGATTCAGAATCTACCACGACATTTGACCAAATAAAGAATGCTTTTTCTCTAATTTTCATGCTATTTCAGGAAACTGAAAATCATGTAACAGAATGTACTTCATTGTAAAAAAAATACAGAAAACAAGTATGAATGTTCATCTGAGTGACTACTGTATAGCAGCAGTAATAGTCCTGTACAACCACTATACCGAAAATGTCCTAAGTGCAATAGCTTTCAGTCTAAACATTTTTAGCGCTATCTTATAAGCTGAGAACTTCAAGGGCAAAGCAGAGACAGATCTGGTGTTTAATGAGGGCCCATTTCCTTGTTTGGAGATGACAACTTCTGGCAATGTCCTCATATGGTTAAGAGACAAGGGAGTTCTCTGGGGAACATTTTATGAGACACACTAATCCCACTAATCCCAGTCTTTTTTCTTTTCTTTTTTTTTTTTTTTTTGACAGGCCAAGTTAGACAGTGAGAGAGAGAGAGACAGAGAGTAAGGTCTTCCCATTTTAAGAGCTCCACAGTCTTGATTTAATCACCTCCCATGCCATCACCTCCTAATTTTGACATATCAGTGATTAGGTTCACCAGATGAATTTTGAGGGAAACAAACATGTGAATCATAAGATCAAGAATTATATCAGGTTCTCTGATACATTACCTTTTTAAATCTTCACTATAATCCTGAGTTAGGTACATCTCCTCATTTCAAAAATAAAACAAACAGATCAAGTTTATAATCAGTATATTGCAAGACCAGAATCCAAATCGTGTCTACAAAGTGAAAAGCTCTTAACTACCAAATTATGCTGTTTCTATGGCTATAGAAAAACCCACGGAAAGAGTCACTAGCATCTTACAGAGTCTTTGCTCCAACCAAATTGTTCAAAATTAGCTATACTTAAAGATGATACAGTTTCTCAAATAAAATTTAATACGACCAACTTCTTGTACTTGATAATATCAAGTTTCTTTTCTCAGTAAGTGTCAAGGATCAAAAAGATCCCTAGTCCTATAAAAACTCAGGTCACTCTGGGAGGTCTTTATGAATTCATCAACACAGTACTGAAGTTTAAAAATTAATCAGTTTGATATTTGTCCATAAAACTACTAAATGATTTATTTATTGCGTTCGTTTGCCTGTTTGCTCCCACTGGTTTGAAAAAAATTGGTCTTTAATTTTGGCATAGGGTAAATAAGTATCAAGCAATACATAACAGGAAATTGAAGTCTCTAAGGCATATTTCAGAAAGAAGTTCTTTTTGGTCATTTACAGACATCAGCAGGGGGACATATCTAGCAGCCATTATCTGAAAAAAGAATAATTATGTGAAATATAATGGTTATATGTATCACTGGGAAATGTTACATGAACAAACTATTTTCAATATCAGTTAGAAAATGAAAAAATCAGTTAGAAAATGAAAAAACGAGCATCTCTAAAATTTTTCATGGGCAGCACTTGGTTTCCTTACTTTTTGCAGTGATTCTCAAAATCAAATGGGCCACAGCTTCTACATAAGTTTAGAAGAGAGTTCTGTCCCAGAACTAGTGTGTTTTTCACAAGTGTGATGAATACTGAACGTGGTCCAACATAACAGCTGCAAATAGTACTAACAAATCCAAGTGGAAGTGGCAATCCCTTCCCTGGAAGAACTCACAGTCCCACAGAGGATGAACTGGTTACCGCAGAAGAAGACACGGAATCTGCTGGTGAAAAATCAATGATCAATGATCAAAGATAGTATTAACGGTTTTGATATAAGCCAGGAATGTCTGGTACTTGGTGTAATGCTCTGAGGGTCCAACAAAATGACAATGGAATTCCTGCCAAAAGTTTACAATTTGAATTAAATTGGAAGGAAATATCAGACCAACCAAAACTGGGGAGACACTAAAGTATAAGCAGTCTAGATTCTCCAAAAGGTCAAGATCAGAAAAGCATTTATAAACAATATCTGAGGGACTAGTGCCAACATGTAAATAGGCAATAGAGCTAAAATTTAAAATTTAAGCTGCAGGGGTTCTTTCCTCTCTTGAAAGCCCCCTCCATGCCTCTCTGGCTGGAGGAGGTTTATGATTCTAATAAATCCTTTTAAATCTCTTTTCTGTCTGCTTGGAAATTCTTCTTCCATATGAGACAAAAAACCTGGATAACAATAATGTTTTTACCACCGTTTTCCCTTAACATTTTGGTCCATGACTCGGATTGCAACTCCTATGTGATGCGGATCCAATGTCGGATCATCCCGCCAGACTGGTGAGCATGCGGACTGTTGTCGCTTGTTTTTGGAGAGTCTTGCTCTCCTTCATAGTAACTCGAATTTTCCCTAAAACACAGGGTTCCTGTCCGCCAGTTAAAAGTGATTAGCGTGGCTGCTGGTCTTAAGACGCAGGGGCGAGGCTTGCTGACCAAGGGCAGATCAATCCCTGGAGCTGGGACTTTATCCTAACACCTCCCCTCCCTCTTGCATGGCTCAGCCCTTCAAGCGGGGCTGGAAGAAGGCGTGAGGCAACACGTGGATTCTGGCTGGGGCTACATGCCAGCGTTCTCAGAAGGTCTCCTGGCAGGGCACCAGGCTCCGACTGCCAGAATGGTGTGGGCTGAGAAACGCACTCTCCAGCAGGGAGCCAGTCCCCCACCCTTGTGGAGTCCTCAGGAGCTGTGAAGCCAGAGGCTCCACGCTTCATGCTTCTCATCTCAGCTCTGGGGATGCTGGTCTGGGCCCAACCCAGCTTCCTTTTGCAGGGATGGGCCCGACACACAGGACTGGGAGAAAGGTTTGGAGTAACCTTGAATTTCAGGCCAGGGCCACTCTGGCGTTTTTCAAGGACTACCTTACTGGTCACCAGATCCCAGTTGTCAGGGCGTCAGCCAAAAACTGCATTCTGTTCTTCTTTCTTGGAAGGTGAGACTGGGCGCAGCATGGAGTGAGGCCACAGGCTCCTGGCTCCATGCCTCAGTGAGTTTTTCCTTTACCCCAGACCTTGACAATCTCTCTCTCTCTCTTTCTCTCTCTGCCTCTCTAAATGCTTTCTGTAACTCGTCAAGCCTCCACAGTTCCTACAAACTTGATTTCCTGGTCTCATTAGTGGGTATTTCCTAGATAATTCGTTCCTTAGTTCTGGGTTAAAGTCTAACCATCTCATTTGCAGACAGGCAGTCTCTCGATCTAGACTCCCATTAGATGCAGTCCCCACATGGCATAGACGACTCTCAGCAGGTCTCTGGTGTGCCCCACCTTCCTTCTCAAGTCTGCCCTTTTGGGACCCCTCCCTCTGTCAGCTACCTCGGAGGAGTTTTACTGGGGAGAATTATATTCCCCCACTCTGCTTCTTTGTGACTTCGCCTGCGTAGTCATCAACATAAGTGGTAGCCAAGACTGGCACTCCAGCTTACAAACTCTGCTAAGGCTTTCTCCGTGGAAGTTCATTGTTGAAATCAGGCCTATTAGACAAGACTCAAGGAGGGGCGTAGAGCAACTATTTTTCCTTAAGTATAAGAACAAAGTAACAGTATATATTTGACCAGGCAGAGGCCCAGTCTAGCACACCAACAATAAGGGAACTGATCACTCCCTGTGTGTGCTATTCTGACAAACATATACCCTAAACGCCAGGCATGGAAGGCTGAACAGGAGTGGGTGATGCTTGCTAACCCTACCCTCACCTTCTTCCCTTCCCTGTGGGCTTCAGTGCACAACTGGAAGCCATAGGCAGCGAGATGGTTTTGAGATATCTCAAACTCAGGAGACATAAGACTGGGCTTCTGTTTTTATGCTCTCCTTACATCCAGGAGGCAAACCATCTGCTTTATTTCTTTGGCCCCTGAGCTTACAGAAAAATGCCACACCTTTTTTTTTTTTTTTTTTTTTTTTTTGACAGGCAGAGTTAGTACAGGGCGGGGGTGGAGAAAGAAAGGTCTTCCTTTTCCATTGGTTCACCCCCTAAGTGGCTGCCACAGACGGCGCACTGAGGCTGGCACGCTGCACCGATCCTAAGACAGGAGCCAGGTGCTTCTCCTGGTCTCCCATGCGGGTGCAGGGCCCAAGCACTTGGGCCATCCTCCACTGCACTCCCGGGCCACAGCAGAGAGCTGGACTGGAAGAGGAGCAATCGGGACAGAATCTGGCGCCCCAATCGGGACTAGAACCCAGGGTGCTGGTGCCACAGGTGGAGGATTAGCCAAGTGAGCTGTGGTGCTGGCCATACAACCTGGTTTAACAGGTTTCTGATAGCAATAAGTAATCAATGCCTGTTATAGCCTAAGGCAAATTTTGCAATCTCTGGTTTAATGTCACTGGTTTATACCTATGATATAAATGTAACTTTGACCTTAACTCAGAAGTATGATATAATATCAGCATCTTCTACCATCTAGTTGTAATTGCTAAATGTAAATTGAGTAAGGCAAATGGAATAAATGTTTCAAAATGTAAACTTTGGTACTCTCAGAACCTTATATTCTACAGAAAAACAATTTAGGTCTGTTAACAAATATGCTTTCATAAATTGTCCATAAAAATAGTTCAACACTGCTTAAAAGTAACTAAGGCTGAAATTTCTTGTGCTACTTTATTTAAAAAAATGTTTTCTTAATTTGGAGATTTATAACAGGCTATTTCAAAATGTAAATCAAATAAATCAGCAAATGGAAGGCAAAAGCTATTAGTCAGCAGGCACCGCGGCTCACTAGGCTAATCCTCTGCCTTACGGAGCCGGCACACCAGGTTCTAGTCCCAGTCGGGGCGCCGGATTCTGTCCCAGTTGCCCCTCTTCCAGGCCAGCTCTCTGCTATGGCCCGGGAGTGCAGTGGAGGATGGCCCAAGTCCTTGGGCCCTGCATCCCATGGGAGACCAGGAGAAGCACCTGGCTCCTACCTTCGGATCAGTGCGGTGCACCGGCCGCAGTGCGCCAGCCACGGTGGCCATTGGAGGGTGAACCAACGGCAAAGGAAGCCCTTTCCCTCTGTCTCTCTCTCTCACTGTCCACTCTGCCTGTCAACAAAAAGAAAAAAAAAGCTATTAGTCTATTTGACACAGAACTAGAATCTGATCCTCTGTTAAAGCAATCAGGATTTTGCAATGCATATATGTTAGTAAATATTTTAAAATAATGTTAAATATCTGTTTAAAAACTGCATCTCTTTTCAATTGTTTTGTTTAATTGATGATTTTCTGTCAGTTTTCTTGCCAGCTCCAGTAAGCTATTCTCTCTTCCCTAGGTCTGACTCTGTTAAAATTGTTCCAAGTTATAGGATAATTCCATGTGCTAACTAATTTAAGTTTCTATTTACAATTCTTGGGATTATCAAAGAAATGTTATGTTCTCTTGAAGTTATCTGTTGTGTTCTCTTAATGTCTCTGTTAGGTTCTAATTGTTTAAAAATAACTGAGTTTTAAAGGAGTTATTATCTGTTTGAATATATACTTATTCTAAAATATTTGGGTAATCTCCTTGTAACAATGATCAAATCTGCTCTATACTATGTCATGATGTTAAGGGATCCTATTTTAAGCCTTCTTGACATCCTTGACAGGCATCCAAAAAAAAATCATAGTTCAAAGAATTTGGACTTTGATATTTCCAGTTGAGCCCCTGGACTTGTCAAAGGATATGTCTCTCATCTCATAGAGACACCAACTGATCAGGCTATTTGAATTACATTAGAAGTACTGTCAAGATGTGAAGTAGAGCTAAATTTTGTGATGGTAATGTAAAATGCTGATACAAATGTTCAAAGATTAAGAAGTCTAATGATCTTGTGTTGTTATCAGACATGATAATTATATTTATGAAAAAGGCTCAAAGGCCCAAAAGGGTTAAATATTTTATAAAATCCTACAGGTGCTTTCAAAAATCCTGCCTGGAATAAACAAGTGCCTATTCTTGTTGGTTAATGAATATAATTTTAAACATGGCTATTTAAAACCTTTGTCATCCACAGTTTTGTATTCTCCAAGTCCTAAAATATTTAAATGTGTCCTTTCAGGTTCCAAAGAACCTCTTTTTTCCTTTGTTACCAGTGAATGACAGGGTTCTTATCTTCAAGCAAGAAAGAATTCAAGCATGAGACAGAGAGTAGTGGAAAGTAAAATAGCAAGGCTTATTAGGGTAGGGACATCCGTAAGAACAGATGGGCACCTCTCCAGACAGAACCTGAGGGAGAGTGCCCAGTCGCTCAGATTGGGGCAAGAGCGAGGTTACATGGTTGAATGGAGTACACCTGGCCAGGCCAGGTGGGTGGCTCAGCATAGAGACAGAGGGCTAAGCACACAATCCTGTTGAAGCTAAAGGTTTTTAAGGGGATGGGCCTTGCTTTCCCACCTCTGCTCTGCTTGGAACAAAGGACTATTTGGATGTAAATACTAAAAACTCCTATATGAGTTTTCCCCCTGAAGTTATCAGACAGGGGGAAGCCTGAAAGGATGGGCAAGACCCCCTGGAGAATCCTCCAGAACAGGATTTTTTTTTATTTTTTATTTCTTTATTTTTTATTTTTTTAACAGGCAGAATGGACAGTGAGAGAGAGAAACAGAGAGAAAGGTCTTCCTTTTTCCGTTGGTTAGCCCACCAATGGCTGCTGCGGCCAGCGTGCTGCACTGATCTGAAGCCAGGAGCCAGGTGCCCCCAATGGCCGCTGTGGCTGATGCATTGTGCTGATCTGAAGCCAGGAGCCAGTTGCCTCCCCCGGTCTCCCATGAGGGTGCAGGCCCCAGGCACTTGGGCCATCCTCCACTGCACTCCCAGGTCACAGCAGAGAGCTGGACTGGAAGAGGAGCAACCAGGACAGAATCCGGCACCACAACTGGGACTAGAACCCGGCACCCCAACCGGGACTATAACCCAGGGTGCTGGCACTGCAGGTGGAGAATTAGCTTATTGAGCCACAGTACTGGCCCAGAGCAGGATATTTGAAATGCAGATATCAGACAGAAGGGGCAGGGACCCCCACCTGGCAGGTTATTGGGTACAAGGGAAGGGGTAGGGCAGGATGCAAATACTGGGCAGGTTATTGGGATGACTTTGAGATGCATATGCTGGACCCAAATGTCTCCTTAGGCCTTTGTCACACACATGTAAGCTCATACCTGACTTCCTACCTAACATCTTGACCCCTATTGTGTTCAATACTCTGGAACAGTTCTGTAAGCAGATAAAGCTAGTAATGTACTACAGGTTCCAACTTAGAAAAAGTATGGTTAATTCAGATTACTAAGAGCAGAAAGTAATTCTAATTGGTTGATGGTAATAAAAACATCTAAAGATTTTAGAAAACTATTACTGAAGCTGCTTTATTGTTCTATCTTGTATGTTATCTTACAGGTATGCACATATTGTTTGTCTACATGGGAAAATGTATTAAGAGCTCTTTTTTAATTGGACTATAGATAAAATATTGCTCATAAATTCAAACTGCTAAGTTAATTAAATATACCTTTTTGGTTTGGGTGATGTAAATTTCTGTACCACATGTTTTAAATTTATTGACATGTTTGTACTTGGGCTTGCTGGTCAAACAAGTTTCACTTGTATTAGATATTTAAGCAATGTTATCAAATACATGCACTCTTGCCTTGAAATTTATAGAAGGCATTAAACCTCTGGTAAATGCTTTCGTAAGTTGTTATTTAACAGTTAAAATTGTTTACTAAGTTTCCATTTGATATTATTTTTGTCAGTAAGTGATCTGGGAAGCCTGACTTGGTCCCTCATTTCTCTATTCTTTTCAAGATAGGAAACTGATTCTATTTTGATGAACTCTCTAGATGTACAGCTTGAGTTTTAGATCTTATAAAAGAGATGGCTAACACTTTTCTGTAATAATAGCATTGCCAAAATGAGAGCTTAAATTATGATTCCACAGCTAAATTTACTTTGCCATGGGCACAGTAAACAGGCAAAACATCCCTTTTTAAACCAAATAAAGGGAGAGTTTTACTAATGACAAAATTTAATAAATATGGTGGTCAGCATTTTTGACATAGCTTTCCTGTTGGGCATTGTCTACCTCAAGGAAAAACCACTATCATAACATACCTGTGACTACAGATTTATACTTTAGGCCACCAAAGGTTAGTAACAGAGTACCTCTTTAACTAACATTCTCTTAAAGGCTTCCTCTGGTCTGTTTTTAACAAAAATCAGGAGGAAGAGGAAGGCAGGCTGCAGAAGCAATGTAAAGATAGGTGGCAGCACAATTAAAGGCTGCTTTACACGGTGATCTGCAATCAAGGACACCCAACAGGCCAGTCCACTGTACTGGTTTTCAATGTGAAAATCCAGGGCTTCAGCAGAAGTCAGCTTATAAAGCGCCTTGGCAGCTATGTTAGGCAAGAGTTGGGGTCACTGGAAGCGGACCTGCCCTGGACTTGAAGGGCTCCAGGTCAGAGCCACCAATCTTGTTTCCTCTAAGCTGAAAAGCTCTTCACTCAGCCCAGCTTCCAAAGTAACCACTGCTGTCAAGGGGATGGCCAAGTAGGGTCAATAACATTGCAGGCAGAACTGTATGTTAACTAAAAATGTTTTCCTTTCAGAAATGCCACCTACCTTCTCTTTGAGCCAACTCTCCTACCAGGCCAGCTAGGTAATGGAAGTCAACATGTCACTAAAGAAAAGACCATAGAAGCCAAAGGTGTCTTGTCTTCATGCAAAGAATTCAGGCATGAGACAGAGAGCAAAGTGATAAGGCTTTACTGGGGATAAGGCATCTGTCAGAATGAAAGGGACAGATAGAGAGTCCCCAGTCACTCAGACTGGGGTTGAGCAAGGTTACGTGGTTGAATGGATAGAATGCACTTCTGCAGGCCAGGTGAATGGCTCAGCAAAGAGTAGGGAGGAGAGGGCTGAGTGCACAGTCTGTTTGGACTCCCTAGGTTTTTAAGGGAGTCTGTTTACAAACTCCCCCCACCTCCAGAGCAAAATATGGGGAACCCTGGTAGAAGGATTTGTGGAGTGAAAATTAGCAAATTCCTCCACAGGTTTGCTGGCACTGCACATAGCAGAGGGCCTTCCCTTAGGGCATCTAAGAAGGTTTTATTGCCCCATGTTATCAGGTCAGGTAATCCATTTAGTCCTGAGAGAATTATCCTGGGAGCTATCCTTGGGGGAAGAGCTGGGACCACATGGAAAGGTTATCATGGTCTGAGCAGGACTTTGAAGTGCACAATGCTGAGCTTCAGGAGCTTCTACAGTAGGTACTGATCTTCAGGCCCTTCATACACACACACACACACACACACACAGAGAGAGAGAGAGAGAGAGAGAGAGGCTAAATTTCTAACTTCCCACCTAACAAAGTACCTCCCTTATGATGTACCACATATGAAGAGCTAGATAGGTCTGAGTCTTGTAACTGGCAAGGCCTTAAAGCCCATCTGATTATTTTCAAGCCCTTTCTGTCAGTTTGCATTTGCCTCGCAATGAAAAAACTTGCTCATGGTTTAGACAACTTTCTTAGGGCCTCTCTAATAATGACTCTGTCCTTGATTTTAGATCTGTGTATTCAAGCTCAAAAAAGTAAAATTCTAGGTGGCCAAGCACATGAAACCTCTGATGGGAGCAGTTTCTGCAAGCTGGCACTGCATCCCCCTGGAGAAGCCACCTCCTGCTGGAATCCTGTCTTGACTCCCCTTCCCAAAGATGCCCCTTTTCAGCATGAAGCAGACAGATTGATCATCGTCCATTCCCCCTAACAGATGTTAGGGTTTCAATCTTCGGGAGGTGGGAATGTGAGGGTTCAAATGGGTAACAGGCAGTAAGGGTGGTCCCCTGGTAGAAATTTGAATTTCTACCTGCTCCCCACAAAAGATTATCGTTAGCAGATCAAAGTGTCCTCTTCCTTAGGAATCTCTCTGTTATCTGTAGCAGAACAAAGTGTCTTACTCCCTTAGGAATCTCTAAATTTATGAATTTATCATGAGAATAGCAAAATAGAGATTTTTCCCTTGCCCTTCTGGATTTTTTTTTAATCATAGGCAAGCCAGACAGGATGGAGAATTGTAAAGCAGGTCTTTTGTTGAGTTTATCTCTCCTTTATTGATTGACAGTTTGGTCCTCACCATTGTACTTAAAAGCCCAGTGCTACAGGGCCTTTTGGGTTCTTTCTTCTCTTGGAAGTCCCCCCCCCCCCCCCAATGCTGCTCTGGCTGGAGATCTTTGATTCTAATAAATCCTTTTAAATCGCAAAAAAATTTAAAAAAAAATTTAACCTATCGATTAAATTTAAAAAGACAGAAGATTTAGCATGAAATAAGAACGCCTCCTGGTACTATCAAAGTCACCTACTACCAAAAATGTATTTACAGGTAAAGGAGTAAGTCTCCAACTTATTCTACAATGATTTTCACATTGTTCTTATTTCATTTTATCTAAATAGATGTAATTTTATCTTACATATATCAAATTAATGTACTGTTCCACAACTGGGCTTTCTCATCTAACCACATATATTATATTACCTTGGAAAGTTTTATATACCAGAATATGCATTAAGATTTTATTTCTTTTATTAACTTGAAAGTATTTTCTAGGCATTGATAGACATTTGGATATTTTTTTCTTTATAAACCTATCCCAAAAAAATGTTAGATCAAGAGCTATGACCTATTTAAATCACCTTTGGCTATGTTTTGAATGTTTCTCTCCCTTGTAAACTTCACTTTAGAGCTTAAATCCTTGACACAACAGCATCACGTGGTGGGACTTTTAGAAGGTGATTAAGTCATGAGAGCTCACAAAAGTTGAGGAGAAAACAATGTATTCCTTTGGCCCTTTGGTCCCTTTTTCTTGGTAAATGCACAGCATTTCCTCTCCTTTGGAGGACACAGCAACAGGGTGCCATGATGGAAACAGAGAGCAGCCCTCACCAGAAACCAAATGCTGACCTCCTGGGTCTTGGACTTCACAGAAACCAGAAATGAAAGGAATGCAAATTTTTTTCCATATTAATTACTCGACCTTGGTTATTTTGTTATGGAAGAGCATACACAGATTAAAATACTTCTGAATATATGAATAAATTTGCATCCCCTTCAATGTAATATCAATAATGATAGATTTCCTACCACTGTATATTAAACTTTCACATTTTTTGAACTTATGAACAACATAAATTAGTAAAGATAATGAACATTTTAAGTATATGTATTGATTACTTGTACTTCTTTCCTGTAAAGTATTTATACATTTGCCTTTTTTTCTTTAAGCCATTTTCTTATTAAATCATACAAGCTTCCTTTTATATTAGGTTATTACTCTTTTTCTGCTCCTAAATTGTGAAAATACCTATCTTCCAACACCATGCTTACTCATTTTATTTATGATGTTTGTCTTATTAAATGTTCTAAATTTTTATCTAATGAAGTCCTTTAATGTGTTCTTTATTTATTCTAGATTACATATCTTCTTTTTTTAAAAAAATTATCTGAAAGACATAGCTACACAGAGAAAGGGAGAGATTAGAAAGATTTTTCCTCCCATGGTTCGCTCTCCAAATGGCCATAAGAGTTGAGCCTTGGCCAGGCTGAAACCAGGAGTCTCCCTTGTGGGTTGCAGGAGCCTGTGTCCTTGGGCCATCTTCCACTGCCTTCCCAAGTGCTTTAGCAAGGAATTGGACAGAAAGCAGAACAGCAGATATTTGAAGCAGTGCTCCAATATTGGCTGCTAGCATCACAGGCAGTGAATTAATCCTCTATGCTACAATGCCAACCCCTGTATATCTTCTTTCCAAAGGTTCCTCTACCCCTAAATTAAAAAAAAATCCTTATATATTTTCTTCAATTTGCTTTCAAACACATAGACTTTATTCTTCTAGACTTTATATAGAGTGTGAGGTAGCTATTGCAATCAATTTTTTTTTTTTTTTTTTGACAGGCAGAGTGGACAGTGAGAGAGAGAGACAGAGAGAAAGGTTTTCCTTTTGCCATTGGTTCACCCTCCAATGGCCGCCGCGGCCGGCGCACCGCGCTGATCTGATGGCAGGAGCCAGGTATTTATCCTGGTCTCCCATGGGGTGCAGGGCCCAAGCACCTGGGCCATCCTCCACTGCACTCCCTGGCTGCAGCAGAGAGCTGGCCTGGAAGAGGGGCAACCGGGACAGAATCCGGCCCCCTGACCGGGACTAGAACCCGGTGTGCCGGCACCGCAAGGCGGAGGATTAGCCTAATGAGCCGCAGCGCCGGCTGCAATCAAATTTTGTTTACAAATAAATGGCCTTTCCTATTCCACTTAAAACTTGATTTTACGTTCCTTATTAACCTGTTAATATCCTAAATCCCCATATATAAATACTTGTGTTTCTGCTTTCCATATACAATATCACTGAAGTGTTTTTGAAACAATATTGTGTTATTTTAATACTACCATCTATTAAAGTACATGTCAGGATAACTTCCCACCACCACCTTGCAAATGAAGTAAGATGTTTAGTGACAGATTTCAGAAATATTCCTGGCCAGCTGGCGCCACAGCTCACTTTGCTGATCCTCCGCCTGAGGCGCCAGTACCCCAGGTTCTAGTCCCTGTTGGGGTGCCAGATTCTGTCCCGGTTGCTCCTCTTCCAGTCCAGCTCTCTGCTGTGGCCCAGGAGTGCAGTGGAGGATGGCCCAGGTGCTTGGGCCCTGCACCTGCATGGGAGACCAGGGGGTAGGGGGGCGGCGCCTGGCTCCTGGCTTCAGATTGGCACAGCATGTTGGCTGTAGTGGCCATTTGAGGGGTGAGCTAATAGAAGGAAGACCTTTCTCTTTGTCTCTCCCTCTCACTATCTAACTCTACCTGTAAAGAAAAAAAAAAAGAAAGAAATATTCCTGGCTATAGTGCACTCTGTTCAGTAGCAACTTCCATACTTTTCTGAACTTCACATTCCCTACCCATAAAATTTGCATGAATGTAGGGTTATTATTAGTAGTATATAATTTTAGGATTATGACATTACTATTAGGATTGTTATAATAAAGTTAGTTCTTACATCAAAATTTGCCATAATAAAATATATCATATTGTATTATATTTTTATGTAATTTATATTTGTTGTTTATGTAATTTATATTTGTTGTCTTAAATTTTTATATTTTATTTTTTAATAATCATTCTTTTGTAACATTTGCTTCATATGAAAGTTGCATCAGTTTCTTGGTTGTCATAAATATTATTATTTGCACTCTTTTAGACAGGATTTGAGTACTATGTTAGTTATAGCTGAAAAGCTGTTTTGTATATTTTGGTATTGTTTAGTGATAGAAATCTGTCTTCATATGAAACTTTAGGCAGGGTCTGATATACCAATCACTTAAGACTGGAGCTGATATGACTAAGAGTGCACTTCTTGAATACTTTCCAAGAATACTCTGAAAAAATAGTTTAAAAATTTCTCATCACAAGTATTATTGTTTCGGTGAGCAGGGACTCAGTTAACATGTTTTATCATCTTGAGAGGAATTTTCCATTTAGTGTACTTCATAAGAAAAATGTCACTAGACAATTTTTCAGAATTTCTAATTTAATAAAAAAAACTGTAAATGACCACCATCCCCATCTGTTCAAAAACCACATTTTACTAAAGAAATATTGCATACCATCTGAGGGATTTTTGTTTAACCAACTTCAGCAAAGCCTGTTTCTATAGATACACACTGGAACATATGGTTAGGTGAGATGGTATTATGATAATTATATCCACCTCACTATGGTAGATATGCAAACCATAATGAGTCTTTTGTGCAAAGTAGTCTGCCACAATTGGTGCCCAGTGGTGCTGATATTGGTTATTTTTTGATTTAATATGAACAGCTTCCTAGATTTCAAGTAATTGAATAATCTTATTTTACTTTTATATTTATGTCGTTTCTTCTGTTGAGTTAAAAATGTGATTCACTAATTATTGTCATAAACATAGTTTGCTGAGTACAAAGAATTACAACAGGATACATTTTATTCTGTTGTACTTTGTTCAACCATATGACAGTCTGAACTTGCATCCAAAACACAAGTTATACACTTAAGGCCCAAACATGGGCTGGTTCTGGAGTATGAGCTAATCACACATACAAGCGATAACAGAAAATGGCTCTCTGAGTTCCAACGAGTAAGGCAACTTTCCAGGTCATCAGACAGCATCAGAGTTCAGCATTAACACAGCAATGTACCCATCTGTGAGTTTTAGTAGCTATGAAAAAAGCACATTGTGTGGACTGTGAACAGTTAGCCATTACTGAATGTTCCACATTGCTTTGCCTATGTGATAATAAAAGTTCTAATAGGTAGGACTATTGTTTCAGGAAGGATACAAATAGTGGGGGTCCAGATGTATTGTGTCATCAAGGTGTAGATTGTTGCAGGAAAATAAATGATTGACATTCAACAAAGAACTAGTATGTTGAGATATTCTACATACTTTGAACCATTTGAGGAAAAAAATGAAGAATCAATTTGAAGTGTACATTAGAGACAGTCTCCAATAAGACTTCTTTTCCTGGATAGATCTTTATATGTATGACTCTTAGTATACATTTTACCATGTAGAGATTGAACTCAAGGATCATTAAACAATATACAATCATCATAAAATATTAATCCAGAGTTCTTAGAATTCTCTGGGCATTTTCTATGCTCTAACTTAAAAAAATCACTGCAATTTGTTTCTATCCTCATGTGACATGAAAGTTTAAAAGTTTAAAAAAAATCACTTCACAATAGCTAAGATCTGGAATTAACCCAAATACCCATCAACAGTAGACTGGATAAAGAAATTATGGGACATGTACTCTATAGAATACTATACCGCTGTTATTATTTTCATCTTTGTGTTCTGTTTTCTTAAAATATTAACCAAAATGTGGAATAATTTTGCTTCTGTCTCCTGCATCTGCATTCCAACATGTAGTCAAGGACCACAATTCTCTCTCTTTAAAAAGGGACACAAACCCACTGTTGGTGGGAATGCACACTGGTAAAGCCCCTATGGAAGTCAGTCTGGAGATTCCTCAGAAACCTGAATATAACCCTACCATACAACCCAGCCATACCACTCCTTGAAATTTACAAACTCCTTAAAATTGGCAAACAAAAATGCTGTCTGCACCTTAATGTGTAATGCAGCTCAATTCACAATAGCTAAGACCTGGAATCAACCTAAATGCCCATCAACAGTAGACTGGATAAAGAAATTATGGGACATGTACTCTAAAGAATACTACACAGCACTAAAAAACAATGAAATCCGGTCATCTGCAACAAAATGGAGGAATCTGGAACACATCATGCTGAGTGAAATAAGCCAGTCTCAAAAGGACAAATATCATATGTTCTCCCTGATCAGTGACAACTGACCAAGCACCAAAAAGGAAACCTGTTAAAGTGAAATGGACACTATGAGAAACAGTGACTTGATCAGCCCTTGTCCTGGCTGTCTATGAACAACTTAATACTTTATCCCTTTTAGTATTTTTTTTTTGGTTCTACTTAATACAATTGGTTGAACTCTGTAAAACAGTGGAAAGAATGGGGCCATCGAAGAAGGAGGTAGAGAGCTTCCACTTTGACTATGACCCTGTTGGAATAAGATCGAAGCTGGCGAATTCAAAAGGCTCCCATAGCCTTGGCAACTCATGACTAGAGCCTAGGGAGATTACTGATGCCATAAACAAGAGTGTCAAATTGTTAAGTCAACAACAGGAGTCACTGTGTACTTACTCCTCATGTGGGATCTGTCCTTAATGCGTTTTCCAATGTGAAATAATGCTATAACTAGTACTGAAACAGTATTTTTCACTTTGTGTTTCTGTGTGGGTGCAAACTGATGAAATCTTTACTTAATATATACTGAATTGATCTTCTGTATATAAAGAGAATTGAAAATGAATCTTGATGTGAATGGAATGGGAGAGGGAGTGGGAGATGGTAGGGCTACGAGAGGGAGGGAAATTATGGGTGGGGGAAGCCAATGTAATCCATAAACTGTACTTTGGAAATTTATATTCACTAAATAAAAGTTAAAACAAAAATAAATGAATAAAAAGCAGTAATCCTGTTGGTAAACACACACACACACACAGAATTATTCTTAGGTGTTTAAATTTAACTGAAAAGTGATTCCTATTAAATATAAGAGTGGGAATAACAGAACGAGGAGATGTACACTGTGGCACATGCTCAATCTGACTTGCCCCAAATGGTAGAGTTAGAAACATACCAGGGGATTCCAATTCAATCCCATCAATGCGTCATATACCAATGCCATCTCACTAGTCCAAGTGATCAATTTCAGGTCACAATTGGTCACAATGATAGGATTAAGAGTCAAAGTGATCACATAAACAAGACTAGTGTCTGCTAATACTTACTGATAGAATTAAGAAGGAGAGAACAATCCAACATGGGAAGTGGGATACACAGCAGACTCATAGAATGGTGGATGTCCTAAATAGCACTCTGGCCTCAGAATCAGCTCTTAAGGCATTTGGATCTGGCTGGTGAGCCCATGAGAGTATTTTAGGCATGGAAAGCCAAGACACTCTGGGGAAAAAATAAATAAAAATAAATGAAAGATCTCTGTGAGTGAGATCCCAGTAGAAAGAACAGGGCCATCAAAGAAGGAGGTACCTTTCTCTGAAGGGAGGAGAGAACTTCCACTTTGACTATGACCTTGTCTAACTAAGGATGAAGTCGGTGAGCTCAAAAGGCTTCCATAGCCTTGGCAACTCATGACAATAGGCTAGGGTGATTACTGACACCATAAACAAGAGTGTCAATTTGTTAAGTCAACAACAGGAGTCACTGTACATTTACTTCCCGTGTAGGATCTGTCCTTAATAATGTGTTGTACAATGTGAATTAATGATATAACTAGTACTCAAATAGTACTTTATACTTTGTGTTTCTGTGTGGGTGCAAACTGTTGAAATCTTACTTAATATATGCTAAATTGATCTTCTGTATATAAAGATAATTGAAAATGAATCTTGACGTGAATGGAATAGGAGAGGGAGTGGGAGATGGGAGGGCTACAGGTGGGAGGGAAGTTACTGGGGGGAAAAAGCCACTGTAATCCATAAGCTGTACTTTGGAAATTTATATTTACTAAATAAAAGTAAAAAAAAAAAAAAAACAGAATTTCTAGGAGTTCACCAGTATTAATGAATAGTTGAAAGAGATCTCTTTCGTCAAGCAAAGGGATACATGAGAGACCACATATCATGTCATATAGCTGGAATAAGGACACTGGTAATAGGATAAGAAGGATCTACAGAGAACATTAAATAGGAAAGCTGAGAAAACTCATGAATTATTGTCCTTTACAAAGTCTTGAATAACAAGGCACTAGTTTAAGCAAGGAAAATACAAAAACATATTTTCTGTTTTATAAAGATAAATTAGAGATAGGTGAACAGAATGGATTTGAATAGGGTAAATCTACAATTGTAATGGTTGATATGGCAGTTATATTTTAGAAAAAATAAATATTTGGGGGATGGCACTGTGGCGTAATGGGCTAAGCATCTGCTTAAGGTGCCAGCATCCCATATAAGCTCTGGTTTGTGTCTTAGCTGCTTCTCTTCTAATTCATCTCTCTGCTGTGGCCTGGGAAAGCTGTAGAAGATTGTCCAAGTCTTGGGTCCCTGCACCCACGTGGGAGACTGGGAAGAAGCTCCTGGCTCCTGGTTTCGGATTGGGTCATCTCTGGATGTTGCAGACATTTGGGGAGTGAACATTTGGGAAACAGATGGAAGACATTTCTCTGTAATTCTACCTCTCAAATAAATAAATAGAACCTTTAAAAATAAATAAATATTTTAATTTTATATGATGTTTATATAGAAAGGAAAGATGAAGACTTTTATAAATGTACAATCAAAAGTATTTCTACCTCTTCAATGTAGTGTCAAAGGATAAGGGTATTTTCTGGCAAGGACTGTTGGAGGCAAGTGGGGTTATATACCAAAATGAGGAAAATATAAGGAGCATTGTAGGGAAGGGTAAAGTGAGCATAATCTCACTGTTTGAGGTTTTGGTAAAACACAAAGCACTGATTGTACAATTCTTCCGAAACTTCATCCCTTTAAATTTCTCTCTTGCCTGAACCCTTTATGACAATTCCTAAATATTTTTGTTAGATGTATGTTGTTCTTTCTGCTGTGCTCCTGTGATAATCTCCAATGTGTAATGATTCAGACATGCAGAGAAGAACCCAGACTTAAGATTCTTTTAATTATGATTCTTCTTTAAATATGAGTCCACCAACTTATAGAGATCAGCAATGCCATTTAGACAACATTTTGAAAAGAAAAACACATTTTTTCTTATTACCAAATGAAGAGTAATAATAGTTTCATTATTGGTCTATTATTTCACCTTAGTTGGATCCAAATAATAATTAATTATTTACTTATTTACTTATTCTTTAATTATTTAAATTATTCTTTAATTAATGTCTTAAAATTCGAAAGTATTTTGTTTATGCAGGCACAGTATGCATAACCATAATATATTGTTGCAAACCAAATATATTTATCCAGATATGAAGAAAATGTATATATTATCAAAGTGTTTTAAAATATTTACATTTGAGGTTATTCACATATGATGGGGAGAACTTTGAAAAATAAATAAATTCTTTCATATATTCTAGGGGAGATATTTTTCAATGAATAAATAATTAAATCAACAAAGTATTTTGATATTATTGGTTTGAAATTGCCCAATTCAAAATTCAAAACATATTCTCATTGTTTTTGATAATCTAAAAACTGAACACATTTATGTATTTGAGAAATGTGAACTATAAATGTTCACATGAAATAGTAGATGTTGCTGTTAATATTTTAATTGATTGGATATTAGCAAAATGAAAAAATATAAGATTCTGCAAAATTGAAGGGGTAACTTTTTTCGAGAGGTAGAATTATAGACAGTGAGAGGGAGAGACAAAGCGAAAGGTCTTTCTTCCTTTGGTTCACCCCCAAATTGGCCGCAACTGCTGAGTTGCGCTGATCCAAAGCCAGGAGCCAGGTGCTTCTTCTCCCACATGGGTGCAGGGGCCCAAGCATTGAAGCCATCTTCTACTGCCTTCCCAGGCCATAACAGAGAGCCAGATTGGAAGAGGAGCAGCCGGGACTAGAATCCAAAAGGGAAGTTGGCGCCGCAGGCAGAGGATTAACCTACTGCACCATGGCGCCAGCCCCTGGGGTAACTTTTGTTCCTTTTTTCCCTCAAAGCACAAGACAGAATATTAAGACAAGGATAGTCAGACAAAATTAAATATAAAAACAAGTGGCTTAAATACTTATTCTTTATAAAGCAAGCAATGTAAACACAATGTCACACGGGCACACTACTGAAAATTAACACAAAGAAAATTTTAATAGCAGATATAAATAAGATGTATTTAAATTAAAATTTTAAAAATTGACAGACTTCTCACGAATAATTTAAAAAGCAAAAATGAAATAAAAATATTTTATGACAAAATCAGAAACTATTGCTAATGTCCTACTCTAATAGAAAACTAAAGAGAGTATTTCAAACACTAGAAAAATGATTTCATATAAAAACATAAAAAGGGGCAATATATTAAGTATATTAATTAGAATAAATTAATATTGGTTAAATGTAAATGAATATTAAATAGAAAAAATATGCTAGAAAAATCCCATATATTCTGCTGTGGCATATAAGGAGCTTGGATATCACCAACACATCCTAAAACATGTAAAAAAGTTAAACAAGCAAAAATCAGCTGCTCCCATCAGACAAAAGAGACTCAAGACAAACTGCTGCACCTAAACTGGAGAGACATGCAGGCTGACAGAATCTCAATTACCTACAAGAGCAGAAACACACACGTGTAAATCGCCAAGAGAAAGTAAAGGAAACTGGACTGTAATTTATGAACTGAAGGAGATTTGGTATGCACTGGCCTTAATGTTCGGAATTCCAAGAGGATCCACCCATAAGGGCACTTCCATACTTAAGAGTTTGAACCACCAGGAGCCCTATCAGATCCTCTCTGAAGATACCGAAGAAAAATTCCCAGGTACTTCCAGCACTTGGGAGGGAAAAGTGACTATTTAAAACTGTATCAGGACACTCTCTTCTTCCTGACATCTTCCAATCTCAAGAGAAATAAATTAAACTGGATGTTTAGCCCACTGGTTAAGATGCCTCCACCCTGGGGCTGGTGCTGTGAAGCAGTAGGTTAATCCTCCACCTGTGGCACCGGCATCCCATATGGGCCCTGGTTCTAGTGCCAGCTGCTCCTCTTCCAATCCAGCTCTTTGCTATGGCCTGGGATAGCAGTTGAAGATGGCCCCAGTGTTTGGGCCCCTGTGCCCCGATGGGAGACAGTGAAGAAGCACGTGGTTCCTGACTTTGGATCAGCACAGCTCTGGCCGTTGCAGCCATTTGGGGAGTGAACCAACAGAGAGAAGACCTTTCTCTGTCTCTCTCTCACACACTGTTTCTAACTCTACCTCTCAAATAAATAAATAAATCTTAAAAAATAAAAAGACCCTATCCTAATATTAAAGAATCTGGGTTCATTCCTGGGCTCTGGCTTTTGATTCCAGCTTCGTGCTAATGCAGAGTCTACAAAACAATAAGTTATGGTTCAAATGACCGGGCTTCTTCTACCCACGTTGGAAGCCTGGGCTGAGTTCCTGGATCCCAGCCACTGTTTGGCCAACTCTGGCTTTTGTGGACTTTTGGAGAGTGAACCATCAAAAGGGAGCTCTTTCTTCCTCTATTTGCCTCTAGGATAAATACATATTTAAGAATTGAGGGAGAGGCCGGCACCGTGGCTCAATAGGCTAATCCTCCACCTGCGGTGCTGGCACACAGGGTTCTAGTCCCGGTTGGGGCTCTGGATTCTGTCCCGGTTGCTCCTCTTCCAGTCCAGCTCTCTGCTGTGGCCCTGGAGTGCAGTGCTTGGGCCCTGCACCTGCATGGGAGACCAGGAGAAGCACCTGGCTCCTGGCTTCCGGTCAGCGCAGTGCGCCGGCCGCAGCAGCCATTGGGGGGCGTGCCCCCAACGGCAAAGGAAGACCTTTCTCTCTGTCCTTCTCTCTCACTGTCCACTCTGCCTGTCAAAAAAAAAAAAAAAAAAAAAAAAGAATTGAGGGAGAGAGAGAAACAACTTCACCAGAAACTAAAAAGAAAAATACCAGAAAGCCCTGGTGAGTTGATAGTCCAAAGTTACAATTCACCAAAAGACTGAGACTTAATCATAGGAACATAGAATGCTTCCCTAGCCCCACACCTTTCCACATCACTAAAATTCTTCTTCCTTACTTTTGTGGGGCCCAGTATATCATGTCTACCTTCAGGAAAAAATGCAACAGACCTAAAGAGCTAAAAACACAGTTTGAAGAGGCATCAAAACCAGAGTGGTATGGGAAGAACATTTAAATTATCTGACCAGAAATTTTTAAAATTATGAGTCATACCTTAAGGGCTATGGTAGAAAATAAATAGATGACATGCAAGAAGGATAGATAAACTAAACAAAGATAGGAGAATTCTAAGAATGTACCAATCTAGAGATTTTTAAAAAATATTAAAATAAAAGGGAAAGTACAGGGGTGGGTGTTTGTGCTGGTGGTTAAAATGCTAAGTAGCATGCCTGAATGCCACATCCAAATTCAGTCCCAGGCTCTGGTCCCTGACTCCAGCTTCTAACCAATACTGAACTTGGGCGACAGTGGTAATGACTTAAGTATCTGGACTCCTGCCACCTATATGGGAGACCTAGATGTGGTTCCTGGTTCTTGGCTTTGGCCATGACACAACCCCAGATGTTGTAGACATGGCTTGGGGGAGTAAACCAGTGGATAGAAGCTCTAACTCATCTATTTTCTCCCTCCTTCCCCATCCCCCCTTTTTTCTCCTCCTTCTCTCCCTCCCTTTCAGATAAGCAAATAAGAAAACATTAAGCAAAAAATATCACTACTGATCTCATGGACATTATGTGCTCATTAGTAGACTAGATATGGCTAAGAAAAGAATCTCTTGACTTGAGGATATGACAAAAAAAAGCAAAAAGAAAACAAATTAAATTATTATGATTGAGGACTTTATATCAATCTGTCAGAAATAAACAGACCCAGGAGGTAGGAAATCAGTGCAGGCATTACTGAACAGAGCAGCACCATCACAATCAATTGGATAGAATTGACACCTATCAACAAATTCATCCAATGACATCAAATTACTCTATATTGTCAATCTCACATGGAATATTCACCAAGATAGGCCATACTTTAAATCGTAAAATGCACCTTAACAGATCTAAAAGAATAGAAATCATGAAATTTTAGCTCCTCAACCTCAATGAAATTAACCTGAGATTAATGTCAGCTCCCAGACTACAGAAAACACTGAAAGAAAAATAGTTGGAAAATCCCCAAAATATGCAAATATTAAATAACACACTTCCAAATATTACATGAGTCAAACATAAAATCTTAAGAGAAATGGAGTTGACATTGTGGCATAGCAGGTTCAGCCACTGCCTGCAATGCCAGCATCCCATATGGGTGCTGATTTGAGTCCCAGCTGCTCCACTTCCAACCCCTGCTAATGCACCTGAGAAAGCAGTGGAAGGTGATCCAAGTACTTGGGTCCCTGAACCCATGTGGGAGACATGAATGAAGCTCCTGGTTCCTGGCTACAGCCTGGATCAGTCCCAGTTATTTGGGGAATGAATTAGCAGATTGGAGGATATCTCTCTCTCTCTCTCTCTCTGCCTCTTCTTCTCTCACTGTAACTCTGACTTTCAAATAAATAAATAAATATTTTTTTTAAAAAACAGCAAAAATTATAAAATGTTTTTAATTTTATGAAAATTTTAAAAATTTCTCATCAAGGTTTGTGTGCTGTAACAAAACCAATGTGTTCAGGAATCTTTATAACACTGATTACATAAATTTAAACAATGAATGTCACATTGATAAACTTAGCTTATACTTTGGGGAATTAGAAAAATAAGAGCAAACTAAAATCTAAAGAAGAATAAATAATAATGAAATTAAAGTAGGAATTCATAAAAATTAGTAAAGAAAATCAATAAAATAAAAATAGTTCTTAAAAAATTAACAAGGTGCTAGCCAAGTAAACTAGAACAAAGAAAGCTACCACAAATGATTAATATCATAAATGAAAGCATGCATATCACTACAGATGACACCAGCATTAAGGGATAATAAAGGAAAATTATGAATAAGGCTATGTCCACAAATTTGATAGACTAGGTGAAAAGGGCCTATTTCTTGAAGATCACAAACTGCCAAAACTCTGAGAAGGAAAAGTAGATAATGTGAATAGGCCTATACCCATCAAATAATTTAAATCATTAATAACCTCCCAGAACACAAAATACCAGGCCCAAATTAATTTACTGGTTAACTCTATCAACATTTAATGAAGAAATTGTATGAATTCTCGTCAATCTCTTTCATAGGATATTAGCATAGGAAACATTTCCTGATTCATTCTATGAGATGACCATTACCCTAATATCAAAATCAGAGAAAGATTTTAAGTGAAAACTTCAGATGAAAATGTTTTATGAATACAGAGAAAAAATCTTCAGCAAAATACAAGTGGACGTTGAGGCCCAGGCATCAAGCACATCTGTTAAGATGTTGCTTGGGGTGCGCACATTCCTTACCCGAGTGCCTAGGTACGAGATTCAGTTCTGCTTCTAATTCCACCTTCCTGACAAGCATCAGTGATGGCTCAAGTCTTTGTGGGAGGCTGGGATTGAATCCACAGTTCCTGGCTTCAGCCTCGCCTAGTCCTAGCCATTGTGGGCATTTGGGAAGTAAACCAGAGGAAGAGATGTCTTCTCTCCCTCTCTTTTTCCCCCCTCTCTCTCTGTTCCTCACTCTCTCTTTGACCTTTTCTCTTTCAAGTAAGTAAAATAAATAAATATTTTTTTTAAAATATTAGTGGACTTCAAAAGTTTCTCAGAAACTGAATAAAAAGATAAGCATATTTTGGTTAAAAATTGTTACCTATGTGTAATATGCATTTCATGAATTGTTTGAAGCTTCTACATATTAGTAAGTCAAATGAATGAAAAATGCACTAAGGATATAGAAATCATTAAGAAGAACCAAATACAAATTTGATTATAGAGAGGATTCAGACTATGTTTTTGCAAAAAAAAAAAAAGAAAAGAAAAAAAAAAGAAAAGACGGGAGGAGAGGGGGAGGGGTAGAGAAGGAAGGAGGGAGAGAACGAAGTATGGTTATCTTCTTAGAATTGTACCTATGAAATACATGGAATCTGTGTCTTTATATTAATAAAATTTTGAAGTAACTAGATGGATGTGTAGGACACACAGGTGGTGCTAGAGAATGGAGACTTGTAGAAAAAATAGCAATGTTTCCCTCTTCAGTTTGTATGCCTCTTGAAAAAAGAACTTTAACTCCTTGATATATATTCTGTTTCCATGATCTAAGAATTCAATAAAGATTATTATTTATAAAAATAATAGTACTAATATGGACTTCTATAGCATTGAATTCCTTGTTAAAATATAGAATATAGAAATTAAAAAAAAATAAATACTTTAATAATACTATCAGTGGGGTAGGCACTGTGGCGCAGTGGGTTAACACCCTAGCCTGAAGTGCCGGCATCCCATATGGGTGCTGGTTCGAGACCCAGCTGCTCCACTTCCAATCCAGCTTTCTGCTTTGGCCTGGGAAAGCAGTAGAAGATGGCCCAAGTCCTTGGGTCCCTGCACCCACGTGGGAGACCCTGAAGAAGCTCCTGGCTCTTGGCTTTGGATCGGCACGGCTCCGGCCAATGCGGCCAACTGGGACTGGGGAGTGAACCATCGAATGGAAGACCTCTCTCTCTCTCTCTCTCTCTCTCTCTCTCTCTCTCTGCCTCTCCTCTCTCTGTGTAACTCTGCCTTGCAAATAAATAAAGAAAATAAAAAAATAATAATACTATCAGTAAAATCTTTTTTAGATATATGGATGTATTTTGGAAAAGATTCATAGTTACCTTTTTATTGTTGACTTGTATTTAATTGGTTGTATAAACTGTTGAAAGTGGAGAATGGATAAATCACCCAGACAGAAAGTCAATAGGGAATATCTGTATTTGAAGAACATTATACTCCACATAGACCTAAGAGACATACATAGAGCATTCCGCAAAACTGCAACAAAATAACACTATTTCTAAACTCACATGGAATATTCCCAGGCTAGATCATGTATTATGTAACAAAACAATTCTTAACAGCAATCCAGAGGCCAAAATTCTATTAACCACCATTCTTGACTATAATGCTATAAAAGTGGAAGTCAATAACAGGAATAAAATTGGAAAATTTACAATATGTGGAAATTAAAAACCACTTTTAAAGCCAAAGATTTTAATTTGTTAATTTCCACTGAAGAATTGAACTTGTAAATTGACAGAATACTTACTTTTGCAAGATCATAGCTAATTACACATATACACATTTATACAAAAACACAAATATGTACACAGATAAAGCCAATTTACTTTATGGGCATGATGAAAGGTACATAGATTGATGAAGAAATATGAAGGTACTTAGAAAACCTGCAGAAATGGAATTAAAAGATGAGTTTATTTTTGGTTAACTTTTTAAAAAAATTCATCTGTAGTTTTTTTGTAATATACATTTCCATGATCTTTTTGTGGTACCTGCATAAAGGCAGAAATATTTGACAAAACCTTCAAAGGTGTGATTCTAGAGGCATGTAAAGATAAAAATATAAGCTGAAATAGGAAGCCTGGTTAAAGAATGTTTAAAGTTTAATTTCTCTTTTTCCTTAAGCTAGTGCTATGGAATGAATTGTGCACCCCCATCTACCCACCCAAAAAGTAAAAAAACATGCTGAAATCTTAACCCTCAGGATCATTGTAAATGTAATTACTTAACGAGGTAACTTTGTACAAGGGAGATCCTAAACTAGCAGGACTTTGTAACTGTGTTACAACATCCCTAGGAAGTTAATATATAGAGGTAGACTCCATGATATTTAAGTGTTGGGAGTGGCTCACCAGGAAAAGGCATACAAAGATGGAAGAGGAAAGAGATAATGACAAAATATGTTCCTGGAGAAGAAAGCAGGGAATGTTAACTCAGAGAATGGCCCTAACAGAAGAACATTTCTTGAATTATCATAAGAAAGGAAAGTGAAGTAGTTCGTATCTATGATTCTAACTTTCTCTAAAATACATGAAAATTGGGAATTATTTTTATTTATTGTATTTATCTGCATTTATTTTTTAACTGTTTCCAAAGGATCTATAGTCTTTGGTTGATTTTTTAAAATTTTTTGTGAATTAAGATAAAAATGGGGAACATTTATTCCTAGCAGGAAAGAATGATCAATACCAGTCCTATAAGTGCTCTCACATTGATAAGCTCTTTTTTATCTTTTTTACCTAGAATTTTTTTTATTTAAGATATACAAATTTTATGCATTCCATATATACAGATTTAGGAAAATAGTGATTCTTCCTACCCTACCCCATGGTAACACACATACCCATCTTTCTTCCTCTTCTATTCTCATTCTTATTTTTTGCAAAGATCTATTTTTAGTTAACTTCACACTCACAAGATTAGCACTACACTAAGTAAGGAGTCCAACAAATAATATGAAAAAAAATTTCTCAACAATAAAGATAAGGGCTGTTCAAAATCATTGCATCTCATAGTGTCAATTTCACTTCTATTGATTAACTTTTAGGTACTCTATTAGTTACCACAGATCAGGGAGAACATATGGTGTTTGTCTCTTTGGGACTGGCTTATTTCACTAAGTTTATTGGTTTTCAGTTGTCTCCATTTTGTGCAAACAAGATTTCATTTGTTTTTTACTTCTGTGTAGTAGTCCATAGAGAACATATAGCAAAATTTCTTTATTCAGTCTTCAGTTGATGGACATCCGGGTGGATTCCATATCTTAGCTATTGTGAATTGAGCTGCAATAAACGGGGGTGGGGGGGGGTGTGCAGATAACACCTTCATAGGTTGATTTCATTTCCTTTGGGTAAATTCCCGGGAGTGAGATGGCTAGGCCATATTGTAGGTCTATATTCAGAACTCTGAGGCATCCATACTATTTTCCACAGTGGCTGTACCACTTTACATTCCCACCAACAGTGGATTGGGGATAGTTTGACTTCCTCTTTCCCAATTTGTACCCTTTGATTTATTTTTCTTGCCTAATGGCTCTGGCTAAAACTTCCAGGTTTCAACTCACTAGTATTTTTTGAGTATTTTGTATCCATTTTCATCAGGGAAATTAGTATATGGTTCTCTTTCTCTGTTACATCTTTTTCTGGTTTAGGAATTAAGGTGATGCTGGCTTCATAGAAGGAGTTTGGAAGAATTCCCTCTCTTTCAATTGTTTTGAATAACTTGAGAAAAATTAGCATTAATTCTTCTTTAAATGTCTGGTAGAATTCAGTAGTGAAGCCATAGAGTCCTTGGTCTTTCTTTGGTGTGAGGGTCTTTATTACTGATTCACTCTCTGTCTTGGTTATTGGTCTATTTAGGTTTTCTATGCCTTCGTGGCTTAATTTTGGTAGCATTATGTTTCCAGTTCATTCCGTTGTTGTCAGAGAAGATGCATGGTATGATTTTAATTTTTTTTTTTAATTTGCTGAGACTTAGTTTATAGCCTAGCATGTGATCTGTCCTAGAGAAATTTCCATGCACTCGTTAGAAGCACGTGTATTCTGTAGCTGTGGGATGAAATATTTTGTAGATATCAGTTAGATCCATTTGGTCCATAGTGTCAATTAACTCTGTGGTTTCTTTGTTGATTTTCTGTCTGGTTGATATGTCTATTGCTAAAACTTGGGTGTTGAAGTCCCCCATTACTATTGTATTGGAGTTCATGTCTCCTTTTAGATCCATTAACATTTCTTATAAATAGCCACATGCCCTGTAATTGGGTGCACTTTTTTGGTTTCCATTAGCATGGAATATGTTTTTCCATCCTTTCACTTTTGGTCAGTGGGTATCTTTGTTGGTGAGATGTGTTTCTTGTAGGCAACAGATAGATGGGTCTTGTCTTGTTTTTTCACCCTTTCAGCCAATCTATATCTTTTAACTGGAGAGTTGAGGCCTTTCAAGGTGACTATTGAGAAATAACAACTTGGCTGTCTGTTTCTATAGATACTCCTATTGTTTACTTTGGATTACCTTTTACTTTTTACTGGGAGATTTTCTGACTTCACATTCTTTCACAGTGATGACTATGTTTCTTTATTTCTGTGTGTAGCACATCCTTAAGGATCTTTTGTAGGGCTGGATAGATGGTGACAGATTCTTCCAATTTCTGTTTCTTATGGAAGATCTTCCTTTCATCTTCATTGATAATTGAGAGCTTTGCAAGCCACAATATTCTGGGTTGAAAGTTATTTTTTCTTTTAAGACTTGGATTCTGTCTCTCCATTCTCTTCTAGCCTACATGGTTTCTGGTGAGAAATAGTTGTGAGTGTAACTGGAGAGCCTCTGAAAATAATGTCTTTTTTCTTGTGCACATTTTAGAATCTTTTCTATATGTTTCACTGTTAGAAGTTTGAATACAATGTGTCATGGCGAAGATCTTTTCTGGTCATGTCTATTAGGAGTTCTACATACTTCCTGTGCTGATCAGCCTTTTATTTCTCCAAATTCGGAGAACTTTCGGTAATTATTTCCTTGCGTAGGCCTTCTAGTCCTCTCTCTCTTTCCACACCTCCAAGAACTCCCAAGACCTATATGTTGGGTCATTTGATAGGATCTCATACATTTCTGACACTTTTACTAATTTTTTTCTAGTGTCTTCTCCCCTTCCCCCCCTTTTTTTGTTCTGATTGAAAAATTTTCAAATATTTGTCTTCTAACTCAGATATTCTTCCTTATGCCTCAGCATGTATGTTTTTAAGGTTTTCCACCACATTTTTAATTTAATCTATTTAATTTTTCATTTCTAAGATTTTATTTTGGTTTCTCTTTAAAATCTCAAGTTCATGGGAAAAAATTTCACTCAAGTTATATATGAATTTCTTTCATTCATGGGTTTGCTTCAGATTGCTTCTGAGTAATCCTATGCTTAATCTTTTGAATTCTGGTACAGGCATTTCATTAATCTCTTCATCTTCACATTCTAATAGTGAAGTGCTTTTTTGTTCCTTTGGTGGATTCATGGTGCCTTCTTTATTCTTGTTTCTTTAATTTCTGCATTTTTTAGGCATTTGTTTAGATAATTGCTGTTTTTTTTTTTTTTTTCTCTGATGACTTCTATATTCAGACTATGACTCTGGCTTAATGGAGTGTTTGTTCTTTCAGTGAATACCCAGTGAATGTTCTGGGCATGGCCAGGGAGCGCCAGGGAGTGCTCCAGGGTGTGGTGAGTATCAAGAGTGACACACAAGCTAGGCATGCAGCAGGAGTATGGACACAATACAGGACCCCAGCAGCCAGATGAGACGGTTTTGTCAGATGAGAGGGTTTGATCAGTTCTATTGGCATCAGCACACCCTCACCTCCTTTCTTCCAAGGTGATCAGTGCCTCGGTGTTAATCCACGGTGCTTTCGATATTCATCTGCGCTACCATAAGAACTACACAAAGGATCTGTGCATTTGTCAGTGTGAGCACGGATCCAATTGCAATGACCCACCCCAGGCAATCAGGGAGCTCTGAGTGGATGGAGAAATTCACAGTGACTGCTCAGGGATCAACTATACCACATGCCCTCTCCTGCTGTCACAATGTTCCCACAATCTCAGCATGTAAGTCTCCCACAGTCACAGGGTGCTGAAGGTCTGCTTCACCCTACTAGTCTGTGTCATCCACAACGAGGCAGAGATGCTCCCAGAGCCAGCTGCCTGTGTGTGCTCTGCTGAGGCAATTTGAGCCCCAGAGCCTATAATGTGTTGAGAGCCTGGAGGCATTTTAAAGTCCTACATGTGTGCCCAGTCCCCTATCAATCCTCCCACACAGATTCAGCAATCTCCTCTAGGCTGGTTGCTGGGCACAAGAACACAAACTGGTGCAGCTAAGTTTGTCCAAAATGGTGCCTGCCCTCTCTCAGCTGGATGGTAGGTGGCAGGATGAGTAAAGAGAAATGTGACCCTCTCTGGCCCTCTCAGTTAGCAGGTAGCCTCTCTCCTACAGGGCTCCAGGCTGGACTCATGTCAGGCTCTTCCTGTAGTTATATTGCCAATGGCATGGGCTGGTGCGTTCTGGCCTCTACTCACTCTCCAAAGCTGGTGCTCAGGCTCTTGGCTGCTAGGGTCCTGTATTGTGTCCATGCTCCTGCTACATGCCCACACCCTCCAGGTAGATCCGCCACATGTATCTTCCTTTTGTGAGATTTCCACTGAGGTTGTACTCTCTCCACTTTTTTAAACTAACTTCCCCTAGCCTAGAGTAGTAAGCTTCCTCCCTCTTTAGCCATCTTGGAATCTCATTTTCTTTTAAATATTTGTTTTTGTAAGCTTTGTGTAGGGGCTAGCATTGTGACATGGCAGGTAAAGCTGCCACCTGCAATGTTGGAATCCCATTTAGGGGCTGCTTCATGTCCTGTATGCTCCACTTCAGACCCAGCTCTCTGCTAAAGATCTGGGGAAAATCATGACAGAAGGCCCAAGTGTTTGGACCCCTGTCACCTCTATGCGAGAACTGGAAGTAGCTCCTGGCTCCTGGGGAGTGAACCAGTCATTGCAAGATCTCTCTCACTCTCTATATCCCTCTCTATAACTCTGAATTTCAAATAAATAAATTATAAGAAAAAATAAAGCCTTATATAAATATCAACTATACATATACTAAAATTTTAAAATTTAGTTTGATAGATCCTGGGTGTTTAGGACAAACTTATTGCAAATAGAAATATTCATTGGCCTTGAATAGGGATAATTGAAATGTTCAAAATGTTCAAAATATTCAAAGTACATCACAATTTCTGATACTTTTTAAAATATACATTCATATAAAATTACTACCTCTGATGCTGAAAGTCCTTTAGATTGGCTTGATGTGCCAACTTGGTTATCCAATTTGATGCAGAACTTCAAGTTACAACTAGAATTTTTTCAATATTGGGGCTGGCATTGTGGCTTAGTAGGTTATGTCTCCATATACTGCACTGGCATCCCATATAGGTGCCAGTTCAAGTCCCAGCTGTTCCATTTCCAATCTAGCTCCTTGATAATGGCCTGTGAAACCAGCAGAAGATGACCCAAGTGTTTGGGACATTATACCCACTTGAGAGACCTGGGAGAAGCTCTTGGCTCCTGGCTTCAGATCGGCCCAGCTCCAGCCATTGTGGCCATTTGGGGAGAAAACCAGAGATTACAACACCTCCTTGTCTCTCCTTCTTTCTGTCTGTAACTCTGGCTCTCAAATAAATGAGTAAATAAATATTTAAAAAAGTATTTCTTCAATATTCTCTAAAAATTTTAAAAGTAGAATTATCACTATTGAAATTCAGTCTCCAGAAAACAGTTTCTGATGTTACATCATGAGAGTTTAATATGTGTATAGCAGTGAGAAATTTTCACAAATTTCTATGAACTTATTTGCTGTTTGAGTCCAATATAATTTTTGGCATTAATGTTATTCTGATTAATCTTTCCTTTGCACATAATTACTCTTCTATATACTGAAAATATTTTAATTTAGCTATTTTATTTGCAACTGTAAAATTCAAAATAAAAGAAATAAAAATATACACATATAATGAGTTAAAATAGATTGACTTGATTTATAATAAAGCACTTAGTAATGGTCTACACACAATAAGCTTTCTGCCTTATAAGAAACTCAAACCAGAAGATTATCAAATTAAAATCTCAGTTAAGTTTTCTTAATATGCTAAATTTGGCCTAGATGTAGGAAAACCAGATAAATTTGAAGCTTTTCTGTTAAAAATGTTTATATATAACATCAATTTTTAGATGGAATGACAGCAATTGATATAAGAATATACTTCATATTAATTGTTAAAGATACATTTGCAAAATGATCTTAAGATCCAGTTTTAAAAACTTATGTGGGGGCCAGTATGGTGGCATAGCAGGTAAAGCTGCCAGCTACAGTGCTGGCATCCCATATGGGTGCCAGTTTGAGTTTCTGCTGCTTCACTTCAGATCTAGCTCTCTGCTATGGCTTGGGAAAGTAGTAGAAGTTGGCCAAAGTTCCCTGGGCCCTTACACCTGTGTGGGAGACTGTGAAGAAGCTCCTGGCTCCTGGCTTCAGATCAGCACACCTACAGCCATTGTGGCCATCTGGGAAGTGAACCAGCGAATGGAAGACCTCTCTCTCTCTTTCTCTGCCTCTCCTTCTCTCTCTTTGTAACTCTGACTTTCAAGTAAATAAATACATTTTTAAAAAAGAAAACAAAATCAGAGATGAAAAAGGAAATGTAACAACAGATATCACAGAAACAAAAAAAATCAGGAATTACTACAAAGAGCTATATGCCAACAAATTTTGAAGCCTAGAAGAAATAAATAGATTCCCAGACACATACAATCTATCAAGATTGAGTCATGAAGACATAGAAAACCTAAACTGACCAATAAACAAGATGGAGATTGAATCAGTAATAAAGACCCTTCCAACAAAGAAAAGCCCAGGTCCCAACAGGTTCACTGGCAAATTCTACTATATATTTAAAAAAAAAAAAAACTAATTCTAATTCTTCTCAAGCTATTCAAAACCAATGAAAGGCAAGGGATCCTCCCAAACTCCTTCTATGCGGTCAACATCACTTTGATTTCTAACCAAGAAAAAGATACAATAGAGAAAGAGAACTAACTGTTTCTTTTGCAGTACAGAAACTTCTCAATTTGATGCAATCCCAAATGTTAATTTTGGCTTTGACTGCCTGTGCTTCTGGGGTCTTTTACAAGAAATCTTTGCCTGTGCCGATATCTTACGGGGTTTCTCCAATGTTCTCTAATAATTTGATGGCGTTGGGTCATAGATTTAGGTATTTAATCCATGTTGAGTGGGTTTCTTGTGTAAGGTGAAAGGTAGGGGTCTTGTTTCATGATTCTGCATGTGGAAAACCAATTTTCCCAGCACCATTTATTGAATAGACTGTCCTTACTTCAGGGATTGGTTTTGGATCCTTGATCAAATATAAGTTGGCTGTAGATGTTGCGATTGATTTCTCGTGTTTCTATTCTGTTCCATTGGTCTATCCATCTGTTTCTGTACCAGTACCATGCTGTTTTGATTACAACTGCCCTGTAGTATGCCCTGAAATCTGGTATTGTGATGCCTCTGGCTTTGTTTTTGTTGTACAAGATCTCTTTAGCTACTCAAGGTCTCCTGTGTCTCCATATGAATTTCAGCATCATTTTTTCCAGATCTGAGAAGAATGTCTTTGGTATTTTGATTGGTATCGCATTGAACCTATGAATTGCTTTTGGGATTGCATCAAATTTAGAAGTTTCTGTACTGCAAAAGAAACAGTTAAGAAAGTAAAGAGGCAACTGAGAAAATGGAAAAAATATTTACAAACTATGCAACAGATAAAGGGTTAATAACCAGAATCTAGAAAGAGATCAAGAAACTCCAAAACATCAAAACAAAAAAACCACTTAAGAGCTGGGTCAAGGACCTCAATAGACATTTTTCAAAAGAGGAAATCCAAATGGCCAACAGGCACATGAAAAAATGTTCAGGATCACTAACAATCAGGGAAATGCAAATCAAAACCACAATGAGGTTTCACCTCACCCCGGTTAGAATGGCTCACATTCAGAAATCTACCAACAATAGATGCTCCAGAGGATGTGGGGAAACAGGGACACTAACCCACTGTTGGTGGGAATGCAAACTGGTTAAGCCACTATGGAAGTCAGTCTGGAGATTCCGCAGAAACCTGAATATAACTCTACCATACAACCCAGCCATCCCACTCCTTAGAATTTACCCAAAGGAAACTAAATTGGCAACCAAAAAAGCTGTCTGCACATTAATGTTTATTGCAGCTCAATTCACAATAGCTAAGCACAGGAATCCACATAAATGCCCATCAACAATAGACTGGATAAAGAAATTATGGGACATGTACTCTATAGAATACTATACAACAGTCAAAAACAATGAAATCCGGTCATTTGCAACAAGATGGAGGAATCTGGAACACATCATGCTGAGTGAAATAAGCCAGTCCCAGAGGGACAAATATCATATGCTCTCCCTGATCAGTGATGACTAACCTAGCGTCAAAAAGGAAATCTGTTGAAGTGAAATGGACACTATGAGAAACAGTGACTTGATCAGCCCTTGTCATCATTGTTGATGTACAATTTGATAATTTATCCCTCTAGTATTTTTTTGTTCTACTTAAATCTATTGGTTGAACTCTGTAATTAACACACAATTATTCTTAGGTGTTTAAAGTTAACTGAAAAGTGATCTCTGTTAAATATAAGAGTGGGAATTAGAGAGGGAGGAGATTTACAATTTGGGACATGCTCAAGCTGACTTGCCCCTAGTGGTGGAGTTAGAAATGTGTCAGGGGATTCCAATACAATCCCATCAATGTGGCATGTACCATCTCACAAGTCCAAGTGATCAATTTCAGGTCACAATAGATCATAATGATAGGTCTAAGAATCACAGGATCACATAAACAAGACTAGTGTCTGCTAATACTAACTGATAGAATTAAAAATGGAGAGAACGATCCAACATGGGAAGCAAGATACACAGCAGACTCATAGAATGGCAGAGGCCTTAAACAGCACTCTGGCCTCGGAATTAGCCCTTAAGGCATTTGGATCAGGCTGAAAAGCCCATGAGAGTATTTCAGGCATGCAAAGGCAAGACACTCTAAAAAAAAAAAAAAAAGAGGACCTAAATGAAAGATCTCTGCGAGTGAGATCCCAGTAGAAAGAACAGGGCCATCAAAGAAGGAGGTACCTTTCTCTGAAGGGAGGAGAGAACTTCCACTTTGACTATGGCTTTGTCAAAATAAAATCAAAGTCAGCGAGCTCAAAAGGCTTCCATGGCCTTGCAACTCATGACTAGAGCCTGGGGAGATTGCTGACACCATTAACAAGAGTGTCAATTTGTTACCTTAACAACAGGAGTCACTGTACACTTACTCCTCATGTAGGATCTCTGTCCTTAATGTGTAGTTCAGTGTGAATTGATGCTATGACTACTGCTCAAACAGTATTTTGCACTTTGTGTTCTGTTGGGGTAAACTGAATAAATCTTTACTTAATATATACTAAATTGATCTTCTGTATATAAAGATAATTGAAAATGAATCTTGATGTGAATGGAATGGGAGAGGGAGCGAGAGATGGGAGGGTTGTGGGTGGGAGAGAAGTTATGGGGGGAAAAAGCCATTGTCATCCATAAGCTGTACTTTGGATATTCATATTTACTAAATAAAAGTTAAAAAAAAAGAAAGGGAACTATAGACCAATATTCCTGATGACCATAGACACTAAAATCCTAAACAAAATATTAGACAACACATTAGAAAGATCACTCACTGAAACAATTGGGATTTATTCCTGGTATGCTGGGATTCTTCAACCTCCAAAATTCAATAAACATGATTAACCACATTAACAAGCTGAAGACCAAAAACCATGATTATCTCAATGAGGCAGAGAAAGCATTTTATGTAATTCAGCATCCTTTTATCATGCAAACCTTAAGCAAATTGGATATATGAAGAAACATACTTCAACATAATCAGAGCAATTTATAACAAACCCACATCCATCGTGCTACTGAATGAGGAATTAATTGGAGGTATTCCCATTAAGATCCAGAAGCAGACAAGGATGCCCACTCTCACCATTGCTATTTAGTATAGTCCTTGGAGATCCAGCAGGAAAGAAAAAGAAATCAAAGGAATACAAATAGAAAAGGAACAAATCAAACTACCCCTATTGCTGATGACATGAGTCTATATATTGGGAACCCAAAAGACTTCATAAACAGAGTATTGAAACTCATAAAACAGTTTGATAAAGTAGATGGATATAAAAATCAACACAGAAAAATCAATATACTTTGTATACATAGACAATGCCATAGCTGATAAAGAACTTCTAAAGTCAATCCCATTCCCAATAGCTATAAAAATTTAAATATCTTGGAATAAATTTAACCAGGGATGTCTAAAGACTCTACAATGAAAATTATAAAACATTAAAGAAAGAAAGAGAGGAAGACCTAAAAAAGTGGAAAAATCTTCCATTTTCATAGATTGGAAGAATCTACATCTTCAAAATGTCCATACTACCAAACGCAGTTTGGAGCAGAATATCAGTTTGGAGCAGAATAGAAACTCCAGAAATAAATCCATACATCTACAACAACTTGTCTTTGACAAAGCAGCAAAAATCAACTCCTGGAGCCAAGACAGTTTCTTCAATTGTTGGTGCTGTGAAATCTGGATCTCCACATGCAGAAGTATGAAACAAGACCTCTATCTCACATCTTACACAAAAATACACTCAAAATGGATCAGAGACCTAAATCTATGATATTACACCCTAAAATTACTACAGAACATTGGGAAACCCTCCAAGACATTGGCATAGAGAAAGACTTCTTGAAAAAGCCCCAGAAGCACAGGTAAAGCCAAAATTGACAAATGGGATTATATCAAACTGAGAAGCTTCTGCACTGTAAAAGAAACATTCAGCAAAGTGAAGAGGCAACTGGCAGAATGGGAGAAAATATTTGCAAACAATGCAACTGACAAAGGATTAACTTCCAGAATCTATAAAGAGCTCAAGAAACTCAACAACAAGACAAACAACCTACTTAAGAAATGGGCAAAAGAACTGAACAGACATTTTTCAAAAGAAGAAATTCAAATGGCCAATAGACATATGAAAAAATGCTCAGGATCACTAGCCATCAGAGAAATGCAAATTAAAACCGTAACAAGGTTTCACTTTAACCCAATTAGAATGGCTCTCAAACAGAAATCAACAAACAAAAATGCTGGCAAGGATGTGGTTAGAAGTGAAACTTAATCTACTGTTGTTGGGAATGTAAACTGGTACAGGTACTGTAGGAGACAGTATGGAGATACCTCAGAAAGCTGAATATATACCTTCCATATGAGCCAGCCATCCCACTGCTGGGAACTTGTCCAAAGGAAATGAAATCAGCATATGAGAATCTCTTTCCTCATGTTCATTTAAGCTCAATTTACAACAGGTAGGATATGGAATCAACCCAGATGTCCATCAGTTGAAGACTGGATAAAGAAATTATAGTATATATGCACTATGGAATATACTCAGTGGTTAAAAAAATACATAATCCTGGCCGGCGCCGCGGCTCACTAGGCTAATCCTCCACCTTGCAGTGCCAGCACACCAGGTTTTAATCTGGTCGGGGTGCTGGATTCTGTCCCGGTTGCCCCTCTTCCAGGCCAGCTCTCTGCTGTGGCCAGGGAGTGCAGTGGAGGATGGCCCAAGTGCTTGGGCCCTGCACCCCATGGGAGACCAGGAGAAGTACCTGGCTCCTGCCATCAGATGAGCGCATTGCGCCAGCTGCAGCGCGCTGGCCACGACGGCCATTGGATGGTGAACCAATGGCAAAGGAAGACCTTTCTCTCTGTCTCTCTCTTTCTCTCACTGCCCACTCTGCCTGTCAAAAAAAATACATAATCCTCTCTTTTCCAACAAAATGGATTTAACTGGAAATCATTATACTTTGTGAAATAAGCCAGTCACAAAAACACAAATACCATATAGTCTCAATGATCTGTGTTAATTAATAGCATGCTTAAAATGTAAACTCTGGGAGTGAGATTGACACTTTGAGATGTAATTATTTTGAGCAGCCCTAGTCTTGACTGTCAGGGAACAACATTTTTCTTGCTTGTTTGTGTTTGTTCTTTACTTCTTTTTTTCCTTCATACTGATAGGTGAACACTCTACTTGGTGTAGGGTTAATTTTATGAGTATAAAAATTAACTAAAAATTGATCTCTATAAGAATAACAATGAGAAAAGAGAAGGGAGGAGGAAGAAAGTTGAGAGTTTGGGTGGGAGGGAGTAGGGGGGGAAAGAAGCATTATGTTCCCAGACTTCTATATATTAAATTCATGAAATTATATTCCTTAAACAAAATATTTTTTAAAAAAAGTAAAAGGGAAGGATCTCTAGAAAGGAAGATATAAATATCATTAATGCAGATATTATTAAATATTAGAAAATCATGTAAAAGTAAACCAAAAACTCTTGGAAATAGAATTCAATAGATAGCTAACTGAAAATACAATAACAACAGATTTTTAAATATTTGGTAGGAAACAAATAATTGAAATAGATCTTCTTGGCAAATATTGTAAATTGGCTCACCTTAGTCTTATTTGACAACTTTTAATTTGCTTTCCTCTGTGCCTCAGAGGGCTAAAATCTATTTCAAAATTCTATCTCCTTATTGAAGGCTATGGGAATGTGACTTGATTTTGAAAAAAACACATGCCTATACAAGGCTTGGATTCAAAATGAATTCTGTGATATGTGGTCAACATGAAGGAACTTCATTTATTCTGGCAAGCTTAGAGACAGGGCACCTGCTTATTTGGATGCAACTATGGTAGCAGTTTGGTATCCAGCCACCCACCATCATTGGTATGAGGAAGGAACTTGTAATGACAAAATTATTTCTAATAAAATATGCTCATCCTTCAATTGAGTAATTTTCCTGGCATATTTTTACTGTCACAGCAGTAGCAAAACATGATATTATAGCACTCACAGTGTGTCTGTGAGTTATTTGGTACATTAAAATAAATTGATTTTTGCTTATAATAGTGAAATTTTGACTCATTTTTGATAACAAAATCTTTAACAAATCCAATAGGGCAATAATAGATATATAATAAATAGATGATAGAGAGAGAGAGAGAGAAATGACAGATAATTATAATAGATGATGAGTTGTCTATAAGGCATTTATACAAATGGAAATGTCTGGATCAATGACATTTGGGACGATCTTAATCTCACTGATTTTTAAAATTGTTAATTATATTAATATTGTGCATTTGCTGCAAAGAAACTGCAATATTAGGTAGAAAATATGAAGTACAACCAGAGACTTTCTTCTTTATGCCGTATTATTAAAAGTAGAATGATCTCTATGACAGAGACTGCTCTTAAAAAAACATACTGCATATAAGCACATAAATATATGTCTGTTGCTTCTTCATGGGGACATACCCCTTGCCATGGGGTATGGATACACTGTTATCTTCATGATCACACTATAAGGATAAGCACACTATAAGGGATGCTTATACCAAACCTGACCCACATAAACATGCCATGAGCAATCCTCTATGCCCTCTGCTTCCCTCTCTAGCTGATGTTAATGCCTCTGGTGACCTTGGAATTCACATGTTGAAACAAAAAGTAACCATCAGTCTGTCCTGGATGTCTGCATAGGGAAAGCCCAACTATCTACTCAAATGACAGCCATAACTACTAGATGAGAAAGAAAACAAATCCATTTTTTTAAGACTCTGTATTTTGTTGTCTATTATGTAGCATACTCAACATTAATATAGTCTTCGAATTTCTGTTCATCTTCCATATTTTGTAGCCTTCAGTTTTTGAAATTAGGATTACTTGTAGTGTTATTCTATGCCTTTTGTTTAATTTCCCTAAAAGCTGCCTTGTTTCAGCACCTGGAGATGGTTCTTAAAACGCTTATCTGTAGTAGAACACACAGAAATTGTTCAAATTATATAGAATAATGTTGGGATGTTCCTCCAGCTTTAAAAGCAAGAAATTCTGTCCTATATTGTTATTTTTCTTAGCATTGCTACAATTTAATATATTACTAATTACCTATTCTTACACTGACATATTTTAATAAATTTTTATTTGAAATGATTTCTCTTGTAGACTATTTTTTTTAGCAACAAATTGGAATTACTTATGTAAAGAGTGGGAATAAGAGAGAGAAGAGATGTACAATTTGGGACATGCTCAAGCTGACTTGCCCCAAATGGTAGAGTTAGAAACGTGCCAGGGGATTCCAATTCAATCCCATCAAGGTGGCATGTACCAATGCCATCTCACTAGTCCAAGTGATCAATTTCAGGTCACAATTGGTCACAATGATAGGATTAAGAGTTGACATAAACAAGACTAGTGTCTGAAAATACTAACCCATAGAATAAAAAAGGGAGAGAACAATGCAACATGGGAAGTGAGATACACAGCAGACTCATAGAATGGCAGATGTCCTAAACAGCACTCTGGCCTCAGAATCAGCCCTTAAGGCATGCGGATCCAGCTGAAAAGCCCATGAGAGTATTTCAGGCATGGAAAGCCAAGACACTCTGGGGGAAAAAATGACCTAAATGAAAGATCTCTGTGAGTGAGATCCCAGTGGAAAGAACAGGTCATCAAAGAAGGAGGTACCTTTCTCTGAAGGGAGGAGAGAACTTCCACTCTGACTCCGACCTTGTCTAAATATGATCAGAGTTGGCAAACTCAAAAGGCTTCCATAGCCTTGGCAACTCATGACAAGAGCCTAGGGTGATTACTGACACCATAAACAAGAGTGTCAAATTGTTAAGTCAACAACATGAGTCACTGTGCACTTACTTCTCATGTAGGATCTCTGTCCTTAATGTGCTGTACATTGTGATTTAATGCTATAACTAGTACTCAAACAGTACTTTATACTTTGTGTTTCTGTATGGGTGCAAAGTGTTGAAATCTTTACTTAATTTATACTAAATTGATCTTCTGTATATAAAGAGAATTGAAAATGAAGCTTGATGTGAATGGAATGGGAGAGGGAGCAGGAGAGGGGAGGGTTTCGTGTGGGAGGAAAGTTATGGGGGGGAGCCATTGTCATCCATAAGCTGTACTTTGGAAATTTATATTCATTAAATAAAAGTCAAAAAAAGATTTATTTCATTTATGTGAAAGGCAATTATGGGGGGTGGAGGGGAATAAAGGGAGAGAGAGATCTTCCATCTGCTGCTTCATGCCCCAAATGGCCACAACGACCGGTGTTAAGTGAGGCTGAAACCAGAAGCCAGGACTTCATCCAGGTCTCCCATGTGGATTCAGGTGCCCAAGGATTTGGGCCATCCTCTGCTGCTTTCCCAGGCACATTAGCAGGGAGCTGGATTGGAAATGCAGCATCTGGGGCTTGAACCAGCACCCAGCACCCATATGGGATGTTGGCACTGTAGGCAGCCTATTAGCCAGCTATGCCACAACACCAACCCCTAGTGAGAGGTCTTCAGATCATTGAGAGCTTGCCCTTAGAGTGTTGTCCTTGGGAAAAAATTGGTTACTTAAGCTGAGTTCATCCTAGTTTCTCTCTCTGTGCCTGGTGGCTCACCAGATGATCGCCCCTCTGGAAAAGCTCTCCATTGCCAGTTTCCATTAGTTGCCAGAGTCATGGGACCATCTGAGCCTGATCTGTGATCCTCCCAAACTGTGAGCTGTAAAGACCATTTTCCTTCCCAAGAAGTTCTTTTCAGTTATGTCTATTTTAAGAAAGCTAATAAGCTACTGAATCAAAATTGGGGTCCATTGGAGCCAAATTCTCAGATCTGATATTGATGAATCCCTAGATTATTCAAGGTTCATCTTTACTGTGGCCTGGTTTCTTAACATTCCATGATTCCTCAAGCACATGTGCTCAATATTTTCTTTCATATATTTTTATTTATCACTGCATGTTGTGCTTTCCAGATTCAGTCTTTTTTCAGAGTCATCTTAATTTATTCTGCACTCACCATTTTTTTTTTTTTTTGGACAGGCAAAGTGGACAGTGAGAGAGAGAGAAAGAAAGGGCTTTCTTTTCCGTTGGTTCATCCCCCAATGGCTGCTGCGGCAGCCACGCTGATCCGAAGCCAGGAGCCAGGTGCTTCTCCTGGTCTCCCATGCAGGTACAGGGCCCAAGCACTTGGGCCATCCTCCACTGCACTCCTGGGCCACAGCAAAGAGCTGGACAAGAAGAAGAGCAACCAGGACAGAATCCGGCGCCCTGACCCGGACTAGAACCCAGGGTGCCTGCGCCACAGGCGGAGGATTAACCTATTGAGCCGCGGAGCCGGCCTGCACTCATAATTTAACTGCAGTCTTCTTAATTCAAGGAATGAGTTTTAGCGGTATTTTTAAAATTTACACTTACTTGAAAGGCAGAGAGGAGAGAGACAGAAAAGAGAAGGGGGAGAGAAGTGAGAGGGAGAGACAGAGAGATTGCACCTACTTATTGACTCCCCAAATGCCTGCAACAGCCAGGACTAAGTCAAAATTGAATTCAAAGGCCAGGAACTCCATCCAGGTCTCCCAAGTGAATATCAGGGATCCAAGTTCCTGAACCATCACTTATGCCTCCCTGGTACACTAGCAGGGAGCTGTATCAAAAATGGAGGTCACTCCAATATAGAATAGGACTGAGCAAGTAACAGCTTAACCCACCATACCACAATGCCCATTTAGAGACAGGCTCTTATTTTTCTTTTTAATCTCCATACCTCTTATAACAATAGGATATATAGCTTTTGCTATATTTTACATATCTTTGCTGTATTTTAATTAAATTGATTTAATTAAATTGTTCACGTATTCATATTCACTTAGTATTTCTGCTTGTAACCTGCCACTAAAACCCAGTTTCCATGACAATCCTGGATGATAGAAGCCCTTTCTTCTAAGATGTGCATAGTGGTAACAAGAAAAAATGGAGTCCTATATGGAATAAGTCGAAAAAAAAAATTGTTTCTGAAATCATTAACACTAATACCTTGAGGAAAAAATAATTGAGCAGCAGTTTTGGTCACACAAAATGGGATGATTTTACACTTAGCAATATATTGATTAACAGGATTGATAGGGAATTTAACTAATTTTTCAACTTTATGTCATTTAGAAATATATTCTAATCCTCAAGTCCCAACTGAAGCTGTATATTTAGAATAAAATGCATTCTTTGCATCAAGCTTATTAAAGTAAAAGCAACTGGCACTTTTGCACAATCTGCTATCAATCCTACAAGTGTATACTCTGCAGAAATTCTCTCAGCTTAGTTGATACACCAAACATTGTACAATGATAGATCTTTTTGAAATTTTATGATAAATTTTGACAAGAAGGCTTTATGCTCTTGTCAGGTATAAGAGTTATGTAAACACCAAATATATTTGTCTTATGGAAAGCTTAAACTTAGGAAGGGAGTATAAAACTTTTCTATGTGTCAAGAGCTGTTACAGACTGAAAATGCAGGGCAGCATTTAAATAATGAAAATCCACAAACAGTATGCCATTATCTGGACTATATTGGTATATATTTTTCATGATAGGCTTAAAAGGGGGAAAAGAATAATTTTATTGATTATATTAAAATCATATAATTTAATAACAACTTTCAGTCAAATGGGATAATTTTAAACATGTTATAAATCTAGGATTTCATTTACAAAAACTTTAATTAAATGGCTTATGTGTATGCAATAGACTATTATCCATCTATAATAAAGAATTAACATGGTACAACATGGTTGAATCTTGAAAATATTATGTTAGATTATATAACTATAAACAAAAATGATACAGATTCTACTCACATGAAATTTCTAGGTATAACAATAAAAAAAACAGAAAGTAGATTAGAGTTACCAGTGACTGAGGGAGGTATGAATAAGGAGACCTTGCTTAAAGACTGCAGATTTGAGTTGATGGGGAAATTTGAAAAATAGTGAAGATGTTTACATAACATCATGAATGAAATTAATACCACTGAGTTCTATACTTTAAACTGGCTAAAGTGGCAAATATTACATTACATGATCTGTCATAGTAAAAAAGAAAACAATTAAAGTAATGAGTGGTTATATGGCAAATAATAAAAGTACCGTTGAATATTTTGTATTGTTTAGTGTTATATCTTCATTACTTTATGTAAATATATTTGAAATAGATCCAGCAGTATAATGAAATCATTCATGGATTTGAATGTCTTGAGTCTTTATTTTGCCTTCCACAAGTAAATCCTTAATCAATCATAGATTCTTTCTCTAGTTTTAAAACTTCACCATGATACTTGGAGGAAAACTTTTAAAATAATAGTACATATTCTACAGAAACTCCACAGTTACTTATTTCTGAAAGGTCTAGTTATTTTAAAAATTTCTAGTGAATATCATTTAATAGACTACTCAAAGAATTCTCATTTCTTGATTATACTCATAAATAGGAAACCATTCTAATCTAAATTTAAATGTCAAGGTACAAAATGGACTGACTTACTGGGAAACGCATACCATGAACTTCACAGTTTCAACTCTGCATGTTGATCATTATCCTTCTGACCATGCGCAGAAAGAAATAAAGAAATGTCATCATAAGAAATTTCTGATCAATGTCAAACTGCATTCTGATTACCACTGGCTTGTTGGCCTATAGTATTGATGTGCAAAACTTTCTGCAGTTATAAATTATAATCTACTTACAAATCATGAAAATTTTATCCACAGAAATGGCAGAGGTAGTCAATATGGAAGTAAAGGTGTGAACACAAACTGTTTTTACTAAAGAAGACACAAGTGGCCTGGTGTTGTGGTGCAGTGGGCTAAGACACTGCCTACTAAGCTAGCATCCCACGTGGATGCCAGTTTGAGACACGATTGCTCCACTTCTGATACAGCTCCCTGCTAATGCACCTGAGAAAGCAGTGAGATGCCCAAAGTGTTTGGCTCCTACACCCACATGGGAGACCTGAAGAAATTCTGGGCTCTTGACTTTGGCCTGGCATAGCTCTGGTCATTGAGGCCATTTGGAGAGTTGAACCCATGGTTCTAAGATCTTTATCCATGTATATCCCTCTCTCTTTCTCTGTATCTCAGCTTTTCAAATAAATGTAAATAAATAAAAACAAGGCAAGAGGATTCTTTGTGAGACTTAGGTTTCTATAGTATTTAATGTCTGGAACAAGATAGTTTTTAATGTCATGCTTCCTGTTCCCCAATAAGTAATCACAACATACATTGTGTTTCTTTCTTTGGGAATATTTGAATATTGCCTCAATGCCTGAAACAAATTGGAAACATCGATTTTGATAAAACAGTGAAATTAGTCATAAGCTTTGGTGAGGAATATCATTGCCTTTTTCCTCTTCAAAACTACATTTTGAGGTGGGTATAAAAGATAGGGATCTCACTTTCTTGGACATATATTTTCTAGCTTTCTGAAAATGTTATAATATATGTCCTCTATCATATAATTATATACTTGTGGTTTGAAGATAAAAGTACTAGAATTCCAAAGTGGCTGAATAGGGGAAAGACATACTGAATTTGACCAGGAATATATAAAAGAAAAAAAAAGTGTAAGGTGTACACTCTTAGGGGAGGGTTGGAGAGAAGTTCACAGTGGAAATTCTACAGGAAGAATGCTGTGAGGCAGTGTGAAAAGTGAAGACACTTGATGGTCGGCGGCAAGATGGCGGAATAGGAAGGGAGCACACTGATAGTCTGGGGAGAGACAGTTTAATAAAAGTGGAGATACCGCAGGTTAAAGGAAGAGTAGGGGAAGAAACAGCAGAGTAAACTCTTCCGGAACTAGTGATTCACAGTGGACCTGTGTGGAGAGCATGGGAGCCCACAGTTCGGGACACCAGTGGCAGACTCAACACACCAGCGCTGGAACGCGAGGTGAGCAGAACCGCAATAACCCAAGACACCGGCAGGCAAGTGGAAAGAGGAGACTAGAGGGAATGACCCTGTGGGGATAAGTTCACCAGGCTAACTAGAAGAGAGAGAGAGAAAAAAAAAGTGACCGATACGGACACAAGTTTCTCTCTCTGCTCACCTCTCAAAGGCGAGCAAGACAAAGAGCAGGCGCCATCTTGGACATACATCATAAGCAGGGCAACCTCAGGTCTGCACCGGCCCTGAGCCTAGCAGCAAAATCTGACTCTGGGGAGGGGGGTTAATTAACAGGAGATTAGGACCTAGTGAATGTGTGGTGCTACTGAATTGAGACTGTGAAAAAACAGATGGTGGGGGAAAGAACTCACGGAATTCATGTGAGTACTCTCCAGAGACTACAATTTGGTCCTTGGCAACCCAGTGGGAGACTGCAGAATTTGAGTGCACACTGAGGGCAGGACAGATTCCCTATGTGGTCAATTGGGAAAGAGCTTCGGATCTCTGGCTCCTGTGGGTATATCATTTGCCTGCTAACTACCTCCAATTCCATTCAGCTATGTGGAATTACTTCCCTTTTGAATCAAAAAAAAAAAAAAAAAAAAAAGAAAGAAAGAAAGAGAGAGAGGTTTACCATGCCTAAACTGGGAGTGTCACCTTTGGCATACTCTTAACCCTGAGGAACCAAACAGAGCTCTCAGGCCACACCCATCTCAAGCATCTAAGGCTCCATCAAAAACAGACTGTCCACTTAATCTAGAGTCATAGTATAACAAAAAAAACACCACAGTGAAGAAACCAAAGAATATCTCCAACATGCCAAATAACAAATGCAAAAACTGAGGTAATAAGAACAAGGAAGACACTATGACGCCCCCAAATGAAAAAGACACCCCAATTCAAGATTATGAATGTGATGACATAGAATAAATGTAAGAAGCGCATCTCAAAAGATTGATAAGAACATTAAGAAGTTCTCAAAAACAAATTCTTGAACTACAGAAATCCTTAATGGACAAGACAGAAAATCTCTCTCATGAAAATGAAATATTAAGGAGGAATCAAAATGAAATGCAGAAACCAGTAGAACATGACTGTGATACTGATAAAAATAATAATGAAATGAAGAATTCAATAGATCAAATGACAAACACATTAGAGAGCCTTAAAAACAGAATGGGTGAAGCAGAAGAGACAATATCGGACTTAGAAGACAGAGCACAGGAAAGGATACAGTCAAACCAAAGAAAAGAAGAGGAAATAAGAAATCTAAAAAATATTGTTGGGAATCTTCAGGATACTATTAAAAAAACCAACATTCGGTTCTAGCAGTTCCTGAAGGCATGGAGAGGGAGAAAAGATTAGAAGGCCTTTTTAGTGAGATACTTGCAGAAAATTTCCCAAGTTTGGAGAAGGACAGACATCCTAGTACAGGAAGCTCATAGAACCCCCAGTAAACATGACCAAAAGAGATTCTCACCATGACACGTTGTAATTGAACTCACCACAGTGAAACAGAAAGAAAAGATCCTAAAATGTGCAAGAGAGAAACGTCAGATTAATCACAGATGATCTCCAATTAGAAGTACAGCAGACTTCTCATCAGAAACCCTAAAAGGTAGAAGGGAATGGCGAAATATAGCCCAGGTACTAAGAGAGAAAAACTGCCAGGCCAGAATATTATATCCTGCTAAGCTCTCATTTGTGAACGAAGGTGAAATAAAGACTTTTCATAGCAAACAGAAATTGAAAGAATTTGTCGCCACTCGTCCAGCCCTGCAAAAGATGCTTAAAGATGTGTTACACAAAGAAACACAGAAACACGGTCATCAATATGAAAGAGGGTAAAGGAAGGAAACATCAAAGCAAAAGATCACAGGGAATTCAAAGCATATATTTATATTCGAAAATATCTTTGGCAAATGGCAGGACAAAGTTACCACTTATCAATAGTCACATTGAATGTTAATGGCCTGAACTGTCCAGTTAAAAGACACAGGTTGGCTGATTGGGTTAAGGAACAAAACCCATCTATTTTCTGCTTACAAGAAACACAGCTTTCCAACAAAGATGTATACAGACTGAAAGTGAAAGGCTGGAAAAAGATATACCATGCCAACAGAAATGAAAAAAGAGTGGGCGTAGCCATCTTAATATCAAACAACATAAACTATACCACAAAAACTGTTAAGAGAGACAAAGAGGGCACTACAAAATGATTAAGGGATCAATTCAACAGGAAGATATAACGATTATCAATGTATATGCACCTAATTACAGGACACCGGTTTATTTAAAAGATTTGTTAAGGGACTGAAAGGGAGACTTAGACCCCAATACAATAGTACTGGGGGACTTCAATACTCCACTCTCAGAAATAGACAGATCAACAGGACAGAAGATCAACAAGGAGACAGTAGATTTAAACGACACTATAGCCCAAATGGATCTAACAGATATCTACAGAACTTTTCATCCTACACAGAAAGCATTTACATTCTTCTTAGCAGTACATGGAACATTCTCTAGGAATGACCACATACTAGGCCATAAAGCAAGTCTCAGCAAATTCAAAAGAATTAGAATCATGCCATGCAGCTTCTCAGACCATAAAGGAATGAAGTTGGAAATTAGCAACTCAGGAATCCCTAGAGCATACGCAAACACATGGAGATTGAACAACATGCTCCTGAATGAACAATGGGCCATAGAAGAAATTAAATGAGAAATCAAAAATTTTCTGGAAGTAAATGAGGATAACAGCACAACATACCAAAACTTATGGGACGCAGCAAAAGCAGTGTTAAGAGGAAAGTTTATATCAATAGGTGCCTACATGAAGAAATTGGAAAGGCACCTAAATAAATGAGCTTTCAATTGACCTCAAGGATTTAGAAAACCTACAGCAAAACAGACCCAAATCTAGTAGGAGAAGAGAAATAATTAAAATCACAGAAGATATCAACAGGATTGAATCCAAAAAAAAACATTACAAAAAATCAGCCAAACAAGAAGCTGGTTTTTTGAAAAAAAAAAAAAAATAAACAAAATTGACACCCCATTGGCCCAACCAACTAAAAAAAAAGAAGAGAAAAGACCCAAACCAATAAACTCAGAGATGAAAAAGGAAACGTAACAACAGACACGACAGATATAAAAAGAATAATCAGAAAGTACTACAAGGACTTGTATGCCAGCAAACAGGGAAACCTATCAGAAATGGATAGATTCCTGGACACATGCAACCTACCTAAATTGAACCAGGAAGACATCGAAAACCTAAACAGACCCATAACTGAGACAGAAATTGAAACAGTAATAAAGGCCCTCCCAACAAAGAAAAGCCCAGGACCAGATGGATTCACTGCTGAATTCTACCAGACATTTAAAGAAGAACTAACTCCAATTATTCTCAAACTCTTCAGAACAATAAAAAAAGAGGGAATCCTCCCAAATTCTTTCTATGAAGCCAGCATCACCTGAATTCCTAAGCCGGAAAAAGATGCAGCATTGAAAGGGAATTACAGACCAATATCCCTGATGAACATAGATGCAAAAATCCTCAATAAAATTCTGGCCAATAGAATGCAACAACACATCAGAAAGATCATCCACCCAGACCAAGTGGGATTTGTCCCTGGTTATGTAGGCATGGTTCAATGTGCACAAAACAATCAACGTGATACACCACATTAACAGACTGCAGAACAAAAACCATATGATTATCTCAATAGATGCAGAGAAAGCATTTGATAAAACACAACACCCTTTCATGATGAAAACTCTAAGCAAACTGGGTATGGAAGGAACATTCCTCAATAAAATCAAAGCAATTCATGAAAAACCCACGGCCAGCATCCTATTAAATAGGGAAAAGTTGGAAGCATTTCCACTGAGATCTAGTGCCAGACAGGGATGCCCACTCTCACCACTGCTATTCAATATAGTTCTGGAAGTTTTAGCCAGAGCTATTAGGCAAGGAAAAGAAATTAAAGGGATACGAATTGGGAAGGAAGAACTCAAACTATCCCTCTTTGCAGATGATATGATTCTTTATTTAGGGGATCCAAAGAACTCTACTAAGAGACTATTGGAACTCATAGAAGATTTTGGCAAAGTAGCAGGGTATAAAATCAATGCACAAAAATCAACAGCCTTTGTATACACAGGCAATGCCATGGCTGAGGAAGAATTTCTAAGATCAATCCCATTCACAATACCTACAAAAACAATCAAATACCTTGGAATAAACTTAACCACGGACGTTAAGGATCTCTACGATGAGAAGTAAAAAACCTTAAAGAAATAAATGAAGAGGATACCAAAAAATGGAAAAATCTTCCATGCTCATGGATTGGAAGAATCAATATCATCAAAATGTCAATTCTCCCAAAAGCAATTTACAGATTCAATGCAATACCAAAAAATTCCTGAAGACATGCTTCTCAGATCTGGAAAAAATGAGCTGAAATTCATATGGAGACACAGGAGACCTCCAATAGCTAAAGCAATCTTGTACAACAAAAACGAAGCTGGAGGCATCACAATACCAGATTTCAGGACATACTACAAGGTAGTTGTTATCAACACAGCATGGTACTGGTACAGAAACAGATGGATAGACCAATGGAACAGAATTGAAACACCAGAAATCAATCCCAACATCTACAGCCAACTTATATTTGATCAAGGATCCAAAACCAATCCCTGGAGTAAGCACAGTCTATTCAATAAATGGTGCTGGGAAAATTGGATTTCCATGTGCAGAAGCATGAAGCAAGACCCCTACCTTTCACCTTAGACAAAAATTCACTCAACATGGGTTAAAGACTTAAATCTATGACCCGACACCATCAAATTATTAGAGAACATTGGAGAAACTCTGCAAGATATAGGTACCGGCAAAGGCTTCTTGGAAAAGCCTCCAGAAGCACAGGCAGTCAAAGCCAAAATTAACATTTGGGATTGCATTACATTGAGAAGTGTTTGTACTTCAAAAGACACAGTCAGGAAAGTGAAGAGGCAACCAACAGAATGGGAAAAAATATTCGCAAACTATGCAGCAGATAAAGGGTTGATAACCAGAATCACAAAGAAATCAAGAAACTCCACAACATCAAAACAAACAACCCACTTAAGAGATGGGCAAAGGACCTCAATAGACATTTTTCAAAAGAGGAAATACAAAGGGCCAACAGACACATGAAAAAATGTTCAAATCCCTAACAATCAGGGAAACGCAAATCAAAACCACAATGAGGTTTCACCTCACCCCGGTTAGAATGGCTCACATTCAGAAATCTACCAACAATAGATGCTGGAGAGGAAGTGGGGACAAAGGGACACTAACCCACTGTTGGTGGGAATGCAAACTGGTTAAGCCACTATGGAAGTCAGTCTGGAGATTCCTCAGAAACCTGAATACAACCCTACCATACAACCCAGCCATACCACTCCTTGGAATTTACCCAAAGGAAATTAAATTGGCAAACAAACAAGCTGTATGCACATTAATGTTTATTGCAGCTCAATTCACAATAGCTCAGACCTGGAACCAACCCAAATTCCCATCAACAGTAGACTGGATAAAGAAATTATGGGACACGTACTCTATAGAATACTATACAGCAGTCAAAAACAACGAAACCCGGTCATTTGTAACAAGATGGAGGAATCTGGAAAACATTTTGCTGAGTGAATTAAGCCAGTCCCAAAGGGACAAATATTATATGTTCTCCCTGATTGGCGACAAATAACTGAGCACCAAAGGGGAAACCTGTTGAAGTGAAATGGTCACTATGAGAAACAGTGACTTGATCAGCTCTTGTCCTGACTGTTGATGTACAATGTAATACTTTATCCATTTTAATATTTTATCTTTGTTTTGTTCTAGTACTATTGGTTGAACTCTGTAATTAACACACAATTATTCTTAGGTGTTTAAATTTAACTGAAAAGTGATCCCTGTTAAATATAACAGTGGGAATAAGAGAAGGAGGAGATGTACAATTTGGGACATGCTCAATCGGACTTGCCCCAAATGGTGGAGTTAGAATCATGCCAGGGATCCCAATACAATCCCATCAATGTGGCATGTACCAATGCCATCTCACTAGTCCAAGTGATCAATTTCTGTTCACAGTTGGTCACACTGATAGGTCTAAGAGTCAAAGGGATCACACAAACAAGTCTAGTGTCTGCTAATACTAGCTGATAGAATCAAAAAGGCAGAGAACGATCCATCATAGGAAGCGGGATACACAGTAGACTCCTAGAATGGCAGATGTCCTAAACAGCACTCTGGCCTCAGAATCAGCCCTTAAGGCATTTGGATATGGCTGAAGAGCCCATGAGAGTATTTTAGGCATGGAAAGTCAAGACACCCTGGAAAAAAAAAAAAGAAGACCTAAATGGAAGATCGCTGCAAGTGCGATCCCAGTGGAAAGAACGGGGCCATCAAAGAAGGAGGTACCTTTCTCTGAAGGGAGGAGAGAACTTCCACTTTGACTATGACCCTGTTGGAATAAGATCGAAGTCGGTGAACTCAAAAGGCTTCCATAGCCTAGGCAATTCATGACTAGAGCCTAGGGAGATTACTGACGCCATAAACAAGAGTGTCAAATTGTTAAGTCTACAACATGAGTCACTGTGTAGTTACTTCTCATGTGGGATCTGTCCTTAGTGTGTTGTCCAATGTGAAGTAATGCTATAACTAGTACTGAAACAGTATTTTACACTTTGTGTTTCTGTGTGGGTGCAAACTGATGAAATCTTTATTTAATATATACTGAATTGATCTTCTGTATATAAAGATAATTGAAAATGAATCTTGATGTGAATGGAATGGGAGAGGGAACGGAAGATGGGAGGGATGTGAGTGGTACATGCTCAAGCTGACTTGCCCCAAATGGTAGAGTTAGAAACATACCAGGGGATTCCAATTCAATCCCATCAAGGTGGCATGTACTAATGCCATCTCACTATTCCAAGTGATCAATTTCAGTTCACAATTGATCATAATGAAAGGACTAAGAGTCAAAGGGAGCACATAAACAAGTCTAGTACCTGCTAACACTAACCGATAGAATAAATAAAGGAGAGAGTGATCCAACATGGGAAGCGAGATACTCAGCAGACTCATAGAATGGCAGATGTCCTAAATAGCACTCTGGCCTCAGAATCAGCCCTAAAGCCATTCAGATCTGGCTGAAAAGCCCATGAGAGTATTTCAGGCATGGAAAGCCAAGACACTCCGGCAAAAGATCTCTGTGAGTGAGATCCCAGTGGAAAGAACAGGTCTTCAAAGAAGGAGGTACCTTTCTCTGAAGGGAGGAGAGAACCTCCACTTTGACTATGACCTTGTCTAAACAAGATAAGAATCGGAGAACTCAGAGGGCTTCCATAGCCTTGGAAACTCATGACTGGAGCATAGGGAGATTACTGATGCCATAGACAGGAGTGTCAATTGGTAAAGTCAACAACAGGAGTCACTGTGCACTTACTCCTCATGTAGGATCTCTGTCCTTAATGTGCTGTGCATTGAGATTTAATGCTATAACGAGTACTCAAACAGTATATTTCACTTTATGTTTCTATGGGGGTGCAAACTGTTGAAATCTTTATTTAATGCATACTAAACTGATCTTCTGTAAAAAAAAAAAAAAAAAAAGGAAAGAAATTATCAATTCCCAACTTGACTCTCACTGGGATTAAACATGACAATAGGTCTGATCTGATTTCATCAGCATTTAAAAAATCATCTATTATTTTTCACTTTATGTTTCTGTGTGGGAGCAAACTGTTGAAATCCTTACTTAATGTTTACTAAGCTGATCTTCTGTATATTAAGATAATCGAAAATGAATCTTGATGTGAATGGAAGGGGAGAGGGAGTGGGAAAGGGGAGGGTTGCGGGTTGGAGGGACGGTATGGGGGGGAAGCCATTGTAATCCATAGGTCGTACTTTGGAAATTTATATTCATTAAATAAAAGTTAAAAAAAAATAAAAAAAAATAAAATGTTCACAAGAGAAATGCCAGATTGCCTTCATAGGATCTCAGGATCTCCAATTAGACTCACAGCTAATTTCTCATCAGAAACCCTACAGGCTAAGAGAGAATGAAGAGACATATTCCAAGTCTTAAGAGAAAAAAAAGTCAACCCATAATGCTGTACCCTGTAAAACTCTCAGAAGGTGAAACAACAATTTTCCATAGCAAACAAAAATTGAAAGAATTTGTCACCACTCATCCACCATTATACACACATAAAAACATAAATATAGTCATCATTAGAAAAGAATGTAAAAGCAGAAAATCTCCTAGTAAAAGTATGAAAGAAATCCGAAGCAATCATTCGAAATGTTTATGGAAAAATGTCAGGACCTAGTTGTTAATTAGCAATAGGAACCTTGAATAGAAGTGGCCTAAATTCTCAAATTAAAAGATACAGACTGGCTGAATTTGTTAAAAAAAAAAAAAAAAAGCCTATCTAATTTCTGCCTACAAGAATCTCACCAACAAAGATATATGCAGACTAAAAGTTAAAGGATGGAAAAAGATATCCCATTCTAATAGAAAGAAAAAAAAGGCAGGTGTAGCCATCCAAATAATAGGGAAACTAGATTGTAACACAAAAACTGTTAAAATAGACAAATAAATGCATTATGTAATAATTAAGGGATCAATTCAATAGGAAAATGTGCCTATAACAATTGTATATGTACCCAATGCCAGGGTGCCTGATTGTTTTAAAAAAGTATTAATGGATATAAAGGGGGACATGGATTGCAATAAAATAGTAACGGGAGATGACAACACCCTATTTTCATCAATGGACAGACGAACTAGGCAGAAAATCAACAACAAAACGACAGTTTTAGTTTATAATATGGATCAAATTGACCTGTTATTCACAGAGCATTCGACCCCACAATTAAAAAATATACCTTCTTTTCACTGGTGCATTTAACACTCTCTAAGATAGATCATATGCTAAGACATAAAGCTATTTTCAGCCAACCGGAAAAAATGAAATCATGCCATGTACCTTTTCTGACAACAATGGAACAAAGCTGGAAATTAACAACTCATGAATCTCCAGGAATTATGTAAACACATGGAGACAACAAAATGCCCCTGAATGAACTGTGCATCATAAAAGAAATCAAGAGAAAAATCAAAAAAATTCTGGAAATGAATGAAATTGGCAATACAACATATCAAGTGTTAGGGAGCCAGCACAGCGGCTCACTTGGCTAATCCTCCTCCTATGGCGCCGGTACCCCAGGTTCTAGTCCCGGTTGGGGCACCAGATTCTGTCCCAGTTGCTCCTCTTCCAGTCCAGCTCTCTGCTGTGGTCTGGGAGGGCAGTGGAGGATGGCCCAAGTACTTGGGCCCTGCACCTGCATGGGAGACCAGGAGGAAGCACCTGGCTCCTGGCTTGGATTGGCACAGCGCGCCAGCCATAGCAGCCATTTGGGGTGTGAACCAACATAAAAGGAAGACCTTTCTCTCTGTCTCTGTCTCTCTCTCTCTCTCTCTCTCTGTCTAACTCTGCCCGTCAAAAAAAAGAGTTAGGGAATATAGCAAATGCAATATTAAGAGGGAAATTTCTAGCAATTAGTGCCTGCATCAAGAAATTGTAAAGACATCAAATAAATTAGCAATAAATGCATCTTAAGGTCCTAGAAAACAGTAACAAACCAAACCCAAAACTGGTAGAAGGAAAGAAATAATTAAAATTAGAGAAGAAATAAACAAAATTGAAACCAGAAAAAGAATACAAATGATCAGTGAAATGAATAGCTGAATTTTAAAAAAAAAATAGACAAAATTGATACACCATTGGCCCAACTAACTCACCCAAAATAATAAGACCCAAATCAATAAAATCAGAAATGACAGAGTAGATGTAACAATAGATACCACAGAAATAAAAAGAATAATCAAGAATTATTACAAACATCTATATGTCAAAAAATTGGAAAATCTGGAAGAATAGGATAGATTCTATTTCAGGCAATCTACCAAAATTCAGGCATGAAGACATTTAAACCTAAACAGAACAATAACCAAGATGAAGATGGATTCTGTAACAAAGACACTCCCAAAAAAGAAAAGTCCAAGAGCAGACAACTTTGCTGCTAAATTCTACCACACTTTTAAGGAACTAATTTCAATTCTTCTCAAGCTATTCAAAACAACTATAAGGAAGGAAATCTTCCAAACTCTTAGTATGAGGCTAGAATCACCTTAATTTCAAAACCAGAAATAGAAACAAGAAAGACAGTTATAGACTAATATCACTGACAAACATAGATGCAAAAATCCTCAACAAAATACTAGCTAAGCAAATCCAAAAACACATTAAAAGATCAGTTACCTGGACTAAGTGGGATTTAACCCTATTATGTAGGGATAGTTCAACATTTGCAAATCAATATAAGTGATACATCAATTAACAAACTAAAAACAAAAACAATACAATTATCTCAATAGATGTAGAGAAAGCATTTGATAAAATGTAACATTCTTTCATGATAAAAAAAAATCTTCAGAAAATTTAGTATAGAAGGAACATTCCTCAAGACAATCAAGGCAACCTATGACAAACCCACAGCCAGCATCACACTGAATGGGGAAAAGATGGAGGCATTTCCATTAAGATCTGGAACCAGACATGGATGTCCACCTTCATCATTACTATTCAATATAGTCCTGGAAGTTTTAGCCAGAGACATTAGACAAGGAAAAAAAAAATCAAAGGAATACAAATTGGAAAGGAAGAAATTAAATTGCCCCTATTTGCAGATGACATGGTTCTCTATAAATGATTCCACTAAAAGACTATTCACATACAAGAGTTTAGTATAGCAGCAGGACATAAAATTAACACACAAAAATTAATAGCCTTTGTATACCCAGACAATACCATCACTGAGAAAGAACTTCTAAGATCAGTCCTGTTCATAATAGCTATATAAAAGTCAAATACCTTGGAGTAAATTTAAACACGGACATCAAAGATTTCTATGATGAAAATTATAATATATTGAAGAAAGAAATAGAAAACACACAAAAAATGGAAAAATCTTTCATGTTCATGGATCAAAAGAATCACTATTGGCTGGCGCCATGGCTCACTAGGCTAATCCTCCACCTGCAGTGCTGGCACCCTGGGTTCTAGTTCTGGATTGGGGCACCGGATTTTGTTCCGGTTGCTCCTCTCCCAGTCCAGCTCTCTGCTGTGGCCCAGGAGGGCAGTGGAGGATGGCCCAAGTGCTTGGGCCCTGCACCCGCATGGGAGACCAGGAAAGCACCTGACTCCTGGCTTCGGATCAGCGTGATGTACCAGCCGCAGCGCACTGGCCACGGCGGCCATTGGAGTGTGAACCAACGGCAAAAGGCAAACCTTTCTCTCTGTCTCTCTCTCACTCAGTGTCCACTCTGCCTGTCAAAAAAAAAAAATCACTATTATCAAAATGTCCATACTACTGAAAGCAATTTACAGATTCAAAGTGATCCCAATCAAAACACCAACTCCTTTCTTCTCAGATCTAGAAAAAATGATGCTAAAATTTATATGGAAACACAAGAGAATCTGTATAGCTAAAGCAATCTTAGACAACAAAAATAAAGCCAGAGACATCATAATACCAAATTTCAAGGCATAATACATGGCAGTTATAATAAAAACAGCCTGGTACTGGCACAGAAATAAACATGAAAAAAAATGGCACAGAATAGAAATTTCAGAAATCAATCCACCCATCTTCAATCAACTAATCTTTGACAAAGGAGGTAAAATAAATACCTGAGAAAGGACAATCTCTTTAACAAGTGGTGCTAGGAAAATTAGATCACTGCATGCAGAAGTATGAAACAAGGCCTGTACCTTATACCATATAAAAATAAATCAAATGGATCAAGGACATAAATCTACAACCTGAGTACATCAGATTTACTACAGAACATTGGAGAAACTCTACAAGACATTTGCATAGGCAAAGACTTTTTGGAAAAGACCCCAGAAGTCAGTGCAAGTTTTCAGCTGATTGGATGGGGCCCATGAGCATTTAGGGAATACTCTACCTTACTCAATCCACCAATTCAAATGTTAATCTCATCTGAAAATACTGTCACAGATACAACCAAAATAATATTTTACCAATGTCTGGGCGCTTACTAGCCTAGTAAGTTATTATGAAATTTATCACAAATGGTTTTCTTTTCAGTTTGCAGATATAACCTCCATTTACATTCCATTAGACAGAAAGTAGTACAAGGTTTATATGTGTAGGAGAAATGCTGGAAAATGTAGCCTATATCTGTGTGGACATAAACTGAGCTTAAACTTGTGGAGGTGCCTGTTATTGCAATGAAAAAGAGAAGAACATACTAGAATAACTGAATCTGTATGTGTGTATTTGTGTGTGAGTGTGTGTATATGTTTCTGATGTTTACCTTCCTTTCTTCTCCTGGAGTAACACAGCAACAAAAAGGTTTTTTAAACTAATATATTATGAAAAATTTTATTTTATTTATTTATTTTTTTTGACAGGCAGAGCAGACAATGAGAGAGAGAGATAGACAGAGAGAAAGGTCTTCCTTTTGCCTTTGGTTCACCATCCAATGGCCGCCATGGCAGGCGCATCGCGCTGATCCAAAGCCAGGAGCCAGGTGCTTCTCCTGGTCTCCCATGCAGGTACAGGGCCCAAGCACTTGGGCCATCCTCCACTGCACTCCCGGGCCATAGCAGAGAGCTGGCCTGGAAGAGGGGCAACTGGGACAGAATCCGGCGCCCCGACCGGGACTAGAACCTGGTGTGCTGGCACTGCAAGGCGGAGGATTAGCCTATTGAGCCATGGTGCCGGCCAAAAAATTTTATTTTTAAGAGGTCAGTGGGCCGGCGCCGCGGCTCACTAGGCTAATCCTCCGCCTAGCGGCGCCAGCACACCGGGTTCTAGTCCCGGTCAGGGTGCCAGATTCTGTCCCAGTTGCCCCTCTTCCAGGGCAGCTCTCTGCTGTGGCCAGGGAGTGCAGTGGAGGATGGCCCAGGTGCTTGGGCCCTGCACCCCATGGGAGACCAGGAGAAGCACCTGGCTCCTGGCTCCTGCCATCGGATCAGCGCGGTACACTGGCCGCAGCGCGCTGGCCGCAGCGGCCATTGGAGGGTGAACCAACGGCAAAGGAAGACCTTTCTCTCTGTCTCTCTCTCTCACTGTCCACTCTGCCTGTCAAAAAATTAAAAAAAAAAAAAGAGGTCAGTGACGGCCTGCGCTGCGGCTCACTTGCCTAATCCTCCGCCTGCGGCATTGGCACCCTAGGTTCTAGTCCCGGTCGGGGCGCCAGATTCTGTCCGGTTGCCCCTCTTCCAGGCCAGCTCTCTGCTGTGGCCCAGGAAGGCAGTGGAGGATGGCCCAAGTACTTGGGTGCTGCACCCTCATGGGTGACCAGGAGGAAGTACCTGGCTCCTGGCTTCAAATCGGTGCAGTGCGCCGGCCATAGCAGCCATCTGGGGGGTTAACCAATGGCAAAGGAAGACCTTTCTCTCTGTCTCTCTCTCTGTCTAACTCTGCATGTCAAAAAATAAAAATAAAAAAATAAAAATAAATAAAAAAGAGGTCACTGACAAACATAATCAGCAACAAACTAAATTTTTCATCACGTTCTTCTCATATAATTCTAATAGTCTTCCTTCTTAATTCAAGCTTCTATTGTAAATAAAAACAAACCAAAAAAATTCCAAAGAGAGAAAGATAAAAGGTCTACTTCTTAATCCACATTGACTTCAAGAAAAAAAAATGAAGTCTGTAAGTGCTTGGAAATCCTCAACCAGCACCTCAGCTTTCCTCCTCCAGCCATTCCCAAGGGCAGTGAGATACCTCGATCCAATAGCATTAAAACTGCCCTGCATGTGCCCAGATCCAAAGAGGTGCTGGGGATTAAAGGTGCTGAATCCTCTTCCATTTTTATCCCTTGCCAAATATAGTTCTGGCTGCTTCATCTTTCTCCAACCTCTTCAAATACCTCACTTTCCCTATCACTTTAAAAAAGTGCAATAAGAATTCTCTAAAATTGTTTCTGAGGCTCTCTACCTTTTGTTAATCAGGTACTTGTGTCATCCTCCACTTTGAGTATTTGTTCTTTACAACCCTCTTCATTTCTGAACTCTACCAGAATTTAAATGATTTTTTGGAAAAGGATTTAAGCTAATGTGCCAATATACAAAATTTACAAAAGAGAACAGAAAATTGTGATCTAATGAAGTGAACTCAATTGCCTATTCTAAAAGAGCCTTACTTCTAAACTAGAAAGTTTCAAGTTTGGCTCAGAAACCAGGAAGGGTTTCTCCTTCAGAAATATATATATATATATATATATACACACACATATATATATATAAATATATGTATATGTATATTTAAATTTACTTTCTTTTTTTAATTCTTTTTTTATTTAGTAAATATAAATTTTCAAAGTACAGTTAATGAATTGCAAGGGCTTCCTCCCCCATAATTTCCCTCCCAATCACATGCCTCGTATCTCCTGCTCCCTCTCCCATTCCATTCACATCAAGATTCATTTTCAATTATCTTTATATACAGAAGATCAATTCAGTATATATTAAATAAAGATTTCATCAGTTTGCACCCACACAGAAACACAAAGTGTAAAATACTGTTTCAGTACTAGTTATAGCATTACTTCACATTGGACAACACACTAAGGACAGATCCCACATGAGAAGTAACTACACAGTGATTCCTGTTGTAGAATTAACAATTTGACACTCTTGTTTATGGCATCAGTAATCCCCCTAGGCTCTAGTCATGAGTTGCCAAGGCTATGGAAGCCTTTTGAATTCACCAACTTCGATCTTATACCAACAGGGTCATAGTCAAACTGGAAGTTCTCTCCTCCCTTCAGAGAAAGGTATCTCCTTCTTTGATGGCCCCATTCTTTCCACTGGGATCTCACGCACAGCGATCTTCCATTTAGATCTTTTTTTTTCCAGATTGTCTTGGCTTTCCATGCCTAAAATACTCTCATGGGCTCTTCAGCCATATCCAAATGCCTTAAGGGCTGATTCTGAGGCCAGAGTGCTGTTTAGGACATCTGCCATTCTAGGAGTCTACTGTGTATCCCACTTCCCATGATGGATCGTTCTCTGCCTTTTTGATTCTATCAGCTAGTATTAGCAGACACTAGACTTGTTTGTGTGATCCCTTTGACTCTTAGACCTATCAGTGTGACCAACTGTGAACAGAAATTGATCACTTGGACTAGTGAGATGGCATTGGTACATGCCACATTGATGGGATTGTATTGGGATCCCTGGCATGATTCTAACTCCACCATTTGGGGCAAGTCCGATTGAGCATGTCCCAAATTGTACATCTCCTCCTTCTCTTATTCCCACTGTTATATTTAACAGGGATCACTTTTCAGTTAAATTTAAACACCTAAGAATAATTGTGTGTTAATTACAGAGTTCAACCAATAGTACTAGAACAAAACAAAGATAAAATATTAAAATGGATAAAGTATTACATTGTACATCAACAGTCAGGACAAGAGCTGATCAAGTCACTGTTTCTCATAGTGTCCATTTCACTTCAACAGGTTTCCCCTTTGGTGCTCAGTTAGTTGTCGCCGAACAGGGAGAACATATAATATTTGTCCCTTTGGGACTGGCTTAATTCACTCAGCATGATGTTTTCCAGATTCCTCCATCTTGTTACAAATGACCGGGTTTCATTGTTTTTGTCTGCTGTATAGTATTCTATAGAGTACGTGTCCCATAATTTCTTTATCCAATCTACTGTTGATGGGAATTTGGGTTGGTTCCAGGTCTGAGCTATTGTGAACTGAACTGCAATAAACATTAAGGTGCAGACAGATTTTTTGTTTGCCAATTTAGTTTCTTTTGGGTAAATTCCAAGGAGTGGGATGGCTGGGTTGAATAGTAGGGTTATATTCAGGTTTCTGAGGAATCTCCAGACTGACTTCCATAGTGGCTTAACTAGTTTGCAATCCCACGAACAGTGGGTTAGTGTCCCTTTTTCCTCACATCCTCTGGAGCATCTATTGTTGGTAGATTTCTGAATGTGAGCCATTCTAACTGGGGTGAGGTGAAACCTCATTGTGGTTTTGATTTGCATTTCCCTGATTGCTAGTGATCTTGAACTTTTTTTCAGGTGTCTATTGGATATTTTGATTTCCTCTTTTGAAAAATGTCTATTGAGGTCCTTTGCCCATCTCTTAAGTGGGTTGTTTGTTTTGATGTTGTGGAGTTTCTTGATTTCCTTGTAGATTCTGGTTATCAACCCTTTATCTGTTGCATAGTTTGCAAATATTTTTTCCCATTCTGTTGGTTGCCTCTTCACTTTCCTGACTGTTTCTTTTGAAGTACAAACACTTCTCAATGTAACGCAATCCCAAATGTTAATTTTGGCATTGACTGCCTGTTCTTCTGGGGTCTTTTCCAAGAAGCCTTTGCCAGTACCTATATCTTGCAAAGTTTTTCCAATGCTCTCTAATAATTTGATAGTGTCGGGTCATAGTTTTAAGTCTTTAACCCTGTTGAGTGAATTTTTGTTTAAGGTGAAAGGTAGGGGTCTTGCTTCATGCTTCTGCACGTGGAAATCTGATTTTTCCAGCACCATTTATTGAATAGACTGTCCTTACTCCAGGGATTGGTTTTGGATCCTTGATCAAATATAAGATGGCTGTAGATGTTGGGATTGATTTTTGGTGTTTCTATTCTGTTCCATTGGTCTATCCATCTTTTTCTGTACCAGTACCATGCTGTTTTGATAACAACTGCTCTGTAGTATGTCCTGAAATCTGGTATTGTGATGCCTCCAGCTTTGTTTTTGTTGTACAAGATTGCTTTAGCTATTGGAGGTCTCCTGTGTCTCCATATGAATTTCAGCTTCATTTTTTCCAGATATGAGAAGAATGTACTGAGGACCTGCAAAGGAACCCATCTTCTCATGACTGACAGTTTTGGAAAACAGATGCTCATGCTAAGGTTGGCAACAGAACTAGAAATGTCCTTTATTTTGGCAGTTTCATGAAATCCAGTTAAGTGCCCAGATTTTCTAGCTCACCCTTGGGATCATGGGTGCACATGTGGCATTGGTGCTGCTTTGTTTATTCTCAACTTACTTCAGACCTTTCTCTTCCTCTATGACCTTAATATTTACATTTGCATGACACTCAACACCATTCCACTCCCCAGAAGTGGGTTTAGGATCAAAGGACGCAATAATTCCAATGTTTTCACCTACAAGTTGTAAAATGAAATGGGCCACCCAGATATGAAGATTCTTTCACAAGTTCTTATTTGGAATTTGAATTGGGCAGGTGTGACCTCAGTATTCCTATGGCAATTTGACCTCAAGCCAGGTAGTACAATGCAGCCATGTACCTATTATAGGGGTTTTCTACTCCCACACCTCAGTATTATGAACTTTGGTGCCAAGGGAAGCCATCAGAAGGCCATCCAAAGGGATGTTGATCTGTTCTCATTATGATGTCTTCCTGAAATCAGAAATGTTTGTTGCTGTCTATGTTAGTTATCCATTTACATGTGTGCCTCAAATTGATCTCTGCAAGCTTAAAGTTGTACTTGAAAGCATCACAGAACAGAACACCAGCTTGTTGAGTCCTTGAGGAGAATTTCCAAAACCTGACATCCAGAATAAAATACATGTCATTATATGGGCCCTTCAATCAGAAAAGACCTGAGCCATCAAAATTCTACTCAGGAAGCTTCCTCATACTGGAGCTCACAGTCCAAGATCTGGATCTTGTAGTTCAGTCATTTTCCAGTGCCATCAATCCAGATATAAATGGTTTGGACCTTCCTATTTTTTTTTTTTTTTTGACAGGCAGAGTTAGACAGTGAGAGAGAGAGACAGAGAGAAAGGTCTTCCTTCCGTTGGTTCACTCCCCAAATGGCCGCTACAGCTGGCACGCTGCGTGGATCCGTGGATCCACGCCAGGAGCCAGGTGCTTCCTCCTGGTCTCCCATGCAGGTGCAGGGCCCAAGCACTTGGGCCATCCTCCACTGCCTTCCTGGGCCACAGCAGAGAGCTGGACTGGAAGAGGAGCAACCGGGACAGAATCCAGCGCTGCAACAGGGACTAGAACCCGGTGAGCCGGTGCCGCAGGCGGAGGATTAGCCAAGTGAGCTACGGCACCGGCCCCTTCCTATCTTAAGGCAGGACCACGTACAGTTGCCAACACCCAGATTCCCAAAAATTGAATTTTTGTCTATCAATCTAAAATTATGGCTAAAGAAAGGCAGCTGCCTCACCAGTCATTTTTCCCTTTACACATAATTGTCAGTTATCTTTGTAGATTATGTACTCACTCATTGTTTCACTCTACAAGTGTTTCAAGAGTATATCCTCTATTATTTGATAGAGATTAAGGAGATAAGAATATGCTGGGTCTGGTGTTTAGGCTAGCAGTTAAGACACTTGCTAAGACATCCCCTGTGGGAGTGTCTGTGTTTCATGCCTTGCTCCACCACCGAGTCCAGGCTTCCGGCAAGTATAGATCCTGGGAGGCGCCAGGGGATACATCAACTTGTGTCACCGTTAGCCATATGGCAGATCTAGACTGAGTGCTTGGATTCTGAATTTGGCCCCATCCCACATATTATAGGCATTTAGGGAATGAGCCTGCAGATGTGGACTCTTGCTTTCTGTCTTTCCAAATCTTAAATAAATAAATAAGCATTTAAAATACAAACCAATTATTTTTTCCTTCTGCTGTTTTCATAGTCTCATAAGGGAAATAGCCAATTATTTATAATACAAGAAAGGCCATAATTACTAGCAAAGTGGAGCTGTGAGCAAAGCAACATAAAACACAAGGGACAAAGCTGTGAGTTCCCTTGGATGGTATTTACAGAGATGCCATTTGAATTGGGCAATTCAATTGTCGCTACTGTATGGTCTACTTTTGACTTTGCTGGATTTGGGCTTTGTCCCTTTTGTCTTTTCTGTGTTCCCATATTATGTCTATGTCTATAAGTTGAGAATTTTTCAATAAAAATGATCTCAGGGCTTCTGTTTGTTCATTAGAATCCCCAGATTTTATGAAGCTGTATTAATTATTTTAAAATATTTGACTTAACTGTATTAAGAAGAAAATTATCCAAATAGGTCATATGTAATATATAATACATTAATTTTTCAGATAGGTATTTTTTTAAATACTAGAAGAGGCTGTTTAGCTATACTGTGGATATATTTGAACCTATGTGTATATTATCATTGGTTACAGAAATTACATCATTGCCACTTTTTAAATGCTCATAAATTTGTATATATGAAATACATAAAATTTGTTCACCTTAAAAATAAAAATTTTTAAAAGAAAAAAATAAGTGCAAGACAATGTGAATGAGTACCCTAACAGGATATAGTAATCTATAGCCCATATTTTATAATATCATATATCATATCATTTATAAAGATTGAGTTATAGATGTTCTTGTGATGGTATAATAAATGCATAAAATTGATAAACAAGTAGAATTACAAAAATATAGTACAATAGATCATTTTAACGTATATGTTCTAATTTTAGTATTTATAGCAAAAATATGACATTTGTGAACAAAACTGATTATAACACATAATAATGTTTATGAGTCAATATGACAAAACAATTTGAATATATTAGTGTCAGCTAATTTTTCTTTTTTTAATAAGATATATTTTTATTTTAGATATTTTTATTATTTATTTACTTGAGAGATAAAGTTACAGGCAGAGAGAGGGATAGGCAGAGAAAAAGATCTTCCATCTGCTGGTTCACTCTCCAGATAGCTGCAACAGCCAGAGCTGAGCTGAGCCGATTTGAAGCCAGGATCCAGGAGCTTCTTTTGGGTCTCCCACATGGGTGCAGGGGCCCAAGCACTTGGACCATCTTCTGCTATTTTTCCAGGCCATAGCAAAGTGCTGGAATCGAGCAGCCAGGACATGACCAGGCACCCATATAGGATTCCAGCACATCAGATGGAGGCTTTGCCCACTATGCCACAGCACCAGCCCTGTGTCAACTAATTTTTCAAGGAATACGAATGCACTAGCTCTTGAAAGTGACATTTATTAGAGTCATTCACCAAATAAATTCAGTTATCTTCCTGGGAAGCAATAGGATTAAACTTTGTACCTTTGCCATTCGGTGTGTCCATGGAGTTTGCAATACCAGAAGGGGGGTATGGAGACAGGTATTTGTTCCAGCAGTTAGGATGCCATTTGTGACACCTGCATCGCATGTATGAGTTCCTGGTTCAAGTCCTGGCTCCATTTCCAATGCCAGATTCCTCCTAATGTGAATCTTGGGAGGCAGTGGTGATGGCTCAAGAACATGCATCCTTGCTATCCACATGGAAGACCTGGATGGAGTTTCTGGCTTCCAGTTGTGGGCTGACCCAATCCAAGCTGTTGTAAGCATTTAGGGAAAGAAATAGTAAAAGATTCCCTCTCTCTCTCTCTCTGCCTGTCTCTCTGCCTTGGAAATAGGTACAAATCAATGAAAAATATTTTTAGAAGAAAGGGAAAGAGGACTCTATGATGGGGAAAGAGGGAACAAAGTTTTAAAGTAGGACAGAGTAAAGACCACTAAAAATCTTCTTCTCTAAAAACAGCAAGGAAATCAAAGATTTTGAAATTCCAAATTTTCAGAACTTTATAAATTAATCAAAGTCTGGACAACTTGAGGAGCCATGAATCAAGGAAAAAATGGCTAAGTCTTCATAAGGGAGACGTTTTGTGATTAGCATCTTAACATCTGTTATGCTGACTCTCTTCTCCCCAGTTCTGCATTAGCTTAAAACCAATAACCATGAAACCATGACATCTGTGAATACCAGCAGTTCAGCAGCCCCTAGAAAAAGTACACTATGAGTGGACTCCACAAAGAACCCCTTGCCCACAGAATTTTTATGATTTGACTTGTCTGATAGCTAACAAAAAGCTGTAATCAGGGCCAGCACTGTGGCATAGCGAGTAAAGCCGCCACCTGCAGTGCCAGCATCCCATATGGGCACTGGTTTGAGTCCTGGATGCTCCATTTCCAATCCATCTCTCTGCTATGGCTAGGGAGAACAGTGGAAGATGGCTAAAATGCTTGGGCCCCTGCACCCATGTGGGAGACCCAGGTGAATCTCCTGGTTCCTGACTTTGGATCAGCTATGCTCCGGCCATTGCAGCCATCTGGGGAATGAACCAGTGGATGGAAGAGTTCTCTCTATCTGCCTTTGCCTCTCTGTAACTCTGCCTTTCAAATAAATAAATAAATCTTTTTTAAAAAAAAGCTGTAATCACAAGATTTTCTTTACTTGATTGCTCTCTTTCTTCTGGAACTCACTCAGTAGGAAGACTCCACTCTACATAGTATTTGCTGAAAACAATGAGTGGTAACTGTTCAACATCTTTTCTGCCCAAGGAAGTGATATAGTTTGAAACAAGCAAGAGTCTAAGCAACAAAATAAGAAGAGAGACATGGAGAATCAGATATTCACAGAGGTATCTGAAAAGTTTCAGCATACATCAGGGGATCTATAAAGATCTAAATAAATTTAAATTAATATATATTACAAAGCTGGGTAAAGCAAAATCCAAACAAAACAAAACAAAACAAAAACCCATACAAAAAAAGTAAAGATTTAGGAAAATACAGACATAATCAAGGGCCATTTTTTTTAAAGATTTATTGTATTTATTTGAAAGAGTTACAGAAAGAGGTAGAGACAGAGAAAGAGGTCTTCCATCTGCTGGTTCACTCCCTAGATGGCCGCAATGGGCAGAGCTGCAACGATCCGGAACCAGGAGCCAGGAGCTTCTTCCAGGTCTCCCATGTGGGTGCAGGGACCCAAGGACTTGGGCCATCCTCCACTGCTATCCATGGCCATAGCAGAGAGTGAGTGGGACTAGAACTGGCACTCATATGGGATGCCAGTGCTTCAGGCCAGGGCTTTAACCCGCTGCACCACAGTGCTGGAAGGGCCATTGTTTTAAAACTTCTTTTTTGGTGCAGACATTACTGAAGTCATAACATCTTTATGAAATCACTAACCCCTGGAGCTGGAAGCCCAAATGTCTCCTTATAGTTCCTCTCCATTTCTTCTTTCCAAGGACTAGAGTAATAGTGTCATATCAAGCAGGAGATTGCATTGCCTTATATCATAACCCTTTTCTGTCAAAATACTTTTTAATGCTTTTTTTAAAGTTTCAACTATCTGAAACATAGAATGAGATAAAGAAATATGTTCAATCTGCTGGTTTATTACCCAAGTGTCAGACTGAAACCAGGAGAATTCTAAGTCTCCAATATGAGCCCAAGCACATAGTCATTATCCACTGTCCTCAGGATGCCTCAGCAGGAAGCTGGATTGGAAGTGGAGAGCAGGGACTCCAACTAGCACGCTGATATGGGGTACAAGCATACCACGCGGAGACTCAGTCTGCTCTGCCGTAATGCCTGCCCTAATGTCAAATTGTTTTAAAAACATGATAGATAGATAGATAGATAGATAGATAGATAGATGATAGATAGACAGACAGATAGATTGTTGGGGTAGGTATTTGACACAGGAGGTTAGACCAAAGTTTACAATGCAGGCATCTCATATCACAGTTCCAGTTGGACTCCTGGCTGCTCCACTTCCCATTGTGTTCTCTGCTAATGCACCTGGAAAAAACAGGAGAAAATGGCCCCAGTACTTGCACTGCTGCAAACCACATTGGAGACTTGTATGCTGTTTGGGCTCTTGGCTTCAGTCTGGATAGCCACAGCCATTTGCAGTCATTTGGAGAGTGAACCAGTGAATGGAAGATATTCTCTTTCTCTTTCTCTCTCTCTCTCTCTCTCTCTATATATATATATATATATATCACAAACAAATTCAAATAAATAATAAAAATCTATTAAAAAACAAGTATTTTATCAAATGCTTTCTCGGCATCTATTGAGATAATCATATGGTTTTTCTTCTGCACTCTGTTAATGTGGTGTATCACATTGATTGTTTTGCGCACATTGAACCATCCCTGCATGCCAGGGATAAATCCCACTTGGTCTGGGTGGATGATCTTTCTGATGTGTTGTTGCATTCTATTGGCCAGAATTTTATTGAGGATTTTTGCATCTATGTTCATCAGGGATATTGGTCTGTAATTCTCTTTCAATGCTGCATCTTTTTCCGGCTTAGGAATTCAGGTGATGCTGGCTTCATAGAAAGAATTTGGGAGGATTCCCTCTTCTATTGTTCTGCATAGTTTGAGAAGAATTGGAGTCAGTTCTTCTCTAAATGTCTGGTAGAATTCAGCAGTGAATCCATCTGGTCCTGGGCTTTTCTTTGTTGGGAGGGCCTTTATTACTGTTTCAATTTCTGTCTCAGTTATGGGTCTGTTTAGGTTTTCGATGTCTTCCTGGTTCAATTTAGGTAGGTTGCATGTGTCCAGGAATCTATCCATTTCTGATAGGTTTCCCTGTTTGCTGGCATACAAGTCCTTGTAGTAATTTCTGATGATTCTTTTTATTTCTGTGGTGTCTGTTGTTACGTTTCCTTTTTCATCTCTGATTTTATTGATTTGGGTCTTTTCTTTTTTTTAATTAGTTGGGCCAATGGGGTGTCAATTTTGTTTATTTTTTCAAAAAACCAGCTCCTCGTTTGGTTGATTTTTTGTAATTTTTTTTTTGGATTCAATCCTGTTGATTTCTTCTCTGATTTTAATTATTTCTCTTCTCCTACTAGATTTGGGTCTAGTCTTCTGTAGGTTTTCTAGATCCTTGAGGTGAATTGAAAGCTCATCTATTTGGTGCCTTTCGAATTTCTTGATGTAGGCACCTATTGATATAAACTTTCCTCTTAACACTGCTTTTGCTGCGTCCCATAAGTTTTGGTATGTTGTGCTGTTATCCTCATTTACTTCCAGAAAATTTTTGATTTCTCATTTAATTTCTTCTATGACCCTTTGTTCATTCAGGAGCATGTTGTCCAATCTCCATGTGTTTGCGTATGCTCTAGGGATTCCTGAGTTGCTAATTTCCAACTTCATTCCTCTATGGTCTGAGAAGCTGCATGGTATGATTCTAATTCTTTTGAATTTGCTGAGTCTTGCTTTATGGCCTAGTATGTGGTCAATCCTAGAGAAGGTTCCATGTACTGCTGAGAAGAATGTAAATGCTTTCTGTGTAGGATGAAAAGTTCTGTAGATATCTGTTAGATCCATTTGGGCTATAGTGTCATTTAAATCTACTGTCTCCTTGTTGATCTTCTGTCCTGTTGATCTGTCTATTTCTGAGAGTGGATTATTGAAGTCCCCCAGTACTATTGTATTGGGGTCTAAGTCTCCCCTTAAGTCCATTAACAAAACTTTTAAATAAACCTTAAAGAAAGAAATAGAAGAGGATAACAAAAAATGGAAAAATCTCCCATGCTCATGGATTGGAAGAATCAATATCATCAAAATGTCCATCCTCCCAAAAACAATTTATAGATTCAATGCAATACCAATCAAGATACTTAAGACCTTCTTCTCAGATCTGGAAAAAATGATGCTGAAATTTATATGTAGACACAGGAGACCTCGAATAGCTAAAGCAATCTTGTACAACAAAAACAAAGCTGGAGGCATCACAATACCAGATTTCAGGACATACTACAGGGCAGTTGTTATCAAAACAGCATGGTACTGGTACAGAAACAGATTGATAGAACAATGGAACACAATAGAAACACCAGAAATCAACCCAAACATCTACAGCCAACTCATATTTGATCAAGGATCCAAAACCAATCCCTGGGGTAAGGACAGTCTATTCAATAAATGGTGCTGGAAAAATCAGATTTCCACGTGCAGAAGCATGAAGCAAGACCCCTACCTTTCACCTTACACGAAAATTCACTCAACATGAGTTAAAGACTTAAATCTACGACATGACACCATCAAATTATTAGAGAGCATTGGAAAAACCCTGCAAGATATAGGTACCGGCAATGACTTCTTAGAAAACCCCTAGAAGCACAGGAAGTCAAAGCCAAAATTAACATTTGGGATTGCATCACATTGAGAAGTTTCTGTACTGCAAAAGAAGCAGTCAGGAAAGTGAAGGGACAACTGACAGAATGGGAAAATATATTTGCAAACTATGCAACAGAAAAAGGGTTGATAACCAGAATCTACAAAGAAATCAAGAAACTCCACAACATCAAAACAAAAAAACCACTTAAGAGATGGGCCAAGGACCTCAATAGACATTTTTCAAAAGAGGAAATCAAAATGGCCAACAGACACATGAAAAAATGTTCAGGATCACTAGCAATCAGGGAAATGCAAATCAAAACCACAATGAGGTTTCACCTCACCCCAGTGAGAATGGCTCACATTCAGAAATCTACCAACCATTGATGCTGGCGAGGATGTGGGGACAAAGGGACACTAACCCACTGTTCGTGGGATTGCAAACTGGTCAAGCCACTGTGGAAGTCAGTCTGGAGATTCCTCAGAAACCTGAATATAACCCTACCATTCAACCCAGCCATCCCACTTCATGGAATTTACCCAAAGGAAACTAAATTAGCAAACAAACAAGCTGTATGCACATTAATGTTTATTGCAGTTCAGTTCACAATACCTAAGACCTGGAACCAACCCAAATGCCCATCAACAGTAGACTGGATAAAGAAATTATGGGACATGTACTCTATCGAATACTATACAGTAGTCAAAAACAATGAAACCGGTCATTTGCAACAAGATGGAGGAATTTGGAAAACATCATGCTGAGTGAATTAAGCCAGTCCCAAAAGGACAAATATCATATGTTCTCCCTGATCGATGACAACTATCTGAGCACCAAAGGGGAAACTTGTTGAAGTTAAATGGACACTATGAGAAACAGTGACTTGATCAGCTCTTGTCCTGACTGTTGATGTACAATGTAATACTTTATCCATTTTAGTATTTTTTTTGTTCTAGTATTATTGGTTGAACTCTGTAATTAACACACAATTATTCTTAGGTGTTTAAATTTTAACTGAAAAGTGATCCCTGTTAGGAATTTGGAAAACATGCTGAGTGAAATAAGCCAATCCCAAAGGGACAAATACCACTTGTTCTCCTTGATAGGTGACAACTAACTGAGCACCAAAAAGGAAATCTGTTAAAGTGAAATGAACACTATGAGAAACGGTGACTTGATCAGCCCTCACCCTGACTGTTGATGAGCAACTTAATAGGTTATCCCTCTTAGTATTTTTTTTGTTTGTTCTACTTAATACTTTTGGTTGAATACTGTAATCAATACACAATTCTTCTTAAGTGCTGAAATTTAACTGAAAAGTGATCACTGTTAAATATAAGACTGGGAATAAGAGAGGGAAGAGATGTGCAATTCGGGACATGCTCAAGCTGACTTACCTCAAACGGTAGAGTTAGAAACATACCAGGGGATTCCAATTCAATCCCATCAAGGTGGCATGTACCAATGTCATCTCACTAGTCCCAGTGATCAATTTCTGTTCAGAACTGATCGTAATGATAGGACTAAGAACCAAAGGGATCACATAAACAAGAATAGTGTCTGCAAATACTAGCTGATAGAATCAAAAAGGGAGAGAATGATCCAACATGGGAAGTGAGATACCCAGCAGACCCATAGAATGGCAGATGTCCTAAACAGCACTCTGGCCTCAGAATCAGCCCTTAAGGCATGCGGATCCAGCTGAAAAGCCCATGAGAGTATTTCAGGCATGGAAAGCCAAGACACTTGGGGGCGGGGGGAACCCATAATGAAAGATCTCCGCGGGTGAGATCCCAGTGGAAAGAACAGGTCATCAAAGAAGGAGGTACCTTTCTCTGAAGGGAGGAGAGAACTTCCACTTTGACCATGGCCTTGTCTAAATATGATCAGAGTCGGTGAACTCAGGGGGCTTCCATAGCCTTGGCAGCTCATGACAAGAGCCTAGGGTGATTACTGATGCCATAAACAAGAGTGTCAATTTGTTAAGTCAACAACAGGAGTCACTGTGCACTTACTCCTCATGTAGGATCTTTGTCCTTAGCGTGCTGTACATTGAGATTTAATGCTATAACTAGTACTCAAACAGTATTTTTCACTTTATGTTTCTGTGTGGGAGCAAACTGTTGAAATCTTTACTTAATGTATGCTAAACTGATCTTCTGTATATAAAGAGAATCGAGAATGAATCTTGATGTGAATGGAAGTGGAGAGGGAGTGGGAAAGGGAGCGTTGTGGGTGGGAGGGACGTTATGGGGGAGAAGCCATTGTAATCCATAAGGTGTACTTTGGAAATTTATATTCATTAAATAAAAGTTAAAAAAAAAAACAAGTATTTTCTGACAGAACATGGTAACTCCATCATCAGAGAACAGACAACACAATGAAAAGTTATTTTCTTGACAAAATAAAAGTCATTCTGATGGGAAAAGTAATATCATTATATGGAAAAGACTTTAAATAGTCCTATGTATGGTCTATTAGAGATATAGTATGCAATCAGATCTCAGAAGCAAAAATGATTGGTTCTGTAACAATAACAAAGGTCTATGAATCATGAAGGAGTAATTTTGCAAAACAATTTGGACTTTTGAAACGCAACAAATAAAGATTTGTTCATGGGAAATATAATTATTGAAAGAAACTTTTAACACTCAATAGATAGGACTAATAGAAGATAAGACAAATTGGTAAAGTGGAAATTTAAATTAATAAATAATTTCAAATGAGAACAAGAATATAGACAGATGAAAAGCTTGAAAAAGCACTGAAAATAAATAAAGACTAGATTCTACTGATTCAACAGTTGTTTCTAGTTAATCCCCAAAAGTTCGACTTATAAAACTCCAAGCATAGTATTGACAGCTAAGGTTTATTAGAGTATACAGTTACAGAACAGACGCAGTAAGGAAACGATGGGCATTGGATGGAGTCCAGAAAGATAAGTTGCAGTTTTCTTAGTCCTCTGAACTTTGAACACAAGATATTTTTCCCACAAGCAGTAAACCACAAGGACCTGTGTGAAATGTGTCTGCTCACAGAAATGTCCTGAAGTCTTTAGGGACTGAGGCCTTTGTTTGGACTTGGTCACAGAGGTATATCCTGCTAAGCAAAAAATGAATCCAGGTGCACAACATCAATCTTGATCTTTGTGCAAAGAAATCACGGCAGGTTAGACCAGCACAATTCACTCCTTTACAGGTGCAAACAAGTATCTTCAGTCATTAACATGAATAACACTCTACGGGCCACATACAAGATAATTTCCAGTAAATAGTAAAACCAGGCTCTCATGGAGGCATGCAATATCAAAGCAATCAAATATGTTGTATCAACCCTTTTCTTAAATCTATCTAATAGATATTTCAACAAGAACCAGTGTTTTTAAAATTTATCAGTAATAATTTCTAGACCCAAAGAATTAGTTTACATGGGAAAATGCTGTCAAATATCAAAGTGGCATAAAATACTGAAGTTATATTATTCAGAAAAATAAATCAAAATAAATTGCTAGACACAAACAGTGTAAAAAGATTGTTAAAAAAATTAAAATGACATTAGTGGTGGACATTTGGTCTGGCAGTTAGATGCCCAGTAGGAAACACACTTCCCATATCAAAGTGCTTGGTTTTGAGTCCCAGCTTTTCTCCCTAGTCCAGCTTCCTGATAATGGAGAACCTGGAAGACAGTGTCGATGGCACCAATAGTTGGGTCCCTGCTACCCATGGTGGAGACCCTGATTTAGTTCCCCCTACTGGCTCCAGACTGGTTCATCTAGAACCATTTGTGGACATCTGGGGAGTGAGCAAGTAAATAGAAGCACTCTCTCCCCCTCGCCTGCTCTCTGTCTCTCTGTCTCTCAAATAAATAAGTAAATAAATAGAATAACATTAGATAGAAGTCTAGCAATATCAGAAACAGTAAATCAACTATTTCTTTAACATTCTGAAGGAAACACAAGTGAAGTTACAATAATGAATTACAGTAACTCCTTTGTTTTCATAATTCAAGATTGAAGATGAAATATAGATTTCTTCAGAAACCAAGGTTAGTTTTGGAAGGTTTAATAAATATCTACGCAACCATTTAGAAAAAAGTATAAGCAGATTCCTTCAACGAAGACCTTGGAAATTGTGGTTGGTACAGAAGCATTGTAAGGCTTACAGAAACTAGATGCCAATGAATAGAAATATGTAGTCAAGACTTAGAACCATTCCTACTCTGGAACAACATGGATGGAAATGTGATGGTCCAAGAAGGGAGATGAGGCAATACAGGATATAGAAGAAGTTAACAGAGTAATCTTCTTCAGAGAGAGGTTGTTCCAGTGAATATTTTTTTATTTTGATGTAACAATATAAATCTAAGCTATTGATGTCAATAATATGAGAATAATTGCTAGAAAAAAAGGAACATAAATCTGTCAAACAATGAAGAATGGATCAAAATTCAAGGAATTTAATAAGGAAAAAATAAAAGAAACAAGAGAGGTAAATAACAATAATAAAATATGATCCAAATAATACACTTTGGGAGAGTGAAATTGAACTTATCTGCTAAAAAGTATTTTCATGGCATTTTACAAAAGATTTTATTTATAAAACATATTCTATATTTATATCACTAGTAAGACAAATGTGAAGCAAGATCTTAAGAAAAGTTTAAATATTTTGATTTAATCAAATGTTAACAAAAACAAAGCTTGTAACAATCTTCACATTAAACAAGTAGAACTAAGGAGAAAAGATAATAATAATTTAAAATACCAAGAAGAAATTTCCCTAAGGATAAATGTAAAAGAAGGATCATGAAGAAGATCAAGAGAGATATGCTGTCATTTCAGGCATGGAAAGTCAAGACTCTGTGGTAAAAAATATCCTACACTGAGGATCTCTGTGAGACCTCAGTGGAAAGAAGGGCCATCAAAGAAGGATGTACTTTTCTCTGAAGGGAGGAGAGAACATCCATTTTGCTTATGGCGGTGTCCAAATACTGATGGAGTCTAGGGTCATAAAATTCTTCCATAGCCTTGGCAGCCCATGGCAAGAGCCTCAAATGATCACTGACACCATAAATCAGAGTGTTAATTGTTCAAGGAACAACATAAGTGACTGTACACTTACTCCCCACATAGGACCTTAATGAGTTGTACTATGAAAATTTTGTTCTACTGCAAATTTTGTTCCCAAACTGTACTCTATATGTTGTGTGTGTGCGTGGGTGCAAACTGTTGAAATCTGTGCTTACCATGGAGTTGGTCCTCTATATATAAAATCAAACTAAAAATGAACCATAATGAAGAAGGGGATGGGAGAGGGAGAGGGAGGTGGGATGGGAGTTGGGGTGGGAGTGTGGGTATGGGGGAAAGAACCACCATATTCTAAAGTTGTACCTATGAAAATGTGTTAATTGAATAAAAGCTTTTAAAGAAGAGATATATGCTTGCATCTACCATTAGCATTGAAATATCTAAAATAAAAACTGACAGAACATAGCAAAACTTAATACCAAAAACAAAGGATTATACCATACACTTATTTCTAAAGAATATTTAACACACTTTTTTTAAAAAGATTTTTATTTATTTATTTGAGAAGTTGAGTTCCAGACAGTGAGATAGAGAGACAGAGAGAAAGGTTCTCCCCTCTGCTGGTTCACTCCCCAAATGGCTGCAATGGCCAGAACTGCTCCAATCTGAAGCCAGGAGCCAGGTGCCTCTTCCTGGTCTCCCATGCAGATGAAGGGGCCCAAGCACTTAGACCATCTTCTGCTGCTTTCCCAGGCCACAGCAGAGAGCTAGATTGGAAGAGGAGCAGCCAGGACTAAAACCGGTGCCCATATGGGATGCTGGTGTCGCAGGAGGAGGTCTAACCTATTGCACCACCACGCCAGCCCCAAATATTAAACACAGTTAAAAACCTTTTTTCTGAAAAAGTCTTACTTTTTTTTTTTTTTTTTTTTGATAGGCAGAGTGGACAGTGAGAGAGACAGAGAAAAAGGTCTTCCTTTTTGCCATTGGTTCACCCTCCAATGGCCGCCGTGGCCTGGCGCGCTGCGGCCTGCGCATCGCGCTGATCTGAAGCCAGGAGCCAGGTGCTTTCCTGGTCTCCCATGAGGGTGCAGGGCCCAAGGACTTGGGCCATCTTCCACTGCATGAAAAAGTCTTCCTAAAAACTCAACATGCAGCAAAAATTTAATACTGAAGTCATATTCACTGATCACAGCATAATTAAATTACACTTTTTATACATAAAATGGATTATTAAAAATTCTAAACAATTAATTAAATGATAAATAATTGTACAATAGAATTAACAAAATATTTAGGACCAAATTAAAATAAAAGAACTGTATATTGTGTCTGTGGGGTATAGCCTAAGTTGTACTCAGGAAGTTAAAGCAAAAATATACCTTCCTAAGAAAACAAATGTTTAAAAATCATAGAAGTTTCCAGCTAGGTAAATGAAATAAGAGATTAAAAGAAAAAAATCTAAAGAAGCAGCATTGTGGCAAAGCGGGTTAAGCTACCTATGAATCAGCATCCCATATAAGAGTGCTAGTTCAAATCCTGGGTGTTCAGCTTCTGATCCAGTTCCCTGCTAATGTACCCGGGAAAGCAGCAAGCGATGGCCCAAGTGCTTGGGCCCTTACCACCCAAGCAGGAGACCTACACAGAGTTTTCAGACGCTTGCCTCTTCCTAGACCAGCCCTGGTCATTGTGGCCATGTGGGGAGAAACCCAGAGATGGAAGGTTTCGATCTCTCTCTCTCTCTCTCTCTCTCTCCCCCTCTCTCTCTGCCTCTCAAATTAAACCATTTTTTTAAAAATCTGTAAATAAAATTAAAATAAAACATGAAAATGAAAAATAAAGTAGATCCACAAAATAGAAAATTGGCTCTTGGACTAAATTAATGAAATAGGACACTTTTTGAAAGTATGTTGGAGGAAAAAATAGAAAACCACTAGTAGTTATTAAAAGAGAAAAGTAGGACACACTGGAAATGTGACTACTATTCTTCACAGTAAAAGTGAATTATTTGAATAACTTCACGTAAATCCATTTGGTAAACTAGCCACAAGTGATGGTCTTCCTTTGAAACGCATATTATAATTATTGGCACAATGAGACTAGGAAAACAATCATAGAATACTGTGAACTAGTAAAAGGGTTTTAAATATGGCAAAAGCATTAGCCTTGTATTATCTTTTCTTCATTTAAGAAAATAAAATATAGAACACAGGGCTGGTGTTGTAGTATATACAGAAAGCAAAGCTGCTGCCTGTGACGCCTGCATCCCATTTGGGTGCTGTTCATGTCCTGGCTGCTCCACTTCCTTTCCACCTCCCTGCTAATAGCCTGAGTAAAGCAGCAGAAAATGGCCCAAATGTTTGAGCCCCTGCCGCCCATGTGGGAGACCCAAACGAAGCTCCTGGCTCCTGGTTCCTGACTGGCCCAGAAGCTGTTGTAGCCATTTGGAGAATGAATTAGCAGATGGAGGATTTCTCTCTCTCTCTCTCTCTTCCCCTGCCTCTCACACACTATGACTTTCAAATGAATAAATAAATCTTAAAAAAAGAGAGAGAAAAGAAAATATGGGACACTACCCAAATAATCGCACAGAATAGAACTGAAGATAAGTCCATTTGAAATAGAAAAAAAAAAATAAGGGCAGGTCAAATTCAAACAAGAATGATATGCCTTCTTATTTTGACCCTGTCAGAATATCATATTGGTCAGAGTGTGGTGATATATTAATGTTCATAAAGTAACAAAGAACAAAATCAGTGCATAGTTTTGAAAAGCATTTTAACTTTAGTTAATGGAAAGACTTATTCTAATAATTCTACTTCTGAGAATATATTCTAGAAGATCTTGTGCTCATGTATATGAGAAAACATAGACAAGGTATATTGCTCAATCAATTTTAATAATAACATGTTATAAAACTAAATGTATATCCAGGGGCAATAGATAAGTAAATGTATTAATCCATATGATAAAACACTATATAGTCATTTAAAGAAATGAAATTTAGATCTACAGAGATATTTTTAGGTAAACACATTGTAGGACTATAAATACAGTATGCTATTATTTAAATAAAATGTTCATGCACCTTATGCCATATACATATTTACATTTATATACAACCCAACTTCAGAATTATAACACATGAAAAACTGAAATGATAAAGTAATAGATTATTTTAAAGGTTATTTGAGTGGTGTTAAGTGGTCTTTCTACTTTTTACATGTTGAACGTCATAGTTAGTAGTGCATTAAGCATTTGATTATAAAGTTGAAATTATGTTATTGCAAAAATTAAAGGGAAAAGAAAGGAAGGAAGGATGCAGAACTAAGAGAGGCCGGCGCTGCGGCTCACTAGGCTAATCCTCTGCTTTGCGGCGCCGGCACACCGGGTTCTAGTCCCGGTCGGGGCGCCGGATTCTGTCCCCGTTGCTCCTCTTCCAGTCCAGCTCTCTGCTGTGGCCAGGGAGTGCAGTGGAGGATGGCCCAAGTGCTTGGGCCCTGCACCCCATGGGAGACCAGGATAAGTACCTGGCTCCTGCCATCGGATCAGCGCAGTGCACCGGCCACGGCGGCCATTGGAGGGTGAACCAACAGCAAAGGAAGACCTTTCTCTCTGTCTCTCTCACTGTCTACTCTGCCTGTCAAAAAAGGAAAAAAAGAAAGAAAAAAAAACTAAGAAAAAGGTGACAGAGGGAAGTACGGTTGGTTGCCTTCTTAGAATTGTGTCTATGAAACACATGGAATCTGTTCTCTTTATATTAAAAACCCTCTAAAAAGAGGGGGAATGACAGAAAACATCAATATTACCAAGGTACTAGTTCCACCCAACTTGATTTATAGTTTCAATGAAGTCTCAATCAAAGCCAATTATTTTAGAGATATCAACAACTGATTCTCAAGTTTATGTGGAAATACAAAAGGCTAAAAATACTCAGCACAATGTTTAAAGAGAACAAAATTGGAGGGCTGACATTACTGAAATTCAACCCCTACTGTAAAGCTACAGTAATCAAGACAGTGTGATATTGTCAGGAAAATAGACAGGCCAATGCAACAGAATAGAGAGCACAGAAATAGATCTACACAAATACAGTAAATTGATCTTTGATAAAGGAACAAAGACAATGCAGTGGAGGAAAAATAATCTTCAACAAGTGGTGTTGAAGCATTCACATGCAGAAGTAAAAGAAAAAGAATCTAGACGTAGACCTTACAACCTTCAGAAAAATTAACTCAAATAGCATCATAGTCATAAAAGAAAAATAGAAAACTGTAAAACTTCTAGAAGACCCTTTAAGACAATATTTAGATGGTCCTAGGTATGGTGAGGACTTTCAAATACAACAACAATGGTGTGATCTGTGAAAGGAATAATTGATAATGTGGACTTAATTAAAATTTAAAACTGCTGCTTAGCAAAGTACATTTTTAAGAGAATGACAGGACAAACCACATTCTAGACGAAAGTATTTGCAAAAGGTATACATGATAAGGGCTGGCATTTTAGATCAACAGGTTAAGTCGTCACCTGCAACTCAGGCATCTTTTATTGGAGTACTCATGCTCTGCTTCCAATCCAGCTCTCTATTAATGTGTATGGAAAAGCAGCAGATATTGGGCCAAGCATTTGGACCCCTGCCACCCATGTGGAAGACTGGATGGAGTTCCTGGCTCCTGACTTTCTCTTTGTTCAGTCCTGTCTGTTGCAGACTTCAGGAAGTGAACAAGCAGATGGCAGATCTTCCCCACTAACCCCAATCAGGCCTCTTTCTGTCATTCTGCCTTTCAAATAAATACATGAATATTTTAAAATATGTAGAAGTGATAAAGACTGATACCAAAAATATACAAAGAACACTCATAACTCAACAATAAGAAAACAAGCAATCTGATTAAGAAATGGATAAGAGGTGGATGTTGTGGCACAGCAGTCTGAGCCACTGTTTGCAATGTCTGGATCCCAGACTGGAGTGCTGCTTCAAGTCCTACCTATACCAGTTCTTCCCTGCTAATCCACCTGGGAAGCGAAAGATAATGACCCAAATGCCTGGATCCCTACCGCTCATGTGGAGTCCCAGGTGGAATTTCTGGCTCTTAGTTTCAAATTGGCACAGCCCTTGCTGTTGCAGTCATTTGTGGGACGGATGAAAGATAGCCCTCTCCCCTCCTTTCTCCCCTCTCTCCACTTTTCCCTTCCCCCTCTCCCATCTCCCCTCTTTCTCTGCTTTTCTTGGTTACTCTGCCTTACAAACAAATAAATAAACATATAAATAAATAGGTACATATGTTTTTTTTTAAAAAAATAGAATTCTTCAACAGATACCTCATTAAAGAAGGTCTACACAGATGTATATAGAAAAATGCTAAATATCATAGATCATAAGGTATTGAAAATTAAAGAACAATGAGATACCACTACACAACTGTTAGAATGGCCAAAATCCAAAACACTCACACCAGAAACTGCTGTCACAGATGTGGGGCAACAAGTACTTTCATTCATTGCTGATGGGTCAGCAAATTTGTGCAGTCGCTTGGAACATAGTTTGGCATTTCTTATGAAAATACACATACTCTTACAATATGACCTAGAAATCACATTCCCAAGTGTTCACCTACGTGAGGTGAAAACATGTCCACACAGAAAACTGCGCATGAATGCTTGTAGTAGCTTAATTCATAATTGCCAAAACTGGTAAGAAATCAAAATGTCCAAATGTAGGTAAATGGGTAATTAAACAGGTAAATGCAGATGATGGAATATTATTCAATACTAAAATAATGATATATCAAGCCATGAAAAAAATGTAGAAAGCTTAAAGGTATATGACTGGTGAAATAAGCCAGTCTAAAATGGCTACACATTGTATGATTCCAACCGTATGACATTATGGAAAAGGCAGACTTTGGAAAGAGTAAAAAGATCAGTGCTTGCCGGAGTTTCATAGTAAGAGATGAACAGGTACAATAGCAAAGATTTTTAGGAGAGTGAAACTATTCTGTATAATACTACAGTAATGTATACACACAAATATACATTTTTGAAAACTCATAATGTACACAACCCAAACAACGACTCCAAAGTGAACTGTAGGCATTGGATCATAATGATGTGGTAACACAGACTCACTGACTATAATGAATCTACCATGGTTGTGGAGGATTTTGAGGGAAAGAAAGCCTGTACATGTGTGTGGGCAGTGGGTTGTAGGAACCCTTTATCTTCTGCTTAATTTTCCTATAATCCTAAAATTGCTTTAAAAATAGTCTATTTTACATAAAGTGAGTGCACTCATATATCACTATTATAATTTGCAATTATTTTTAAATAGGTAACTGGTTTTGTGTATACTTTGAATTTTCAAATTGATTTTAATTCTTAGTATATATTAATAATAAAGCAAAAGAAGATAGGATATAAAAAATAATGGCAATTCTGAGAAGGGACAAAAGATGAGAACACAATAATAAATCAACACAAGGAGTTTATATTCAAGAAAATGAAAACAAGATTTATATTACTATAAAAAGTATAGTCATTTTTAATATCTTATGAAAGCTGATAGACAAAACAGATAACATTTATGAAAGGCTTATTCTCTGCCAGGCATTCTTGCTAAAGGTTTGGTATGCAATAACTCTTTTAATCAGCATGAGTAAAATCCAGTAGAATGAATACTGATATTGCATTTTTATTTTATAGATGAGGGAAGTGATGAAGTATATTAATAGATTTTCTAACATGCAGTCATCTTTAAAGTCTTTTAAAAATTACACACACACCCTTGATAACAATGCAGTGATATACTGTTAGGTTATATTTGTCAATATTTTACCAAGGATTTTTGCATTGGTGGTTCTAAGTGATATTCATCTAAAAATGTATGTAATATTTAATCTTCAATATCTTTATTCTCTGTTAATTTGGACACTCATAAATTAACAGTGTTAAAATTCCTATCAATACTATGCTTCATTCTATTTTCTTCAATATTTGTAATTTTTGGCCTAGGAATGTTGGGGCTTCATTGTCATCTTAATTGTTTTGTCCATAATTGAAAAGTATCTATTACTGTGATCATCATAAAATATGCTTGCTTATTTGTTAAACATGTTTTTGGTTTTATGTAAACTTGCCTTTCATTAGGATTCTCATTCCATCATGCTGTTTGTTTTCATTTTCCTGGTATATCTTTTTCCATTATCTTATTTTTCAAATTTTAAATGTTCATATTATAGATATAAAAATATAGAACTCTACCTTGTTTTTTGATCCAATCTATATGTCTTTTTTTTTCATAATAAATGAGATAAAATTATTTATATTCAGTGTTTACTCTTGGTTCTGTAATAATGTTTTATGTTATGTTTTCACTTTTTGTAGTTTTGCCAATTTGTTCACTCTGGTTTATTTAAAATTTTGTTCTCTGTATACTTAATATTTGTAAAGTGTTTATGTTGTGTATGCTACTTTTGCAACTATTCCTTTATAAATTAATTATGTACCTCTTTTTATGGATTGTATATATTATTTCATTAAAAAAGGCAAGGATTGTCGCTCCCCGTCTTCGTGGAGGAACGACACAGGACCCTGCGTTGTTCTTTTGTCTGCTCGGCCCTCCCCAGGTTTGCTGCTGGTTCTTCCCGGGTTGGCTACTGACCCTTCCACCTCCGTGGAAGGGCGGTTCCCCCTGGCCACTTTCCCCACTTCTGCAGGGGAGTGGCACACCGCCAGCTGGCTCTCTTGGGGGCTGCACAGGTGTTCCTTCAGATAGATGTTCCTCGGTGCATGTTGTCTCTCTCCTCCTTTATAGTCCTCTTCCACCAATCCCAACTCTGCTACCCACACGCCGAGTACGCTGCTCTCCTCCAATCAGGAGCAGGTCCTAGAGTTTATTGGTTGAACTGGAGGCAGCTGTGTAGAAGCTGTTACTCCCTTCTCAGCGCCATATTGTGGGAGAGCAGATGCATAGAATAAGTCTTAATTCCAGTAGCTTAGTCTAGTCCGAGTTGCTCCCAGTTGCTCCCCACAAAGGATAAAAATTAGTGTTTCTGTTCCTCACAATTTTCCCCCTTTCATATATCATTTGTTAAATATTATCTTAAATTTACCTTTGTATTGTTAAATACTAGACTACTTATTGGTTGATTTAAGTGATTTTCCTGTAACTACAAGTCATTACACAATCAATACCTTTATATTCCATCTTCTTTTGTCTTGCTTTTTGTCACTTTTTTGAGGTCTTTATAGTCAGATTCTATGGGATTTACTTCCATTCTGTTGCTTTCATTCTCATATTGTCATATTTTAAATACATTAATGTATTAATTTTAATAATTGATTTTTGATCTGCATATCTCTTCTATCTATCTCTGAGAAGACTGAATTTCATTCTCCACTCTAGTCATTTACTGAAGATGAGTTCATGAGAATCGTGTTCCTTGCATTCTTTCATATTCAAAACTGCTTCTTTAAATCCATTTTATTTGAAGGATTGTGTGGACAAAAAAAAAAATAAAACATAGCTCTCAAACTGTTTTCATTGGTTCTTTTAGGCTTTGCTCTGTTATCGAATGCCACTATTCCACTATGAATGTTGCATTGAAGAATTCTATCAGGACTATACAACTTAGTGATTGTTTTTGCCCATATGATCCAAAAATTCTTTTTAGTATTTATATTTAATTACTGTACTAGGACACATGCTACTGTTGATGATTTGGGGGGAATTTTCCCTAATAATCATTATTTCCTTTCAAACATTTTTTTCAAGAATCTTTCTTTTTTAAATCATATATTTTAACATTCATTTTGTCTGTCTTCTTCATCTTTTATATTCTCTCTAATCCTACTTATCTTCTACTTTGTTTCCAAGGTACTTGGCCCCTCTAATGTTTGCCTTTTCTTTTCCTCTCTGTGTCTATTTTATCTTGATAAATTCTTTCATTTTCATTCTTAAATTTGAGGTGGTGACATTTTATTTCCATTTCTTTCCTGAGTTTTGTCAGCTGTGTCATCAGCTCATGTTGTCTCATCATCCTTCCCCAACATCATGCAATTTTTCTTGTGGTTTTCCTTCATATAAACGGTTCCTTCAGTGTGCCTTTATGAAAATTTATGACAGAATGTTAGAACAAATTTGTCAACTTCTCTATGGCAACATTGTTATGGTGTGAGTATTTCAACAACTGATGCATTTTGCTACTTTTCTAGCCTTTTTTTCTGTATTATTTTTGTAGTGACACTGTGTCAATTCTTTTTTCAATTACAACTGAGTTAAATTTTTCTCATCTGGTTTTACTAGGAAAAGGAGAGGGTGAAAACAGCCTTCTGGGAATTACAAAGGTTCTGTCTTCACTGTTGATACAGAGCTGGATGGTCTTCCACAAACCTCACTTTTCTGTCTCATCTTAGTGTACCCTCTATCACTGCCCATAGGAAACATTCAGGTGGACTTCTGTCTTCAGCTGTACTCCTTATAGTCCCCACACTTAATGCCACAAAAAGAAATATGAGTTTCACAAGTCAATCAGAGTAACTTGCCTTATAAAATTGTATTTTCTTAGGGTTTGTGAAAAAGCCACAACTCAGTTCTCTCTACACAAAATATGCTTCTTCCATTCTTCCTACTTTTGCAGCTACACCCAATTCCACTTTCTGAATTCATTGTTGCAACCAAGGAAAATAAAATTTTCAAATCCAAGTGACTCTTGTCACTTGTATTGGTCCATTCCAAGACTAGATATCATTGGGCCCATGCTCTGCCCTTCCTACTACTTTCTCGTCTGAGACTTCTCATTGACCTCCAAAGTTTTGGTATCTCAGAGAGGTACTTTAGAAATTGCACATTTGCTGAAAATGGAATTTGTAGGGTCCTTTCTTCTTAACTCTTCTTGATTCCTTTGTGTGTTCCTTAGGAGGACAAAAGGAAAGCTGATAATTTTTGATAAATTTCTTGCCAAAATTAATCCATATATTCAGCAGTGCTAATCACATTATGTATATTTGTGTGTGTGTGTTTTTAACTTTTATTTAATGAATATAAATTTCCAAAGTACAGCTTATGGATTACAATGGCTTCCCCCCCATAATGTCCCTCCCACCCGCAATCCTCCCCTTTCCCACTCCCTCTCCCCTTCCATTCACATCAAGATTCATTTTCGATTCTCTTTATATACAGAAGATCAGTTTAGCATACATTAAGTAAAGATTTCAACAGTTAGCTCCCACACAGAAACATAAAGTGAAAAATACTGTTTGAGTACTAGTTATTACATTATGTATATTTTTAATAAATCTCTAAAACCTCAAATACATTTATTATTCTATATTTCTCCCCAGAGTGACAGGAAGAGACAGAGAAAGAAAGTAATCTTCCATCTGCTCATTCACTCCCCAAATGGCTGCAATGGCCAGGGCTAGGCTAGGCTAAAACCAGAAGACTAGAAGTCCATGCAGGTCTCCTACGTGGGTGCTGGGGCCCAGACACTTAGACCGTCTTCCACTGCTTTCTGAGGTACATTAGTAGGGAGTTGGATCAGAAGTGCAGCAGCTGAGACCTGAGCCAAGTGCTTTAAAGTAGAATGCCTGTGTTGCAGTGGCAATATAACCTGCTGTGTCACAATGCTACCCAAGATATTTACTTTTAAAAGTTAAGGGTTAGCAAAATTTTCCCTAACCTAATAAATAATGATTATTTCCTTACGCTGGAACAAATGTGGCTTTCTTTGCTGACCGACCGATCTTTCTTTCTTTCTTTCTTTCTTTCTTTCTTTCTTTCTTTCTTTCTTAACAGGCAGAGTGGACAGTGAGAGAGAGAGAGAAAAGGTCTTCCTTTGCCATTGGTTCACCCTCCAATGGCCGCAGCGGCCAGCGCGCTGCGGCCAGCGCACCATGCTGGAGCCAGGTGCTTCTCCTGGTCTCCCATGGGGTGCAGGGCCCAAGCACTTGGGCCATCCTCCACTGCACTCCCGGGCCACAGCAGAGAGCTGGACTGGAAGAGGGGCAACCGAGACAGAATCCGGCGCCCTGACCGGGACTAGAACCCGGTGTGCCGACACTGCAAGGCGGAGGATTAGCCTAGTGAGCTGTGGCGCCGGCCGCAATCTTGCTGTTTTTCAACAGTTCACATAAAAAGTGACTATAATAGAGGCTGATGCTGTCTTCATTTTTCTTAATCCTCTTATTTTAACAATTTAATTATATTTCTTTTGGGGGCTTGCAATCATCATCATGAGCATTATTATCACTGATCTTTATTATTGGATAGTGACCTACTAAGCCTTACAAAGGCACAGACAACTATTTTCTTGTTGTATCATCCCTGGAACCTAACGTGATGCCTGGCCATAGGCTGTGTTCATAAAATATGCATTCACTAAATAAAGGCATGGTATTTCTTTTCCTAACTATTATTTGGCATTTATGCTGTAATTATTCAAATATAGAATTTGAATCTTTCTGATGTCAGAAAATATCAGTGTGAGAATTTGTTTTTAACTAAGTAAATTCAGAAGGACAATATTTAAAACAAAGCTTTTATTTCATTAATGAATTTACTTTTGGCTTCCCATGTTGTGATGCATAACACAATGTGACATGTACTGAGACGCAGAAGGGGCAAGGCACGTAAAATGAAGAGAATGCTGTGGCAGAGGTGACAGGAACGTTTTCACCCAGCCTGAGCATCTAAATTGAAATCCGAATCCTCCAGCAGGAAAATTAGAATGTCATTCCATCTTTTATCATCCCGTTCTTGTCTCTGGTGGGCCAAGTGGTCCGGGAGGTAAATGGAGTGAGGAGTTGGAAGCTTGTCTTGCTTTGCTGTAACTGTTATCCTTTCTGTTTGCCTGACTTTAAGGGATTCTAGTTTGCGTTTTTTATACATCACTTTGGCCATAAAATGGGACTACACAGGTATGGTTATTACAGCTGCATAATCAAATATAGGAAGAATATAATAAAAATTCTCAAAGGTGAATTACTTTAGGAAGGCATGGATGAGAAATATTCTAATCAGGGATGAGAAAAGTTGAGATTTAATTAACCTTTGGTAACCACCCTCCTGCCCAAGTTGCCTCTCACATTTGTAAAATTTACTGTTCACCTGTTACACACACACCATTGAAAAGACTCAGGCAGCTGAAATGATCTGCAGGTCTCCACCAACCATTTTACTTCTATAGTCTTCTTGGAAAGAATAATAGCTGGTGAATTTGCGTGTGCACCACTGGACCTCTGGAGCCAGTAACACTGGCCTTTTAAAGCTGAGCTGTACTGGGAGAGTTTAATTCTGTTGTTTCCTTATTGGAAGTTGTTCCTGTCATTCGGGGCATTAGGTAGTTGTGAAACCAAACCTTTCTGTTAGGAGAAAGAGTCAATAGGAAAGAGTCTGGCAAACTAGAATCCCCAGACCATCAAATGGTGCTTTCTCACTAGCGCTTTTGTTCTCATGTGAGTGCATACGGGAAGATCTAGAGGCTATTCATCAACATTTGGATATCATTTATTGCATTGAAAGTGTCTTTTCACACTGCGCTTACAATCGAGAGTGCACTTATTTTACTGAGTGCATTTGTTATGTAAGACACGATTATGTAAGCTACAATGCCTAATTTATTTCTTCTAGAGACTAAGAATCTTAGGACTTTTTGAAGAACTGACGCTTCACTAACTGAACGATTACTTCAATTTTTAAACAGAACAACAAAAACAAAAATCAGAACCCTTTTCCTTCCAGCGTGCTGACGGGGAGTAACTGGATCACCTTATGCATTCAGTTATTCGAGGAGAGTTACACTAGACTTCTTTTTTTTTTTTTTCTAGTCATATCTTTTACATAGACTCTACTTGTCTCCTGCCTGTCCCGAACTACCACGTGAAGATTGTGAAACAAAATTATGGTTCATGGAAATCAGTCAATAATGTCCCGATTGTTTTTATATTTACTGAATGTTTGAATTCACTCCCTGGATCTCCTGAGTAGAAAGGGCGCTAAGTACAACATCTATTCCACTGTGAGTCATTGTGAATATGCAAGACTGATTTACAACCCAAGAGAGCAAACACAATCCACTCCTAGGAAAACCCTAAGGAAAATGAAAAACTCCGCAATAATGAGATCGAGAAATATTTCGGTTAAACGGCTGAGTCGTGCCCCTCCACCCCCTCTTTTTAAGATGTTGGGAAAAGGGAGGAGGGGAACCAAGCACCATGCCCTTCACACTTACAACCTCCCTGGATCACTGAGATCAGAGTCAGAGGCAAATGAGCCCAATTTACCTCCTTAGCTGGTCAACCCCGGTGGCAAACAAACAGCCACTCCTGTCCAGGCAACAGCTCCTAGGGGCGATGGTTGCCTGCATTGAAGCTCCCCGCCAGCACCTTCTGGCCGGACAGCCGGTGCCAAACAGCCCCAGGGAAACAAACAGCGATGGGGAGCTACACAGATGTCATGGATGCACAAACATGATCATAATCTAACCAGAAAGGGGAGAGAGCGAGGGCGGAAGCCCGCAGATCGCTTGTGGGAGCCGCCGCAATGGAGAGAGCGGCGTTGTGTGCGCGCACAGGTGCCACAGGCCAGCGGCGCGGAGAGCTGTCGCGGCTGCCTGCCGGGCTCGGCATTCCCACTAGGGCGCTGGAGCCCCGGCTGCGGCGAGCCTGGGCATCCCCCAGCCTGAGCCCGGGGAGGAACAGCCCAAAGAAAGGGCGCGAAGGGAGCAGGAGGGTGGGTAGGTGGGGGCGGGGGAGATTCATCGCCTCATTCTCGATTTCCCCCTCCACGAGCGTCTCGAGTGGGAACCTTTGCCGGGCTCGTGTGCGCCCCCTTATCCTTTCCCAACTCCGGGTGATCATCTCCCCTCTCCCCCTCGCTCTTCTCCTCGCTCCCTCTCTGGCTCCCCTCCCTTCCTACCGCGTGTCTCCTCCCCTCCCCCTCGCCTCCCTCAGCTCGGGCGGCAGCAGCCGTAGCCGCTCCAGCACAGCCGGCGATGGGCAGAGCGCGCGCGCGGCGCAGCAGCTCCGGACGCAGCGCTCTCCCTGCCCGCGGCTCGCTGCGCCCCGGCCGCCACTCTTGCTGCCTCGGCGTCCCTCGACTTCAGTCTCGCTCCTAGGATAGCGCCGCCACCGCCGCCGGGCCCTGCCTGCCGCCTGCGGCGCGCAACCCTCCCGCGCTCCCCGGATGGCGCGTTCCCCTCAGCACTGGTGAGTAGAAAGCGGAGCCCCGGGGCTCCGGAACTAGGGCTTGGCACCCAAGGAGCATCTTTTGATTTGGGAGGAAACGCAAACCACCTGCTGTGATTCTCCAACCTCGAGGCAGAAGGTCTCGGGAGGGTGCACTCTGTGGTCCCCGAGGGGATGTTTGCTTTTAACTCCACCTGCTGGCCACCTGAACCCTCTCCTTTCCAGCTACCGGGGCTTCCACAGTGGCAGGAGCAGTGTCTCCAAACAGGGTCATCTCTGCCCTCGCCACCTCCCAAGTCTCCTCCTCTGACTTCCCTCTTCTGGCAGCGCGCGAAGCCGCCCTTCACCCGATCTCGCACTGACAAAGCCTGCCCAAAGTCCGCCCCTGACCCACCTTGCCTCATTCCCCAAAGCCTGGCTCCAGCGTGGTCCTCTCGGGGAATCCTGACCTCATCCCTGGACACTAAGCTACCTCAAGAAATTGACATAGCCGCTCTGTGGTCCTGGCTAGCGTATAGTTACCGTGTTTCTTAGCACCTGGGTTGTTGTGGATATGTTTAAGCTTGAAAAAAGAAAGACAAAAACAATCTCTTTGCGACTAAACTTTTTGTCATTATTGTTTTAAAGCACACAACTGTTTGCACTGCATAGATTCCTTCTATTCATATACAGGCGTCTTAGTTAGTGGGGGACAGAATGCCCTCATGTTACCTCGTCCTCCGAGATTGGTCTTAGTCCCAGGTTGAGAAAGGAGCACCTGCCTGGTAAATTCCCTTCTGCAACATACCTACCCAAAGCTCAGCGACTCTTGAGGATAAAAAGCTTTTTCCTGAAGAGGAGAGTGGCACCAAACTTACTCCTTTAAATCTTCTTCGACACTGCAATAAGCCAAAGCCCGTGTTTTTCTTTAGGTTTAGTGGCTAAGAAAGGGATGTGGAAGGATTAGGAAACACTGCACCAAGAAGCTCCAGGCGCTATCTGGGTGCTCTGGTCTTGTGTAGAGTCTTTGCCTGGAGACAGGATTTCTGTAGAAGTTTCCTTAAGACGGCAACCTTTCCTCTGAAACCATGTTTACCGTCTTACTATTTCTCATTTGTTTGAAAGGAAATAGGGAGTTGTGTTCAGTGAATGAATATGGCCAAGGGTACCGAGGAAGTGAATGACCATAGAGAGGGAGCATTTTAATATTAAAATTTGTACCCCTTGTATTGAAATCTTAAAAATTGAAAATAATCCTACATGGTTTATGATTTCATTTTTAAGATAAAATATAAAAATGCACTGATTTTGGCATGACATGTTACTTTATAGAATCCTTGGTCATAGGGCTTGTGTTCCAAGCAATACAGGTAAGACTATATAGAAATAAATGTCAGAAACTTTAAAAGATGCCACGTTTAGGTATGCATGTGTGAACAAAAATTCCTGATGTTTTATTATTTTATTCTTATAAACATTCAGGTCACTAAGAATTAAATTGTTATTCTTACTCTTGTAGCTGGTTGAGAGAGAGAGAGATGCATCCTCACCCTACACAAGCAGGAAGGGAAAGTTGAGTAATAATCTAGGATTTTGTTTTTGTTTTTGTTTTTTTAATGGGAAGTGTCTTAAAGTCTCACTTTCTCCAATGTCAGAAATTTCTTTGCCTGTTTTGTTACTATCAAGCCGTATCCAGGGCATTCTCTTTTCTTGTATAGACATAGGCAAAAAACAATGACAAGGGGAAAGTTTCACATAAATGTAGACAGCTGCATCAAGGGTTAGGAGGGGTTAAGAATAATGACTTTATTGTTGGGTTTCTATTTTGGAAATGTTGGTTTGTTAAATATAATGTTTTACTAAGAGATTTGAACTATGTATTTAAACTTGCAATTACTTCAAATAGTCACATGTGGCTTTGTAGGTGTTTAGTAGGTAAGTTAAGAGCTGAATGAAAAGATTATTTATTTTTTTCTCTAAATATATCTATTCTTTAATAACAGTGGGATGATTAGCATGCACAGTATGTATAATAATACTGAATCAGTCTTGGAAAAGATACAACCCAGTTGAATAAAAGAGAAAGTAAGGTGTAATGCTGACTGTGATCATTTATTGTTCATAATTTTGTGAATGATCAGTTCAAGGAAGTGCATCATAACATAATTCTAATTAATTTTGGAAATATTAAAATGACCTCAGAAATAGCTATAAGAATGAAAATAATCTGCTATAAATTATGAATGAAATTCATGTAAACATTCTTAGTGAGATGAGATAAAATATTTCTGTATTGAATGCTATTGTTATCAATAAGATTATGTGAAACAATTATGTGCAACACATGGGGTAAAAGGTATTCCAATACTGGAATGGCATATTTATAGAAATATTAAAGCCTGTCTTATATTGCTCATAATTACATACTACTAAAAGATAAGTCTAACCTAAGTATTTTCAATAGTAAAGAAAAAGAGGAATTTTAAATTGTGGAAATTATGTAAATTATCTCATTGACAAGTTGTCATTAGTTGAATATTTTCATGGGCAATTATTTTCACTTTGTGTGTGTGGTGGAAAGAGAGAGAAGAATTGAGGAAGAAAAAGCATCAAGAACAGAGAGATAAATGGAAAGAATAAAATCTATAGATACTCAAATTCTTTATTCAAGTGAGGATTAACTCAATGGATGTTCTATTATTTTGGCATTTGTGGTAACAGCTGTTTCCTAACTTGGATTTTGAGAAATTCTTCTTTAATTACAGGAATAAAAATACAACTTTTTTTCTTAAACAGTGGTTGATTTTTTTCAACACAACCTAGGGATCACAGGCAGATTATTTTATGCAGTCTACCTGACTAATTAAACAAAATGAAGTTTTACAAATGTTTGAAACCAAAACCTTGAAAGAAGAAAAGCACCTCAGATCACAGTATCAGATAAAGTACTTTGGTGTCTTAGAAGCCAAAATGAATCTGTCACGAGATAAACACAGTATTCTCATAGCTTAATAGTAGTATATATTTGTTTACACTGGTTGATGAATTAATGAACTGTGGTTATTTGCATTTTTATTTATAAATGCACAGCTTATATATTATATAATGCAAATTTTGTAAATTCACAGTTGTCCTCAAGTTGCTCTTTCATGTTTCAAATTATTACATAAATGTTCACAAATGTTCTATTTCTATCTTCATTCTATAAAAGAAGGAATATTTAGCAAAAATCATTTTCAAGGAACAAATATGCAAAATGAACTAATCAAAACTATCAAGATGATTTAATACAATTAAAACTCCTACAGAAAGACACCTTTAAATTATTTGATTTTACATATGGCAGACTTGTGAAATATTCTTTTATTCATTTAGTGACAAACACAGCATTGGTATTCTTAATAGAAGGAATCACAAAACTTAAATATCATTGAGAAATATAGAGTATTTCATTTATATCATTTTACAAATTAGTTGGCATACTATTGTGTACTTAATAGAGATAAACCAGCTGTCCTGACTATGCTGTATCTAACTTTCTATAAAAGAAAAGCCAGTTTTTCTTCCTTATTTTATTATATGATGGTAATAAGGGAGAAATCGGCTTTAGTAGTGAAGAAAACCAGAAATGAAACAAAATAAAGGGCCTGTGTATATTCAGGGAGCATCTTATTATTTTGTCTTGTAGCCATCATAGTTGAAAGTAACCAGCCCAGTGTTTCTGCTCACCCTTCGCCACTTTCAGATTAAAGCTTGGGACATACTTTTAATATTAAACTGTAAGTATTCCACCTAATAACATTTTTGCAAAATTTTCCTTATAAATTCTTCACTCAAACAATATAAGTTTTTGTTTTATGGTAATAGTATGTCATGAACAGTTCCATTTTAACTTTATGGACAGTTGTCTGAAAATATTAAAAAACAGATTGTGTTTTTTTATAAGCAAAGCAAAGCAGTGGAAATGAACTTATAGTTACTTATATTTTCATCTCTGTGCTTACTCAATCTTTATGTCACCACAGAGAAAATTTGGGCATTCATATATTATTTATTTATTTGTTTTCATAGACTGTGTAGTCTATGATAGACAAGGGGAATAAATTTTTTTCACAAGGGTCCAAGTCCATGTTGAAAGCCCTGGCACTTTTAGCTTTCTCTTCACTGATGGCCAGAGGGATCAATGAAAGTGAACGACTAATGAAGAGCCATCATCATTACTTGTTAAAATAAATTTTCTAAGACACTGATGGTGAAGGTGGCTCATTAGTGTCACCTCTCCTAGAAAGAGTAACCTAGTGATATAGATTGGTATCTCAGTTACACTAGCTAAAACAACAGTGCATCATCTTTGTATGCCTGATTTGGTGGAAGTTGGGGGAATATGTGATCTCAGACTCCTGGGTGACTAGTTCAAAAGCTGAGGAGGAAAACTTGTCTTAGGAATTGGCCTTCTTTCAATCAATTAAGATGCAAATTTGGCTGAAAGAAGAAATACATCCCCAAGGCTCCTATGACCCAATTTCTTTGGAGTGCTTTTCAGCCTTATTTACTGAAGTCCTACTACATGGCAAGAGCTCAAGTGATGGCCATGGATGCATGAGTGAATATAATATAGGCTCTCAAACAGCTCAGAATTTACTGGAGAGACAGATAAGAAAAAAACAGGAAAAAGCCATGAGATACCAGCTGCCTTTAACCTATGACAGCCACCATGTTACTGCTAGAGAAAAATAAAATGACCATACTAAGGCTTGACACAAAAGTAACCTAGTTAACTTTAAAAAGCATTTATTTCTATAGCATCCTATATTAATTCCAAAGATTTTTTTAAATAATGCAGGTACTAATTAGTATAACAAATATAGAGAGTCCCATACTAATGAACCCAATTGTCAAGTCAGTCCTTATAGGTTATAGGATAATTTTCTAAAAAAACAAACAAATAAAAAACCCAAAACAAAAAAACCAGAAACAACTTATGAACATTGAACATACATTTGAAATGCCACGACTGTCTTTTGAAAACTCTGTATATTCAAGGAACATTCACAGGGAGGGGTGAAGCTTATGAACCATTTTCCCTGGATGGGTATTTGATGCAGTGGTTACAAGATGCTTCTTGGGATGTCTGCACCCCATACTGGAGTGCCTAGGTTTGAGTCTTGGCTCCTTTGTCCATTCCTGTTTCCCGCTAATCTGCACCCTGAGAGGCAACAGGTGATGGCTCTATTAGTTCCAGGTTCCTGGCTTCAGCCTGGTCCAGAGCTGGCCATTGCAGTCATTTGGGGGAGTGAACGAGCAGATGGAAGAGCTGTCCTTCTATCTCTCTCTGCCTTTTTAAGAAGATGGAAAGACAATTTACAGACTACTTTAAGAACATAGAAATAAACTTACAAGGTAATTTAAAATCTTTGTATCATATTCATTCTGATAATGCACATTTATTATGTAGTTACAACTGAGTGATAGAGAAGGAAAATGACTTAGAGCTGGGATGATAAAATGTATAGTCACAAATTAAATTGAGAAAAATTATAGAGCCACATTTTAACATTACATGCCATCCAAGCTAGAACAAGGACTGAATATGTATTTTCATAATAGCTGAAATTATTAATATTTTTATTATAAAAATAATGGCCCAAAACAGCTTTGGAAGGTGTCTGAATGATGCTACAGGAATAACTCATACATGTGAAGAGTCTGATTCATTTAGTTTCATTGTTTATTTTCCAAGAAGACAAAAGTGTTAGATTTTTATCTCTAAGGGGAAAATCTGACTCATAAGTTGTTGGCTTTGTTTTATGGATTCTATACTACTTTATATTTACAACATGTTTTATATCTAGACAGTGATGTAGCTAGATAAAACAATATAATTGTATATCATTGGGGGAAATAGGAAAACCTTTGGTAAGAGATGAGTTACAAGAAATATGGCTGTTAGTTGTGCTTCCTTGCTTTGAAAGGACTGCATCAAAGCTGCCAATCCAATGTGTCTCCTTTGTCCACTCATAGGCTGGTGACATTTTTCTTCTCCCACTGGGTGATTAAGAAGTGGCTACAGAGCCACTTTTCCACAGGAGTGGAAAAGACATCCAGAGGTGTTATTAGGTACTGTGCTTGGGAATTCAGAAGTTGGGACCATCACCTGCTATTTACAATGCATTTTTTGTTGTGATCAAGGGAACTACAGATGCATTCATGATCAGAGCTGTTTCGGGATGGCAGATGTAGCGGATGGTCAAACTTAAGGCCCCTGCAGCAGTTTGAGACAGTCATTTTTTCATGTAAATCTGAGATGACACTGGAGAGCTGGGAACTGTGGGCTTGAATATACTATTTCCATTTTGTAAGCAAAGTTCATAAGATACTCTCTCACCTTGCTAGTCATTAACTCTGTCTTGACCCATCCCAAAATGACAGCTGCAAGGCCTCTATAGGCCAAGAGTTCAGTTTTGACAAGGGCCCTGTAGCAAGCTAATAGCCATTTTTCAATAGGGACATACCTGATAGGAGTGTATCTTGCATGCAGGGCAGGTGACCAGTCTAAAACCTAGAGGGTGTCTACAAGTTGAGGCTGCTTATCTTTTCCAGAGACTTAAAAGAGAAAAATCATTGTCCACAGACTTGTAGCTCACAGATTATTTAGGCATGAGGGGCCCCAAATGTAGATAGCAGTCCATAGCCTATTGAATAACTTTTTTTTTTTTAATTTGAAAGACAGAGTTATAGAGATAGAGGCAGGGAGGGAGGGTGGGAGAGTGAGAGAGAGAGAGAGAGACAGAGAGAGAGAGACAGAGAGAGAGAGACAGAGAGAGAGAAGTCTTCCACCTGCTGGTTCACTCCCTAGATGGCTGCAGTGGCCAGGATTGGGCCAGGTTGAAGCCAGGAGCCTGGAACTTCTTTCAGGTCTCCCACACGGGTGCAGGGGCCCAGGGACTTGGGCCATCTTCTGTGCTTTCCCAGGCCATAGCAGAGAACTAGATCGGAAGTGGAGCAGCCGGGACTTGAACCAGTACCTATATGGGATGCCATTACTGCAGGCAGCAGCTTTACACACTGTGTCATAGCACCGGCCCTTGGATAACTTCTAACAGTGAGTTAGTTTGTACCTCACTCAGTGGATGCTGATTTTTTAAAATTATTTAATAAAAAGATCCAAGTAGAATTTCCAAACAAAGCATATTCCATCCCCAAAAGCTAGATGCTGATTCAGTAAGAAGTAATTGAGAATGAATAGCAAGTTTATTTGACTACTAGATGGATAAAACATTATGACTCTGCCCATATAGCCACACAATACTATTTGATGAACAGAGGTCTGAATTTTGTCTGGGGTTGTCAGTTCCTGTAGTTGATAGAAGTGTGATAACACCATAGTCAATGCCATGGCAATGGAGATTTCTGAGATGCTTTTCAACAGGACATTACCTCTGTCCTTAAAGCTGTCTCATTATAGCACCTACTGCTGATGGCAAATGGAAGAGGGATTTTAGATACCCTTGGTGTTATCTTCTAGTAATTTGAGGGGTTACTGCAAACGTGTACTGGTGGTCACCAAGGTAACTTGCTCTTTGTCCTCAGAAGCTAATAGAATAGAAAATATGGCATTAGCACAGTTTAAGATAGCATGTCAAGAATTTAGTCTATCCAATGGATTCAGTAACATGAACAACTGAGGCTTTGGATTTAACAACTGGATTTAGTTGGTGATAATCCATCCTAAGATTCCAATTTTTATTAATCTTTTTCACTGGCCATTCAGTGTAGTTGCATTAGGTATCATATTTATTACTACCTATGTTAACTTCAAATCTATGATTTCCTTTTTACCTCCTGGGATTTCAAGCTATTTCCTTTGGACCAACTGGGAAAACATAGAGAGGAAGACTAGAAAGTGATTTAAATGTTCCATTAGCATGTGGCCTTTTCCAGTTTGATAATCTTCTCAGGCATGTAATAGATGACAAAGTATATATATATATATGTGTGTGTGTGTGTGTGTGTGTGTGTGTACAACACAATTCCTACTATGCAATCAGAAAAACAGTAGAAGTAACAGTTCACTGAATGGATCCAAAAGATGTCATCCACAAGATCACATTAGTTCACCTTTACCATGGTTCATGGTGCTTAAAATGATCTTTTTCTAAAGGTGACTTGGGTGTCCATATCCAACATATTCTAAAAGTTCTACTTGTCACCTCCCTAAAGTCAATATACCTGGATGTGTGCATCTGTCCTTTGATGACCTTTGGGGATAGGGATAATTTGGCTTCATGTTTCTGTTTAAATTATCTGAGATCACAGAGAAGGGGCAGAGAAGAATGAGAGAGCAGGGTATGAGGAAGGCTTCATATGTACCTTCAGTTTCAAGTAATATGGCAGCCACTCATGGCATGAAAAAACTAACTTTGAATATTTTTTCTGGACAATACTCCATATTGGGAGTACTATTCTCATGGATGACATCCTCTCTTTCATTCTTGGGAAATTGTTGACTCAGAAATTACAGTCACATTCCTCTTTCTTCTGGGGCATGGTTTCTACAATCTAAAGCTGACTCAGTGTTGGCTTACACAGTGATGATTTTCTTTAATGAATCTACCCTAATCTAAGGCTTACACAGTGATGATTTTCTTTAATGAATCTACCCTAATCTAAGGCCTTAGCCTCCTCCACTCTGTATATAATATCTCAGTAATTTTACAATTAGGGATAGGAGTTTTTTGGTGGTTTTTTTACTTACTTCCAGAGCCCTTGAGAATTTATATAGGTTTCTTTTTCATTGTCTAGGAGGCAGTGTTTTTCAATATGGGGGGAAACGCTTCATCTATCATTTGTCTCTCAGGAAAATCTCAACAAGAGGATTACAACTCCTTTATAGCAGCAAGGACTCACTTGTATCATGCTGAGTGAAATAAGCCAGTCCCAAAGGGACAAATACCATATGTTCTCCCTGATCGGTGACGACTGACTGAACACCAAGAGGGAAACCTGTTGGAGTGAAGTGGACACTATGGGAAACGGTGGCTTGATCAGCATAGCCCTGACTGTTAATGAACAACTTAATACATTATCCCTCTTAGTAGTTTTTTTATCTGTTCTACTTAATATGACTGGTTTAGTTCTGTAATTGATGCACAGTTATTATTAAGTATTAAAAATTAACTGAAATGTGATCCCTGTTGAACATGGGAGTGGGAATGGGAGAGGGAAGAGATGTATAATTTGGGACATGCTCAGGCTGACTTGCCCCAAGTGGTGGAGTTGGAAGCATACCAGGGGATTCCAATTCAATCCCATCGAGGTGGCATGTACCAATGCCATCTCACTGTTCCAGGTGATCAGTTTCAGTTCACAGTTGGTCATGGTGGAGGGACTGGGAGTCAAAGGGAGCACATAGACAAGTCTAGTACCTGCTAACGCTAACCAATGGAGTAAATAAAGGGGAGAGTGGTCTAACATGGGAAGTGAGATACTCAGCAGACTCATAGAATGGCAGATGTCCTAAATAGCACTCTGGCCTCAGAATCAGCCCTAAAGGCATTCGGAGCTGGCTGAAAAGCTCATGAGAGTATTTCAGGCATGGAAAGCCAAGACACTCTGGCAAAAGATCTCTGCGAGTGAGATCCCAGTGGAAAGAACAGGTCATCAAAGAAGGAGGTACCTTTCTCTGAAGGGAGGAGAGAACCTCCACTTTGACTATGACCTTGTCTAAACAAGATAAGAGTCGGAGAACTCAGAGGGCTTCCATAGCCTTGGAAACTCATGACTGGAGCATAGGGAGATTACTGATGCCATAGACAGGAGTGTCAATTGGTAAAGTCAACAACAGGAGTCACTGTGCACTTACTCCTCATGTAGGATCTCTATCCTTAATGTGCTGTATATTGAGATTTAATGCTATAACGAGTACTCAAACAATATATTTCACTTTGTGTTTCTATGGGGGTGCAAACTGTTGAAATCCTTACTTAATGCATACTAAACTGATCCTCTGTAAAAAAAAAAAAAAAAAAAAAAAGAAATTATCAATTCCCAACTTGACTCTCACTGGGATTAAACATGACAATAGGTCTGCTCTGATTTCATCATCATTTAAAAAAAAATCATCTATTATTTTTCACTTTATGTTTGTGTGGGAGCAAACTGTTGAAATCCATACTTGATGTATAGTAAGCTGATCTTCTGTATATTAAGATAATCGAAAATGAATCTTGATGTGAATGGAAGGGGAGAGGGAGTGGGAAAGGGGAGGGTTGTGGGTGGGAGGGACGGTATGGGGGGGAAGCCATTGTAATCCATAAGTCGTACTTTGGAAATTTATATGCATTAAATAAAAGTTAAAAAAAAATTAAAAAAAAAAACTGTGAGAGATTTTACTGTCACTTAGAAATGAATCTAAAATAGCCTTTATGGAATGAAGAAGAGATTTAACCATGAAATATACCATTATTCCTTAGCAGTCAACTAATTCAATGCCCCTCCTTTCCCAGGTGAGCCAGTCAAGGTTCTAATGACTCATCTGGTTTCTGGTTATGAAGCTCCCCATCTTTCCCACTCAGTGTTTTTGTTTGTCTCTCTACTGTCTGAAAGGAGGCAGGCCCTTTCTATTATAAAGACCCAAGCTTAACAAGTACAAGTCTTAGTGCTAGTTGTTACAATGCTACAGATCTGAGACAGGCCTCCAGATTAGTAAGGAAGTCCTTCTACTCTAGGGGAAATATCAATGATCAGGACAGCATTCTAGCATTCTAGAATCTATACTTTACTTATTTCCTGATAGTTAGTCTAAAATGGCCTCCTTTATTCCTCCTCATTATTTATTGCCTGTTTACCATATAATTGAGTGCACAGTTTTGCTAAGGATCGCCATAGACTTCTACTAATCCCATAAATTATCTGCAGTGTCTTATCTTTCCTCTTTCAGAAGGAAAAAGACATCTTTTTTAGCATTTCATCCTATGGCTAGTATTATCAGAATATCTGAAGAATATGAGTTGTTTCTAGTTGTAAATTAAAGTGAAAGGGATGATGGTAGAAGACGTTAGGCTCCTAGGTCAGAGATGAACATTTCATTGTTTACAGTAATATCAGTAGCATGGGTATCAGCACTTCTACACAGGTTTCCTGAGCCATGATTTCCACAAGAAGCATGAAGCAGATCTAATGATACAGATGCATTGCAATAAAAGGATTCTGAATTTAAAGAATATGAAAATTTTATTGGGCAGTAAGCATTACTCCTTTTGCTTCAGAAAGAAATGCCACTTCTATGTTCCAGGACGGCTTGCTTTACAAACATCTTTTAGAAATAGTTCAGAACACAGGTAATCAATGATTCTTTCATACAATATGCAAAAATGTGGTAAACCCATAGGAAATTGCCTTCCCACAGTGATAAAAGACTTCAATAAATACTAGTTTAGAAAAGTTCCCTATCTATAGTATGATATATGTTTGTCCTGGTGACTCCCGAATGATGGAATGCTCCCAACATGTGATATCTGAGATTTATGAATCTACTCCTAAAATAGAAATGAAAAAGGAAAATTTTGGAGCAAATATATTATACTTAATGTACAATACTAGAGTTTTCCTTACTTAATTTAGACTACATGGGATATAGCATAGGACAATTTAAGAAATTGAGAAATTTTATGTAACATTTTGAGCCTAAACCACAAAATGTAAGAAATGTAGATATTGTGTAATTTTAACAGATTGTAAGTAAAAAAAAAATCATTAAGCAAAACTGTGATTTGTAGATGTTTTCCCATGGTCTTAATCTTTTTCTGTTTTACAGTTTGAAAACAGCCTAAACTTTTCAAAGTAGTCCAAGGGAAAACTTCAATACTTCAATTTTGAACAGTTTAAGACTGAGGATAGCTGTCAGTTTATTTACTAGACATCTCCAATATTCTTGCCTAGAACAAATGCTCTTTCTCTGTGTTAGCCCAATGTCCGGATATCTGATTGTAGTATAAATGTAACATCACAGTGGCCTTATATTTTTATATGGGTTTTCCCAACTACATTATTGTGAAACTAAATACTGTTGCTTATGGATCCTAAAAATCCAGGGGCTGAAACTGTGGCTCAGTGAGGTAACCTGCTTGTCTGCAGCATCAGGATCCCATATGGGTGTCAATTTGAGTCCCATCTGCTCTGCTTCCAATCCAGCTCCCTGCTAATGCACCTGGGAAAGCAGCAGAGGATGGCCCAAGTAGTTGCGCACTTGCATCCACATGAGACACCTATAAGAAGCTCCTGGCTTCAGCCTGGCCCAGTCGGGCCCACTCCTGGCCATTGCAGTCATTTGGGGAGTGAATCAGCAGAAAAAAATCTCTCTGTCTCTCACTCTCTCCCCTACCCTGTAACTCTGCCTTTCAAATAAATAAATATATCTTCAAAATACTCCTAGCACCTAGTCCCTAAAATGAAGCATTTTGAATATTCAATAAATATTTTTAGAGATGAACTGATGGTAGCAATGTCCAATAACATTGAACTTTCAGGTATTTTAGAAAATCATGTTCATAAGGAATAAATGAATGAGAGATGTACAGAATATTCAAGATACCGTAATCTATGAGTTCTCAATGGCCACTTATTTACTAAAGGTAATGGAAATAAACAAATTTTGATCCCATTCCTAATTTTGGGACATTCTGAGAAACTAAAACTATTTAGTACTTAGAGTGAAATATTAAGATTTATATAGCTTATATGCTTTTAAAAATTGGAGTCACAGAATTAAATGTAAGGTTTTGTTTAATCATTAAGAGGTTCAGACCTATTTGCTTATATTATCCTAAATTAACTTCTACCCTAACCCTCTGTCAACAATTTCAGTGTTTGAAATTTTCCTTTTATCAAAGAGATAGATGGAAAATGAGTTATTTGCCTTTCTCCTTTGGCCTTGATGCACAGGTGTTCTTTCTTCATTTCTTTCTCATACTATTTTTTTCTCTTATAGTCAAATGTCTGCTGCTCATACCTACCTTTCCAGTTTCTGTCTCTCCATGTAGCCCTGACCTCTATTGCTGCCATCACCAGTGCCAACTCTGAAGTCTGAAACACTTATCTTTCATTTGTTCATTTGTTCCAACTTTCCAATTTCTGTTGACTCTTATTGCTCCTTTATGTTCTAAAAACAGCGAACAGACAAACAAAAGGCTTGTTTTTCAAGGAGAACTGCCCCTTCCCCACTTCTATGCAGTGAGCTTGAAGGATGAGGTGGTGATATAACTGGAACACTTGTACATTGCTACAGAGGAAGCAAAATGGTACCACCATTTTGAAAAACATTTTAATAATTTCTTGCAAACTTTTTAAAAATACAAATATTGTTTGTGTCAGCAGTCTCATTTCCAGATATTTACTCAAGGTCTAGGTAAAAACCTATAATTAATATTTATATTTTCCAAACTGGAAACAATCTAAAGTTCCATCAACTGCTGAATCAAAACTAAAATGCTGTATTCATACCATGGCATGCTGTTTATCAATTAAAAAGGAATGACCTACTTACTGCCTGGTGAAAAGTCACTCAGAAAGCTACCCTACTGTACAATTATATTTATATGATATTTGGAAAAAATCAAAAGTTAAGATTAGAAAAAAAAAAAGCAGTGGTTTCCATGCTTAAGGAAGGCAAGTTGGGATTGACTTCAGAACAGCAAAGAGATTTCTTGGAGTCATGGAACTGTGCTATATTTTGACGTATGGTTGTGGTTTGTAGACATTTGTCCAAATTTGTTGAAATAATCACCTAAATAAAATTACCCTTATGTTTGTAAACAAAACTTTAGCAAAAATTTTTAAGAAAATGCATAAATACAAGGATGGGAAAAGCCCCATAGATGAGTCTATATAAATTTTATTAGCTATTTTCTACCTGTATCTAGAGAAGATTGTTTTTCATATTTACAGACATTACAATTTGAAAATTTGCGTACATATCTAAACAGCCTAACTTGCTTAAGTAATATCCATCATCATTTCAAAATACTGACACATTTTTTTCATTAAATCTTTATAATAACCTTGAAGAGTTATTGGGATAAGCTTTTTAGACTGCTATGCAGATAAGAAAACTAATCCAGAGATGTTACATGGCTTGTTGGAGGTACTCAGTATAGGAGCCAGACTAGAAACCATGTGCAAAGACATTATAATTTTTGAAGAATTGACTATTGCTCTAATGTAATGGATCCAAAATTTAAATATTTTACTTCAATTTTAAAACATTTTTGCTTCTTTTTTCCTGGTAATTTATTTCTCATTATATTTTACAAAACTCTTGATTCCTGATGGGTAGGAAATTTAAAACAAATCTAATACTTTACTACAATTACTTTGAGGTGCACTGATTCCTCGGTCATTGCACTCAACTAAACAAAAATAAGAGAAATGCAAAGACATATAACCAAAATTGGTATAGGTCTCTTACTTTAGATATTCTAAATTTGATGGTAACACATTAGAACTGGTTGTTGTCCTCACTTCTTCCAGAACCTAACTCTGGTTTACTATTATGTCTTCTGACTCCAGTGAGTCCTTTGGATTACATTAATTCTTTTTAAAATTGCACTCTCTTAGTTACCTAGTTTAAAAGATATTTTGAGAAATATTTTTGAAAATTCTAATGTTAAAACCAAATGTAGTAGAGAGGAATTTAATATAATTATCCATTCATGAAAGTAGGCAGTAAAATTTATCCATGTTTCCTATATTTTCTGTCACTAGCCAGGCTATGAAAATGGAGGATCATATCATTATTATCTCTGTCATGTGGGTTCATAGTGTTTCAGATTCCCAGTTTAAGCCAGGCCCCATCTTCAGGCAGACTTGTGTAACCCAAAAGATAAGAGCTTTCCACTGAGGTAATGTGCTTTTATTCCTAATGGCAACCTGAGGAGTAGATGAACAGTACATATTACCATAGTATTAGAGCAATTGTAGGAAAACTTCAGGCCAGATTTGCATCCTGCTGAACTGGGTGCGATTTTTGATTCCCAGAAAGAAGTTTCTCTTCTGCCAACCAGGAAAAGAACCCAAACTATTAAGAACAATTACATGTAGTTTTCAGCTCTGTACAATGGGAATTGAAATTCTTTGTAATTAATTATAGCTTATGCAGATAAAAAGAAAATAAATTTAAAAGCAAATCATTAAAGAATGGAAAATATTGGAACTCATGTTATCAGTATTTTCATAATCACAGCTAAGTGTTGTTCTAAGCCTTTGAATATATCACGTTGCATTTGATTGAAAGAAGGGAAATTGTAATACTTTCTAGTTTGTGTGACCTTATGCCTTAGACTCATTGAGAAATTTCTGATCACTAATTAAATGTGCTAACCAGCTAGTGAATTTCTGTTGAAAGGAACAATTTCTTGGCTGCTGATACAGAGGCACCTCTGAAATGGAGTAGAGAAACTCATGGGTAGAATAAAATTGCTTATTAAAAGAAATGACTCTTCATTCAATTAAAACAGCAGGGTCTAGAAAACATACAAATCTTAATTAATTACTTTGCTTGGAAATCATCCAAACTGTCCAAGGTTGATTTTTCCTTCATCCTAAAATTATTCTCCTGAAACTCACAAACATTTTATTGACATAGACCAAGCAAAATAGATCAGAAAGTTTGTTTTTCAAACCAATCAATAATGCAGAGAATATTTTTATTTTTATAAATTTATCTGTCTTCTGATATATGAAAATATAAGTATACATATATGCACTAGAATGCACACACATGTTCATACTTGTGTACAGACACAAATTGTCAAATGTATAAATAACATATATAAATATATTCACATGCAAATGCACAAATGCATAAATACTTACATATCAGTATACACATCTGTGAATACATCTAAACACTTATATGTGTGCATAACTTGCTAAGTACTCCATGTTCAGAAATAAGCAACTCCTAAATTTGCTATAAAGACAAACATACAGACTTTCAACATAGGACAAACAGGAAGATTAGAAAGATAATCCCTATACAGAGATGGAGAGAAGAATGCTTTCCCAGTATTCTTATTTCCATCTTAGCTCTTGATGCATGCAGATTCTTCCTGTCTTTTGAGTCTTTCTCTGAGCACATCAGCCCTCTGAATGAAGCAAACACAGGAGCAGAGGCTATCTCCATATCAGCTTGGGAAGTAGAGCTACATCATCTTTATAAGTAGTAGACAAGTACATAATCATTATAACTGTTAATAAAAGATAATGACATTGGTATTATGGTTAGGCACTTTAAAACCCTATTACCTACTTAGTCTCTGCTTTACCTAATAAGTGATATCGACTATGAAATCAAACCAGCAGTGCAAAATGGCAAAAATAACGAATAATAAAACAATAACTAAATTGTTAAGAATAGTTCGTGTAAGGAACACTGCATGTTCTTACATTATTTTTTGAATTGTTTTCTGTATTCACTGAACATCTGTTAAACTAGTACGTGAACATTTCAGAGTAAGACAAATGTTCTAGATTAGCAAATGAATCAACTGTCATGTATCGATTTGAGGTTGCAACAGAACTGAGTATTTCTTTGTTAGACATTTACCACTAAATTGGGCCTCCTTGGACCCCAATTTTGTCTTACATTGAAGCTAGAGTATTTGTTTAATAGGTGCAAAGAAAGTTATCAAAATTCTTAACTGAAAGTGAAGTAAGATAAATTGGCCATGATTTCTCTTGCTTTTTCAAATTTTAAGCTTGTTTTGGAGCAACTTCCTGTTATTACTCACAAAGCAGAAGCCTGCGATAAATGGACTGAGAACTAGAAATACCTGTGGCTTTGATAAGAGGTAAGAAGAAAATGGCTTTATAAAGGGATATAGGCAAGAGAGCTATACTTTCCTAAATGGTGTGATCAAAGAGAAGTGAATACTATCAACTAGACTAATTCACATGAGGGCACACAGTATCTAAAGATAAAAAGTCTTCATTGGAATAAAAATGATCCAGTCATTTTATCTAATAAATTATGCAGTTTACAGAATAAGAAAAGGGAATGTAACACATACTAAGAAGAGAAAAGAAAAGAGAAAGTGAGGAAAAACAGAAGAGAAGAGAAGAGAAGAGAAGAGAAGAGAAGAGAAGAGAAGAGAAGAGAAGAGGAGAGGAGAGGAGAGGGAGCAAGAGAGAATCTTATTTATTGTTAGAGAATTATTGAATGACTATTAACCATATACAGAAAGTGCACAAACACTTTAAAAACATGGTGTCTCCTACACTATTTATTGTCTTGCATCTGTAAATGTTTCTTTTCATTCATGCATGGAGATGCATACTCTGGTCATCTCATTTCTACTTCCTTTACATTGCATAGCATATTTTTCTCTTTTAATTATTTAATTTTCTCTTATTCATTAGTTCATTATCTCCCATGCTGCTAATACATTTACTTTCTTCCATTTTAAGGCATCATTTTAGAAATAGAGGAGTTCACAGTTTTGTAGGCTACTGTGGCATCTTCCCAGGAGAACTTCAAAAGTTGCTTTACTTTTAGGTAATATGAATGTTCAAGTGTAACATCTGCAAATAAATACTTGCAGTTCAAAATTATTCGTACATGTTTAGAGCCAAAATATTTATACTACAGAATATAGATCCTATATAAATATTAAATAGTTAAATATAAAAACCCTTGTTTTTATAGTTGAAACACCCCTTTTAATTAATATTGCTTCAGGTTTGAAAGGTTCTAAGCAGATTTCCATGCAGCAAGAGTAACAACTTATGAAGGCTAAATGTGACTCTGAAGTTTCTTACTATAATTAATTAAAATGTAGAGCAATGTTAATATGATACTTTGATTCTATCCATGGATTGCATAATCACTGGGCTGTGTGATTATTAGTCATAAATGCTAAGTGGTTCACATAAATGACTGTCACTACTTTTGTTTTTTATTCCTATGTTTTCAGTGGGACCATTAGTGGTTATAGCTTCCACAAATACTAGGTATATTTAATCATGACTAGGATTAGCTCAGACGTAACATAATGTAAAGTTGTTCTTCCTCCAAAATCTTAAATTCCTTTCATTAGCAGGCTCTTCAGTTCATCTGTGATGCTGAGACCCAGATTAAAAACATTTGCTGTGTTTTGTTTGTATCTGGGGATGTTAAGGAGAAGACAAGAGGAAAAGAAAGCACTTCTAATATAGCTTGATCATGATGTCTTCCTTTGTACTTTTACATAAAATTTATTTCAGCCAAACTTGATAACAATGCTTCTCAAACTTTAGTGACTAAATGAATCACCAGGAGATACTGGTAAATGCAGTTTCTTAATCAATAATGCAAAGGTGGGATGTGAGGTATCCAGCAGACTTCCAAGTGAACTGCCACTTGTGAACTTGGAGCTGTGTGGGTCTATGGAGCTATAAAAAAAAAAAAAAAAAACCCACCTAGTCCACTGGCCCTTAATTAAGAGACTATGAATCTCAGATGCATTCAGAGATGCGAAACTGTAAATGTGTAAGGATGTGAGCTTTTCTTGCTTTCCTGGAGGTCGTTTTGAGGTTGTTTGTAAGAGGCATATGGGTTAATGAAGGTAAGCAGCTACTGATTCAGCCCATTCCATTTTCAGGTTAGTAAACTAATGTCCAAAGAGGTTAAATGATCTGCCCGATTTACACAATTAACTAAAAAGTGATGACTTGCATCCAGCTCTCTGGTGCCTAGTTCAGGGGGATTTTGTTGGTCCCAAATTGTCTTTTGAGCATGATTGGAGAGAATAAGTTTAATTATTCAATAAATGAATTAAATAATGAAAGAAGAAATAAACAAGTGAACATGCAAATGAGTTCTTAAAGAGAAAGGGCATGAAAATACTTGGCCTAGATTCAAGGTAAAACTGTTGGTATCAATGATACTTAATGGCTTCCATATATAAGAAGGTGAGAAACCATAAATATTGGAAAGACAAAAGTTGACACAACAAGATGGAATTTAAAGATCAACCCCAACTTATCCCAAATTATCTTTATTTCAGTCTGGATAAAACTATGCAAATCCTCCATCATTAGTCTCCAGTGTGAATAAATTAAATTTATTGAATGATAAAGGAATAAAAAAAAATTCTGTATCTTCTCTGCAAAGAAATGTACTTAGTATATCAAGTTATGATATACATGTACATACTTAGTGTGTACAAGTTATATCATGTTTTCATCAGCTACTTATACCTAATTATGAATACAAAATGACAGAAGCACAGGTTCTTAAAGGAATTACTCCAGTAAAGGGTGAGATGAATGGACCAGGAATTGATCTCTAATACCATTGAAAACTGACCATAAACACTGGCCAACCTGAGAAATAACTCTATAGGTGGCAGAAGCTTCAAGATAAAGGATCTGATGGGAACCTAGAACAGACACCTGTATCACGCCTAATACCTGTATCTAATCACAGACATTGGCTTCTGTGGACAGAGAGCAGTGCTTCAGAGCATTTTCCAAAGATTAGTGAATTCTAGATACGATATGTGAGATGACAATAGAAAACCTCAGCTAAAATAAATGCAAAACTGCAATCATAAGATTTTTAAGAATGCATGGATTTCCATATAATTTCAAATTATGGAATCAAATCAGAAGAAGAGCAAAGGTTTTCAACAGAGAGATGGAGAAACATTTCATGTATTCCTGAGAGAAAACATCCTGTCATATCTTGATTAGATGGGTTCACTGCAGTTTTGAAATGGAAGACGAGTGATTTTAGAAAATAAAAACATCTCAGCCCTCTGCCAGATATCTGGCCAATAAGGAAAACCCCAAACCACTTTTTAAAGTCTTTCTTTGTGCCTTCACGTACTAAAACTATAAAGTGAATTTCGATAAGAAAAATGTTGGAGACTATAAAGGAAGTATTAGGTAACTCCTTTTAAAATTATTCTATTGTGATTAAAAGGCATCAGTAGAATATAAAAAAATAGTTCAGCCTTTCTGAAAAGGCAAGGCTTCTAGAATAGTAGTTGGAAGGAAGATGTCCCAAATGATTTTTGCCAGTGGTTGGCACTCTATTTAGAATGCAATTTTGACTATGTCCTATCTACTCTTCAGTACCTATCAGTGGCTTTTAATTGACCTCTAGAGTGTGTTCGAACAGCTTGAAGTGGCTTTGAAACCTTTCTTGACCTGCTTCTTGTTTTTGTCTCCAATATTGTTTCCGTCATGGTCACAAGTTCGTACCTGAAGTTTTGTAATACTGATCTGAACCATTGCACCATCTAGATGAGATAGCTTTTCTTTAGCTTATGCTTTCCTTCTTCTTGGATCTTTATTTGGGCATATTTAATTAACCCAATTTCCTCTTCCAGGAAACCTTCCCCAAAGCACTAGCCTGAGATAATTGATCCCCTCTCCAATCTTTCAATATCTCTACCTAAGAACTGAATATATTACTCTGAAGTTATTCTAATGCACTTGATTTTTCCTCTACGTTGTATAACTTCTATAACAAGAATATTTTTGGGGAATAAAATTGGAAATAGGGAAATAAAGAAAGCAGTAGGCTGTAAGGATACTTATGGCTGGCGCCCGCGGCTCAGTAGGCTAATCCTCCGCCTTGCGGCGAAGGCACACCGGGTTCTAGTCCCAGTCGGGGCACCGGGCTCTGTCCCGGTTGCCCCTCTTCCAGGCCAGCTCTCTGCTGTGGCCAGGGAGTGCAGTGGAGGATGGCCCAGGTACTTGGGCCCTGCACCCCATGGGAGACCAGGAGAAGCACCTGGCTCCTGCCTTTGGATAGGCGCGGTGCTCCGGCTGTAGCGCACCGGCCACGGCCGCCATTGAAGAGTGAACCAACGGCAAAGGAAGACCTTTCTCTCTGTCTCTCTCTCTCTCACTGTCCACTCTGTCTGTCAAAAAAAAAAAAAAAGGTACTTATAAAGATAAGAACACAAAATATCTTTACTGAAACACACTTGAGCTCAATTTTTGTTTTGTAGTTATGACTTCTGTTCTGTAGGATCCTAAGAAATAAAGCAGAGGGTTTCAGAGAGGAAATGCAAATGCAATAAATGTAAAACCAAATACAATAGTTCAAATGAAAAAAATCAGAAGGGAAAAAACAGTGTAGTGTGGATAGAGGACAATCTATGTAAAAAAAATCTATTTTAGAGGTAGTGCATATATTATTAAGACATGTATGATTCAATATGGAAATTTAAGTCCAGGAACCAATCTAGATGATTCTCTGGATTTGACTTGATGGTTACATTCACCAAAATAGTGGAAGAAGGACTAATTTTTTGAGGTTGATATTTTTTGAGGTTGATATTAGAATAATTTCTTTATATTTATATTCTGTGTCTTTTTTTGTTTTGTTACTACATAAAGTGTGTCATGGGAGGGTTGTACAGGAAGAGGAATGAATCCACCAGAACTCTTAAGTTTTGAACCAGAGCACTTCCTCCTTGCCTGCCCCATGTCCCCCACTATCAATTGCCTTCTCAAGGACAGGGACTGTATGCATCATGAAGTAGCTAGCATAATACCTATCATACAGCGATTTTTATATATGGAATACTCGTTGAAGTATTTTTAACACCAATAAAATCACAGTGAATGATACTATATCACACATTTCTTTCCTACTCTGCTTGGTAGAATATATGATTTGCAATCTACATGTGAATTATGTAAATTTCATGTAAATAATGCAAAAATTAAATCTAATCTTTTACTATGTCCTAAATGTAAATAGACATCTGTCCATACTGAGATAAGTGGCTTTCTTTTTTATTTTTATTTTTTGACAGGCAGAGTTAGACAGTGAGAGAGAGAGATACAGAGAGAAAGGTCTTCCTTTTATGTTGATTCACCCCCCAAATGGCTGCTACGGCCGGCGCGCTGCACCGATCCGAAGCCAGGAGCCAGGTGCTTCCTCCTGGTCTCCCATGCAGGGCCCAAGCACTTGGGCCACCCTCCACTGCACTCCCAGGCCACAGCAGAGAGCTGGACTGGAAGAGGAGCAACCGGAACAGAATCCTGTGCCTTACTCCGGGCTAGAACCCCGTGTGCCGGATTAGCCAAGGGAGTGCCGGCCGAGATAAGTGGTTTTCTATGTGGGTTCCCTTCCAAAGTCCTGTTTTAGCATAAAAAAATAATAATAACACTACAGAGGTATTGATATTGTGCTGTGGGAAAAAATGTCCTGGAACAACTGCCTCTGCATTTAACTAGTCCTGAAATTGCTAATGGCCTGGGAAAAGCAGCTGGAGATGGCCCAAGTAGTTGGGTCATTGACACCTATGTGGGAGACCTGGATGAAGCTCTCAACTCCTGACTGTGTCTTGGCCCAACCTTGGCTTTTGCAGCCCTTTGGGGAATGAACCAGCAGATGGGAGATTCTCTCTCTCTCTCTTTCTCTCTCTGTAACTCTTTCAAATGAATAAATAAATCTTTAATTTAAAATGTGTTTAAAAAGCAGAGTGTGAAAAAGAAAGAGCGAGAAAAGAACGAAAGAAAGAAAGGAAGAGAAAGGAAAGAAAAAAAGAAAGGAAAGGAAGGAAGAAAAAGAGAGAAGGAGGAAGGGAGGAAAGGAAGGGAGGGATAGGAAGAGAGGGAAGGAGGGAGGGAGGAAGGGAGGGAAGGAGGGACGGAAAGAAGGGAGATAGATTATGCTCATTAGCAGGACTCTAGATTGGAAGCAAAATAATCAGGGCTTGAACCAAGCACTCCAGTATGAGCCATAATTCCTAGTTTTCTTTAAAATTTTGCATGCTTCATATTTCTTCCATTTTATTATTAAACATTTATAACATAATTTGAAAGAATATTATGTACCCAATACTTAGATTCTACAACTAGCATGATAATTATATTTGTTTCCTGCTTGAATCTCTATCTATTCATCCCTCCTATCCATCTGTCAATCCATCTTTCTTTATGCACAATAAATTGCAGACGTCAGAACCCTCCACCTGTGTACTTTGGCACTCATATCAAACTAGAGTTCAATATGTTACAGGTTTTATTTTTATTTTGAGTTAGTTAATAAAGATTTGAGAGATGGATGTTTTAAAGACGAATAAATCTTAGATATAATGAGGCCGAAACTCTGTTTTTTGATGTTTCATTGTATTATCCCTTTGAGTTTAAGAGCACAAATATTAATTCATTGGGTTTTTTAGATGTATTAACTCATTGCATTATCAAGATGCTTCTATAAGTTATTTATTATGATGCTCATTTCACACATAAGGAAATTAGAGCCTAGATTAGTTAATTAATAAAACTTAATTTTTAAGTTTCTCCCTGCACAAATAAAATATATTCTTAGCACGTCAGAAGCTTCTACAACAGTGGTTACCGAGCATCAGTTCCTGACCAATGCAGTTCTCAACTAAGTTTTTATGAATGTGGTGAAGTAAAATAAATTAAAAAATAAATAGGGTTTTTGTAAACCTAAATTTGATCAATTCAAATGGCATTGCTTTATTATAGTTACAGTAAATGTCAGCTGTATTTGATTGGTTGTTTCTATTGGGTTGTTGTATTGCTCTTTCTGGGAATTATTGTATTTTATTTGAACACTTTCCACACATAGAATTTCCAGTGCGATTCTGTGATTTATAGCATAACTAACATTAAATTAATCTTATAAATTTAGCTTTTTGATTTAAGAATTTAGTAGAACCACATAATTGCTTTTCTTAAAAATAATTAATTTATTTGAAAGACAGAGTGACAGAAAGAGAGAAGAGAGAAATTTTCCATCTACTAGTTCACTCACCAAAAAACCTGCAACAGCTGGGTCTGGCCAGGCTGACGCCAGGGCCAAGAATTCTGTCTGGATCTCCCTTGAGAGTGGCAGAGACCCAAGCACCTTGAGCCATCATCAACTGCTCTCCCAGGCTGTTAGCAGGGAGCTGGATTAGAAGCAGAACAGCCCGGGTCTTGAACCCACATTCTGATACATTTGTAAGCAAATGTTTCATCTGCTACTCCACAATGCCAGCCCCACATAATTGCTTTTAACAAACAAAAAGGATGTTCCAGATGTGCTTTTTAATGATCTCACAGGGCTTAAGTCAGTCCTCAAGGCACCCGAATACTTGACTTTCTTGTATCCAAGAGGTAGTTTTTTAAAGAGCATAAAGCATAGAAGCCAGAAAAGGCAAAGAAAATAGGGATATCAGTATCATTAAAACAGTATTTTTTAAAAACTATTACTTGTTATTATATGTAAATATCATCAGGAATTGTCAGATTATGTAGGTTCAGGTTTCACCTTGAAATAAACCTTATTGCCTTTGACTCCATCTTGTTTTGTCTGTTTCAATGTCAATTTAGCTCAAAAATAGTGTTTTATTTTAAAGAAAACATTTAGCAGTGCTTGTATTTATACATACATGTGGGCAAGTGGCTAAGGGGAAGTGAAAAGAGAGTATCATAGGAGTTACTACCTAGATAACTTTTGTATATGTCCCACAGAAAAATTAATACACAAGTGTACAAATAAAAGTCTTTATTCTTGATTTTTTCATTATCTACAATTTGCTTCTATATTGAAAGTGGTTATTTGAGCGAAGACAGTGTGACCCAAATAATTGTCCTTAAACTTCACATGGATTCCTCATTGAATTTTCTGAATTTAATCATTTAACATTTATTTGCATAGAGAGAGAGACCTTATTTAGAAGACCGATTTGGGTTTAAAATTGCTCCTGTTTGAGTAGCAGTATTCCAGAAAATCTGTATCTAGTGAAATGATCACTCATGCCTAGTAAACTAGAATACAAATAAACACAAATAAGCAAATGAATTTTATTTTCTATGGTGTTACTGAGTCAAATATGTGACTTTTTTTTTTTTTGGTTTTATATTTACATTGGCACAGAATCTGTCAACTAGCAAAGAAGTAATAATTGAAACTCATGAGGTAGGCACTGAAATCTTGGTCAGTGGTGTGTTCTGGTTTCTTTTCCCAATTTAAACAAAGATCAAATCATACATAGAATTATGACCTCTGCTCTCTTAACTATAAAAATAATTTTACTTAGAAATATTTTTGTGAATTTGATAATTGTTATATCCAATGAATAAATGAATTTTAATAAGCTTTTATTATATCAGATATCAAAGTACTGTATACATTAATCATTTTAATTAATAATGACATCCTGAAGTGTAAGTGAATTTGCATAGTTTATTTTAACATTAATTACTTCTGGTATGTAAAATCTTATTTGTTTTACTTGTTATATGAGTTTTTCAGTATGCTTAATTTACCAGGTAGCTAATCTTATCTGATAAACTAAGGCCCTGTTTAGGGAGTAGCCATAAAATGGGTAGCACTGAAAGGTGTAGAAATGGGCCAGGTTCCTTGGAGAGGAGAATGCCAGGATCCACTGAGTTAGACCTGTGATGCATGGGCTCTTCAGTAGGATGAGATTGGCCAAACAGGTTGATACATCATCATAGTCAGAGGGCAAACCATGAAGTGAAATTGGAAAGCAAAGTCAAATCATTCTGGAAGAAAGTGACTGACGGAAGGATCAGAGCAGGGGCTAAGAAACATCCAACAGTGCTGCAAACTGAAATAAAGAAAAGTTAGTATTAGAGAAAATAAACAGCAAAAATCAAGACACTAGAACAAGTTGAAGCATTAAGTGCTAAGAGGAACTCTTAGAATGGCATGCATAATTTGGTCAGATTCTAAGATGCTGTTCCAGCTGTCTCTTATTTTAGGTTGTTCCATGTGTGCCTATATCAAATTTTTGCCATTATCACCTGATATATCCCATTTGCTAATTCCTAGATAGTTGATTCTTTCATTACTTACTCAATTTTTAGTATAATTTTAGGCCAAACACTGTACTGAACACTGATTATGTTTAAATATCCTAAGGACTGACATGTAAACAGTTATCACACAAAATACCAAATACTGGTGGAACTTGACTGGTGAGGCAGTAATCTTGCATGTGGTTGTAGAGCTTCTGCAGGGTAAATGGTACTTAGCTGTGGGAAATGTTGCGACTGTAACTTAAGCTGAGATCCACCTACAAAATTGTGCATCATGATCACCTTCATGCAGCTGACACAGACCACAGCAGCTCAGAGGAAGCTTGTTCATTCCTGGAGAGCTCTTTTCTGTAGTTTGAGAGCTTCCAGAAGACTGACTAGTTGAACCTCAGTGAGGCTACCCCAGTTATAAAATGTATTATGGTATTTAGGTCTAATTTTTAGCTTTCTAAATATATAAATTTGAACTTGATGAACAAATTAGAACAGATTAGCATTTCTAGCTTCTGTGCAACTCACATTTTTTGTATATATGTATGTATAAATATACGTGTGTGTGTGTGTGTGTATATATATATATATATATATATGGCTTAAGCCATTCCATCAATGGCTTGTTTCATATGGAATGGCATTCAAATCCCTTGACAAGTTTAAAACAGTGTCATTCAAAATTTTTTATTAGGACTCATAGGAAAAATACATTTTTATACTTTAATTCAATATACACATAGTCATAAACACAAACACTAAAGCACTCATTTTATGAAAACTGTATTCTAAAAATATGCAGTGCACGCTGATCTTTATATTTTATTCTTTTTGTTCTATTTTATTTAAGATAATTGTTGCAACTCACAAAATTGATTTCAAGACCAACACACTGGTCACAGTCTGCAGTGTGAAAAACATTTATTCCATGACCTCCTATAGCTTGACTCTGTTAAAGGTTTGAACTTGATGATCCTTCTGCTTGGTGCTCCAGAGATGTCTGCAAGAATAACTAGTGCTTTTCCTGTACATTTCTACTCAAATGCTACCATTTCAGAGAAGCCTGTCCTTATTGTCCAATTGGAGGTAGACCTTTTCTCAAACTGTGTGAAAAATGCTCCTCTTCACTTACTTGTTTACTTGTTAGTTTCATCCTCATCCTCTACCACATGAAGACGTAAGTGCTGTAGGAAAGGAAAGCTTGTCTTCTTCATTTCTCCATCTCTGTAAATCTTGGCACTATGGCAAGTGCCTAATGAAGATAAGCGCTGTGTCTATCACAGATGTGCATCTGTTCCAAAATTCCAAAAGATTCCTTTAAAGGGAAAAGTATCATTTTTGGTTGACCTAGAAAGTATTATTAGCAAAGCATTGTGACCCCCATAAACACATGCTATGTGAAAGTCATTATAAAATGAGAGAAGTTAATCATGTATATATTTTGAGGGTAGTGACATCAAAACGAATATCTTCCTGATAGTGATTTATTTCTTTGGTAACTAAAAAATTTTGTCCCTGAAACAGAGGGCTTTTTCTTACTTCTTCCATGATTGCATGGTAAAAATCAAAACTATTTGATCTTCACTTTTAGCTAAACACAGAGAGTTTCATGTTTTGCATGGCCTGAAGCTTATATAGTTGGGAGCTCCTCTTTAGGAATACAACATTACAATTAACGTCTGCTTGTATTAACATCTAAAGGAAAGGAAAATATTGTGAGGAGATGGCGAAAAAACAGAGGTGTTAACTGATTGCCATAGAAATGCCTCACATAGGCAAATCATACAAGCACAGCTGACCTTTGCCAGGTCTCACTCAGGACTAAAGAGGGGACCATCAAACAGAGGGCAATAATATTTAAGCTTCATAAGTCCAGCTGATATTTAACTCAGCTTCTTGGTATAGATTCAGCTACAAAATTGTTTCCTTCTGAAATAAAGTACATTGGTACAATTGCTATATGCTGAACTTCAATCATATCTTGTTTTATTTTCTTTTTCAGATCACTGACACCTTGTTTTGTTAAGAATTTGGGGTATTTTACTAATCTTTTAAATTCTTTTTTTATTTTTAGCTTAATTTTTCTTTTTTTTCCTTTTTTTTCTTTAGTAAATATAAATTTCCAAAGTACAGTTTATGGATTACATTGGCTTCCCCCACCCATAATTTCCCTCCCACTCACACCCCTCACATCTCCCGCTCCCTCTCCCATTCCATTCACATCAAGATTCATTTTCAATTATCTTTATATACAGAAGATCAATTTAGTATATATTAAGTAAATATTTCTTTAGTTTGCACCCACACAGAAACACAAAGTGTAAAAATACTGTTTCAGTACTAGTTATAGAATTACTTCACATTGAAAAAAAACACTAAGGACAGATCCCACATGAGAAGTAAGTACACAGAGACTTCTGTTGTTGACTTAACAATTTGACACTCTTGTTTATGGCGTCAGTAATCTCCCTAGGCTCTAGTCATGAGTTGCCAAGGCTATGGAAGCCTTTTGAGTTCTCCTACTTCGATCTTATTCAGACAGGGTCATAGTCAAAGTGGAAGTTCTCTCCTCCCTTCAGAGAAAGATACCTCCTTCTTTGATGGCCCTGTCTGTTCCACTGGGATCTCACTCGCAGAGATCTTTCATTTAGGTCTTCTTTTTTAAATTTTTTTACCCGGAGTGTCTTGGCTTTCCATGCCTGAAATACTCTCATGGGCTCTTCAGCCAGATCTGAATGCCTTAAAGGCTGATTCTGAGGCCAGAGTGCTATTTAGGAAATCTGCATTCTATGAGTCTGCTGTGTATCTTGCTTCCCATGTTGGATAGTTCTCTCCCTTGTTGATTCTGTCAGTTAGTATTAGCAGACACTAGAGTTGTTCCTGTGATCCCTTTGACTCTTAGACCTATCAGTGTGATCAACTGTGAACTGAAATTGATCACTTGGACTAGTGAGATGGCATTGGTACATGCCACCTTGATGGGATTGTATTGGAATCACCTGGCATGTTTCTAACTCCACCATTTGAAGGAAGTCCGATTGAGCGTGTCCCAAATTGTACATCTACTCCTTCTCTTACTAACACTCTTATATTTAACAGGGATCACTTTTCAGTTAAATTTAAACACCTAAGAATAATTGTGTGTTAATCACAGAGTTCAACCAATAGTACTAGAACAAAAAAAAAATACTAAAAGGGATAAAGTATTACATTGTACATCAACCGTCAGGACAAGAGCTGATCAAGTCACTATTTCTCTTAGTGTCCATTTCACTTCAACAGGTTTCCCCTTTGGTGCTCAGTTAGCTGTCATTGATCAGGGAGAACATATGATATTTGTCCCTTTGGGACTGGCTTAATTCACTCAGCATAATGTTTTCCAGATTCCTCCATCTTGTTGCAAATGACCTGGTTTCATTGTTTTTGACTGCTGTATAGTATTCGATAGAGTACATGTCCCATAATTTCTTTAATCAGTCTACTGTTGATGGGCATTTGGGTTGGTTCCAGGTCTTAGCTATTGTGAATTGAGCTGCAATAAACATTAAGGTGCAGACAGCATTTTGTTTGCCAATTTAATTTCCTTTGGGTAAATTCCAAGGAGTGGTATGGCTGGGTTGTATGTTAGGGTTGTATTCAGGTTACTGAGGAATCTCCAGACTGACTTCCATAGTGGCTTTACCAGTTTGCATTCCTACCAACAGTGGGTTAGTGTCCCTTTTTTCCCACATCCTCTCCAGCATCTATTGCTGCTAGATTTCTGAATGTGAGCCATTCTAACCGGGGTGAGGTAAAACCTCATTGTGGTTTTGATTTGCGTTTCCCTGATTGCTAGGGATCTTGAACATTTTCTCATGTGTCTGTTGGCCTCTTTTGAAAAATGTCTATTGAGGTCCTTGGCCCATCTCTTAAGTGGGTTGTTTATTTTGATGTTTTGGAGTTTCTTGATTTCTTTGTAGATTCTGGTTATCAACCCTTTATCTGTTGCATAGTTTGCAAATATATTTTCCCATTCTGTCGGTTGCCTCTACGCTTTCCTGACTGTATCGTTTGCAGTACAGAAACATCTCAATTTTGATGCAATCCCAAATGTTGATTTTGGCTTTGACTGCCTGTGCTTCTGGGGTCTTTTACAAGAAGTCTTTGCCAGTACCTATATCTTGCAGGGTTTCTCCAATGTTTTCTAATAATTTGATGTTGTCGGGTCGTAGATTTAAGTCTTTAATCCATGTTGAGTGAATTTTTGTGTAAGGTGAAACATATGGGTCTTGGTTCATGATTCTGCACGTGGAAATCCAATTTTCCCAGCACCATTTATTGAATAGACTGTCCTTTTCCAGGTATTGGTTTTGGATCCTTGATCAAATATAAGTTGACTGTAGATGTCTGGATTGATTTCTGGTGTTTCAATTCTGTTCCATTGGTCTATCCATCTGTTTCTGTACCAGTACCATGCTGTTTTGAGTACAACTGCCCTGTAGTATGTCCTGAAATCTGGTATGGTGATGCCTCCGGCTTTGTTTTCGTTGTACAAGATTGCTTTAGCGACTCAAGGTCTCCTGTGTCTCCATATGAATTTCAGCATCATTTTTTCCAGATTTGAGAAGAAGGTCTTCGGTATCTTGATTGGTATTGCATTGAATGTATAAATTGCTTTTGGAGAATGGACATTTTGATGATGTTGATTCTTCCAATCCATGAGCATGGGAGATTTTTCCACTTTTTGGTATCCTCTTCTATTTCTTTCTTTAAGGTTTTATAATTTTCATCGTAGAGATGTTTAACGTTCTTGGTTAAGTTTATTCCAAGGTATTTGATTGTTTTTGTAGCTATTGTGAATGTGATTGATCTTAGAAGTTCTTCCTCAGCCGTGGTATTGCCTGTGTATACAAAGGCTGTTGATTTTTGTGCATTGATTTTGTATCCTGCTGCTTTGCCAAACTCTCCTATGAGTTCCAATAGTCTCTTAGTAGAGTTCTTTGGGTCCCCTAAATAAAGGATCATATCATCTGTAAAGAGGGATAGTTTGAGTTCTTCCTTCCCAATTTGTATCTCTTTAATTTCTTTTTCTTGCCTAATAGCTCTGGCTAAAACTTCCAGAACTATATTGAATAGCAGTGGTACCAGATCTCAGTGGAAATGCTTCCAACTTTTCCCCATTCAAAAGGATGTTGGCTGTGGGTTTTTCATAAATTGCTTTGATTGTATTGAGAAATGTTCCTTCCATACCCAGTTTGCTTAGAGTTTTCATCATGAACGGGTGTTGTATTTTATCAAATGCTTTCTCTGCGTCTATTGAGATGATCATATGGTTTTTCTTCTGCAGTCTGTTAATGTGATGTATCACAATGATTGTTTTGCACACATTGAACCATCCCTGCATACCAGTGATGAATCCTACTTGGTCTGGGTGGATGATCTTTCTGATAGGTTGTTGCATTCTATTGGAGAGAATTTTATTGAGGATTTTTGCATCTATGCTCATCAGGGATATTGGTCTGTAATTCTCTTTCAATGCTGCATCTTTTTCCGGCTTAGGAATTAAGGTGATGCTTGCTTCATAGAAAGAATTTGGGAGGACTCCCTCTTTTTCGATTGTTCTGCATAGTTTGAGAAGAATTGGAGTCAGTTCTTCTTTAAATGTCTGGTAGAATTCAGCAGTGAATCCATCTGGTCCTGGGCTTTTCTTTGTTGGGAGGGCCTTTATTACTGTTTCAATTTCTGTCTCAGTTATGGGTCTGTTTAGGTTTTCGATGTCTTCCTGGTTCAATTTAGGTAGGTTGCATGTGTCCAGGAATCTATCCATTACTGATAGGTTTCCCTGTTTGCTGGCATACAAGTCCTTGTAGTAATTTCTGATGATTCTTTTTATTTCTGTGGTGTCTGTTGCTACGTTTCCTTTTTCATCTCTGATTTTATTGATTTGGGTCCTTTCTCTTCTTTTTTAGCTAGTTGGGCCCATGGGGTGTCAATTTTGTTTATTTTTTCAAAAAACCAGCTCCTCGTTTGGCTGATTTTTTGTAATGTTTTTCTTGATTCAATCCTGTTGATTTCCTCTCTGATTTTAATTATTTCTCTTCTACTAGATTTGGGTCTGGTTTGCTGTAGATTTTCTAGATCCTTGAGATAAATTGAATCTCATTTATTTAGGTGCCTTTCCAATTTCTTCATGTAGGCACCTATTGATATAAACTTTCCTCTTAACACTGCTTTTGCTGCGTCCCATAAGTTTTGGTCTGTTGTGCTGTTATCCTCATTTACTTCCAGAAAATTATTGATTTCTCTTTTAATTTCTTCTATGACCCTTTGTTCATTCAGGAGCATGTTGTTCAATCTCCATGTGTTTGCATATGCTCTAGGGATTCCTGAGTTGCTAATTTCCAACTTCATTCCTTTATGGTCTGAGATGCTGCATGGTATGATTCTAATTCTTTTGAATTTGCTGAGACTTGCTTTATGGCCTAGTATGTGGTCAATCCTAGAGAAGTTTCCATGTACTGCTGAGAAGAATGTAAAATCTTTAGCTGTAGGATTGAAAGTTCTGTATATATCTGTTAGATCCATTTGGGCTACAGTGTCGTTTAAATCTACTGTATCCTTGTTGATCTTCTGTCCTGTTGATCTGTCTATTTCTGAGAGTGGAGTTGAAGTCCCCCAGTACTATTGTATTGGGGTCTAAGTCTCCCTTTCAGTCCCTTAACAAATCTTTTAAATAAACTGGTGCCCTGTAATTAGGTGCATATACATTGATAATCGTTATATCTTCCTGTTGAATTGATCCCTTAATCATTATATAGTGCCTCTCTTTGTCTCTTCTAACAGTTTTTGTGGTAAAGTTTATGTTGTCTGATATTAAGATGGCTACACCTGCTCTTTTTTCATTTCTGTTGGCATGGTATATCTTTTTCCAGTCTTTCACTTTCAGTCTGTATGCATCTTTGTTGGAAAGCTGTGTTTCTTGTAAGCAGAAAATAGATGGGTTTTGGTCCTTAACCCAATCAGCCAACCTGTGTCTTTTAACTGGACAGTTCAGGCCATTAATGTTCAATGTGACTATTGATAAGTGGTAACTTTGCCCTGCCATTTGCCAAAGATATTTTCTAATATATGCTTTGAACTTCCTGTGATCTTTTGCTGTGAGGTTTCCTTCCTTTGCCTTCTTTCATATTGATGACTGTGTTTCTGTGTTTCTGTGTGTAACACATCTTTAAGTATCTTTTCCAGGGCTGGACGAGTGGCGACAAATTCTTTCAATTTCTGTTTGCTATGAAAGGTCTTTATTTCTCCTTCATTCACAAATGAGAGCTTTGCAGGATATAATATTCTGGGCTGGCAGTTTTTCTCTCTTAGTACCTGGCTGTATCTCACCATTCCCTCCTAGCTTGTGGGGTTTCTGATGAGAAGTCAGTTGTGAGTCTGATTGGAGATCCTCTGAGAGTAATCTGATCTTTCTCTCTTGCACATTTTAGGATCTTTTCTTTATGTTGCACTGCGGCAAGTTTAATTACAGTGTGTCGTGGTGAGGATCTCTTTTGGTCATGTTTATTAGGGGTTCTATGAGCTTCCTGTACTAGGATGTCTCTGTCCTTCTCCAAACCTGGGAAATTTTCTGCTAATATCTCACTAAAAAGGCCTTCTAATCCTTTCTCCCTCTCCATGCCTTCAGGAAGTCCTAGAACCCGAATGTTGGGTTTTTTTAATAGTATTCTGTAGATTCCCGACAATATTTTTTAGATTTCTAATTTCCTCTTCTTTTCTTTGGTTTGACTGTAAACTTTCCTGTTCTCTGTCTTCTAAGTCCGAAATTCTCTCTTCTGCTTCACCCATTCTGTTTGTAAGGCTCTCTAATGTGTTTGTTATTTGATCTATTGAATTCTTCATTTCATTATGATTACTTGTCCCTATCACCGTTTCCTGTTCTACTAGTTGTTTCATTTCATTTTGATTCCTCCTTAATATTTTATTTTCATGAGAGAGATTTTCTATCTTGTCCATTAAGGATTTCTGTAGTTCAAGAATTTGTTTTTGAGAACTTCTTAATGTTCTTATCAATTTTTTGAGATCTGCTTCTGGCATTTCTTCTATGTCATCATATTCATAATCTTGAATTTGGGTGTCTTTTTTATTTGGAGGCATCATAGTGTCTTTGGGAGGATTCCCCCTTCTCCTATAGTCCCATCTTCCTTGGAGCACAGCAGTAGCAGAATCTTCACTTTCAGACATCCATGTGATTGCACTCTAAAATCCATCTTTGTTGGTGTTAAAGGGCCTTAACCTAATCAAATCAGCAGTCTCTGTTGCCATATTAATAACATATTCTCAGATTTCAGGGATTTCCACCTAGATTATCTCGAGAAAGTTGTGAAATTTGTTATGACAGTGGGCATGCGGAATGATCAGAGCCATAGAAAGAGACATCAAGCAAACATGTGTGAGTGTAATTGTAAGCCATTTGGGGGCTGGGACTGTTATTCAGTGGGGGTATTGGAGAGGGTGGCTTTTTGATGTATGATATTTAGGAAGGACTGAGAAAGAGAAGCTAAGGAGAGGAAAGAAGAAAAAAGCTACTCCTACTTTTCATGCTTGAACTAAAGAGTCAATGGTAGTTCCATTAATGAAGATGACAGGTAGAGCTAAAAATAATGAATAGTGAGTTGATAACATCACATCGATTTAAAGCTTCTATGTCTTGGTGCTCCATCTGGAAGGAAATGGGTATATTCTTATGGAACTGAAACAGAAAAAGATATGCAGTGGATGCTCTGTTTAGCATGTATTCACTCTCTATCAATGTTCCTGCACACCTTTAAGTTGCAGTTGTGGGAAACAACAAGATAGGGGCTGAGCAAGTAAAATTTCCACCGCTGCAGGCAATGCTGGCTGTGCACACTGAATGAATTTCCTCGAATCATATGTGTGCTCCATTGTTACACTGTATTTTATGGCACAGGTTGACAAGTAAGGATGATGAGAACTTCAAGGCTTCAACAGTACAACTTTAAAGCAAGCGGGGGGCTCATCTGACAGCAAGACTGTTAAGATCACCCAGTCATGAGTCTGTCCCTGTGTTTAATCCAATTTCATTTGAGGTAAAAGTCAGGATTTTTAGAATATCAAAACACTATTTTCCATTTCTAACAGAAAGAGTGTTCTGTTTGCCATCATTTCCCTCAATTAAAAATGCAAGCCATGTTCAGATTTGCGGCTTAGTGTTCTAGTCATGAGCAACTGCTCTTTTCATTACCTAACCCAGTGATTTTCAAGCTATTTTAACAGGAAGAGGTATTTTCCCTACCAATCCATCACCAACTGATATTTTGTAAAACAGAAAACCACAGATTTGAATATCTTGCTCATGTAAAGCTGCTACAAAAGTACCCAAATTGCATGTCTTCTCCTCTTGAAATTGTCTGCATGAGACTCATGAACACATATTTTGCATACCACACATTGAGTAACACCAATTTAAGGAACATCTCACAAATGCATTATAATTGCAAAGGTGATTTTTTATGTTATTTTCTAGTAAGGAATTGATTAAAAGTATCATTTTAGAGTCTTAATGATAGGTGATAAAAAAAACATGTCACTGTCATTTCTTTTTTGGCTAGTTGTCCTATGAAATATTATTAAAGGATTTTTTTTTACTTTTTATTTAAATGAAGTGAACAAATTTAATGTATTTTATATATACAGTTTTAAGAGCATAATGATATTTAACACCCCAAGCTCCTTCCCGCCCTTCCTATGACAGGACTGACTTGAAATATTCTTGTGAAAACAATGAAATAGTAAATTATCTAACTGGAAATTATAAATCCAGTTTATCTGCCATATTTTTCCATGGATTAGAATTTTGATGGGGAGGAGCAAACACCCAGTGCCACTCCAAGTCTCTTAGAAAGGAACAGGGTTTCTCAAAACCCTTTGGGAAGTGTGTTTGCATAAGGAAGCATTCCTAAAAACAACTGAAGAGGCTTATCATCATTGTCACTCTCTTTTAAAATAGTATTTTACTCTGCATAGTTCCCTACTGGTTATTCCTTAACTCTTTGACATCTGAACTTCTTGGAAAATGTACTAGTTTCATCAAGTGTCTAGAAGATGTTGGAGAGATGTCTTCACTGTATTTAAAATGAAACATCGAGAAAGGATCTCTGAAAAGGAAAATAAACGTCAACTTTTCTTTATGAAAGTGGTGTGGAAGAGACAGAAGGAAAAAAAAAAAGAAAGAACATGTTGATTTGTAATATGATGAAAAGGACCAAAAAATATATTGGGGCAGGCCTTGTGGCATAGTGGGTTAAGCTACTTGGGAGGCCTATATCCCATATCAGAGTGCAGCTTCCAGTCCCAGCTACTCTGTGGCTTCTGAGCCACCTTCCTGATAATGCTCCTGGGAGGAAGTGCTTGGTGGCCCCAGTACTTGGGTTACTGCCATCCCCAGGAGAAACTCAGATGTAGTTCCTAGCTCCTGGCTTCAGCTTGGACTTGCCTTGACTATTGTAGACTTTGGAGAGTGAACCAATAGGTGGAAGATATCTCTCTCTATCACTCTGCTTTTCAAATATAAATAAAGAAATGTTAAAATAATAAATTTTAAAAGACCTAAAAATGTAAAGTCCTAAAAATAATCGGTTTTTACCTTACTCTCCTTTTCTCTCCTCTCAACTCCATTCTTTCCACTCAGTTGCCACTCAGTCAAGCACACCCCAGAGCTCAATTATCACTGAAAATATGTCAGGAGTGAAATAAATTTCAAATTTATTTAAAACTAAATACCAAATTAGATTAACTGACAAGCCTATTTCCTGGTCCATAAGAAAATAATTTATACATAGACCCAAGAGTTTCAAAATGATTCACAAGTTATATATCCATAAAATTGATCAGTCTTCAGGGACATCCTAAATTTTAGAGATTTTATGTCAAAGAAGGTTTAAAACAACACATTTTTGTCATACCATTTGTCCACTTGAGTAACTTTTGTGCTTTAGGACCATTAAACTACTATATCCAGGTGTTATTAAAGTTATGGCCACGTAAAATGGAACGAAGTCTCTCTATTCTGTAAAGGGAAAAAAAAAAGAAGAAAAGAAAAAGAAAGTTCTGAACTGTTCAACTTGAGGAAAATAAATTCATTATCAGGAACACTTAAATGAAAAATTGCAGTGTTGTCTGTTTACTATCCATTTTCCAAGGTTCTGTGGGTAAACTATTCAGTATTTTATTGGATATATCTAATAGCGTAATATATCCAGTAGCATAAGCTGTACATGATATTCATTTCTGGTATTAAATTATTATCCTGGGAAATTGCGAAGCTGTATTATTTGTAAATATGATTTGGCATGAGACATAAGGTAAATATGATAACAGATTTACTGTTACGCTTTAGAGATGTTTAATAGTGCTGCATAACACATAGGATATCCACACATGTTGAAGTATAATGTTGCTGTGATGAGTAAGGTAACCTGAAGACTAACTCCTCAACTGTTTCAGAATGCATCTTAACAACTGATAGTAGTTGTTAAGGCCTTTTTTTTTTTAAAGATTTATTTTATTTATTTGAAAGACAGAGTTACAGAGAGAGGTAGAGACAGAGAGAGAGGTCTTCCATCCGCTGGTTCACTCCCCAGTTGGCTGCAACGGCCAGAGGTGAGCTGATCCGAAGCCAGGAGCCAGGAGCTTCTTCCAGGTCTCCACTGTGGGTACAGGGGCCCAAGGATGTGGGCCATCTTCTACTTCTTTCCCAGGCCATAGCAGAGAGCTGGATTAGAAGAGGAGGAGCTGGGACTAGAACCCGTGTCCATATGGGATGCTGGCGCTTCAGGCCAGGGCTTTAACACACTGCGCCACGGCGCTGACCCCTGTTAAGGCCTTTTTGACCTAGAGATTTTATTACTAGACAGACTGCATGGACAGGATGTCCACACATTCAGTCAATCACTTCTTATTTATTAAGCCCTTTTTGTGGGCTGGGTGTTCTGCTCATGTTTGGGCTATAACAAATATGAAAGAGATAGATATGGTCTTGGCTCTTGGAGATCTTACAGATACCACAACCAAAAAACAAGTCCATCTGCTAGTGTAGAATGAGAAGTGCACTACACAGTTCATTCATTCACTCGTTCATCTCATCAGTCCATGCTTTTGGAGAAGGTATTTTGAGCAAAGATCTTTGATAGATCCTCACACTACAAAATAAACATTTTTGTACTCTTAAGGTATTCATAATCTAAAAAAAAAAAAGAAACAAAAACCAGCTCCATAACTTTCATAATTATAAACAAAAAAGATGTAACAGAATACAATATATAATTTCACCAGTGAAAAGCATAGTGTCCTTGAGGTTAGAAATTCAGGCAGAAATACTGATATCTTAGGACATGGAAGAGCCCCATCCACATATTAACTGGTGATGTTGTGTAATCTTAATCTTTCTGTGTTTCAATTTTGTAGAGATCTGAAAGAGGGAAAAATGTAGTCTCACTTCGTTTGGCTTTAAAGTGAGACTAAATGAGATATCAAAGATAATGTGCTTATAAGAGTGTCTGATACATACTGCATGCTCAATACATATTGGTTATCATTTTTCCATTTCTACCCATCCTGATTTTGTGTTTTTGCATTTCTTTTCTTCATTAGATTTGCGGTGGTTCTTTATGTTTATTTTTAATATGTAAAATATTTCCAATTCATTAAATTCTGCTCTAGTGTTTTATTATTGCTTATATTTGATTAATAAATTATAAGTGGTCTGCTTAGAGAATCAATTAACTTATTTTTATTTTTAGTTAATAAAAATATTTAATAGTCTGAATTTTCTTAACTTTAGGCATATATAATTTTGATGTACAGTATGCATATGTTCATTAATTTATAAAGATATGATTCAATTTTTTTGACTTAATAACAAAGGGCAGTGATTCAGATCTCTAGTTTATGACTGCTTAGGGCTAGTTTGTTTTTAACCATTTTTCTACTTTTACTATTTATTTAATTAATATATAATTTAACATACCATGGTCAAAGAGTATAGCATTTGTAAATTCTACTTTTGTAATTTATATTTTTTATTTGTTTGAAAGGCAGAGTTAAAGACAGAGAGTAAGCCAGAGAAGGAGAGGTCTTCCATCTGCTGGTCACTCTTCAAATGGCCACAATAGCTAGGACTGGGCCAGGCCTAAGCCATGAGTAAATAGCTTCTTTCAGGTCTCCCACGTGGGTGCAAGGGACTAATTACTTTGGTCATCCTTCAGTTCTTTCCCAGGCACCTTAGCAGAGAGCAGGATCAGCAGTGGAGAAGCCAGGACAGGAGTAGGCACCCACATGGGATGCTGGTGCTTCAGGTGGTGGCTTACCCCGCGCTGCCACAGAGCCAGCTCCTGTAATTTATTTAGATTGTCTTTATGGTGTGGCCTGTTTTCGGTTACACAGACTACATAGACTTGTAGTTCTATGGCATAAAAGTTTAATATACAGTTACTACATTTCTATTACAACTTATTATTTGTCCATTTAATATACTTATTAAAGTTATCACTTATTAAATTACTTATTATCATTTATTACTTATTATTACTTATTAAACTTATTATTACAACTTATTATTTGTCAATTTAATATAAAAATTCAATATCTGAAATAATATTTCAAAGTCTTGCATTTTTAGTTCTATTTGGCTTAAGTTATACTCTTTTAAAAGGATCTATGTTTCATATATATTGATTCTCTGCTACTACTTGAAGTTTCTTTTTTATGAAAACATTTATTTTATTTATTTGAAATACTTACAAGAGAAAGGGATCTTTCATATTCTAGCTCACTTCCCAAATGACTACCAGGCTGAAGCCAGGAGATTGGCACTCCATCCAAGCCTCGCATGTGGGTAGCATGGGCCCAAGCACTTGGACCACCATCCTCTGTTTTCTCAGGAGCATTTGCAAGGAGTTGGTTCAGAAATGGAGCAGCTGGGATTTGAACCTCCTCCTGTATGGGGAACTAGTGCTGAAGATGTAGGCATAACTCACTGAGCCACAAATGCTGGCCCCTATGTTTGAAGCATCATGCCTTTTATATATTTATTATATTAAATAGCCTCTCTTAAATGAAACAGCCATTTGCATACCATTCAGTGTTTTTTGCCTTGGAACATGTCGTACTTGAGATTAAAATAATGGTCATGTCTGCTTTGAGCTTCTGAAATACCTGCATATCTTACTTCCCACTGGGTGTGAATAAGAAAGGATAAATTGAATTGGTTAGCCTCTATGTCAAAGTCATATTTAGGAGATTTAGTAAACTGTTCTGCCAAAGTTCTTAAAGTAGCAGGTAGAGAATATGCCCTACAATCTTATAGATCTGTGTTTAGTTAGCTGTTGTTAATTGTTTATGTAATTTTGATTAAGCTCTTCTTAATCAATAAAAGGTACAACAAGCTACATGACTCTTTTTTCATGACTATCACTGATCGAATTTTTAAGGTTTTACTAGTAGAGAAGAAAACATGACCTTAAAACAGACAAATATATCTAATGTCTGAGCATCTGAACACTTCTAATTAATGATTTAATTAACTATCTGATACAGTAATTATATTGTAGTTACAATGTTTATCATTCTTGATTTCACATAGTAATACCAGTAAAAGAGCTTAGAGAGATGGAAACCATATTTTTTTACTATTAATCTTCTCTTTAATGCTCTAGAAGATAGAAAGGTGGTGAGCTATTTTAGCTTGAATGGGTGCTTCTTTAATTTTATGCTTAACATTAAAATGTTCTAAAGGATAATCAACCAGACTATTCTGGAAAGCAGAAGCTGAAGAGAATTGTATGTTCAACATGCATTCTCTTGATAATAAGTGAAAGGAAAAACAGAAACTGAACTGTTAAGCCCCTATTTAACATCTAAGAAACTCAACGTTATCAGCATTAATAATGAGCATAATTTAAATATGTTGATTAATTTTTAATTATAGATTAATTTATTTCCACTAAACTGGGTTAAAAACATATTGCTTCAAATACTGAATTGGGGAAATAAAATTTTGTCACCATTTTAGTCAAGGAAACTTAATGTCTGCACAAGATGAAGAGCAATATTTTGCATTAGAAGCTTCTGCTGGCGGGGCCGGCGCTGTGGTGCAGTGGAGCAGCAGTTTAAAGCCCTGGCCTAAAGCGCCAGCATCCCTTATGGGTTCTGGTTCTAGTCCTGACTGCTCCTCTTCCAATTCAGCTCTCTGCAATGGCCTGGGAAAGCAGTGGAAGATGGCCCAAGTTGTTGGGCCCCTCCACCCATGTGAGAGACCCGGAGAAAGCTTGTGGCTCCTGGCTTCGGATCAGTGCAGCTCCGACCGTTGCAGCCATCTGGGGAGTAAACCAGCAGATGGAAGACCTCTCTGTCTCTACCTCTCTCTGTAACTCTGACTTTCAAATAAATGAAATAAATCTTAAAAAAAAAAAGCTTCTTTTGAGTAAAACTGAATTGAAGAAGACATTAAGAGAGGCAGCAAGACATTAAGAAAGTACTTTGGATAAGTCAGATATAATAAACAGTTTGGGGAGTATTCGTCATAAAATCCCACTTCTCATAAATTTCATGCTGGCTGTGAGAAAGTTTTCATTTGGATACATTCCACAGGACTTCAGTAAAGAAAATCTTCAGTACAGAAAGTAAACAATGGCCACATCTAAAAATACAATTAAAGGTAAGAAAAAGTATTTAAACTCTAGAGGAAAAATATCACCTTCCCCATTTTGTATTTATGAACTTTATGTGACAGTATATGAGATAATAATTTTTTCTTTTCAAGAAATAGAAATGAATAAAAAATAACTTTCCTTTGTTCATATTCATAGGAAATAATATGATATGCCTACGTGCACTGGGAGTCTAAGATATTTTCAAAAATTTGATAAGCTTATGTTCTAACAGAGACTAAGATTTCTTTTATTTATTTATTTATTTATTTTTGATAAGTAGTAAGACTTTTAATTCTTGTCAAGATTATGTTTTAATCTCCCCCCAATCCCATTTATCCTTCCCTCCCTCATCCTCTCATTCATTAACAAAATTGATTTTTATAACCTAAATTAAAAATCCCTCTTTATATGAATGGGTCTTTGCTGATCTGCTGTCTCTATTGTGTGTATATAAATTTCTTCCAGACATTGTATGGCAATGGAGTAATGGTGAAAAAGAGAAAGGTGGATGCATATAAGAACCCATCTTTCTCCTTTTTTTTTTTAACTTTTATTTAATGAATATAAATTTCCAAAGTACAGCTTATGGATTACAATGGCTTCCCCCCCATAACGTCCCTCCCACCCGCAACCCTCCCCTTATCCACTCCCTCTCCCCTTCCATTCACATCAAGATTCATTTTTGATTCTCTTTATATACAGAAGATCAGTTTAGCATACATTAAGTAAAGATTTCAACAGTTTGCTCCCACACAGAAACATAAAGTGAAAAATACTGTTTGAGTACTAGTTATAGCATTAAATCTCAATGTACAGCACACTAAGGACAAAGATCCTACATGAGAAGTAAGTGCACAGTGACTCCTGTTGTTGACTTAACAATTTGACACTCTTGTTTATGGCATCAGTAATCACCCTAGGCTCTTGTCATGAGCTGCCAAGGCTATGGAAGCCCCCTGAGTTCACCGACTCTGATCATATTTAGACAAGGCCATGGTCAAAGTGGAAGTTCTCTCCTCCCTTCAGAGAAAGGTACCTCCTTCTTTGATGACCCGTTCTTTCCACTGGGATCTCATCCGCGGAGATCTTTCATTTAGTTTTTTTTTTTTTTTTTTTTTTTTTTCCCCAGAGTGTCTTGGCTTTCCATGCCTGAAATACTCTCACAGGCTTTTCAGCCGGATCCACATGCCTTAAGGGCTGATTCTGAGGCCAGAGTGCTGTTTAGGACATCTGCCATTCTATGGGTCTGCTGTGTATCTCACTTCCCATTATTTACTTATTTGAAAGTCAGAGTTACACAGAGAGAGGAGAGGCAGAGAGAGAGAGAGAGGTCTTCCATCTGATGGTGCACTGGTTCACTCCCCAATTGGCTACAATGGCCAGAGCTGTGCCAATCCAAAGCCAGGAGCCAGGAGCTTCCTCCGGGTCTCCCACATGGGTGCAGGGGCCCAAGGACCTGGGCTATCTTCTACTGCTTTTCCAGACCATAGCAGAGAGCTGGATTGGAAGTGGAGCAGCCGGGTCTCGAACAGGCGCCCATATGGGATGCCAGCACTTCAAGCCACTTCAACCCACTGTGCCACAGCACTGGCCCTCATTTCTTTATTTTTTTAAAAATGCATTTTATTAGATGTGCTTAATGGTATACATCATGTTATTATATATAATACATATATATAAGCAGTTTCTATATTCATTATGATTAATATCCATCATCTCAAAAATTTACCTGTTTTTCTTATTTTGCCACATACTTTCTGTGGGGTCCTGTACAAAATAGCATAGATCTGCGATCCTCTCTTACTCCATTTGTGCAACTATAAGAGAAGTCTACAGACTGTGTAATTTATAAAGAACATAAATGTATTTCTCACAGTTTAGGAGACTGGAGACTTCAAGATCAAGGCAAGGACAGGTTCCATTGTATGAAGAGAGCTTCCAAGAAGATGCTTTATGTTTGCATCGAAGAATACTATGTCCTTACGTGGTGGATGGCATTAGGGCCAGCTAGCAAGCTAGCCAAACACTGTATGAAGCCTCGTTTATAAAGGGCCATAATCCCAGTAATGAGGGAAAAGCCTCCATGGCCTGAACTCTCACAGGCCCCACCTCTTAACACCATCACATTGGCAACACCTGAACTTGAAAGGGGACACGTTCAAAAACCACAGTAGACATTTCCTCAGTCTAAAAATGCGTGACTTTGTCTCTCCACATTCCCACTCTAATCATATCCTTGCCTCACTTTTGCTGCCGCCTTTCTCTCTCCATTCCTTTGATCTTCCTTCCTTTGCAAGACCAACTTAAGTTCTCTCTAACGACCAATAAATGCAGCTGTAAGGAAAGGGGTAAGAATTGGGCGGGGAGCCGGCACCATGGCTCACTAGGCTAATCCTCCGCCTTGCAGCGCCGGCACACCGGGATCTAGTCCCGGTCGGGGCGCTGGATTCTGTCCGGGTTGCCCCTCTTCCAGGCCAGCTCTCTGCTGTGGCCAGGGAGTGCAGTGGAGGATGGCCCAAGTGCTTGGGCCCTGCACCCCATGGGAGACCAGGAGAAGCGCCTGGCTCCTGCCATGAGATCAGCGCGGTGCGCCGGCCACGGCAGCCATTGGAGGGTGAAGGAACGGAAAAGGATGACCTTTCTCTCTGTCTCTCTCACTGTGCACTCTGCCTGTCAAAAAAAAAAGAAAAAAAAAAAAAAAAGTTGGGCGGGGAGAAGCAGGCACGACAGCCCTCTGAGCAAAAGTACCCTTGCTTGGTAACCTTATAATGTCCTACTCCTCTTCCTTCACCAAAAGAATCAAGAATATGATCAAGAACAGGAAATACTTTCTCACCCAAACACAGGCTGTTATCCATAGCAGTTCATGTAAGGAGAAAGAGAAAGAAAAAATCTTTCTTTCTAAGTGGTTTATATACTTCATCGAAAGAGAGGTGCTAATGAGTAGTGTGCCTGTTTGGCACAGAAAATATTCACAAGATCTGAATTCTTTTCAGAAGTTTGGAAGTTTTGGTACCTAAATAATGTAACATAAAGCTATTTTAAGTAACCAGTAGAACTGTTTACACATAACAGACAATTTTCTCAAGATTTGTTGCTTTTGTCTCTCAGACTCTCACTAGAGCTCTGTCATCAGGTTTTAATTCACACGTGTGGATAACATCCAGCCTTTCTGAACATTCTCAAAGTCTGTGAATTAAAGACATTTAAAAGGAAGTCACATAATCCCATGTGGGCTGCTGCTTGATTTTGTCTGATATTCTTCAGCATTTCTTTTATTATAGGTCAATAGCAGAGGGTCTGTAATTGATCTCCTTATAGCAGAGCTGGTAGCACAGGGCAGTTTGAATTGGGTGCAGTTCCCTTCTGTTATGCTACTTCCGTTTGTCAGTAGGTAGAAACTTTTCCCATTCCCCAGAAGGCACTACCTTCTCTGAATAGTTGCTTTAGACAAGCACTCATTGTTCAGAGGGACTGATGCCCCGCTGAGCTAAAGCTCCAGCATTATAAAAATGCCAGCTTAATTTTTTTAAGCTTCAGTTTTTTAAAGCTAGAAAGGAACCCTTACTATTGAGGCAGTCTTGAAAGAAAAACTCTTTTCACAACCCCTGAAACAAGTGGGTGAAGAGGGTAAGAGTAAAAGTGCAAAGACTGGGAAACTGGCTGTTTTCCAAAAAAACTGAAAAAAAAAAAAAAAAGCCCACAGAAAAAGTAATTGAAGACTTTGGAAATCCCTCTGAAGACCTAATGCAGTGGAACTTTTTTAAATGAATAAAAGCTAAATGCATAATAATTCCATGTAAGAAAATAGAAACGAATGTTTTAACTACCAAGTAATGAATTTATAAATGTTTAATGTAGTGAGACCAAGCAGTACCAACCTTTGATACTGTGCTAAGCATTAGCAATGTTGTTTCTTGGAAGAGACAAATTAAAAGCCTGGCAAAGTTTTACTTCTTGTTACTTTGTGTTTGTTATGCTTTGCCTGGTTTATGGTGTTGATGTTATCTGTATTGATTATCTTTGTTAAGTAGAATTTGGTACACTTGCAAACTGAGTTTTGAACATAGAGAAATGGTAAAACATTTAGAATTAAGGAAAACAATTTTTGGATGTTTCATTTTGTGATTAAAGCCATGTTCAACAATCTTATGTATCACTTAAGAATAGTAGTAATGGTAGTTGCATTTGCCTAGAAAGTGTAGGAACAGATTTTTAGCTCTCTTAAATAGAGCCAACAAAATTACTTTTTAATATCTTGTTACTTACGGTGTTTTTAAAGTAAGAAGTGTGGAAATCATTGATACTTGAAGACCTTTGATAAATATGAGTGAAAGACATTGGAAGTTGAGAGCTACAATAGAAAAAGCCCCAATAGTGTTCATCACACTGATGGAGAGTGTGTTTCCTGCTAAATGCGTTATAGGACATTATGTATTTAATACAGATTCAGGTGCATACATCCCTTCTTTAAACACCCCATAGTTTCATTGTGTCAGTTTTTTTCCAGATGCATTTCTTCAGCTTGATTTACAAGAAGTTAAGCAATAATGTTAGGACAACCACCTGCATGCACACCTGTGCATCCACACACCAGCAGGCTAACATTGTTTAAATTTGAAACAGTGATTTAACTGTGGTCCATGTATACACTATAGAGGGATGATTGTTCCTGGCATAGAGGTACAGATAGCTGAAGAACAACTGGCATGGGAAACTTGAAAGAATCCTGGAACAGAAAATAATACCAGAATATTAGGGGTTTGGATGTTTGGATAGATGTTGAAAATCATCTAAAACAAGTGCTCATCTCATTGCAGCATTCATCATTCTGAGGCACATTTCTGAGTGGTGTTACCTTGGAAGATGACTATTTTCTAGTGCTTATTTTGAATTTAGTTTGTGAAATGAATTCTCAGTGTGCTCCATAGCATATCCTCTAGATGGAAAAATGTTACCTCTTTTTTATTTATTTATTTATTTTTTTGGAAAGTGTGAATGTGAAGCAATGAGGCTGATTTTCTTTTGAGTCATGTCCCATCTCTGAAAATAGTTCCTAAATTGGAGTTGCCAAATTGGAGCTGCAAAAATATTCTATGCATGGTAGCATGGTTGGAGCAAGCTTATCCAGGTGCATATTATGCTTGGTATTTCAGTACTTATTTATTATTCTCATCTCTCTATAATCATATGTTGAATGTAATCTTACTACTGAAAAGGATACATAACAAGGCATTGTGTCTATTATTTTCATTGGACAATAGCCTAATTTCTTTATTAGTAGATCCAATTTTGTGAAAACAGCATCTGACAAAATTTCATCTTGCTCTCACTTAATTACCTCAATACAAAGAATGGCCCTGCTCTGAATCAAAACTCTCTGTTTAGTGTCAAATTGAACAGATGTAAGCTCAATGATGGAGGGCCTTTCCTAGGAAATATTCTTTAATACAATAATTAGCTAATCCCAGAATATTCCTTAGAAGTGAATACTAACCTTAATTCATTTCAAATACCAAAGAATTTTTCAGTAATAACCTTTATATGCTAATTTAAATTTAATTATGCAACATAAAACATTTACAGCAATTAAATACAGAAAGAATTTTGATTGTTAAGTCCTAACATCATTCCATTTTAACATGGTTTTTTGAAATTATGGTTAACTAGTTATGTCTTACCATTGTATTTGAAATTGAAGCAGTATAATATCTATAGAGACATTAGTAGCTGGACATGTACAGCACATGAAGGATGGAATCCAAGTACTAAAAATAGCCTTTTGTCATATTGAAACAGAAATTAAGAAAGTGAACAAATGTCACCATTTTAGTTTGCTTTGAATAGTTTTGACTAAAATGTATAAATGACCAAATACATAGGCATGTAATTACATAATTTTATATTTTATATCTAATGAGTGTTAAAAGTGAGATTCACTAGTTCATGTTGTTTATCACAGAGTTATAGGAATAGGAGAGGACCTATACAGCTTTTTTCTGTCTCCTTTTAAAATTTACCTGCTACAATACATGAATATTAATCTGTATGATGGTGTCTTTAAAAGATTCTAAATTGTAAGTTATTGTAGTGTTTAACCACATCTTTTCTCAATGGTGAATTTGTATCTCTTATTCTTTGAACTTCTCAAGATACTTCTTAAGTTCTCTTGAGAGATGAGTAAATTATAATAATCATGTCATATATTATTGTTTTAGAAATGATTAAGTCTTCTCTAATATTTTTAGCATATCCTGTTTCCCATGGATCCACTTTGCAAGCATTTTCATTCCTTGTATTGCTCTTCATTTTATGTTTGACTTTGCCAAAAATGGTATCAAATTGCTTCTTAGCACCTTACAATTATTCAGAATTTTTGAATCTTTCTGATTTTATTGTTACTAAACTTTCACTATGATTTTGTGATATCCATATCCTCTCCTTTTTCCCATGTTCATAATTCAATTGGTGTTCAGCCACTTTGCTTTCTTTCTGTTTTTTGTTTGTTTGTTTGTTTATTTGTTTTAAGATTTATTTACTTACTTGAAAGAGTTATACAGAGAGAGAAGGAGAGGCAGAGAGCAAGAAGGGTCTTCCATCCGCTGGTTCATTCCCCAGTTGGCCACATCGGCCAGAGCTAAGCTAATCTGAAACCAGGATCCAGGGGTTTCCTCCAGGTCTCCCGTGTGGGTGCAGGGACCCAAAGACTTGGGCCATCTTCCACTGCTTTCCCAGGCCCACATGGGAGACTGGGAGGAAGCACCTGGCTCTTGGCTTCGGATCAGCACAGCGCTGGGCCGTGGCGACCATTAGGGGAGTGAACCCACGTGGGAGACCAGGAAGAAGCACCTGGCTCCTGGCTTCAGATTGGCGTTGCTCCGGCCGTAGCGGCCACTGTGGGGGAAACCAACGGAAGGAAGACCTTTCTCTCTGTCTCTCTCTCTCACTGTCCACTCTACCTGTTAAAAAAAAATGAAATGAAAATAAAATAATAAGATAAAAATTCCACTTACAGCTGTGCCACAATTATGATACTGTTGTGATAATGTTTAAAGTGTTTTCAGCTAACCAATCTCTTTTAATACTGGAAAGGAAAGAGATGACTTAGCTGACCTAGGATCCATTTACTGCTTTTATGAGGAAACAAAAATGCAGATGCAGCTGGTGGAAAGGGAGCAGAAAATTCGGTACAAAGATGATGACTGGCCCAACTGATAAAGAAACTAGCAATATAGCAATAAAAAAGAGACCTTATCTGTAGAATCCTCTTAGCAGATTGTTCATGGTTTAGAAGGATTTTTGGCAAATAAACCTAGAATATGTGGGCTTATGAAACATGAGAAATATGTATGCTTGCTAACCATCTGTGACATCAAATGTAGATATTTAATAACCTAAACTCCTCACTTCTGTGGGAAACAAGGAAAAGGAAGGAAGAATTTTAGGATCATGTGTAGATGAAATTATTGGATCTGGTGGGTTTACAAAGTGAGGAGCAACCAGACTTTGAGAGAAGATTTGGGGAGAATTCTACCAATTTCATTAATATCCTGTGCCGAAGGCAGCTGTCCCAAAGCAGCTCAGCCAGCTTTATCAGGAATAGGGCACGAGGAAGTTGGATATATATTAAGGCTAACAAATAAATCATAAGTAAAAACCGGTATGATTTAACAAAAAAATTAAGCAATTCTTTGTATTATTTAAAATAAGTTGAAAAGCCTTAAAATGAGATTATAGTATGACTTAAATAATTTTAAAGTACTAAGAAGCTATTTGGGGGCTGGCACTGTGGCTCACTTGGTTAATCCTCCACCTGTGGCGCCAGCATCCCATATGGGTGCCGGGTTCTAGTCCCGGTTACTTTTCTTCCAGTCCATCTCTCAGCTGTGGCCTGGGAGGGCAGTGGAGGATGGCCCAAGTGCTTGGGCCCCTGCACACGCATGGGAGACCAGGAGGAAGCACCTGGCTCCTGGCTTCAGATCGGCACAGCAGCGGCCATAGCAGCTATTTGGGGAGTGAACCAACGGAAGGAAGACAAAAAAAAAAGCTATTTGATGCTATTTTCGCAAAAATTTAAAATATGAAATGAAGAGGAATACAAGGAATGGAAATGTTTTTAAAAGCAGACCCATGGAAAACAGGCTATTCTAAAAAAAACTAGAGAAGTCTTAATGATTCCTAAAACAATAACATATAACATGTTTATTAGAATTTACCCATCTTTCAAGAGTACAGAACTTAAGAACTATCTTGAGAGATTTAAATGTATGAGCCAGCAAAATCTTGATTACACTATTAGGGATACCACATATCTCAATCCATTACAAGTAATAATGGTATGATTGTTACTAAACTGCACAGATTTGGGATAAGGGATGCGGATATTGCATTAGGATGGAACAGGTAACATTTTTGTTAGCTCAGCATTAACCGCCAAATGAAAAACATACCAACTGTCTTTGTTAGAGAACTTACCGTACACATCATGGTTAATATTATTACTAAGGTATTTGACCCATAGTATCAAAGCTCCAAGAATTAAGTCATATATAAGCTGAGTACTGAACAGTATGCTGGAAGGTGACAAGGATTAGAATACTGAATTATGTGGTAGGTGATACATTTCCTTTGAGCATTAATTACACCATGCCAGAAACACCCACATAGGATGTGATTGACAAGCAGGTGCATGGTAAGTACAGCAAAGGAAAAATGAGAGCTAATGTCATCATCATAATAAAATCTTACCAGAGTCTTCTCTTTTCCTGTGTGAGAAGCTGGCACAGGGTGTCCACTTCAAAGTAGCTTTTCTTTGGTTCCCAGCACACATGGTGACCTAAATTACAAAAATATATATATAAATATCCCTAGTACATGAATATGATGTAATCTTGACTCAGTTTGATTTATTCTGTATTCCTGTTATTTTTTATGATTCTACATAAACCATTCTTCATCTTTATCTTTCACCTTAGTGCATGCACACACATTCACTCATCTCACTCCATTGCCTCTCAACCTCAGTCCAGATTAAATATTCTATAGTTGAACTTTTTTTTTTTTTTTTTTTTTGGACAGGCAGAGTGGACAGTGAGAGAGAGACAGAGAGAAAGGTCTTCCTTTTCCGTTGGTTCACCCTCCAATGGCCGCCGCAGGAGCCAGTTACTTACTCTGGTCTCCCCATGGGGTGCAGGGCCCAAGGTCTTGGGCCATCCTCCACTGCACTCCCTGGCCACAGCAGAGAGCTGGCCTGGAAGAGGGGCAACCGGGACAGAATCCGGTGCCCCGACCGGGACTAGAACCTGGTGTGCCGGCCCCGCAAGGCGGAGGATTAGCCTAGTGAGCTGCGGCGCCGGCCTTATAGTTGAACTTCTAGGAAAATCCACTACTGAAAAAACTAACAGTAGAAAGAAGCCAAAAGATTGTTTTATGTTTATGAAGAATTATTATGACATAGAAGCATATTCTTCAATATATATTTTAGATCCTTTAGAATCCTCTAGAATGTTAGATGCATATTATCTGGCATCACTCCAGATTTGGGGCAGGGATTAAGAAATCTATATTTTTAGTAAGTGCCCCAAATCAATGATTAATAGAAAGAACATGAGATTAAGTGTTTGTGGAAGAGTTGCTAATGTCATATGCCTGCTTTTCTTCTTTCCATCTAAGTAGCCTTGGACAACCTCTAAAAATGTTCTGGCTTTCAGTTATTCATGTGTAAAATGAAGCAATTAAATACCCATGGAGGGGTATTTCAAGACTTACTAGTATAATTCATTGTTTATTTTTTCAATATAACTTCTACCATGAACTATCCGTTTAAACAGTACTCACCTTGAGAATTTGCCCTGCATTTTTTCATTTCTTATTATGTTCTGAGAAGCTTTCCATAGCCATAAAAGGAATAATATTTTTGAAAGAAAAAATGTTTATGTTGAAGGAGAGAAGTTCCAGTGTTTACAAAGGACTGACTACTTGCTCAGTGCTTTTAGTAACTGGCCATAAACAATTGAATTTGCCCAATGTGCTAATGATGAAAAGATTGCTCTATTTCCTTGTACTTCAGGTCTGTGAACTTTCTCAGGTATTCATATTCAGCTTAAAGAAATTTGAATCTAAAAAAATGTTAGTGAGTGGGATGGGAAGTGGAAATTGGGGGAGGGCATTTAATCTAATGGTTAAACACCCACTTCTCACATCTGAGAGACTGGGTTTTGTTCCCCACTTTAGCACTTTACCTCAGCTTCCAACCAGTGTAAACCTGCGAGACAGAAATTTTGGCTTAAATAATTGTACTTCTGACAGTAAATCTGGGAGACTGAATTTCCAGGCTCCTGGTTTCAGCCCATGCCCTTCTCTGAACTCCTTGCTAACATTCAGGGAGTGAACCAGTGAATGGGGTATATCTTTCCCTCTCTCTCTCTCTCTGTCTCAAATAAATAATGTTTAAAAAAAAGTTAATATTACTTTTCTTTTCATAGCATTTACATCTGGAGGAAATGTATGCAAGTAAAAGCCACAAAACTGCCCTAAGTTTACTGTTTAAAAAAAAAACTTAGTTGTAATCTACATTCCTAAAATATTCTACTTGAAAGCTTGACTGTATATGTTATAGGGCATTCTCAGTGAGAAGATTTAACAATTATAAAGTGGAAGATAAAAGAAAGAATAGGTTGTTGTCATAATATAATGACTGCTGACTGTGAGATAAATGTCAAAGCAAAGTCATTGGTCATTCTGGCCATTTATCAAAAGTAAACATTGAAGAAAAGTAGAATACATTTATCAAGCAACTGTTCTAGTACAAAAATTTATTTTTCTCATCCTAGCTAATATATGATTTATATGCTGTCATTTTACCTGCCAGATGCTTGGGCAGCTAAAAGACTTGGGTCACTGCTGCATTATTTAGTTTTGTAACCTTGATTTTTGAGTGATTATTGTATTTAGTCCAAGAGATACTCCTATTAAGAAAATAATTTTGGAAGTTAATTTATTGGACTTGGTTCTAATTTCTTCCACTTAGGAATTTTTATTTCCCCATCTTTTTCTTAAAAGTGGTTTAGTAGTTCACACTAAAATGCACATCTAATAGACCAGTAGAATAGAAATTTAAATAAAAGCTAGGACTAAGGGGAATTATACTCGAAGTTATTTTAATACAGGCATAATGATTCTAACAAGTGTACTGATTGCTCTGCACATCTTACTCCCTGATAGACATGGACTATTGAGCCACAAGCATGATATTATTTGACAGCCCTATTGTCATCCATAGACATTTATACCCATCATCACTTCTAAATTACTATAAAAAGGATGCCCATGTTCTCCTAATTTAGTATTCTTCTCCATGTTACAAACTTGATGATGATTTTGGAAACCATTTAACTTCTTAAAACAATTGTACCCATAGGCCAGCTTCCTCAAATGAAGAGCAAACTCTTGATAATTAATAAGCTGAAAAAGTATGTTACAATCTGAGTGTACTAATACCAATATAAATATATATCCTATACTTACAGAACTACTTGAGAATGGCATTATGGGGAGAATAGATAAGGCTTTCGTCATGCTATTCTCTTCTTAGAAGAAGCAGCTGAATATGATGTTGCTCTACCAGAGTGTTGCCCAGCTCCTGAATCTTAACCCTCATATTCTCTTTCAGGGGTGAGGGGAACTTATCAAAAATAATGCAGATCAAGAACCTCAAAATATGGTTACCTAAAAACTATATCACATTCTCCCCTCAATACTGTCTTCATTCATTCATGTGTTTAGTTAAAACTTAATTTAGTAGCTGCCCTATATGGGGTATTGTGCATTGCTATAATTAATAGAGATATGAACAAGGCGTAATCTGTCCATTAAGGAATTCCTAGCTTATTGAATATAGACATATGTATATGTATACAGAGGATATATTCATTAGGTTATATGTACACACACACACACATAAACATATCCTCATATAGATAAGGACAAGTGGTTCAGTGCAACCAGGAGCATGATTTTGAAGTAGCATTGAGAGGCAAATGAGGAATGTCTAGAAATATGATACAATTTTAGAATGTAGAAGAACTTGTGTATTCTGCCAAGGAGTTTGACTATTATCATGTAGGAAACAGAAAGCCAAGGAAAGATTTTAAACATGAGTCTGATGAAATCAAAATTGACAGTGTTGGAAGCATCATGGAAATACAAAATAATAGATATGGGAAGTCTACAATGCTTTAAATAAGAGCTTGAAAAAAACAAAGGGGAAGTAGAGGTGAAAAAATGAGCATTGACCATATGAGAGATCAGACTGACAGGCCTTAGTAAATTATTTAGGGATATGAAAGGAAAGAATAACTCAAGGATGACTATGATGTTTTCAATTTGGAATATGAACTGGCACCCATATGGGATGCAGGTGTCTCAGTGGTGGCTTAACCCACTGTGCCATGTTGCCCCCAGATAATCATATTTACCTTATAAAATTATTGTGAGGATTAGTTAGTACATCCTAAAATCGTGTTTAGATACAGTATATTAAGTTTATTTTTGTAATTGCTGTTCTTCATATTTTTACATCACTGTTATCATACAGTATCATTGTTGTTACCATGAAGCCATTATCTAAAATAAAGAATTTGAGCAAAGAAGATAACTTTAAAGGGAATATAATGAATCTCATTGTGGATTAATCAAACACTTTATTCAAACATCCAGACAGAAGTGGAAGTTATGTGATTAGATTTGCAGTTCTGAAAAAGATGTGAAGGGTAGTATGAAAAATTGAAAGTCTAACATGTACAGATCAAATTTGAAGCTACAAAACACCTTGGATTGCCCGAGGAGAAAGTATAAGATTATAAGGAGGCTGGCGCCCTGGCTCAATAGGCTAATCCTCCATCTGAGGCGCCGGCACACCGGGTTCTAGTCCCGGTCGGGGCGCCGGATTCTGTCCCGGTTGCCCCTCTTCCAGGCCAGCTCACTGCTGTGGCCTGGGAGGGCAGTGGAGGATGGCCCAAGTGCTTGGGCCCTGTACCCCATGGGAGACCAGGAGAAGCACCTGGCTCCTGCCTTCAGATAGGCACAGTGCGCCGGCCGCAGCGTGCCAGCTGCAGCAGCCATTGGAGGGTGAACCAATGGCAAAGGAAGACCTTTCTCTCTGTCTCTCTCACTATCCACTCTGTCAAAAAAAAAAAAAAAAGATTATAAGAAAATGGAGGAATTTACAGAAACAAAACAATCCTTCTAGAAATACAAATACTTGAGCAATGGGTATAAGACAGACTCACAGTAGCCTGAAAATAAAAAAAATATAATGAAAGGACATAGACAGACAGTTGGAATAACTAAAACATGGGATTCAATAAGGTAGAAAGTGAGGAAAACTTCATTGTCAAATTCTAAAAAAAAGAATGGTTTATTGTAATTCAACAAATTGCTGTAAATGTAGTAGTTAATTAATTTGATATATGAGAAATCATTGATGATATAGCAATCTATTTTCATCCCATTCCTATCACAATGAAGATAAATGTTAAACAAAAAAGCAATTTAAGAAATGATAAGTAGAAATCTTAGGTTTCACTTTGCTAAGATATTAATAGGGAAATGAGGAAAGGGATGCCTGGTAAAAATCAAATTGTAGACAGGATTTTCTACTAAAAGTACATTGTATGCCACCTAAATTTGCTTCTATGCTACTACTCATATCAATGTGAAATATATGATCATCTTATTTTGCCAGTATGCTGAGGAAACAGATTATCCATATATGGAGAACCCAAGAAAATTAATTGAAAAATAAAAAGTAAAAAAATTTGAGTAAAACAAATTGAAGATAAGGAAGTTAAAATCTTAAGATCTCTAGTACACAGAGATTAAAATTATAACAAGAGCTGGCGCTGTGGCACAGTAGATTAAACCTCTGCCTGCAGTGCTGGTATCCCATATGGTCACCAGTTCGAGTCCTGGCTGCTCCTCTTCCAATCCAGCTTTCTGCTACTGCCTGGTAAAGCAGTGGAAGACAGCCAAGTGCTTGTGCCCCTGCACCCACGTGGGACACCTGGAAGAAGCTCCTGGCTTCTGGCTTCTGAGAGGCTCAGTTTGGGTCATTGTGGCCATTGAGGGGTGAACTAGTGGATAGAAGACCTTTCTCTCTGTCTCTCACTGTCTGTAACTCTACCTCTCAAATAAATAAATAAAATCTTTTAAAAAAGAATTTATTTTGAAAAAATGTAGTTATAGGAAAAATGTAAAATACTGATGCTAAGAATTATATTAACAAGAAATAAATGAGAGCTACAGTATTTTGGTTGGCTAAATGGAATGATTGAACAAATTCCTGAATGAAAACTTCAGGACAATTTCCTTAGGAGATTTTCGTACATTTAATTTAAATGAAAATCTCATTAGACTTTCTTAAGTAAATTTCAAAGTCAATCCTAAAATTCGCACCAATAAACAACTTTTAGTAAGATAATTTTGCGAAAGATGGGTAAATAGGTGACCATAACAAAATGTTAAAACATATTAAAAGAAACAAAATAACAAAAACTATTTAGTTTTTAAAAATCTCAACGGACATGTTTCATGAATAAATTATAAATTACTCATCAGTTTAGAAACATAGTGACTAATGCATTATAGAATGCTAAACTTGACTAATAATGAACACAATGAGAAATTTTATTTTACCTTTATGATTAACTGAGACATAAGAGGCAATTATCCTATTAGGTTTAACAAAAATACACTTCAAACTTTCATTCTTTCTCTGATTATTTATATTTTCATGAAACCATTTTAAAGAAATTCAAATATAGAAAGACTTATATAAGTGCATTTGTTAAAACATTATTTACAATGGAAAAATATTTTTATACTACATTGTAATATTCAAATTTCATTGCAAATACTGCAGGATATAACAGGTCTTTTATTTAAATGAGAAGGTTCATTCTCATTGCCATAATTTAAGAAAAATGCTTATTTTTGCAGCTACATTATTACACGTAAGTGGCACCAATATCTGATTCAAACTCTTGTGGACCATCACAGTGTTTTTCTTTTTTTTTTAACTTTTATTTAATGAATATAAATTTCCAAAGTACAGCTTATGGATTACAATGGCTTCCGTCCCTCCCACCCGCAACCCTCCCCTTTCCCACTCCCTCTCCCCTTCCATTCACATCAAGATTCATTTTCGATTCTCTTTATATACAGAAGATCAGTTTAGCATACATTAAGTAAAGATTTCAACAGTTTGCTCCCACACAGAAACATAAAGTGAAAAATACTGTTTGAGTACTAGTTATAGCATTAAATCTCAATGTACAGCACACTAAGGACAAAGATCCTACATGAGGAGTAAGTGCACAGTGACTCCTATTGTTGACTTAACAAATTGACACTCTTGTTTATGGCATCAGTAATCAACCTAGGCTCTTGTCATGAGCTGCCAAGGCTATGGAAGCCCCCTGAGTTCACCGACTCTGATCATATTTAGACAAGGCCATGGTCAAAGTGGAAGTTCTCTCCTCCCTTCAGAGAAAGGTACCTCCTTCTTTGATGACCCGTTCTTTCCACTGGGATATCACTCATGGAGATCTTTCATTTAGGGTTTTTTTTTTTTCTTTTTCCCCCCAGAGTGTCTTGGCTTTCCATGCCTGAAATACTCTCACAGGCTTTTCAGCCGGATCCACATGCCTTAAGGGCTGATTCTGAGGCCAGAGTGCTGTTTAGGACATCTGCCATTCTATGGGTCTGCTGTGTATCTCACTTCCCGTGTTGGATCCTTCTCTCCCTTTTTGATTCTATCAGCTAGTATTTGCAGACACTATTCTTGTTTATATGATTCCTTTGGTTCTTAGTCCTATCATTATGATCAATTGTGAACAAAATTGATCATTGGGACTAGTGAGATGGCATTGGTACATGCCACTTTGATGGGATTGAATTGGAATCCCCTGGTATGTTTCTAACTCTACCGTTTGAGGTAAGTCAGCTTGAGCATGTCCCGAATTGCACATCTCTTCCCTCTCTTATTCCCATGGAAAAATATTAATACCAATATAAATGTCTCATAACATGAGAAAAGTTGATTGTGGCAATCTATATTAAATAATGCTATGCTGGCATTATAATTACATGGAAAATTATTATAAATTTTTGAATAATAACTTAGATACAGAAATATTTAAACCATATCATATGCAATATATCCTATACAGTATTCAAGCCATTTTTCTCTTTCGATCTGAATTACATATTAGTTTGCTCAGAGTGCAATAATCTAAATAGAAAAATGGAATGTATATTATATAATTAGAAGGATATCAGATACTCATTAGTCTTCTCACTTAAATTCAGTAAATACATTTAATATTACTTTCAGAGAACTTTTGAGAATCAGAGCAAGTTGCAGAATTCTGATAGCACTTGCTTCTTAGAGCAGGAAATTGCACATTAGAGGTTCTGCTCTGTATGAGCAGGCACTAGTGCAGCATTCATAAATGAGGAGCTATGTGGACCTATGTCTGGGAGCAAATCACCTCACATGGGATTTGTTCTAGTTGTCTGGCAAGCGGTAGTATGTCCTGGGAAGTGGCTACTGTGGAGCACATGAGTCTGAAAACTATGAGGCAAAATTAAATGAATTATAACAAGTTTTATGTATTTACCCAAATATGATTATTAATTTCTTGCTTACTTACTTTATTTTAATAAACAATCACATAGAAAATAATTCTGAACATGAGAACAGTTTTGTTTTATGGTAAATTGGTCTAGAAAATGAAGTTTAATAGACATTTGAGTGAAGGTGTAAAGAGCCCTGGGTGCAAAATTGAGCAGCTGGAAGCTATGCCACTTTAACCATTTCCATACACACAAACCTGAGCACGACTCACAGTTGTTGTAGGAATTCAGTTTCCACAACTGTAAAATAAGACTTTTTTTAAATTATCATTAAGATCCTTATGTGATCTGTGGAATGAGGGAATGAGACTATCTCAGTCATTCTCAGTCTGGGTACTCAAAGGTAGTAACAGAGTTCCTCAAGCTAAGCTAGAACTACTTGTAGACTTTCAATATCACAGAGTAAATGCACACTGAAACTTGCTTGCGTATTTAAAACATTTCAAAATTTAGGATCATCAATTAAAATAATGAAAGAATCCCTATCAGGATAAATGTTGTAAACCATTAGTCCAGATAGTCACTAGAGACCCTTGTTGTTATAAAAATCTATTATTTTATTATCTCAATGAATATTTGTAGTAGTTGGTATTTAATATGAAATTTTTGTAGTTCTGTACGAAATAGTATTCACACTATCCCAATTACTGAGAATGAATCCTGCTTGGCAACTACAAATGGGCCCTTAGCATAGCCATTCACATAAAATGCTAAGGTATCTTTTTTCTTTGGTTTGTTAAATTGCAAAACATGATATTTAAAATCAGAGGCATTTCTTGGAAGATAGTCAAGTAGCATAATGAAAAGAAGACTGATTTTTGAGCATGAATTTCTTGAGGCCTCGTTTATTAATATCTAGTCAGGAGTCAGATTTTTATTTAATTATAATACTCAGAAGAAGCTAAAATAGCATGCTAGTTTTTCACTTTTCTTAATTTTTAAAGATTTATTTACTTATTTGAAAGTCAGAGTTACAGATATAAAGGGAGAGACAGAAAGAGAGAGAGATAGAAAGGTCTTATGGTCAAAAAATGGCCACAAGGATCAGGGATAGGCCAGGCTGAAGCCAGGAGCCAGGAGTCTCCCACTGTGAGGAAAAGGGGAGCAGACAGATAGGAGACAGGACACAGTCTTGCAGCCAGAACGAATTTACTCAAGAGAAATAAATTCGTAGAGTTGGATGGCCAACTGCCAGTGTGAACACAGACTGAACACTTGGCAGAGGGTTCAGTCCTCAGTGGGCTGGACCTTATATATCTTCGGGTGGACTAAGAGTGCAGAGGTGGGGAGAGGGTGATAGAGATGAGTTTCTTCCTATGGGTTTTCAGATTTCCCACCAGCTTCCAAAACTGGAAAAGGTTGTAGGAGGTGGGTCAGGGAACCAAACAGGGCATGGAAATATACTAGTCTCTAAACAATTCAGGGGTAAGGAGCAAATTCCGATTAAAGGATGCAGGGGAAGGGGTAAATTCCGATTTTATCTACTTTCAGGCAAGGCGCTAGAATGGCTGAGCCTTATGTCCTTGTTCCATCAGTCCTGACTCTGTGTATACATAAGGAGATAGGGCTCTGGCTTCTTTCTGGCTACTTCTTGCTGCTTTGGGCATTGATGTGAGATGGAGTATCTATACTCTGGGTCAGACTGATTGAACAAGAGCAGCCTTGTGAGCCTGCATGATGGCTCTGAATACAGTAATTGTTCAGTCCTTTAAGAATTTTTTCAATGTTTTTTTTAAAGCTTTTATTTAATGAATGCATTTTTCAGAACTACGACTTTAGGAATATGGTGGTTCTTTCCCCCATTACCCACCCTCCCAACCAGACTCCCATCCCACCTCTTTCTCCCTCTCCCATCCCCTTCTTAATCAATGCTAATTATACATGGCAGAAATAGGAGAGCTATGATTATGAGGGCAAAAGGAGATATTAGAGACATTGCCCATGGCGGAAAAGAGGGGCAAAATGAGGACAGAGGGGAAAATAGGAAAACAAGACTACAAGTCTCTGTCCAGTGTTTGGTTGCCACAGAGAAAGAACACTCTAATTTTGTTTAGCAAGGAGTTGTGGGATGGAGGTAGTCCAGCCTGCTTCTAGTCCTGGACTCCCTCATTTCCTCCCTCTGCTTATGGAAACCCTGGCTGCTCTTAGAGGTTAGAGCAAGTACTGCTCTGACTTCTTTAATCTGAGTAGGTGTGAAGTTGGGACCCATAGTCAAGACAGGGTTCCAGCAGGAGGTAGCTTCTATTGGGGCCTCTCAGAAAATGTCTCCATTCAAGATTTCATGTGGATAGCCATCTAGAATTTCACTACTTTAATTCTGAAGGAAATAAATCTAACAGATTAAATTCACAGGGTCCAAAACAAAGGACAGAACATTATTAGAGGACCTACAAAAGGTGCTACCCAAATCATAAGGGCGTTTTATCATTGAGAGGCAAATAGAAACTGACAGGAGGGACTTGATAATAATTACTAGTTATTATGGACTGGCAGGTATATGTGAGGTCCAGACCTATCTATCTCTTCACATGAGGATACTGAAAGAGACATCACAAGAGAGGTGAGAACTCTCTTAGGGAAGACACCATGTTGACTCTCACTACCTAGCTGGCCTGGGAGCAAACTTGGCCTGAAAAGGAGATTAATATTGGATAGGTGACATCTCTAAAACTAAATTTACAGCGCTGCCTGCAATATTACTGACCCCAGGCTGTCCCCTGATGGTGGTGGTTACTTTGGAAGCTGGGCAGAGTGAAGGGCTTTTTCAGCCTAGGGAGGGACATCAGGGTCTATATCATTGGCCTGGGAGTCCTTTGATCCCAGGGCAGTTGTGTTTCCAGTGGCCCAGCTCTTGGTAGATCTGATAGGACTCTTCAGAGGCTAGCTTCTGTCATGATTGCTGTCTGTATAAGGCCCTGACTTTCCACATTGAAAACCAATGCCGTTTAGGGGTGGACTGACCTTGTTGGGTGTCCTTCATGGCAGATCACTGTATAAAGCTATTGTTAATTGGCCTGCAACCTATCCTTACATTGCTTCTGCTGCCTAGATCACTGCTGTTCCTCTTGGTCTATATTAAACTAGACCACAGAGGAAGCCTTTAGAATGTCAGCCAAGCGGTGTGCAATCCCATTCCTAATGTTTGGTGGTCTCATCTAGAAATCTAAGGCCAAGTGCATGTTGTGACAGTATTCTTCCTCTGAGATAAGACAATGCCCATGAGGAGAGCTATGTCTTTTAAGTAAGATCAAATATGATGATGACCTTTTCCAACTTGTCTATAAACATTGAAATCATTACAAAAGGTTTTTATTTCTCCCTTAGTTTGGTATAAAAAAGGGAAGTTTTGGCTGTTTACTGTGCCCATAGCACAATAAATCTAGCTGTGAAATCATATCACAATTTAAGCTCATTCAGGCTATACTATTTGGTCTTCTATATGTGGCCAGGCTATTATAACAGAAAAATGTTAGCTGTGTCTTTTTTTTGTTTTTTTTTTGAAAGGCAGAGTGGACAGTGAGAGAGAGAGAGACAGAGAGAAAGGTCTTCCTTTGCCGTTACTTCACCCTCCAATGGCCGTCAAGGCTGGCATGCTGCAGTCTGCGCACTGCGCCTATCTGAAGGCAGGAGCCAGGTGCTTCTCCTGGTCTCCCATGGGGTGCAGGGCCCAAGCACTTGGGCCATCCTCCACTGCACTCCCTGGCCACAGCAGAGAGCTGGCCTGGAAGAGGGGCAACCGGGACAGAATCTGGCGCCCCAACCGGGGCTAGAACCCGGTGTGCCAGCACCGCAAGGCAGAGGATTAGCCTACTCAGCCACGGCGCCGGCCAGCTGTGTCTTTTATAAGGTCTGAAGATCAAACTGTATGATGGAGAGTCCTTCAGAATAGAATGTTTCCCATCTTGAAGAGAATAGAGGAGAAATGAGGGGACAAGTCATGCATCTCAGATTGCTTACTGTCAATAATTCAGTATCAAGTGAAAATTTAGCAAACAATTTTAACTGTTAAGTATCAGCTTATGAAAACATTTACCAAAATATCTAATGTCTTCTATAAATTTTAAGACAAGACTATGTGTATTTGGAAACATTTCTTTAATATCTAACACAAGTGTAACTTGTTTGACCAGCAAATCCAAGAACAAAACATGTCAGTGACTTAAAAAACATTTTTAGTTTCTATAAACAAATTTAAAATAATCTATCTATTGGTGATGTATTTGGGTCATGTGAACTAAAAGGGCATTTCGGAATACTTTAACAGTTTAAATTTGTATGAGTGCTCTTTTATCTATAAGCCAATTAAATCAGAGCCCTTAATAATTTTCCCACATAAACACACAATAAGTACACACTTACAACATACATTATAGGATAAAACAATAAAGCAATTTGAGTAATAGCTTCTTAAAATCTTTAACTGCTTTTTAAAAGTTACTGTTAATCAGTTAGAATTATTTCTTGCTCTTAGTAACCTGAATTAACCATACTTTTATTCATTTAGAACTTGTAGTCCATTATTGGCTTTATTTGCTTACAGAACTGTTGCAAAGTACTGAATACAATAGAAGTCTGGGAAAAAGAAATCCTTTGAAACCTAGAAGAGGACACTTTTAAACACAGAACAAATAATGTTTTAATTTCCAGAAGTAAACCTGATTTTTTGTTTGGAGGAGAATACAGAACTGTGGATTACAAAAGACTTTAAATAGCCATGGTTAAAATTATAAAATTCATTAACCAACAAGGAGAGGCACTTTCTTACTCCATACAATATTTTTGAAAGCACTTGTAAGATTTTATAAAACATTTATCCCTTTTAGGCCTCTAGGCCTTTTTCATTGAGATAACCATCAAGACTGATATCACAAAAAGATCATTAGACTTTTGTAACTTTTGGACATTTGTATCAGTATCATTTTACATTATCAAAACTTAAAATTTAGCACCATTTCAAATCTTGATAGTACCTTGGATATCCTCCAAATAGCCTAATTAGTTGGTGTTTCTACAAGATGAGGGATATATTCTTTGACATTTCCATGGTCTCAACTTGAAATATCAAAGTCCAAAGAATTTGGAACTTTGACTTTTTTTTTAAATTCCTGTCAAAGATGCCAAGAAGTCTTAAAATATCTGGTAGAAATAATGCAGACCAGATTTGATCAGTGTTATGAAGTGATCACTCAAATGCTTTGGAATAAGTACATATTTAAACAAACTGCAACTCTTAAAACTCAGCTGTTCTTCAACACTCAGAACTTAACAGAGATAGTAGAGAACTCAGTAGATTACTTCAACAGAACACAAAACCTATGTCTCTTTGGTCTATCCCCAAAATGGAAAATAAAAACCTCAAATGTAACTTAGCACATGGAAACATCTCATAACTTGGAGCAATTTTAAGAGTCAGAAGTAATGAAGAGTTTACTGGAGCTGGCTAGAAAACTGATAAAGAGTCACCAGTTAAACAAAACGGCTAAAAGGAGATCCTGCAGTTTTTAAAAAGATCTCAAAATTACAAATTATGACTATTTCCAAATATTTCTGCTGATTCCTTTGATTTACATTTAGAAATGACCCTTTAAAAATCTCCAAATTAAGACAAAATTTTCTAAATAAAAGAATATATTGAATATCAACCTTAGTTACTTTCAACAAATTTTAACTTATTTTTCAAATATGGATAATTTATCTAAACATATTTGTTAGCAAACCCAAATGGTATTTCTCATAGAATATAAGATGCTAAGAGTACCAGAGTTTGCATTTAGACACATTTGTCTCACTTGCCTTTATTATCCTTTTAAAGATTTATTCATTTACTTGAAAGTCAGAGTTATACACAGAGAGGAGAGGCAGAGAGAGAGGTCTTCCATCCACTGGTTCACTCCCCAATTGGCCACAATGGCTAGAGCTGTGCTGATCCAAAGCCAGGAGCCAGGAATTTCTTCTGGGTCTCTGACAAGGGTGGAGGGGCCCAGAACATAGGCCACTCATTTAGCTTTACCCAATTTACATTTAGCAATTACACCTACATGACTTAAGATGCTGACATTATCTGAATTAAGGTCAAAATGGAATGTAATTCTACTCCTTTTTATAAAACTCTAGCTACAAATCAGTGACATAAACCAGAGATTAAAAAATCCACTTTATGGGGCTCTAACTAGAGCTGATTATCTATTGTTATCTCTTCAGGATATGTTAAACCAAATTACAAAACAAGTTTGGCAAGTTACTCTTTCTTCCTAGATTAAAGAAAAGAGAGAGGGGCCAGCGCTGTGGAGTAGCAGGTAAAGCCACTGCCAGTGGTGCTGGCATCCCATATGAACTCTGGTTCCAGACCCGGCTGCAGCATTTCCAATCCTGCTCCCTGCTGTTGCCTGGAAAAGCAGTAGAAGGTACCTCAAGTCCTTTGGCTCCTTCACCCACGTGGCTCATGGCTTTGGATCGGCACAGCTCTGGCCGTTGCCGCCAACTGGGGAGTGAACCGGTGGATGGAAGACCTCTCTCTTTCTCTGCCTCTCCTTCTCTCTGTGTATAACTCTGACTTTCAAGTAAATAAATAAATCTTTAAAAAAGAGAGAGAGAAATTCCTTTAAACCCAATGTCCAGTTACAGCTGAACCAAAATCCCATGCATGAGACTGTTATTTACCAAAGATATCTCTTTAGTTTTAAATTGAATTTGAGTCTAGTTTTTTACCCAAAAAACACATTAGGCCAATGGTGCCTAGTTAACAGTCAGCTTATTGGAGTTGTCTCTGAAACAAACACATGTTCAGGCAGCTGCAAAACAGGTTCCAAGGGTGGCTGTGGACCATGGGCTGGTGAACCATGAACAAGTTACTCACTGGAGATTGTTCATCATTGTTAGGTTTAACGTAGGAGGGCATCCACAGAGCAGACGGGCACCCTTCTGGATGGAGAGAGATCCGTAAGGAGGAGAATCTCATAGGTGACAAAACGAAGGGCAATTATGGAGAAGGAGATATGCCCAGACATAGTACTTAACCAGGTGAGCCTCTTAGTTTGAATGGCCAGTAGTCTTAATAATTATTCCACATAGCTTGGGAGAGTTATCATTTTCTTTCCACTCCCTGTGAAGGATCTTGCTGGGTAGAGAAGTTCCTTCATATGCAATTCCTAAAATTTCTCCCAGGACTTTACACTGGACTAGATACTCCAGTTGGTGCAGGGCTGGGAAGATGCCAAGGAGGCTAGGTTAAAGGATAGTAGGCAAGCCTCTGTCTGCATGAAATATTGGCAGAGATTTTGGCTGCCACTAGATAAGGCAGGGGGAAAGAAAAGAAGGCTAGGCTTGCAGCTTGGAGCTGAGACTGCCCTGACAGAAGGTGGGGAGGGGCGTGTCTTCATTTCTTTCGAGCCAATAAGCAGCTGCTTGTTGGGGGAGGTGCAGAGAACCACATGGGCAGATGTGAGAAAGGCTGCTTGGTGAAGTGCACAGTGCATTGTGTTGGCAGTTTGGAATGTCTCAAGTGCAGGGCTTTCCAGAGCAATAAGCATTCTACTAGCCTTTACAGTGTCTCTCTGTGCCCAGGGGGAGAGTGACAGAACAGGGGAGGAGGGATCAGGAAAAGAGGAGCCAGGCAGTTTCAGCTGTCGCTGAAGAGAAGGAAGAGTGAGGAGCCAGGCCAGGGGACGGGGTGAGTAGAGGGTCATGTTCCTGAGGTGGCAGCATCCCTGAGGAAGGAGGAAGAGTGTCCTAAGCGAAAGTAGAGAGACGGTTCCAAACCTTTTTCCTGACCCAGGGCTTGGAATGAAGAACGCTGACCTTGGAGGAGGACAAAGGCTTGGATGTAGGGGACCTCTGACTGTTTGCCGTTTATCTGTGCAAAGTTATTAAGGTCGTAGAGAATTTTGAGACAAAAAAATGCCAAATTATGGCAATTTCAGTCATTGACCAATTCATATTGAAGCCAAACTTTAGTGCAGAAGAAAATTAATCGCTTTGGTTTTATCTCCCTTTAGGTCCAACTTGTGCAAGTTTTTAATGAGACAGGCCAGAGAGGAGTTGGGTGAAATGTGAGAAATTTTTGAACCCATGGTTTAAGCAAAATAAAGCCAGAGGTAAGGGGGCTCTTTCATAAAGCATCCCCTGTAAAGAGTCACCCCAAATGAGAACCTAAATTCTGAGTCCTCTTAGAGGAGTGAGCGAGAATCCCCAAGCTTAGATCAGTGTCCCAATTCTAAGCTGTGGTGGATGAGCATTTCCACACCTCCTGGAGATATAGGAGCAGGGAAAACTGACCAAACACCCCCAGCCCTAAAAAAGATGGACTCATCACCAGCGTCAGCCCCGGAGTGCTTGAGGCAGAGGCCTGTCTTACCAATCCAATGGGTTGAGAACGAGGTCCAGTGTGGCATGCAGTGATGAGATATGGCAAAGGTCTGTGGCTGTGAATTCATAGGGAGACAAGAAAGTGCACGAAATCACAAATCGGGGTGAGGTGTTGAATGACCAAGGCAGTTTGCCACAGAAAGAAGAAAGTTTGGAGGAAGAGGGAGTCATGGTTCTTACCCAGAGAATGAAGGAGCAGCCAGTTTCTGAGGGACCATGGTGGGCAAGAGGCTGATGTCCCATGTCCTTCCTCACACTGGGCACCAAATGTAAGGAAAAGGGACAGAGAACAGAGAGGAGATAGGATAGAACTCGTAGGCAGGATGAATTTATTCAAGAAAAATAACTCTCAGAGGTGGATGGCCAACTGCCAGCATGCACACAGACCAAACATGTGGCGGAGGGCCCAGTCCTCAGTGGGCTGGGAATTATATATCTTTGGGTGGGCTAAGGGTCCAGAGGTGGGCAGGGGGATTGAAAGAGATGAGCTTCTCCATACAGTTTTTTTCAGGTTTCACATGAGCTTTCAGGTGGGAGACTGAACTGGTCTCCTGAAAGGATGCAGGGGTAAGTGGTAAATTCCTATTTAATCTACATTGGAAAGAAGCTAGAATGGCTGAGGCTTATGTCCTTGTTCCATTACCTACATGGGTGGCAGGGACCATCTGCTGCTTTCTCGAGGCCTTTAGCAGGGAGCTGCATTGGAAATGGAGCAGCCAAGACATGGACTGGCCCCCACGTGAGATGCTGCCCTCACAGGCAGTAACCTCACCTCCTACACTACATGATGGTCCTATTATTTTTTCCCCTTCTTTGTAAAAGGGATAGGATCACAAATGCTCTCACCTTGTATTATACAAAATGAATGTGTGACTGACTCCAAAAGAAATTAATACATACCTTAAAGCTTTAGACTTTTGAAACTATCAGTCTTATTTAGTCTAGGCTTCATCAGCTGAGTAGTAATCAGTTTGCTGATTCTTTGAATCTCATGTCAACTGAAGTCCACTGACATTTCACAGTTAGGTAAATGAAATAGTCCTAGAGAATTCTAAAATTTAATATGTACATTAATATAAAAAGAGAATAATAATATTTCTCTCATCCTACATGCTTTCCAGCTGGTATCAACATGTATTTATAGCCCCAAGTAACCTCGTGTTAGAAGAAACTTTGTCTTTCTTCCTCTTAAAACATACTAGAAAGGATACTTACACAAGTGCACTATTCACTCTGTGTCACCAGCCTACTATTTACTATAAATAATGGAATGGCAGGGCAGGTGGTCTAAAGTGAGCTGTTGCTTAGGGCAGTCAGTTTCTCGGTGGATTCCCAGATTCAGAAATAACCCAGTTTTTCAGTACCTTCCATTAGGAGCAGATATCACATAAAGAATGCTTGTATGCATTTTCTGTACCCAACGGTGTGTTTTAAATTGATGTTGACATTAGGGGAAATATAAGAAGATTATTTTGTGTTAAGTTACAAAAAAGAGGGCATTTCATAAAGGATTATGAAGATTTCTTTGCAAAACGTCAAGGATAGGTAATTCACTTGATAAACTTCTTTGCTGTTCATCCGGAAATTTCCAGAATGTTTTCAGATGTCTGATGAATTATTTTATCCTACTTGTAGAGTACAAATTTCAGCCTTCCTTCACCTATGGAGACAAACATAAAATAAACAAAAGTACTGTCTAATGTATGTTACTGTTTGATATGCAGAAATAAAAATAATTCCCTATAAAATTAAAACTTAAGATAGGCATGGTACAACATTTTTTACATTTACATTATTATTTTCCCTGAGGTTAAAGTGTTTCCAATAGTAATTATTAAATTCTCAAATCTACCACTGCAACAAATACTGTTGCCCTTACTTTACAAATTGTAACATTTTTGTGTCAGTTATATTTCATGTAACTAATTATAGCACAATAAGAAACTTTGATTATTAGTTCACTTATGGCTCTCTTCATTATTTTATGAATTTGGAAAGTTATGCTTACATAGCTTAAAACCATTAAAAGTTTAAAAATCCTGGGAAAACTTCAGTTCTTTGCTGAGCCCTTGTCTTCCTCTAAGTTGGCATTCCAGGTACACAATACTCACAAATACACAATACAAATGTCATTCTGGTACAATTTTCTTACATTGATGTGATTTAAATATTGAATATTTACACTGGTTTTATATTGTGTGTATGGGAAATTAGATCACAATTTGTACAAGTACCACCACCTCCCACACACATGCATGCCCCTTTTACTTGATGTAAAAATATCAGGAAGTTTAACAACCACTGTTTATAATAATAGCATTATGTAGATGCTTATTCCTGAACTGAATTTCTACTGTCCTTTCATATAGAGTTTTTATTGCTCTCACAGTTAATAATTTCTTTGTAAAATCAATTTGCATTTTTTCTATGTAATTTTCCTGATTTTTGTACAACTCATCAAAACTTTCATGTCTTTTAATATAATCACTGAAAACTCAAAAATTATTGGATAATCTATCAGTTTCCATTTTTGCTATATAAACTTTCCTCCTGGAGCTTTCTATCCTTTTCCAATTTGGCCTGACTCTTCTCTAGACTTGATGAGCAGCTGTCAATCTGGAGATGCCCCATGGCTCATGCCTTGGCCTGATTCCTGTTTCTTGAGCACTTCTTTCTCTGTTTTTCTCTCTTGCTTTTTTTTTTTTTAGCACATCCTGCACTAATATTAAGAAAAATGTAAAACAGTGTATTTGGGGAACTTTATTCATGATACCAACTTTAGTCCATCTTGATTCTCATGTGTTTGGAAAGAGCCAATTACTTGCAGCATCAGCTGCTGCCTCCCAGGATTTGAAATAGCAGAAAGCCAGAATTGGGCGTGGAGTTGGAACTCAACCCAGACACTAAGATATAGGATGTGGGTGTCTCAAGTGGGTGGTAACTGTTACCCTAAATGTCAGCCCCTATTTTTAGTTTGTTGATGAAACTCTACAGTGTTGTGCTTAATGGCTAGAGTAATTGGCATCCTTACCAACAGTGTATAAAGGTCTCAATACATCTCTTTTTAAAGCTCTGAGATAGTCAACATAGTCAATATACTTTGATTATCATTACCCTTTTTTCTCTGATTTCATGTCCTTTATTCACAACGTAAGCTTAAGCAAATGTTCCATGATCCTCAGTGATGCATTCATATTTGAAGGTAAGGTCAACAAATTAACTGAAGTTCTTTGTATATGGCTGGAATCTGTTAGATGTGTTTCGTTAATCAATGAGCTGGTTTTCTTATAGGGAGAGATCAGTTCTCTCTGTCCCCACCCCAATCTTTCAGTTTTGTTGAAAAGATCACTTGTCAGTTTCCTTCCTTAGTGGCATATCCCTCTGACTGAAGTTCTGGTATACAAGAATCCTAACATTGTTTTGGACTCTCACTCTCTGCAGCTCTGAACTGCACTGAATTTCTTCACTGTTCTTAGTGGTGTTGTGTTCAGAGTCACTGTGGTTTAATTCCTCTGGGCAGCTACCTTGTAGGGAGAAAAGACTGCAAAAACACTATATCCACTTGTTTTCTAGGTAACCCTCTATTTTTATTAACTTCAAATTTCACAATCTTCAGTACACTCAAGTACTGAGATATTCAGGATACCATGGCTATGTTAACTAGGTTTTTGTCAGTCTACTGCTGTCCAGGTGTTTAGATGGCAGCTTACATGAAATCCTTCTCCTAAAGCCAAGAAACACTTCTGTTCGTTTTCTGGTGTCCCCTGAAATTGTGAACATTTCATAGTTGTTTCCCATTCTCTTTGAGAATTTAAAAACTTTGTACTCCTTTAGTCATTTTGATGAGATTATTGAAGTAAGGAAAATAAGTTCATGAGGTCAGTACACAATTTTTAAAAGAAATACTACTTCATTAGTTTTAAATGCTGACATTGTCAGTTTACCTTCTGATGTACATAGACAAAATGTTTCTAAGGAAAATAGATGACAAATATTGTCACCTTACAGTATAATTCTAGTGTAAAAACATGACCTCATCCAGAAAAAGCAACAAAATAAGCACCAGGATTTTTTTATTACAACCTTTGTGAAACAAGCCATTTGAGAACATGAAGAATGATACCAGGACAAGGAGTTTGTTGTGGAAGCACATTGACATGGCAATGACATGTTTGAATATTTTAGAAGCAAACATACTTGCTAAATTGGAAGAATTCTGAGAAAATAAAGTCCATTTTGGGAAGACAAAGGTGAATTCAACTGGAAAAAAATGAAAAACAATAACTGTTATCACCAAAAAGAATAGCCTAACTTCACAACAACATATCTGCCAATGTTATTGCTTGTACTTGGGAAGTAAAAAAAGACCATTTAATTTCTAAAAAACATAAGCTAATATTATATATATATATCTTTCAATTGTTTTCAGAATTATTTATACTCAAACAAACCATGATGAATAAAACATTTGTTGAACAAATATTAAACATTTTATTTTTGCAGGTTGCTGCGATTTATTTCTCATAAGTTGTCACACATAAAACTTAACTGCCTTTCTAAAACAAAAGCAAAAAATGGCATTGTAATGTTTTAAAATTGTTATTTGTAAGGGGATATTAAGTGGAGCTATAACTAACCTCTTTAAAACTTATTGCAGGCTGGCGCAGCAACTCAATAGGCTAATCCTCCACTTGTGGCGCCGGCACCCCAGGTTCTAGTCCCGGTTGGGGCACCGGGTTCTGTCCCAGTTGCTCCTCTTCCAGTCCACCTCTCTGCTGTGGCCTGGGAGTGCAGTGGAGGATGGCCCAAGTGCTTGGGCCCTGCACCCCATGGGAGACCAGGAGAACCACCTGGCTCCTGGCTTCAGATCAGCACGGTGCGCTGGCTGCAGTGGCCATTGGGGGGTGAAGTAACGGCAAAGGAAGACCTTTCTCTCTGTCTCTCTCTCTCTCTGTCCACTCTGCCTGTCCAAAAAAATAAATAAATAAATAAAACTTATTTCAAATCTAGGACTCATTTTAGTAGACCTTACATAAGACCTAAGAGAGCAATAAAATAAAATCTCAAGGTGCATTTTTCAATGCTTAAGGCAATTTATTAAAGAGTAAAAGACTGAACTAAAGCAAAAAAAGCCAACCAAAATATCTGTTTGCCTACTTATTAAGTGTATTTATACTCGGGATATTATAAAAGTAGACATGAAATAAATTATTGCAAGTTAAACATAATGAAAATATGATAATTGAACAAAATAAGGTATTTAAATTTTTCAATGAATATTAAAATGGAGATATCTCATATAATTAAACTGTAATGGTAGGAGAACACATCTCGACAATGTACCCTCCTCTCTTTTGATGCACAGTCTTTCTTAAAGCACTTACATCCAGTTTATTTTTTTATTTTTAAGATTTAGTTTATTTATTTGAAAGACAGAGTTACAGAGAAAGCTAGAGACAGAGAGAGAGGTCTTTCATCCACTGGTTCACTCCCCAGATAGCTGCAATGGCCGGAGCTGCGCTGACCCGAAGCCAAGAGCCAGGAGCTTCTTCCTGGTCTCCCACATGGGTGCAGGGGGCCAAGGACTTGGGCCATCTTCTGCTGCTTTCCCAGGTCATAGCAGAGAGCTGGATGGGAAGAAGAGCAGCCAGGACTAGAACCAGCACCCATATGGGATGCCAGCACTTCAGGCCAGGGCTTTAACCAGCTGTGCCACAGGGCCAGCCCCTTACATCCAGTTTAATGGTTTACAATGAATGGTATCTATATACTCTTGACTCCTAAATATTTGTTTCCAGACTTGATCCATCTGCTTACCTCAAAAATCATATACTCAAGTACTAATTTAATATTTTCTTGGGTAACTCCATTACACATCTCAAAACTGGTAGGTCTATGAACAGAAGCCCTATTTCACCAGTAAACATGTTCCTGTTTGAATATCCAGCAGCAACATATACCTTGATTTTTTCAACCAAAAGTCTAGAATTAATTTCCAATGTCACTTTATGACTCATTTTACACATGCTGCCTATCCTGAAATCTTAGTACCAATGCCAAAACATGTATTAAGTCTGCCCATTCTATCTCAGTACTAAAATTTTAAGTAAACTCCAGGAACTTGTTTACATTTTGTGTTTATATCTATGGAATATTTCATAAAAGGCAAATATAAAATAAATATGTAATGTTTAAGAGATAGTTTTTGGTGAACACTCCTCTCAGAAACAAAACAGGGCCTAAACTTTGGAGATTCTTTGAATGTCCTGGCTACCCTTTTCCCCCAGATTCATATGTTCATAATCATGCTTTTGAATAAGTATTCCTCTGTGTTTATGTATCCAAGGCCATACATTGTTTAATTTTTAATGTTTTTAAACTTTTCTTCAACGGTATTTGCTATATATTCTCTAAGTCACTTCTTACTTTCAGCATGCTGCTTGTTAGATGTCTGTGTTGCTTTAATGTGTATTTAGTTCATGAATATTTACTCCTGCACACCAGAAAATTGTTTTAGTTCTCACAATTTATGTATTGACTCTAATTTGAGTAAATATTAGTTTATTTTTGCATCTTCTATGATTCATTTAATTTAGCATCTCAGTAATCTTTACTGTTATTGTAAAGTTCATCAATTTCATTCAAATCACTTAACACATATTTATTAGGCACTTATCACTTGCCATAGACAGTTCAATGTATGGGAAATATAGTGGTAAACTCAAATTTTTAAGTCTCACTGATTTTACATCCTTGTGAAGAGGCAGGGAATAAGTAGACACAAAGGTAAATATAAAACATTTATCAAATCATGGCAGGGCTCACAGAGAGAAACAAAATATGACAAGGGGGAAAGGGAGGAGTGGAGAACAAGAAGCACTATATTATTGTCAGAATGACAAAGTGACAGCTGGAAAATGACCTGAAGGGATTAAGAATATGATTTATGCAGACATCTGGGTGAAGAGTCTTCAAGGTGGAGAAAGAACAAGTACAAAATTCCTGAGATACGTTTGGAGAACAGCACAGAAGCTGGAAAACATGTGTTCTAAATGTGGTTAGCATGGAAATGGTGCAAACATAATGTTTAGAGACCCATGAGTTATTATCAGGATTTGGACTTTTAATCTAAAGAATAGAAAGCCACAGAGGAATTTCATCAGAGAACTAATTTGATCTGACTTTTGCTAAAATCCAACTCTAACCGATTTCTTTAAAATAAACAGCAGGGTATGAAACCCAACAAAGTCAGAAGACCACTTATGATGCTATTCCAGCAACCCAGAAAAAAAGATGATGGTGTTTAAATGAGGGCATTGGCAGAATAATGATGATATGTGCTTAGCTTCCAGATTATTTTTAAAGACAGAACTTCAGAAATTGCAGATGGATGGCACATGAGAGTGATGACTCCGCAGTTTTTAGCTAAGGCAAGAATGAAGGTATCAACTGAGATATGAAGTTAGGCAGAATAAAACTAGATATGGTGTGGCAGGATTTCCTTTTAGACATGATAAATTTCAGTGACTATTAGACTTTCAAGTTATATATAGTCATAAAATACATAGTTCTGTATTCTGAGGAAAGATGGAGGTAAAAAATTTGAAGTTATCAGGTGATTGACCATATTTGAATTATTTATATGAGGTAAGAAAGACTTATTAGTAAGTATGGAAATACAATAGTAGAGGTCTGATGATTGAACTTTGTGATATTCCAATATTTATATATCTGAATCAATACTGTAGTCTTAATGTGTTTGGTCCCCAAAATCCTAATCTTTGAGTTGATGTGTCAGAGGTTGGCCTAAAGAAGGTGGTTAGGGAACCCTAATAAACAGAATTTATGCCCTTCTGCCATATGAGGTTATAGGTGAGAAGAAAGCCAACTATGAGGCCCTCCTTTAAAAAAAAAAGATTGATTTATTTGAAAGCCATAGTTACATAGAGAGAAGAGAGGCAGAGAGAGAGAGGACTTCCATCCGACGGTTCACTGCGCAACTGGCTGCAATGGCTGGAGCTGCACTGATCCGAAGACAGGAGCCAGGAGCTTCTTCTAGGTCTCCCACTTGGGTGCAGGGGCCCAAGGACTTGGGCCATCTTTTAGTGCTTTCCCAGGCCATAGCAGGAAGCTGGATCAGAAGAAGAGCAGCCGGGTCTTGAACTGGCACTCACAAGGGATGCTGGTGCTTCAGGCCAGGGCGTTAACCCACTGTGCCACAGCGCCGGTCCCTCCTTCCTTAAACATCAAAGCTGCTGATGCCTAGATCTTGCATTTCACAGCCTACAGCATTGACAGAAATAAATTTTTATTGTCTATGAGCCATATCAGCTGTAGTTACAGCAGACCAAATGGACTAGGGCAAGTAGGAAACCTGGAGACTGTAAAGATTGTAAAGGATAATGAAACAAGTGTTCAAAAGACAATAAGGTAAGAAAAGGAGTAGGAACTAAGGATTGGATTTAACAATACAACAGTAACTTAAAAATTCTAGAGAGATAAAGATGAGGCCTGAATGAACTGAATTCAAGCAAGAATGGGAAAAGCAAGATTCTTTGAGAGTATTTCAAGGAGTCCATGTAAGAAAATGAAATTAAAGATAAAGTTAATTTCAATGCAAAAAAATGGAAATCTATGATTTTTATAAGGTGTTTTCCATGAACTCTTTGAAGATGCAGAGTATGTTGCTGCCTAAACTTTTGAGGGGGGTTGCTGAAAGAAGCTTAGATAAATGGAATAAACTGGAGAGGAATGTTGGTTTGAGCAACTTGGATTTTCAACACAGATGTTATAGTTCATTTGCTTTATTCAAATGAACTCTAACTTGAGTAAATATTTAGATGATTTCCAGGTTTTTCTTGATATTTTGTTGTAGTCATTCTGTATTGGAAGGAATACTGCTCCAAACATTTCCTGTAATGATCTGTGGTAAAAATGTATCAGAATTTCGCCAAAGTATGTATCTAGAGTAGAAAATCCAAGAGTTGAGATTTTCAAGTGTTCAAATACAATGGCTTTTGTCAGTTAAGTGTTTGTGCTTATTTGCACTCCCGTTGACAGTAGATGAACATTGTTGTTGTCTTGTTACCTTACCAATACTCACTGTTATCTCTAACTTTTGAATTTTTGCCAATGCAAAGCATATAAGAAGACATTTCTTTATGATTTTAAATCTGCATTTCCTTTCCTACATTTAATGACCATTTATGTTCCTTCTCTTTGAAATTAATATTTTTTCATGAAACAAGTTTTTAATCAATTATCTTATGATTATTAATTTGTGAAAATTCTGTACTCTCAACACTACAATTTTTGCCCAATATACTTTTGTAGATATTTTCTTACAGTTCAGTTCTCTGTTTTTACTGTTTTTATAATATACTATGATAATAAAAATATTATTTAGTGAAATTTGTCAAAGTTTTCCTTGTGAGTTTGGAATTCTTGAATCTTTTTAAGAGAGATTTTTCAAATCACAAAGCATAAGGATATCTTCTTATATCATCTAATGTTTTTAAAGTTTTGCTTTTCACTTTTAAATATTTAATACCTCTTAGAATAAATCCTGTGAATATCATATGTAGAGATTTAATTTCATTTTGTTTTGAACAATATCCAGTTTCTGGGATCATTCCTTAAGTAATCTATCCATTCTTAGTGAGCAGCAGTATAACAGATTACTTTTCCATACATGAGTGGGTCTAGCTTTAAGCTATTTATTCCAGAGGTGGCCATTTGCCACAGCTTATAATGCCACTTGGGAAAATTGAATCTTATATCAGTGTATTTGGGTTCAAGTCCCAGTTCCACCTCTGATTCCAGCCCCTAACTTAGGCACACAGCAAGTGATGGCTCAATTACCTGAGTCTCTGCCAACTGTGTAACAGACCTGGATTGAGTTCCCAGATCCTAACTTTGGCCTAGCCAAAGTTAGAGAGTGATCTGGTGGATAGAAAATGTCTGTCTTTCAAATAAATAAATTTGTAAATACATTTGAAGACCCATTGGCTATCTGCCTTCATGAAAAGTACACTGTCTGAATTCTGTAACTACAGCTTTATATTATGCCACTGATGTTTTCTACAGTGAGCTTATTTTACCTGATGCTTCTGCTGGAGAGTCTTGGCTATTATCCTCAATCTCTTCTGGTTCCTGGCTTCAGCCTTGATCAGGCCTGGTTGTTGCAGTCATTTGGGGATTCAACAAGCAGTTAGAAGATTCTCTCTCTCTGTGTGTGTCTTTCTCTCATTCTGCCTTTCAAATAAATAAATTATTTTTTTAAAAAATAAACATGTCATGCTTCTCTATGTTACTGGCAATTATTTAATGTCTTTTAATAAAGCTTTCTGCTATTCTCTAGAAGAGTTTCTACATATTTGGTTTACCTCCTTTCTTATTTTTGTGTGGCTTGCTTCTACACAATATGTTCTTGGTTGCATTAACCAGGAGGGCTTTTTCCTCCCTCTGGTTGCCTACTGTGCCATAATGGTAGAAATGAGTATTAGTACAAAGGTTTCTGAATTGGAATATTAAAATAGCTCTTACTTTATTTTCTTAGTTTCTGCTTTTTTCTCCATACAGGTAAATCTCCTCACTATCACACTCCAAAATTTCTTTATGTTGTTTATTATCTGTGGTATTTTGATAAGTCTTTTCTCATTAGAACACAACTCTCAATGATAGAAATTTTGTCTTTCCCAGTCAGCACTGTGACCAATGTCTAAAACAAAATGGACACCAAAAATTTGCTGAATGAATAAATTGCAGATACTGTTACTGTTTCACATGTTCTTAATATTTCAGAATGTAGAAATCCAGACAAGGGTCTTTATCACAAGTAGTTATATCATCTTAACTACTGATTAAGCAGCATAGGCCAACATGGTGGAATTGCATATGGAAGAGTAGTACTTATGAGTAGCAGGAATATAAATGGAACTGGTGATGCCATATTATTCTATTCTCTGGATGCACTGGCTTACAAGTTATTTATGAACATGGAGTAGAATGATACTCTGATTCACAGATCACCTATTCTACGTTTTTCCAGTTTCTAGCACCTGTACTGCATCTTGGTTGAGTGGCCGCGTATCTTCCACTTGAACTCCTTCAAAAACAGACATTACCTTCTCTCCTCAGATTTCCACTCCATTTTCAAATAACTCTAATTATGTTGGAGTTCTTCATATTTAACTAAATCCTGCTTCTCCTGAGTCACTCATTGATCTGAGTTTTGATTGCCAGATCTAAAAAAAAGAAAACAAAAAATAATTTAACCTCTTCTGGCTTAATAGATTTTCAAATATTTTAAGTAACCTACTTGGTACAATAGTTTTTCTCTTGTTTAGTCTAACTATTCCATTACTCTCATACATGCATTCTTTCAGCTACTATTAGTTGAATGGCTACCATGTGCTAAGCATAGCAAAAGTGAGCATTAATAATTTGAGAAAACATTTCTTCTCAGATGCCAATACACGGTAACTTCTAAGATTAAGCCTTAACTTTTTAGAATGTGTTTGTCAATTGAATAGGTGCTTAATAGAGATCTGGGACTTCTTAATGCTAGTCAATATGATGGTGCTGGTTTTGAAAAAAGAAAAAAGTGCCTTGCAAGTTTGAACAGAGAGTGAGAAAGAGAGAGAGAAGAAAGAGAAGCTAAGGTTTAATCATGCTGTCAGACTGTATAGAAGAGTATATCTTTCCATTTCCTTTCAATAGCTAAAATAATTTTGGGTAGATTCCCCAAAGAATTCTCTCAAAAAAAGAAAAAATCCCAAGTTTCCTGGAAAGAGCATATGGCATATTTCATAAGTGTTATGTATTTTTTAAAGCTATAGATTTAGCTCTCTAAGAAAGGCTTTTTGGATTAAAAACTAAAACCAAAAATGGCACCAAATTTCCACTTGCAATTTTAGCCCCTCTAAGTCTTGTCAATTAAAGATATAAATATAAATTGTCCACATCCATCCCTAAGCTTATCAAAGCTAAAGCCTACTTGGTTTAACCTTAAAGTGAAAAAAAAAATATGTTTCACAAAATTAGTTTTATGATACACTCATTTGAAACAGATTGCTCTAATACTATTTAAAAATTAGAGATACATATGAGTATGTGTCTCACAGAAATTGAACTGAAGTTACTAGCTGGATAAGAGCTATAAAACTTATAATTAATAACCAGTGGATGAGATTTTGAACTGTAAATCATAGAAATTATTTGGAAGTCTCAGATATTGACAGCTGCATTTCTCAGACTACTTGGAACACTAGGGTCTTCAGTCTACAGAATTCATCAATGATTATTTGAATCTTTCCACTACCCATAGACAGTAACTTAAATATTTGATATACATCCCTGACTAGATATGTGTGTGTATATCCTTGCACAATATGCTGTGTCGTATGTGTGCCTCTTTTTATTAATTTGCATGGACACTAGCTTGCATAGAGTGCTATTTGTTCAGTTTTTTTGTTTTACTAAATAATATCTATTCAGCCAGCTAAATATATGTAAATATTTTCCCATTTTGGCTATTCAAAAAAATTTACCAATTCCACTGAGTTTACTCATTTAAATCTTTTATTTAAATTCAAAGTGTAAAATATATCAAGGGACAGAGAATATGGGCAAGCATTGGAATTCCTATAAACATCCCATGTGCAAGGCGCCATTATTGGGAGAGCTCAAAAGGATGTGTTAGCTCATTCAGGCTGTTATAACAGCTGTGTAGCTTATAAAAACATAAATTTTCTTCTCAATGTTGTATAGAAGTACACAAACTGTATAGCTTATAAAAATATAAATGTATTTTCCACTGTTATGGAGACTGGGGAGCCTAAGATCAAGCTGGCAGCAGATTCACCTTCCGATACCACCACCTTGGAGGTCAGAATTTCACCATTCAAATTTTGAAGGAGCACAGACATTGAAGCAGTAATAAAAGATAAGCTTTCAGAGAGCCATTTCATGTCTTTTGACTGAATAAGCAAAATAGTTCTGTTAGACCCCAGTGGACCAGCTATAATCATCTTGGGAAAAAAAATGACTCTTGGGGCTCTCAAACACAGACACTCAGGTACCCCAGAAATAAAGGTAGAATTTTCCAGTATACTAATAAATCAACACTTTCTACTATATATATATGTGTGTGTGTGTACATACATATATGTTTGTATGTGTATGTATACATGTATATATATATACAGATTTTATAGTTTGTCATTTCTAATTGCTTTGCAGTATCTCATGGTTTGCATCCTTTACGTATTAATTGGTTACTCCCCTAAAGATGAATACACAAATTGCTTCCAGTTTCCAACTAGCTTAAACAATATTGTGGGACCGGCGCTGTGGCATAGTGGATTGGGCCCCCATCTGACGCACTGACATCCATATTGGCACAGGTTTGAGTCCGGCTGCTCTGTTTCTGATCCAGTTCTTTGCTAACGCAAGGAAAGCCTGGGAACTTGCCTGGGAAAAGCCTTAAAGATGGCCTGGGAAAGATGCTGAGATGTGGGAGACCCAGATGAAGCTCCTGGATCCTAACTCTGGCCTGGCAAGGTGCTGGTCATTGTAGCCATCTGAAGAGTAAACCAGCAGAGGAAGATTCTCTCCTTTCTGTCTCTCCTTCTCTTGCTGTAACTCTGACTTTCAAATAAATAAATAAATCCTTAAAATTGTGATACATATATCCAGAAATTTCCTCTTGTATCTATGTGAGAACTTCCCTGAGATATGCAGACTTAGAATTGCTGACTAATAATTAGGGAAATCATGTAATTCATCATACCCAGTGAATCAATTTTGAGAATGGAAAAGGTGTTATTAGTAGTTATGTTATAATAACAACATGAAAAGCAACCTGGGTAGAAGAAGGTATCTGGTCCTTAGAGTTACAGGCTGTGCACTTAATACTGCCATACTGCTCTCCAGACAACATAAACATATCCCACGTCCTTGCCAACACTTTGTGTTTGTAAATTTCTATGAAAATTTTCATGTGCAATTTTCCTTTCATTATTATCTCCACATATTTGTTATGTATGCACTCTTTTCTTCTATTTTTTGATTCAACACTGTAGTTCCGTTTTTCTACTATAAATATGAATTAGTTGTCAGCTTTATACATATCAATTATTTCTCCTCAGTTTCATCACTAACAATTCTTGACAGAAATCTTTGATTTTGATATAGCCAATTAGATTTTACTTTTATGTAATGCTCTGTGTAGCTTGTTTAAGTATTTCTCCAGGGGCTGGCCTAGTGGCACTTCAAGTTAAGCTGCTGCTTGGTACACTATATCCTTTGCCAGAGTGCGTGGGATTTAGTCTGTCGTCTGCTTCTGATCCAGCTTCCTGCTAGTATACCTGGGGAGCAGCAGCAGATGACTTGAGTACCTGAGTCCCTGCCACCCATGTGGGGACCCAAATGGAGTTCCTGGCTCCTTGTTTTAGCCTAACTCAGACCTAGATGTTCAGACATTTGGAAAATCAACCAGCAAATGGAAGATTCTCTCTCTGTCTCTCTCCATCTCTCCGCCCCCTCTCACTCCGTCTCTGTCTCTTTCTCAGCCTTCTTCTTTTTCCTTCTCTGTCATTTCACTTTTCAAATACATAAATAAATCTTAAAAAAATAAATAGCTACTCATCTTAAGGTTACAACAATACTATCTGATATTTGCTTCTCTTAACTATATAGTTTTCCTTTTCATAATTAGAGGTATAACCTACCTGGGCTTCACTTTTGTAATCACTATGAAATAAGAACCCATTTTTTTCTTGATTTCAAGAGTTTAGTTTGGACCACATAGTTCTTGATTTTCTGTAACCCTTATACTCAATAAATAATTTACTAACTGTCAGGAACTTCTGCATTTTCTCAGTTAATATTTTCCTCTACTTTTCCTGTCTTTTAAGTCCTCACATTAAAACACAACCTTTGCCCTCAGGTTTTAAAAGACACATGATGGCCTCAGGACTCTGCTGTCAGAGGGAATATGAGTCTTGCAATTCAGGAATATGTAGCCTACCAATGTTGGTTACTGCCTGTGCCTTTTGTGTAACTGGCAGAAAGACACATGCTGTCTCAACACATGAGGATCAGAAAGGAGACAAAATTACTCATGTTTGTGAAGGTCAGTTCTTTTGTTTTTAAAATATTTTAATTATTTACTTGAGAGGTAGAGTTACCTCTCAAGTGAAAGGGAGAGACAGAGAGAAAGGTCTTCCATCTGCTGGCTCATTTCCTTAACTGGCTGCAACGGCTGGAGCTGAGCTGATCCAAAGCCAGGAGCCAGGAGCTTCTTCCTGGTCTCCCACGCAGGTGCAGGGGCCCAAGAACTTGAGCCATATTCTATTACTTTCCCAGGCCATAGTAGAGAGCTGGATTGGAAAAGTAGCAGCTGGGACTAGAACTGGCAACCATATGGAATGTGGACACCAAAGGCAGAGGATTAACATACTTCACCACAATGGCAGCCCCGAAGGTCAGTTCTTAACCCTTGTCCTTCCTATCATATCAGCTTTTAAATATCTACATCTGTCTCTTGGATGGAGGAAAGTTATACTCTCATAGATCAGAATATCCTAAAAAAATGTGAGCTGCCTAGGTGCATGTAACCTTTTGTGAATGGAGTAAAATACTATTTGCCCCATCCACACAAGGCAACTTCATTGTAATTGGTTTTCTGATATTTAGTAGCACATAGAAACAATGTCCAAGTGCACAGATGATTCTTCATGTTGATTTTTATTTGAAATTTTTGAACAAAATGTCGTTTTGAGATGTAAAAGCTGAGCATAAGGAATGAGAAACATCTTTATTCTCTTATAAGTAGTGTTCTTCAACATACTTCCCAATAAACTTCCTGTATACACACAAACACACACACACACACACACATGCACACAGTGAAAGGGTTATCTGATTTTGGCCTATTTGATTAACTTTGTCATCTCCTTTATCTCTATAATGGCTTAATAACAAAAGTTTTTTGTTGTTGTTGCTTTAGGATTTATCATGTACATTGTAATTAGATGATGATCTACCTTCAAGTAGTGCTACCATAGGGTTCTGAGAACACTGCAGTAGTGGTTTCTATTTCCACACAAATTTGTACTCTTGTACATTTTACTGTCCCATATATTGAACACACAATAATGTATGATTTTTTAGTTTCACTGTAAACAATAATGCCCTTATATAGGCATTAAAGATAAATTATCTCTTGCAAGATAATTTTAATCCACTCTATGTTCATAGGCTAAATTATCCACTAATCATAGTATTCAATGAGTAAAAAGTAGGAAGACTACAGTTCCCCAAAACTATAAACACAGGCTAAAAATGTATAAAATCCCAATATGTTCATTTCATTTCTATACATTTTTTGTACTCTATATTAGTTGCTACATATAAGACATTTGTCTTTTTGAGCCTGGCTTATTTCACTAAGCATAATGGTTTCCAGTTGCATCTATTTTGTTACAAAAGGCAGGATTTAATTCTTTTTTTTATGGCTGATTAGTATTCCACAGTGTAGATGTAACACATTTTCTTTATCCAGTCATCAATTGATGGACATCTGGGTTGATTACATTTCTTAACTCTTGTGAATTGAGCTGCAATAAACATGGAGATACAAATAATTCTCTTGTATGCTGATTTCATTTCCTTTGGTTAAATTCCCAGGAGTGGGATGGTTGGGTCACATGGTAGATCTTTTCAGATCTCTGAGGAATCTCCATACTGTCATTCATAATGGTCATATTAGTTTACATTCCAACCCTTAGTAGATTAGGGTACCTTTTTCTCCACATCCTCACTGACAATTATTGTTTGTTCATTTTTGGATGATAATCATTCTAACTGGGGTGAGGTGAAACCTTATTGTGGTTTTGATTTGCATTTCCTTAATGGCTAGTGATCCTGAGCATTTTTTCATATGTCTGTTGGCCATTTGAATTTCATCCTTTCAAAAATGCTTGTTCATGTCCTTTTGCTCATTTCTTAATTGATTGTTTTGTTGTTGTGGAGTTTCTTGAATTCTTTGTAGATTCTGGATATTGATTTTTCAGTGGCATCAGTGGCATCATTTGCAAATATTTTCTCCCATTCTTTAGGTTGGTTCTTTGCTTTGTTGAATGTTTCCTTTGCGATGTGGAAACTCCTTAGTTTGATGTAATATAATTTGTCTACTTTTGATTTAGTTGCCTTTAAATTTTCTTAATTGTCTTTTCCAGGTCTTTTCCTACACCAATGTCTCACAGAGTTTCCGTGATGTCTTGATTCAAAACAGACTTAACTCCTTCCTCAAATTAGAAAAACGCTCACCATTGTTTATTTATTTTTTTCTTTCTTTCTTCCTCTACTCCTTTGGGGACTTCTATTACATGAATATTATGTGGTTTGAAGTTCCCTGTATCTAAATTATTCTCTGTTTGTTTTGTTTTTGTCTCTTTGTGTTCCACACCAGAAAGTTTTTATTCTCTTATGTTCTGTTTCATTAATCTGTCTGCTGTTGTGATTAGTCTCATTTAATGTGTCTTGGTTTCAGGAACTGCATTTTCATCTCTAGAATTAAATGTCTTTTAAAAATATCTTCCACATCCCCCATACCCTTTTTTTTGTTTGTTTAAAAAACTTTTATTTTGTTTACTTTTAAAATTTTTAGTTCTTAACATATTCAATATAGTCTGTAGATACAATTCTTTTTTTTTAACTTTTATTTAATGAATATAAATTTCCAAAGTACAGAATATGGATTACAATGGCTTCCCCCCATAACGTCCTTCCCACCCGCAACCCTCCCTTTTCCCACTCCCTCTCCCCTTCCATTCACATCAAGATTCATTTTTCGATTCTCTTTATATACAGAAGATCAGTTTAGCATACATTAAGTAAAGATTTCAACAGTTTGCCCCCACACAGAAACATAAAGTGAAAAATACTGTTTGAGTACTAGTTATAGCATTAAATCTCAATGTACAGCACACTAAGGACAAAGATCCTACATGAGGAGTAAGTGCACAGTGACTCCTGTTGTTGACTCAACAAATTGACACTCTTGTTTATGGCCTCAGTAATCAACCTAGGCTCTTGTCATGAGCTGCCAAGGCTATGGAAGCCTTTTGAGTTCACCGACTCTTATCTTATTTAGACAAGGTCATAGTCAAAGTGGAAGTTCTCTCCTCCCTTCAGAGAAAGGTACCTCCTTCTTTGATGACCCGTTCTTTCCACTGGGATATCACTCATGGAGATCTTTCATTTAGGTGTTTTTTTTTTTTTTTTTTTTTTTTTCCCCAGAGTGTCTTAGCTTTCCATGCCTGAAATAGTCTCATGGGCTTTTCAGCCAGATCCGCATGACTTAAGGGCTGATTCTGAGGCCAGAGTGCTGTTTAGGACATCTGCCATTCTGTGGGTCTGCTGTGTATCTCACTTCCCATGTTGGATCGTTCTCTCCCTTTTTTATTCTATCAGCTAGTATTTGCAGACACTAGTCTTGTTTATGTGATCCCTTTGGTTCTTAGTCCTATCATTATGATCAATTGTGAACAAAAATTGATCACTGGGACTAGTGAGATGGCATTGGTACATGCCACCTCGATGGGATTGAATTGGAATCCCCTGGTATGTTTCTAACTCTACCGTTTGGTGCAAGTCAGCTTGAGCATGTCCCGAATTGCACATCTCTTCCCTCTCTTATTCCCACTCTTATATTTAACAGTGATCACTTTCCAGTTAAGTTTCAGCACTTAAGAAGAATTGTGTATTGATTATACCCTTTTAAACATGGGATCCATTTTATTTCCTGGTTCTTTGCATGACTGGATGCTATATATTATGAATTATACCTTGTTAGATGTTGAGTATTTTTTGAACCTTGTTGTGGGGCACAGTGAATTTCCTCACATAGAGTTTGCACCTTTTTTTTGAGAATTGAGTTTAGATATTGGTTGGTAAGATGAAAGAAATAGTCATTCATAGACAATACTTTTGGGCCAGCGCTGCGGCTCACTTGGCTAATACTCTGCCTGCGATGCCGGCACACCGGGTTCTAGTCCTGGTTGGGGTGCCGGATTCTGTCCCGGTTGCTCCTCTTCCAGTCCAGCTCTCTGCTGTGGCCCGGGAATATAGTGGAGGATTGCCCAATAACTTGGGCCCTGCACCCGCATGGGAGACCAGGAGAAGTACCTGGGTCCTGGCTTCGGATCGGTGCAGCACATGCCCATAGCAGCCATTTGGGGGTGAACCAACAGTAGGAAGACCTTTCTGTATCTCTCTCTCTTATTGTCTAACTCTGCTTGTCAAAAAAAAAAGATAAATTCTAAAAATTGATATATCATGTACATGTTTTATGACCACAGCCAATAGAAATAGAAAGAAAAAGGTCACATTTTTGTATATAAATGTGAAAAGTCAATTGCTTACAAAAAAGGAAGAAATAAAAGTGAAGATTTAAAATACTTTTCTCTGATAACAATAGATTAAAAAAAAACTTCGTGATTCAGTAAAACAATACTTAGGTGGATATTTATAGATTGCACTTGATATTTTAGGGGATACTGTGGGATGGTATTCAATTTTGTAAGAGAAGAAATAATAGAATAAAACCAATGAGTTATAGTAAAATAAATAATAAAAAAGTAAATTTAAAAATAATGTAATAAAACAAATACTTGATACATCCAAGACAACAAAACCAAACAAAAGTAAAAGAAATATATCACTAGTAACAGTAAGCAAGAAAAGCAAAATATATAATATTAGGTGTGAATATTAAGATAATTGTTAAAACACGGGTACATTGTTTTAATGTGTACATGTAAATGGATTCTTTGAAAAAATAAATTACTACAATAATAGTCACACACATTCAAAACATTATAATCATTAACAGTATTTGTATACAATTTAAACAGCTAAATAAAAGAGATGTTACTTTATTAATAAGATTGAATTAAAAATAATTTACAATCCTGTTGTTACACAGCTGGGAAAAAAATGATGGGAAGGGAAACTCTTTTTAGAATCGGAAAGCCATCTGACAAAAGTAGGGAATATTATAGAGCTGTAAAATCACCAATTTTATTTTCTCTAATGTGATAATTGGTTCAGGCAAGGATCATCAATGAACTATAAAGCCATTGAGAAGATACTCATTTGGAACAAGCTATTCACATGATCTCAAACTATCACTCTGTAGATTATTTATTAATTTAAAGGAGAAAATACAGTCACATTGGAGTGTACCATCTAACCAAATGGTTGGATATAACTCATCAACTGAAAAACAACCTAATTATATGATTCTTGATATGATTCAATATGAGATGCAAAGCATTATTTTGCAGTCTTTCCATAAATGTTAACCTGAGTTTAACCATTAAATATCCAGCTACACAATTTAGGATATTTTACAAAATAAATTGACATAAAATAAAAACAATTTTATGAAAAGGATGAAACAGCCCAACAAGGTAGGGGTCATTCTAGACTAAAGAATACTAAAGAGCCAGACAGCCAAAAGCAATGATGAGCCATGATTGTTTCCTTCATTGAGAAAGAAGAGTCTGTTTTAGATACATGTTGGACACATGTAAAAAGTTACATATGAACTCTGTGTTATTTAATATATAATTATTGTTGCCTTCTTGAGCTGTGATAATGGCTGTGATTGTATGGGAGAATGACCTTTGTCTTAAGAAATTTATTTTGAAATATTTAGCTGAAAAATATTATGATATTTGCAACATGCTTTAGATAGGTAAGGTTATATAAAGAAGTGAGAAAATGTAACACAGAAATATAGTAAATATAGTAAAATGTTAGCAGTTGATGATTAGGCTAAGGATGTACAAGTAATAATGTTTAAATCTCTGTGGGTCTGAATAGTTTTCAAATAAAATGTTGGTGGAACTGAGCTTTTCCAAAACCAGCTGCTTTTACAAACAAGTTTTATTACAACTTTTAAAATTTAATGAGTGAGAAAATATTTTGAAAGATAAAGTCGCCATACTACTTGTACAATGTGAACATAATCTTGAAATTAAATTGTATTTAGACAGTTGGAGAAATTCACAAGTTAGTATACGACTATAAAGATGGCTACAAAACATTTACTTGACAAAATATGGGATTATGTTCATCAGTGCACAATAAATAATACATTACAGCCACAGAGCATATATCCTAAAAATGCAGTGATATCTTAATAGTAAAAGTTGACTAACACATTTATCAAATTAAAAAAAACATTAGGGAAAATGTTCTTTTTTTAAGATTTATTTATTTATTTGAAAGAGTTCACAGAGAGAGAAGGAGAGGGAGAGGGAAAGATAGAGAGAGAGAGAGAGAGAGAGAGAGAGAGAGAGAGAGGTCTTCCATCCTCTGGTTCACTCCCCAGTTGGCCACAACGGCCAGAGCTGTGCTGATCCGAAGCCAGGAGCTTCTTCCAGGTCTCCCACACAGGTGCAGGGGCCCAAGGAGTTGGGCCAACTTCTACTGCTTTCCTAGCTATAGCAGAGAGCTGGATTAGAGTGGAGCAGCTGGGACTCAAACCAGTGCCCATATGGGATATCAGCACTGTAGGCAGCGGCTTTACCCACTACACCACTGTTCTAGCCCCAGGAAAAACCTTTCAATCAACTAATAATTTCCAAAATAGTCCTATAATATATAGATTACTAAATAATGAATAAAATTCACTACAATTGTATTCATAAAAATGTCTGTGAAAAATAATGTTGAGTGCACCAGTCAACCATAGAATGATGCTTAGCATGTGTGGAATTTAAAAATATACAAAAGAACTATGTCATGTTTCCAGATACATGAATTCATAGCAAAGTATAAAATATGAATGTTGACAGTGTATTTTTTCATTACAGTATTCCAGTGGCTTCCTGTAACTAAAGTAAATACAGGAATCTTTACCATAGACTAAGGTTTTACATGCTCTGATTTTATTTCTAGAATTGAAAAATATTGCACTGCTAGTTGTCTGTGCTCCAGCCTGTTCTGGCCTCATGCATACACTTAGATGTCACACTACCATCCAGTATAGAACGTCCACACATGCCATTCCCTCTTTCTGGAATATGGGAGCATTACTCTTCTTCCTAGATAACTTATAGTTATGTTTCAGTTCTTATTTCATTCCTCATCTCTTCAAGAGACACAAGGTCAGAATCCCCCTTTTTACTCTTCTGATATCGCATACCAGTTGTTACTTCCTATTTATTTGTGAGTTCCTTTGATTAGTTTCCTCCCATTAGATTTGTATCTCACCACATAGAGTTAGAGGCTACCTCTGTTTTGTTGTCCAGCTGTCCAGTGTGTCCCCCATACCTAGCAGAGTTTTTTGTTTTGTTTTGTTTTTTTTTTTTTTTTGACAGGCAGAGTGGACAGTGAGAGAGTGAGACAGAGAGAAAGGTCTTCCTTTTGCCGTTGGTTCACCCTCCAATGGCTGCCGCCGCCAGGGCGCTGCAGCCGGCGCACCGCGCTGATCCGATGGCAGGAGCCAGGTACTTATCCTGGTCTCCCATGGGGTGCAGGGCCCAAGTACTTGGGCCATCCTCCACTGCACTCCCTGGCCACAGCAGAGGGCTGGCCTGGAAGAGGGGCAACTGGGACAGAATCCGGCGCCCCAACTGGGACTAGAACCCGGTGTGCCAGTGCCGCAAGGTGGAGGATTAGCCTAGTGAGCCATGGCGCCGGCCCTAGCACAGTTTTTGACACACTAAAATTCTGACCACCTATGTAGTGATTTGATGAATGAAATGACAATCACTTTCTTTCATAGGATTCTTTTATTTTGTTTACAATCTTTTTGAAAGAGATTTCTTTCTTCTAATTATCCTATGCGCTCCTCTATCTTTCCCATGTGATCAGTGCAGTCAGATATTGGTTTAGCAGTCTTGACCTGAATGAGTGAAGATAAATGCTATGATTGACAGCACCCTTTAGAACTAAAGGAGTGAGGGCCGGCGCTGAGGCACAGCAGGTTAAAGCCCTGGCCTTAAGCACCAGCATCCCATATGGGCATCAGTTCTACTCCCAGCTGTTCCTCTTCTGATTCAGCTCTCTGCTATGACCTGGGATAGCAACAGAATATCGCCCAAGTCCTAGAGCGATACCTGTGTGGGAGACCCAGAAGAGGCTCCTGGCTCCTGGCTTCAGATTGGCGCAGCTACGGCTGTTGTGGCCATCTGGGGAGTAAGCCAGCGGATTGAGGACCTCTCTGTCTCTACCTCTTTCTGTAACTCTGTCTTTCAAATAAATAAAATAAATCTTTAAAAAAGAAGAACTAAAGAAGTTAAAATGGAGCATCTCAAGAGAAAAGGAAGGGATAGATATGCTGAACTTAGCAATAAATGCAAAAAAATCACATAAAGAGCTAATAAATTAAGTTTATTAATAAGTAGGACATTTAATAGAAGGGATATCTGCAACAGAAAATAGGACTGAATACCTCTTTTTTCATGGATTCAGTGCTGAATTCTACCAGACATTTAAAGAAGAACTGACTCCAATTCTTCTCAAACTATTCAGAGCAATCGAAAAAGAGGGAATCCTCCCAAATTCTTTCTATGAAGCCAGCATCACCTTAATTTCTAAGCTGGAAAAAGATGCAGCATTGAAAGAGAATTACAGACCAATATCCCTGATGAACATAGATGCAAAAATCCTCAATAAAATTCTTGCCAATAGAATGCAACAACACATCAGAAAGATCATCCACCCAGACCAAGTGGGATTTATCCCTGGTATGCAGGGATGGTTCAATGTGCGCAAAACAATCAATGTGATACACCACATTAACAGACTGCAGAAGAAAAAACATATGATTATCTCAATAGACGCCGAGAAAGCATTTGATAAAATACAACACCCTTTCATGATGAAAACTCTAAGCAAACTGGGTTTGGAAGCAACATTCCTCAATACAATCAAAGCAATCTATGAAAAACCCACAGCCAACATCCTATTGAATGGGGAAAAGTTGGGAGCATTTCCACTGAGATCTGGTACCAGACAGTAAGACAGTTTTAATAACACTCCATACCCTATTTTACCCTGTGCTGTACTCTTTGCCTGGAGCATACATGTCCTTTTTGTGCTATATGGTTAATTTTTGTTTATATAGTAGTTCAAATATCATGTCTGCTCTTAACCTTTTGTACACACACACACACACACACACAAACACACATACACTTGATACACACAGAGAATAAGCAGTAATAATTATAATGTAATATGGTAATACTAATAACCTTTCACTTTTAATGAGTGTTCTCTTTGTTTATTCCTGGTTCAGCACATCACAAATTTCATTGAATGCTCTCAATGTTTATTTATTATCATCACTACCATTCTTTTCATTTCTTCCCTCCAGTTTCTCTGCTCCTCCTTACAGAAAATTCCATTAGAGATGTCTACACTCCTTGACTGAATCCAGTATTCCATCTCTCCCTTAAATGTACCCCACCAGGGCACGCCCCACCATTCACTATAGCTGTTACTGTCTGGCATATCCATACTGCTAATTTGATCAATCCAGGAATAGTTTCAGTCCTCAATCCTCGGTTTCCATGAATTACAGCAGCAATTCACTAAGTTGATTCTTCTTTGGAAATTCAAAGCATTTCTTCACTTATCTTCCAGGATACATTTCTTGTTTCCTTTGCATGTCAGTGGCATCTCCTTTGTAATCTAACTTTACTGATTCTCTTCATTTTTCTCTCCTGTAAATGCAGACCTTCTCTTGCCTTTGTGGTCGTTTTGTTGATGATTTTATCAAATACCATGCTGAACTAAGAGTACAGATTATGTGTCTTTGAATCCCAGTTTGGTTATTTTGTTTGAAGGGCTAGTGATCTATCTCTACCTATAGTAGTTTATCTGTGAAATCAGGAGTAACAGTAGCTACGTCATAGAGCTGTTGAGCCATTAAATGATGACTATCTTCGCAAGGGAATAGAATAATGCCCAGCACTATGTGTGTTTGTTGATACTATGATCTATACTCTGATGATCAAAATCTATACAGCCTGAATTTCTGCCATAGTCTTGTGAGTCACAAGTTCAATGATCCATACAATGTCGCTACTTAGAAACCTAATACCCATCTCAAATGTGTGACCTACAACATGGGAAGTATCACCATCACCCTTGAACTTGGGTTAGCTCTGTAAATGGCAGCTGCATCCAGTACCAAGGCCTAAGAGGCAAGGAAACTCCCAAAGTATGTGAATATGCTTACTTTTATACATTATACATATAATGACTAAAGCTGTGTATGGATACCCAAAGGTTTTGGTGCCAATTTAATTTCAGCTTTGCATGAAAATTGTGAAGTATCCTCAGATTGGAGGAATCCTGACTCTTCCCATTCCCTCAATCATCCATTCAGCCATCAAATCTATTCTGCTGGGTCCTCAAGTTATCCAGAATCTTACTGCTTCTTACCCCAAGCATTCTGATCCTTGTTCCAAGCCTTCAAGATCTCTCATCTCAATTATGGTATTAGCACCCTGCTTCCCTGTGGACTATATTTAATGCAGCAGAGTGACTATTTTAAAATGTGAATCAGGTCACATTACTCCTCTGCTCATAAACTTAGATGACTTCCTACCTCACTGATTAAAGCTGATTAAAGGTGTTACCCACCTACTCCCTGAATGTCTCTCTTCTCATCTATCATCTCTGCTTCTTGAACTCACTCTCACTGCTCTGGCCTACTCCCATATCCTCCAGCAGTCTAAGTATGCTCATCACTCAAAAACTTTTTACTTGCTGTTTTCTTTACCTATAATATAGTCTCATGCATCTGTGTGGCGTTTTCCCTCACTCAAAACTTTTTCTCAAAGTTCACCTTCCCAAGACCTTCTTCTGACTCTCCTATTGAAAATTACAATGCCATTCACTTGCCACCTGTTTTCCTTATTTTTATCCCCAGAATTGAAGATAGTCTAGTATACTGAAACTTTCATTCATTTATTTTTTTATTGTTCAACTCTCCCCTTTGGAATATATGTTAAAGAGGGCAGACATTTTTATTTCATTTGTACACAACATTATCTCCAATTCTGCACATAATAGGCACTGAACAAATATTTATAAAATAAAATTCTGCCTCCTCATGATGAATAAAGAAAAGTGAGGTTCATAGAGATAAATAATTCTCTTTCTGGTTATACAGTAAGCTTTACATTACTGTAAGGAAATACCTCAGGCAGGCTACTTTTTAAAGAAAAGGGGTTTATTGTGACTCATAGTTCTGGAGGTATAATGTCAACCCTACATCTGGTAATGGCCTTCTTTCTGGCAGAGTCCTGGGGCAGCATGTGCAATCACATGCCAAGAAACAGAGTGGAGCATACTTATGTTCTATGTGTGTCTCCCCCTCTTTTTACAAAGCCACAAGATTTCAGCTATCGAATTACACCCTGCTGAACCTATCTAGTTCTAGTCATCTCCTGAAGGCTCCACCTCTAAACTTCATTGTTATATTAACTTTCCATCCCTTAATGTCACAATAGTGGTCAAATATGAACACCTGAAGGCTTGGAGGACTGTAAAGCCATATCTGAATCATAATACTGACTGGATAACATTTGCCCAAAGGATGCAAGGTCAAATCACCTATGTCAGCTCCTCAGGTACATAGGTATAACCAATATGTAATTTACAGAGGATGATATTTTTTTTAATCATGTGCAAACTCTTCTTCATCACTAGAAAGGGAACAGCTGTAGTCCTCTTTAAACCTGGGCACCTAATACATACTTGGAATCACAGAATAGTAGAGCCTCTTCTAATTCTGCTGTCAACAGCAAATGTACATAGCTTGGTATTGGCCTTAGTCTATGTATCTACTCCATAGAAAGCAGTAGATATTAAAATTCAACCCCTTTCCTAAGAAGGTTGTTTGTTTATTATTTACCAGACAAGCACTATATAAAATAAATAATTTTTATTTTTAAAGATTATTTGTTAGTAGAGAGAGAAAGAGATTGATTTTTCCGTATGCTGGTTCACTCCCTAAATAGTCACATAGCTTATTCTTGGGAGGCAAAAGCCAGGAGCCAGGAACTATAAGTCTCCCACATTAGTGGCAGGGTCCATTATGCACTGCCTTCTGGGGTGCATTATCTGGGAGCTGGATCAGAAGTGACCTATTCAGGACTCAAACCAATACTCCAATATGAGATGCTGGCATCACAAGCGGTGATTTAACCCACCATACTACAACACTGTCCCCTGAAAGAAAGCTTTTAAAGTATTGGTGCATGAGTGAATGATTTAATGAGTGAAGTATATAAGGGAGGAAATATAGGATAAGGTGTCTTCTAGTACTCTGGTGGTGTAAAGAAGCTGAAAAAAAGGGTTCATTTTCAATGAATGTTACAAAAATAGACACAAACAAAAACAAAATCCTTCAGATAGACCATACTCAATTTCATAATCCATGAAGAAATTTTAAATCAGGGATTCTATAAATAGCACATTAAACCAGCTTTGTCTCCTCCTCCTCACTACCAGAAATAAAAATTCTGAAGACAGGGGATCCAAGGAAATGATATCTGCTTCAACAGAGCTCTACTTCTTGCATCCAGGATAATAAAAAAATAAAGTTCACGTTTCCTCCCAAGCTTAATATCCCACATACAATATTATCGTTGTGTGTTTTATCGTTGTATGTCTGTGAATATATTCACTCTTCTGTGCTCCTTAAACAATTTAAAACCACCATTTTTTAAAGATTTATTTATTTATTTGAAAGTCAGAGTTGCACAGAGAGAAGGGAGAGAGAGAGAGGTTTTCCATCTGATGGTTCACTCCCCAATTGGCCGCAATAGTCGGAGCTGCACCTTCCAAAGCCAGGAGCCAGGAGCTTCTTCCGAGTCTCCCATGTGGATGCAGGGGCCCAAGAACTTGGGCCATCTTCTACTGCTTTCCCAGGCCATAGCAGAGATCTGGATCAGAAGAAGAGCAGCCAGGATTAAAACTAGTGCCCATATAGGATGCCTGCGCTTCAGGCCAGGGCATTAACCCGCTGTGCCATAGCGCCAGCATATGATTTTTCCAGAGGAGCACAGACCTTCGAAGTTCCCACCCATAGACCCCAGGTGAAAGAACTCTGTACTAATGTGAGAGAATCTCAAGGGCAGACTATCTAATTTATTGCCTATAACTGCTGCTTAATGCTTCTCCTTTTCTAAACACTTCCCATCTTGTCAACTGTTTATTGTAAAGCAAAATTTTCAAAACCTGGATCACCAGCCTCTGGTAGTCAATATTATTGATTAATAGGTGAAAGTCAGCCTTTTCTGAATGTATAGTTCTTGTTAAATTGTTCAAGATTTCATTAATGGGGCTGGAGCTGTGGTGTAGTGGGCCAAGCCTCCACCTGTGATGCCGGAATCCCATATGGGCACCAGTTAGTGTCTCAGCTTTTCCTCTTCTGATCCAGCTCTCTGCTATGGCCTGGGAATGCAATGGAAGATGGCCCAACTACTTGGGCCCTTGCACCTGCTTGGGAGACCCAGAGGAGGCTCCTGGCTCCTGGCCTCAGATTGACTCAGCTCCAACTTTTGCAGCCATCTGGGGAGTGAACCAGTGATGGAAGACCTTCTCTCTGTCTCTCCCTCTCTCTGTGTGTAACTCTACCTTTTCACATAAATAAATGAAATCTTAAAAAATTCCATTAATATCCCAGGCAACTTTACTATCATACATGACCTACAATTTAGCTCAAACTCTAGAGTCTTTCCACTTGAAAGACTGACAAGCTAGGTTCTTTCATTTCTCTGCTTCCTCAGTAGACTTCCAAATCTAACTCTGTATTTGTACTATTAAATTCCATTGTCATTTCAATCCACTGTATAATCTCTGAATTTCTTTGTCTATTATATGACATAGCAGCTAGAACTCCCCAGTTAGAATCATCACCAAATTTGTTAAATAAGCCTAACATGTCATAAAATTATTAATTTTTAAAATAACATAGACAGAGGTTCAATAATAGAAACCAAAGACTTTCTGCAGTTTGACAGTGAGACATAAACTAGAATTGCAAAAAATATGAAATATCTTTCAGCTAAAGATTGATCATACTCCTTAGCTAGCTTACCCACATGCAAGGATACTTCAAAGAAGTTCATGGAAAACTGGAACTAAAAGTTAAGTTTATTTTGGGGCAAACATTTCTGAAGTATTCTTGTATATTTATCTCCTCCACAAGAAAATCTTAGGCATAATTTCAAGCTCTTTATTGAAATCTGTGTGATTCAGATGAGTCATTGAATCTTCTACAACGTCTTTCTCTGAAATTCAATTGTTTACATCTCTTTTGCTTTCCCATAAGATTTATGTAAAAATTTTATGTAAAATTTATAGTTCTTACTTTAATATATCTTATTTCCTTTTGTACCTGTCTCCCAACTACCGTGAAGTCCTTGGAGAATGAGTTTGTACTTTTTTAATCTCTGCATTATTGCAGCATTGTGCAGAAGAGTTAGTCAGTAAATATTCATCAAATTGCTGAGTAAATAATAGACAGTCTCATATTTTACTTTAGGATATGGAGTTCTTTATAAAGTTTGACGTTTTCTCTGAACTTACTATAGGGAGCTGATCACTAAAAAATGATTCACAACAACTTGGGGAAACATAAGAGTCACTTCATCTCCTTGTGTCTCACTTAAAAAAATTTACTATTTTAGTTTCATGCACATATGGAATTGTGACTCGGTTTTATAACAGAAAGATAATTTCAGCCTTTAAATCTAAAACTGTACATGTTATTGTGGTTATTCCTTTTTTATTCTTTTTATATTGCATCTTTTGTATTTTTTTAAATGTCAGAAACAGTCTCTCATTAACACTCTTCAGAGAAAACAGTTGCCATTGGTTCCATTCATAGACCTAATACTTGGAGGGCTTACATTGAAACCATATTAAGATGATAAAATGCAATAAATCAGTGTTCCTGAATATGCATTCTGGAATATAAAATTTATGCTGGACTTTGTGTTTCTTGCCTAAAAATAATAAACCTATTAATGCACTTAGAGTGTAAGGAGTCATTATTTTATGTATATCTTTTAATGGTCAGAGACAGATCCATTTTCTGCAAAGCCAAGTTCCTATAAGGAGGCCATCATCAATAAATATCCAGTGTTCCTGAACACAGGTTGAATAATTAGTTCCTACCATAGATTGAAAAACTCAATGGAAGGAGAACAAAATGACCTTGTACATTATGGGCAATCTTTATTAATTGAACTCTAAGCTAGCCCTTGAGATTTGCATGTAGTCTGCAACAGAAAGGTCAATGCAATATCAGTAAATCCTCTTACGTGTTGGTTCATTTTGCAAATGCTAAAGTTGAGTGAAAATTGATTCCATTTATTTGCAATGCAATACCAAAGGAGAAAATTATTTTCTTCTTACATCTTTATCCATTTAGATTTATATGGAAAGTAACATTTTCGGGAAAACTGGGGGACAATTTGTAATAACAATGAGCACACTAAAGCATGTCGAACATGTTTCTTATTTCTTACTAAAAATGATTATTTTGAATTGAAAACATTTATAAATATCTATATGTAAAAATATCATGTTGAAGGTACTGTTCTAGGCCTGCCCCAAGGATACTGCATAAATAATGTATAGTCATATCCTCAAGTCATATAATCTGATAAAGAAACAGAAAATTGGGAACTCACTCATTGTAGTAGAAAGCAAAATACGGGAAATAGTTTGCCATCAATATGAAATACATGATGGGAGCACAGAGGATTCAAATATGAAATTTTATAAAATGGATTATAAGATTTGAATTGTGTATTAGGGATTAGCAGAATTTCACTTTTTTATTTGAGAAGGGGAGAAAGAGAAGTAGAAATGGAGGTAAGGTAATGTAAGGTAAGGTAAGGTAAGATAAGGTAAAGGTAGAGGTGAGAGAGGAGGGGAAGCTTGGGAAGAGAGATGTGAGAGGGGAGGGGAGGGGTGGGAGAGATCCCATTTGCTAGTTCGCCCCCATAAGCCCACAATGGTTGGAGTTGAACTGAGTCCACAACAAACCAGGAGCCAAGTATTTAATCTAGGTCTCCCACATGAGTGGCAAGAACCCAAATATTTGACCCATCCCTGCTTCTTCTCACACCTGAATTAGCGTGAAGCTAGAGTCAAGAGCCAGAGCCAGGAAACAAACCCAAGCACTCCCATGTGAGACATGGGCATCCTAACCACTAAGGGAAATTCCTGTCCTGATTTCATAACTGTCAAAGTAACATGAGCAAAAGGAGCCTACGTTGTAGTGTAGTGGGTTAAGTCCAGACCTCAGTGATAAAAAGTTAAGACAAAGTGTGAAGTTAGATATGCCTAGAGTAAGGATGGGGCTTAAAATTTAAAGCCCTTCAGGGCCAGCGCAGTGCATAGCAGGTAAAGCTGCTGCCTGCAGTGCCAGCATCCCATATGGACACCGGTTCGAGTCCTGGCTGCTCCACTTCTGATCCAGCTCTCTACTATGGCCTGGGAAAGCAGTAGAAGATGGCCCAAGTGCTTGGGCCCCTGATCCAGCTCTCTGCTATGGCCTGGGAAAGCAGTAGAAGAGGGCCCAAGTACTTGGGCCCCTGCACCCACTTGGGAGACCGGGAAGAAGCTCCTGTCTCCTGACTTTGGATGAGCGCAGTTCTGGCCATTGCAGCCATCCGGGGAGTGAACCAGTGGCTGGAAGACCTCTCTCTCTCTCTCTCTCTCCCCCCCTTCTTCTCCTTCTCTCTCTTACAACATAGTAAGTGTAAAATTGTAATGTACGTGAAGAGGATCTTGACTGTTACAATAGAAATGAAATTGAAAGAAAGGGAAAGATATATTAGAACTAGGGAGTAGGGCCGGAGCCGTGGCTCAATAGGCTAATCCTCCACCTTGCAGCGCTGGCACACCAGGTTCTAGCCCCAGTCGGGGCGCCGGATTCTGTCCTGGATGTCCTTCTTCCAGGGCAGCTCTCTGCTATGGCCTGGGAGTGCAGTGGAGGATGGCCCAAGTGCTTGGGACCTGCACCCCATGGGAGACCAGGAGAAGCACCTGGCTCCTGGCTTCGGATCAGCGCGATGCGCCGGCTGCAGCGCGCCGGCCACTGCGGCCATTGGAGGGTGAATCAACAGCAAAAGGAAGACCTTTCTCTCTGTCTCTCTCTCTCTCTCACTGTCCACTCTGCCTGTCAAAAAGAAAAAAAAGAAAAAAGAAAAAAAAAGAGCTAGGGAGTAGAACCTAATTGTTGAATGAAAATGGAAGTCAAGAGGGCTAAAGATGGCACTGGGGTTTCTATTCAGTGTCACTGCATATAATCTTAACCAAATATTAATTCTTAGACAAAACTGAATACTTTCCTTTAATCATTTATCACTTTAAATTTTTTAATTAAATAATTTATTTATATTGTGTTTTATTTGAAAGGTGGATAGACAAAGAGGCAGAGATGTAGAAACAGACAGATCTTGCCTGCAATAAAAAGGGCTGAGCCAGACTGAAACCAGGAACCCAGAACTCTCCCACTCTAAGCTCTGAGTCATCATCTGTTGCCTCTCCAGAATATGCATTAGCATGAAGTTATATCAGAATTGGAGTAGCTGACCCTTGAGCCAGGCACTCAGATATGCGATGTGAGTGTCCCAATTGGTAATCTAACCACTCAGTCAGATGTCTATCCCACCTGCTTCCAGTTTTTAATCTGAATATTCTTAATTCCAAAGCAATTCTGAATTTGTGCATTTCTGATTAATCTTTTTCGGTTCACGCAAATATATGTGTATGTATCTTGTTTTACTGAAAGAAATCCAAGAATAATTTTAAGAGAAAATAAAGAAAAAATTTAAGAATATAAAAATGTACATTTAATTGCATGTCCAGTTATATTACTAAAGAAATCACAGGTTCTCCTTTTCTTCATGGCCTCCAGAAACTCAAATCTTTTATGCCTATGATGAACAGAAAATTTTTGTTTGTGAAGAAATATTTGAATAATAAATTGCTATTTCTGTTCATTTGATATCATATTAGGGGTATTTGTGTATGTGTATGTGTGTGTGTGTAAAATCTCAAAATATAGTAGTTAGGTGTTTCATTCCAACAGTATGCAGATAAATTCTTCTGAATTTCACATGTTTACATGGAAGTGCATAATGTTGCTCTTGCAGGGATCATTATTTATAGAAAAAATATATGCTAATGAGACATAGATATTCAAAGAATAACATAATAACCATAGTCATTACAGCGACAAAGTAAAAAATACATATCAGAAATCTTTACATACAAATAAAGCACTAAATTCATCTAAGTTTTTTAAAAATCTCACATTAATTAAACAAAATAAGCTGATATGATGTCTTATGTCTTACAGAGGTAGTTTTCTATTTCTGCTTCCTTTTTCTCATATTTGAATTCTAAGATCTATCATTGCTCTAGGGATTTTGACCAAGAAGATTTTTGGAGTCAAGTGTTCTTTATAAGAGGTCCTATAATTTCTTCCTCTCAAAGCTGCCCCAAGTAGACAATGAGCCCACTTTTGAGAAATACTTTGGTATAACACAATCGTCTTTAACTAAGACTTGTATATGTGAATGGCCTTAAGTTTATAACTTGGCTTGTAACTGTTTAACAGTCATTGAATTTGAAGACCAATGGAGTTACATCTTAAGATATAGATGTTGCTGTGTTTAATGTCTATGTCAAATATCACAAAGAAATTGTGATTTCCTCCTCTATACCAAATTTGAAGGGAAAACATTTTTCCACTATGACAAAAAGGATAGTTTGAGATTATATTCCTCCTGTACTTCCAACTACATTTGAATGGGTGACATACCATATCAGACAGGACAGATTACATAATGAGCTGGGGAGATACTTTGAGGAACTGAGAAAGGCTGGAATGAGCAGGGCCAAGAGAGGAATCATCTGGTTCTAGACTCACTCATTTATGACCAAAGCTTTAGGCTGTTGGAAAATGCCAGTCACTAACAGATACATACACTACTGACGTTCACCCTTGCAACATCAACTGAAGAAGCAAACTAAGAATGTCCTGAACACTGGAGTGGGTGGAAGTGGAGGAGGTAGAACATTTAAAAAAACATTATGAGACAGCATTATTTAAGATAATTTTAAGTTCACTCAGGATAAATGGTATCTGCATAGATATAGATGTATTTTTTAGACACTGTCTTCTTCCTCTTTGCTCTCAGTTTCCATCACCTAGGAGAACAGACATCTCATGTTGCCTTGTAGGGATGCAAGTACTCAATCCTGCATCAACCCACAATTACTCTTACCTACATCCAAATTAAATCTGTAGAAGGTATATTAATTTCCTAGGGATGCCATTATAAGTTAGCACAGCAAATTAGTATAGTAATAGCAATAAATTAGCATAATAAACCAGTAGCTTAAAACAACAGAAATTTATTCTTTCACAAGTTGGGAAACTAGAAGTCCAAAATGAGTTTCAGCAGTGCCAGACTCTCCAAATGCCCAGGAAGAATCCTTGTTCGCCTCTTCTAGCTTCTGGTGGTTGCCAGAAATCCTCGTTGTTCTTTGAGTTGCAGAAGAATAACTCCATTCTCTATCTCTGTCTTCCCATGGCTTTCTTTCTGTGTAGTCTATATCACCAAATCTCTCTGTCCTCATAGGAACAACAGCCATTGGATTTGGGGACCATTTTAAATGACCTCACCATTTTCCCAGCTTTCCTGAGGTATACGTGACAAGTAAAAATTGTACATATCTAAAATGTTTAACATGATGTTTTGATAAATGTATACATTGTGGAATGATTACTACAGTCAAGCAAACCAACATCTCCATCTTTACTTGATTCCACCTGCAAAGACCTTATTTTCACAATTTTTTCCCATTCAAATACTGGAAACTAATATTAGAGATGAAGATTTAAACATATCTTTTTGGGAGGCATAATTCAATCACAATAGTAGCTGACCTCAGCTAAGTGTTCAGAAAGGTAACTAAATTACTTTACTAAATCAATTTGTATCAAAATTAGATAAAGTTAGTATTAATTTGCATTTCTAAAGGAAGACTTTATAACAAAAATGAATCAAATAATAAATATACCACTAAGGATCAGAACATCCTCAATAACTACTGTCTGTCCAGAGCTCCCAACTCCTGATCGTCATCAAACTTAAGGTAGAAGATATACTGATCTCTCTACTCACCAGAAAGAATCAGCTACAAGATGAAAAGTAATGTTATAGGAATTTATTTATTCTTTTTTTATTTTATTTTGACAGGCAGAGTGGATAGTGAGAGAGAGAGAGACAGAGAGAAAGGTCTTCCTTTTCCGTTGGTTCACCCCCCAATGGCTGCTGCGGCCAGCGCGCCGCGCTGATCCGAAGCCAGGAGCCAGGTGCTTTTCCTGGTCTCCCATGGAGTGCAGGGCCCAAGCACTTGGGCTATCCTCCTCTGCCTTCTTGGGCCACAGCAGAGAGCTGGCTTGGAAGGGGAGCAACCTGGACAGAATCCGGTGCCCCGACCGGGACTAGAACTCCGCCGCATGCGGAGGATTAGCCTATTGAGCCACGGTGCTGGCCGATTTATTTATTCTTGATTGAAAAATAATAATTATACGTATTTTACCGGATAAAATGATGTTTTCATGTATATATATTCTAGAAATATTCAGTCTAATCATTTAATACATCTATTACCTTACTAACTTCATTTTTGTGGTAATAATGTTAAGAAGCTGTTTTTTTAGGAACTGTGAAATATCTAATACATTATTATTAATCATGGCCACCATGCAGTACCAAAGATCATGAAAACTAATTCCTCCAGTCTAACTGGGAATTTGTGTACTTTGATCAATAGTTTTGTTTCCTCATCCCTTCCTCTTGCTGCAGCCTCTGGTAATTATATTTTTATTCTGCACCTATGGGATCCACTTTTTCATATATCACATATAAATGAAATAATATGGTATTTTCTTTTTTGTGACTGGTTTATTTCACTTTACAGAATGTCCTCCAATTACATCCATTTATTACAAGTTTTCTTAGTCATCTATCTGTTGATGGACACTTAGGTTACTTTCTCATCTTAGCTATTGTGAAAACTGCTGCAGTGAGCATGGGGGTGTAGATATCCCTTTGATATACCAGCTGCAATCCCTTTGCATACATATCCAGCAGTGGTATTGCTGGATCTTACACAAAAAATTTACATTGTATGTTTTATTTACTTTTCCTGAACTACTGTTTTCATTTCAATGGTAAATGTTTAGATATTTTCTTTGGACCAAATTGTATGAATAATGACTTCACAGTTTGATTTAATTTCTCCATATTAACATGGATATAGGTTGATATATTTTCCATTCATGGTCCATATATGAAGGATATGAAGGTAACTGATGTAAAAATTTTGGCAACAGAATACTACACAAATGCAAATTCTTTTATTACCTAGAGATTTCATTTCTTCCCAAATACTTTCTAAGTGTGACTTAGAAGAGCAAATGAGGGATGGGCATTTGGTACAGCAGTTAAGACACTGCTTAGAACCTCTGCATCCCATACAGGAGGGCCTGAATTTGAGTCCTGCCTCTGCTTCTGTTTCTACTTTCCTGCTAACTCAAGTCCTGGGAGCAGAGGTTCATGGCTCAAGGATTTATATACCAGCCATCCCCATCACAGACCTGGATTTAGTTACTTGCTTCTGAATTCAGCCTGGTTAAGCCCTAGTTGTTGGAGGCTTTTGAAGAGTGAGCCAGCAGGTAGAAGAATTCTCTCTTTTTCTCTCTCCATCTGTCTTTCTCTCTTTATAAAGATAAAATAAATTGGAAATAAAAAATAGTATGAAGATAAGCAAATAAGAACAAAGTAGAGTTCCTTTCAGTGAAATTTATGTGAGTTAATCTAGATTCCTCTGTGCCTTCTTGGTATAGTCAGTATCCACTCACAATCATGGAACACTCAACTCTTAGAAGAGTTAAGGACAGGAGAATATGGATCTGCAGGCTATTAAAATGCTGATTTTATGTTTTAAAATGATTCAAAAAGAGATAAATGGTTCTTAAAGCAAAATATTTTGCTTTATATGCAATGAGTCAGAGCACAACTTTGTGGTAAAATTGTCCTACATTCTGAAGAATATAATGTATTTCATTTTTTCAATAACTGGCATATTTGAAAATCTTAAACTATCAACACACAACACACAGCTCTAATAATTGTATTTAATGCAGAAATTGTAGCTAAAATTGGAATTGACTCTTTTTTCTTTCCCAGAACTTTCATTATCTGTTTGTGAAGGTCACTTGAATAAAAAATTATAATTTTAAAAATTTCTCATCAGTTTTAACACAACTTTAGAAAGAAAAAATACATTACTCTAAATTAGGTTGCAAGATTTAGTGGTACAAAATATCTTGTTGACATTTCCCTATGGTTAGCATTTCTTTTTTATTAATGCCAAGAAAACTATGTGATATTCTATTATTTTGATTTTAAAGAGATTTTAATCTAAAAGAAAAAAGCACAGTTTATGTTTTATAATTAAAATTCACAGTGAAACATGTATTTTTCATACAATTAATTTATAGTCAAGACAAAATTTAGTAAGCATTTAAAATAAGTAGGTTTTTATAGTCCCTCTACCTCAATTATTTTGAACACTCTGGAGCTGATCTGTAATTTTTCACAGCATGATCTCCAAACAAATTCCTCTGGTTGGTAAAAGCATTTTTAGATATGGAAATTCTGAATATTAATACCCATTTATCTGTATCTCTGCAGATAACCTCTATGAATTTGTGTTCAAAACAGCCACCCAGATGATTTTTATATCTATTAGAGTTTTAGAACCCAGGATTCAAGGTGACAGATCGGGAATCCTAACAGTTTTGGCACTAACAATGTCTAGGTTGGCAGTGCACTGGTAAGACCTGTTCACTGATTGTCAGCTTCTAGAGGAACTTGTCCAATGCTCAGAGAAGGAAAACTTGAACCACCTTTTATTGCCCCCAGAGTTCTGGCAGCCTAATTAAGGATACAGATGTCATATGTTGAGCTACTCAATGTCAGTGATCCCAATAAAAATAATCAATTTCTGTTCCCTCCCTCCCTTTCTTTGCAGTGTCATCTCCATTTTTGTCAAAACTTAGAAGAGGGATAGGTGTTGGGAGGTTAGCAACAGCTTACCAAAAATCCTCCTTTATCTCACCTCCCTGGATCATTCTCCCTAAACATTCTTAACATCAAGTGCTTAAAAAGGAAAATGCCCCCCAAATTTTTGTTACTACCAGAGACAAAAAGGAAAATATAATGAAGTAAGAAGTATCACCAGCCATCTGTCCCTGGCCTATTTTCGCAAATACAGTCCCAGGAGATATCTCCCACTGAAAGGATGTGAATGATGATGGATGCAAATATATATAGTATTTATCTTTTTTTAATTTTTTTATTTGACAGGTAGAGTTATAGATGGTGAGAGAGAGAGAGAGAGAGACAGAGAGAGAGACAGAGAGAAAGGTCTTCCCTCCATTGGATCACCCCCGAAATGGCTGCTACAGCCAGCTGCGCCAATCCGAAGCCAGGAGCCAGGTGCTTCTTCCTGGTCTCCCATGTGGGTGCAGGGGCCCAAGCACTTGGGCCATGCTCCACTGCCTTCCTGGGCCACAGCACAGAGCTAGACTGGTGAGGAGTAACCAGGACTAGAACCTGGCGCCCATATGGGATGCCGGCTCCACAGGCATAGGATTAACCAAGTGAGCCATGGCGCTGGCCCCAGACTTTATCTTTTTTTCTAAAAAAAATAAGATTTATTTAATTTTTGAAAGTCAGAGTTACAGAAAGAAACAGAACAATCTTCTTTCTGCTGGTTCACTCCTCAGATGACTGCAATGGCCACTGCTGGACCAGATCAAAGCCAGGATCCAGGAGATTCATCTGGGTCTCCCATATGGGTGGCAAGTGCTGAAGTACTTGGGCCATCTTTCACTGCTTTTCCCAGGCCATTAGCAGGGATCTGGATCAGAAGTTGCACAGCCAGGGCATGAATTGGTGCCCATATGGGATGCTGTTCTTACAAGTGGCAACTTTACCCACTACGTCACAACCCCAGTCCCTACAGTCTTTATCTTGATGTTGTTTCCTATCTCACATTTTCCAGATATTTCTTCTAAAGTGGATCTTAAGACATAAAATCAGAAAACAAATCACCATCTAAATAAGCAATAAATGAACCAGTCATTGAGAACAGCACCTGGAGTTCAACCCTGTTCTGTTCATCAGAAGCTCCCACGCTGCTGACCCATCTGTTTCTTTTAACCCTGTTACATCACATGCCCGGGCTTATCATTCATTGGATTAATTTTTCAACATCCCTTCAGAGCTAGAGAATTGAAGGGATGAGTGCTTAACCCTTTTGATTCAACTGAAAGATTTAAAAAAAAAAAACACTTTTAATTCTGTATCTCAGAGAAATTTAAAAATAAAAGTATTTATTATAATCTAAGCCAGAATTTTATAGACTAACCATTACTGAAGTCTGCTTTCACACTGCAATAGCAGAATGGTATAACACAGATATTTTGAAGTCCATGTGTAGTTTCTCATAATATGCATTTTCCATGAATTTTTGAAGACCCCTTTGCATGCATGTATTCCAAATGTCTTTGGCACCCAAATAAACACATCTTTTAATTTCATTTTTCCACAAACTTTTTTCAGTACTCTCATATATGAATCCTTACAGAGCATCCTTGATTTTGCCTCTTGGCCTATGTTGTCTAAAATGTTGGCCATTTGGCTCCTAACACACAGAATTACTAAAAGCTGGTCTAGTACAAGGTATTCATGATCTATTTTCTATAGTACCTGAATGCAAAAATATTCCTCAAATGTATTTCTTTAAAGATTTTCCATATATATGTTAAGAAAGATATATTTTCTTTGCAAACTAGCCAGTGTAAGGCAACTATAAATGCGCAAGGACAACTGTCTCAATCTCAATAGCCAGAGCAACACCTATCACCTGCAGGATTCCATAAGGATTTTGGTTAAAAAAATAAATCTTCAAAATTATATTGTATTGTGCATTTTATTTATGATATAGCTTCTTAGAATTCACTTTGTCTTCTCAAATGATTTTTTTAACAATTATTTATTTATTTGAAAGGCAGAGCTACAGAGAGGCAGAGAGAGAGAGAGAGAGAGTTCTTCCTTCTGCTAGTTCACTTCTCAGATAGCTGAAATGACCAGAGCTGACCTGATCTGATGCCATATCAGCTCAGAGCTTCTACTTGGTCTCCCCAATGGGTACAGAGGCCCAAGGACTTGAGCCATGTTCTACTGCTTTCCCAAGCCATAACAGAGAGTTGGGTTGAAATTGAAGCAACTGGGACTCGAACCGGTGGGATGGCAGCATTGCAGGTAGCAGCTTTACCTGCTAAGCCACAACACTGGCCCCTCAAATCTTTGAGTAAAATGGATGCTCCAGGAAGCATGTGCAATGGAATACTATGAACCAAAGGGAGATGCTCACAAGTTTCCCTAAATTGTTCTGCAAGTTTTGAACTGTGAGAGAAATAAATGTTTTCTGTGTATGGGTAGATTATGCAAAAGGAACACTTTATGGCATACTGTGTTGGTCATATGAGGTAGACATGTGGGGCCCAGAATGGGGCTAATAGGCTCTAGAATCAATCAATATAACTGGGTTCCTGTCTACTTATAAGCTGGTTGACCTTGGGCGAATTGCTTAACCTCTTTGTGTTTTATATTCCTTATCTCTAAAACTGGAAAAATACTACCTCATAAAGTTGTTAATATCATTGAATGAGAAAGCAATTTTATGAGATATACATTATATATGTGTATACATACATGTTCCTTGAAACTATGCATGTATGTAGTGCACATTGTTTTATTTCTAGTTATTGTTTTTATAAGCATTAATGAAGTTTAAGCTCTCAACAAAACCAATGGCCAAAGGGGCAAAGAGTTTTTCAAATACTGGGTCTTGACTTAATCTCCTCTGTTTTCTGCATGTTCCTCATTATATTTTGCATTATAGAGGGATGCTTGACCTAGCAGCTAAAACACCAATTAACCCAGCCTAGTTCTACGTTGGTGTACCTGGATTTAATAATTGTTCTGACTGCTAGCTCTAGGTTCTTGCTACTGCAGATCCCAGGAGACATCAGTGATGGCTCAGGTAGTTGAGTCTGGCAACTCATGTGAGAGAGGTCTGGACAGAATTCTCATTTCCCAGCTTCAGCCTGACCCAGCCTAGCCCTTGCAGACATTTGGAATTAGGAGTAAACTAGTGGATAGGAGCTTGCTTTCGTTTTCTTTCTTTCTTTCTCTCTCTTTCTTTCTTTCTTTCTTTCTTTCTTTCTTTCTTTCTTTCTTTCTTTCTTTCTCTTTCCTTCCTTCCTTCTCTCTTTCTCTCTTTCCCTCTCTCTTTCTTTCTCTCTCTCTCTCATATCTCTATCTCTCTGTGTGTGTATATATATATATTTTCTATTTTATTTTTCTATTAACCTCCACCAAGTAAAAGGAAATGCAGTTATATTTGTGCTCCCAGTCAGACATTTTGTACAAAATCTCTTCATTTCTCTTTCAGGGCAGGGAAAGTGTGTTAGAAATCCTTTTAGCCATTGTACCTACCAGTTCCCTGTTACATAGAAGGCATGTCAGAACATATATCTTGAATTAAAGAGAGTTTAAAGACCCAGGCTAGTAATTCTGAAGCCATAAAATTATGCTTAAAGTGTGGCCACAGGGATTGGCTCCATGACCTTTTCTGGCAGCAAATCTCATTTATTACTATAAATGACATCCAGTAATTGCCATTATTTGTTCAAAATTCAGTGTCCCTTACATCTGGTGAGTTGAATAAAGGGACTTTCTCCTATTAATAGAAATAAGCTGTTGACATATCTGGGATGTTTCTAACACTACTGTTTACAGAATTAGAAAATTTATTTTGTTTATAAGTAATACTTTATTTGGCTACTTCCCTGTTCTTTTTATTTCTACAAAAGATAGTCATTTTTTCATTGTTTACCCTATCTTTACTCAGCTGTTTCAACAATATTTGGAGATAATTATATAAAACTAATGTGTCTCCACATTTCCCCCTTTGATAAATTTTACCAAAATCTACTAAATATTCTACAGAAAGAGCTGATTTTAATTATTCAAATTAACCTACACCAAGATGATGTTTCAAAATGCATTTGCTTATGAAATGATGAAATTAATGAATAGGACTTTATACTCATATTTTCTTCAAAGCATGCGTATGTCTCTGCCTATCCAAATCCAAAGCTTCCCTCATCCTTCAACTTAATTACTGCAGTAGCCTTTGAACTGGCCCCTGCTTCCAGGCTCTCCCCTCTGCTGTCCTCAGAATATTTGAAATGATCTTATAAATTTTTAATCAGGAACAGGTGTTTAGCCTATCAGTTAAAGATGCCTGCCTCCCATATCAAAGTGCTTCTGATGCATGCCTCCAGCTCCTGATTCCAGCCTTCTACCAGTGCAGACCTTAGGAGGCAGCTGGCTACAGTTTAAGCTATTGAGTCTCAACCACCCATGTAGCACATTTGAGAAAGGAATAATTAAGAGATATTTGATTTGAAAAACAAGATATATCTATTTATTTATTTCTCCGTGTTTATATTATTGTAAGTATAACAAACTATAAAGGAGTGGCAGGTCCTTAAATAGGGAGAAAGTACCAACCGAAGTGAAAAATGAAATCATTTTCTTATGAAGCATAATCCAAACCCATATGTAATTCCACAAAAAATCAGAGTGGATTTGTTTTAAAAATCTAGTGATTCGAAGAAGTAAAAAAATTTCAATTCTTTGGGCATAAAATTGGAACAAAATATGTGTGCATGTGTGTGTGTGAGTGTGTGTGTGTGTGTGTGTGTGAGTGTGTGTAATAAGAGCAGAAAACCTCACAAGTACTTTTGGTGACCTCTAAGGATAAGCAAATAACTGGATATGTTCTACAACCAAGCTATATTTTTGACAAGGAATAAATCCCTATAACACAGTTGTAGCGTGAAAATGATATGTGTCAGGCCGGCGCCGCGGCTCAATAGGCTAATCCTCTGCCTAGTGGCGTCGGCACACTGGGTTCTAGTCCCGGTCAGGGCACCGGATTCTGTCCCGGTTGCCCCTCTTCCAGGCCAGCTCTGTGCTGTGGCCCGGGAGTGCAGTGGAGGATGGCCCAAGTGCTTGGGCCCTGCACCCCATGGGAGACCAGGAGAAGCACCTGGCTCCTGGCTCCTGCCATCGGATCAGCGCGGTGCGCCAGCTGAGGCGGCCATTGGAGGGTGAACCAATGGCAAAAGGAAGACCTTTCTCTCTGTCTCTCTCTTACTGTCCACTCTGCCTGTAAAAAAAAAAAAAAGATATGTGTCTTTATTTTATTCCAAGTTATTCCATGATTTAGAGATATTTCTTCTGCATTGAGATGATGAATCCCACTGGGTCAATTTCCTACTTTATGTTAAATCTAATCCTTATTCATTATGGAATAAATAATTCAATAAAAATTTAAACATTTGCCTCCAATTTTACTAATTATGTCTGTTGGCTGGCACATTAACATGAAATGAAATACATTTAGACAAATCATGTAATTATTTGATCTTTATTTTGCTCAGTATACAGTTATTCATAAATATTTAGACGATCTAGTAACTTTGTTTAATTTTTGGTTTTGTTGCTTGTACTGTAGACACAATTTTGTAAGTGAAAATAATCAAAAAACACAGACCATGAAATATATCTAATTATCAAGATACACTTACTTTCTTAGAATTTCTATTGGAGCATTTATTCTTTTTGATAACATTTACCTCACTGTATATTATAATATTTTAAGTGATTCAAAAGCAGTTTATCCAAAATTGAAAGAAATCATAAGTTTACATAAACAGAGGACATATATTACATAAAGATCTATGTTTATAAGATGCGTTATTTTAAATTTTTTATTTGATTATTTAACCTCATGTGTAGTACACCTACCTAGTACCTTTGACTAATATACTTCTTTATTTCTCTCTTCTCAACAGGTTTAAGATGTAATAACTAAAGGAGTTAATAACATAGTGGGATGGTTTAACAACTGTCTTTGTACTTTCCGTGATATGTCCTCTACATTGTAAGTATGTGTTTAATTATCATTCTAGTTTGACTCTGGAAGAGATTTGTTCAATTAGAATTTGTAACTTAGTTTATTTCAGAAAGTTACAAGCTAAAAGTCATCCAAGATGTAGAATAGTTTCAGAAAGTTATCTTTTTTTGGAGACATGTTCTGTAGACTTAGATCTAACACTGTACTAAAATTAATTGTCCATTGTGGTAGGATAATATACACCTGGTGTTTAATTTTTTCTTACAAATGTTATATATAATATTCAGAAATATCTTTACTATTCTTTAGTTTTGTAGAGAAATAAATAAATAGAAACATAGACATGTTTAGGTATTAAAAATTCTTGAAATATGTTTTTAATTGAGATATTTATGGGGTATAGTGTGACATTTCAACACATGTATGCAATGTGTAATAATCTAATTAGGGTAATTGGCATATCTGTCACCTCAGACGCAATCATTTCTTTTTGTAGGGAACATTCAAAAATCCTCAGTGAGCTAGTTTGGAATATGTGATTGACTGTTAATCGTGCTTGTTGTACTGTGCTAAGAGCATTGTAAGTTGTTCGTCCTATCCAGCTGCATTTGCATCCATTACTCACTATCTCTCCATCCCACCCTCCCTGATATTCTACTCAGGCTCTGATAATCACTATTCCATCCTCTACTTGAAATATATTTTTGAAAATATAATTTGCATTAATAAATTTCGATTATTTTCATTCTATATTAATTACCTTTAAAACAAATTCTTGTTTTTGGCTAGATAACACCTATATCACCAAATCACTCATATGCATGCATATATTCTTTAATAAGCTAAAAACAGAGAAGAAAATATTTGCACAGATATGAACTACTTGTGTTCACATTACTACATAATAGAAAAGGAGGAGAAAGGCTAAGATACTATGCTTTGTTTCTGAATTAAGAAGTACTAAGCAGTAAGTACTCATGACAATGAGCCCAATCTTTTTTCCTCAGAAGAAAGTAAGTCCTTCTGTAATCAGAAGTATCACTATAATTTATGAAATTCAGGGCAGTATCACTCTGTTCCTAAATCAGAATACATGAGACACATGAAATTTGTATTATACTTTAAATATAAACTTTTAAAATAAATAATATTTAATTAAAAAAAGAAATTCAGAGCATCAGGAGATACTGTTCCTTAACAACACTTAAAGCCAGACTTAGAATCTCCATATCATGTCCATTCCCCTATGCCTTTCCTTGGCAGAGCTCCTGTCGGAGGATAGAAAAGTTATCACCTTTGGCTTGGAATATAGTGAGCCCTGGTTGAAATATTTGTCCTGGTTCATCATTATGCAATTCATACAAGTATTGAAATATTGTACAGTATCTCATAGGTAGGTACAATTTCATGTCTGTTTAAAGATTTTTAAATAATAAAGTAAAATGGGAGTTTTAAAAACTCTGGCAAAGCCAAATGTTGGTCAGCATAAAGAGCAAAAAACACCCTCTTCCTTTGCAAATGGAAATTCAAAATGGCTTAGCCACTTTGGAAAAGTTTGCAAAATTCTTCTAACATCAAATACATGTTCTTCTAGACTCCCAAGGGGGTTACAACTCAGTAAACCTACTGTAACTTGGAAGTATTGTCAGAAATTACTGATGCCATACACAAGAGTGTCAATTTGTTAAGTCAACAACAGGAGTCACTGTGCACTTACTCCTCATGTAGGATCTTTGTCCTTAGTGTGCTGTACATTGAGATTTAATGCTATAACTAGTACTCAAACAGTATTTTTCACTTTATGTTTCTGTGTGGGAGCAAACTGTTGAAATCTTTACTTAATGTATGCTAAACTGATCTTCTGTATATAAAGAGAATCAAAAATGAATCTTGATGTGAATGGAAGGGGAGAGGGAGTGGGAAAGGGGAGGGTTGCGGGTGGGAGGGATGTTATGGGGGGGGAAGCCATTGTAATCCATAAGCTGTACCTTGGAAATTTATATTCATTAAATAAAAGGAAAGAAAGAAAGAAAGAAAGAAAGAAAGAAAGAAAGAAAGAAAGAAAGAAAGAAAGAAAGAAAGAAAGAAAGAAAGAAAGAAAGAAAGAAAGAAAGAAAGAAAGAAAGAAAGAAAGAAAGAAAGAAAGAAAGAAAGAAAGAAAGAAAGAAAGAAAGAAAGAAAGAAAGAAAGAAAGAAAGAAAGAAAGAAAGAAAGAAAGAAAGAAAGAAAGAAAGAAAGAGGGAGGAAGGAAGGAAGGAAGGAAGGAAGGAAGGAAGGAAGGAAGGAAGGAAGGAAGGAAGGAAGGAAGGAAGGAAGGAAGGGAAAGGAAGACTAAAATGACTTTAGTGAGTAAACTTGGGAAAATTGATTGACGTCTCCAGTTAAATTAACATCATTATATTATTTTTCTTAGTTTTGACAAATGCATCATAGTAGTGTTAACCAAAGGAGAAGTTGGATAAATTTGCTATTTGGAAGATTCTTCTCATATATAGTCTAATTCTTTCTACTATACTATAAGTACATTTTGCCATTTTTTGTGTATTTACTCAAATCCTTAAACATTTCTTCTGTTTATTTGCCATAAGAAGTATTCTTGGGGTAAGTTGCTTGGCAAAGCACTTAAGCCAGCCAGTTGGGATGCCTGTATCCCATATATTTGTACCTCAGTGTGAGACTTGGTTCCTCTCTTGATTCAACTTTCTGCTAATGTGTATCATGGGAGGCAGCAGATGATGAGTTCCTGCCAGCCATGTACGATACTTAGATCGAGTTCCTGGCTGCTAGCTTCAGCCTAGCCCAGTACCAGCCTTTATAGGCATTTGGGGGAGTAAATCAACACATTGAAGTTCTGTCTACCTTTAAAATAAATTAATTAATTAATTTAATTAAATTTCAGAATGTCTTTTAATGACAAAATTTAATGATTACAAAAGTACCTCACACAAATTTTCATTTTTAACAATGCATTTTTATAAACTACTTAAAAATTATTGATTAATTTTATTCCCTATATAGCCATTTGTACCCTGATCCTTTGGCAATTCTGTCTTAGTGCTCATATAGGCACAGCCACTTGAAAATCATTATGATTGACCTTATGCATTACATAAATGGCATATTTTAATATAATATAATTCAATAAGCTTTCCAAAATAAATGCAATACCTTTATAGAATTAAGATGAGAATTTGTCTACCTCATCAAACATGACTGATAGTATTATATCACAGGACTAAAAGTTTCTTAAAATTTTAAAGAGTTTAAAGGTTTCTGTTTATACATTTAAGCCTTACAATGGACATTTAAGTTAGAAAATTTAAGTAGCATTATTTATCTTTATACAGAAGAAAAGTCTGCAAGAATTAACTGATATACTCACACTTAGTGACTTGTATAGGGTGGCACAGCTACATAGACTAAGCCTGAATAAATTCTTAATTTCTGGACTTTGCACCATGTTATGAAGACCATGTTATATGGAAATATTCTTGTTTGATTATACTATTTTTTTAAAGATTTATTTATTTATTTGAAAGTCAGAGTTACACAGAGAGAGGAGAGGCTGAGAGAGAGAGAGAGAGAAAGAGAGAGAGATAGAGGTCTACCATCCACTGGTTCACTCCCCAACTGGCTGCAATGACCAGAGCTATGTCAATCCGAAGCCGGGAGCCAGGAGCATCTTCCAGGTCTCCCATGCGGGTTCAGGGATCCAAAGACTTGGACTATCTTGTACTGCTTTCCCAGGCCATAGCAGCGAACTGGATCAGAAATGGAGCACCTGGGTCTAGAACAGGTGCCCATATGGGATGCTGGCGCTTCAGGCCAGGGCTTTAACCTGCTGCACTACACGCTGGCTCCTATACTATTTTTTTCTTAGTTTCCAAAGATAATCAAGCTCTTTTTGTTCATTTAAATTAAATTCTAAGGGCAGGTGTTTAGCCTAGCAATAAAATGCCTATGCTGGAGTACTTGGGTTTGATTCCAGCTCCAGCTCCTGATTCCAGTTTTACGCTAACATAGATCCTGAGAGGCAGCTGTGATGGCTCCAGTAATTGAGTTGCTACCACCCACAGGCGAGACTGGACTGAGTGTCCCAGCTCCTGCCATTGGATTCCAGCTGTTGCAGGCGTTTGAATTAGTTAGGAGATGGGATCTCTCTCTCTCTCTCTCTCTCTCTTTCTCCATATGTTTATTATGTCTCTTTGCTTCTGAAATTTGAGATACTATAAATGAAATTCTAACAATGTTTATGTCAAGAGAAATATTTTTCACAATTAAAATCAAAATTCTCTCATGAAATAGATATTTTCCATTGAATTTCAAAGTCCCATCTAGGCTATTAGATTGACAGTTATTGTGGCTAATTTATATGCATTGTATTAAACATAAGTCAGCTTGCACTCTAAGAAAACCCAATACTAAATATCAGAACCAAAAATATCACAAAATAATAAAGACAGAGGTTGATTTTTAATTACAAAATAATCATTTGGCTCACAAAAAAGAATTTTCCATGTCTTTTCTTAGATAAGAGTCTTCCACGTGACTTTTTCCTAGGTTTATTAATAGGATTTCAGAATAAATAGATTCATTGTGTAAGTAAGAGCACACCTGATCTTGTTCTTTATGCCTGTGTTGCTATGCCTGTCTGGTGCTCTTTCTTTAAGTATGGATGATCTCATCTTTAAAATGGAAAAAAAAAATTATGGCACACTATCACCTATCAATAAATCAGGTTTCTCCCTATTGCTTTCCAATCACAATACTGACTTCTAAGGGAGCTTATTTTATTAGGCAATTTGAAAATACTTTATTAGGCTATTTGAAAAGCTTCTTGAATATGAGAGGATTATAAACAATGAATGAAGATGCACCAATAGAAAAAGGTGTTGTATATCTTCAAATAATTGTATAGTAGGCACAGGATGCAAGTGTAAAATCAATCTGACCCAACTTAAATTTAAATATCATTTGGTATCTGCTATAATTTAAAAATATGTTTTGAAAATAATACCTCCCAAAGCAACCTCTCTGCCATATATGAGTTTGAAGGCTTTCATGTATTTTTTTTTAATTTCTTCTGCTGCTGTAAAAAGCTATTTCATCTTTTGTTTGTTGGCTTTGGCTTTGTTTAAGTAGTTATTCAGAAGAGTTCCTTTTCATTAGATCCCTTTTGTACTAAGCCTTTCTATGGTACTGTCCTTTCTAAACAAGATACCATTGAGCACATTTTTAGTTAAGGAACTAGATGGGGCCAGTGTTGTGGCACAGTGTATTTAGCTGCTGCTTGCAACACCAACATCCCTTATGGGCACCAGCTTGTGTCCTGGCTGCTCCATTTCTCATCTAGATCCTTGCTAACATGCCTGGGAAAGCAGCAGAAAATGACCCAAGTACTTGGGACCCTGCCATCCACATGGGAGACCCAGATGGAGTTCTTGGCTCCTGGCTTTGGCCTGGCCCAGACCTGGCATATTCAGCCGCTTATGGAGTGAATCAGTGGCTGGAAAATTGTGTGTGTGTGTGTGTGTGTGTGAGTGTGTGTTTTTCTCCCTCTCTCTCTGTAACTCTGCCTTTCAAATAAATAAAAATAAATATATTAAAAAAAGAAATTAGACTTAATGGGTTAGATTATCTGAGAGTCATTGGGATAGTCTAGGAGGCACTGCAACTTTGAGAAGCTCCAGACCCGCAGTGTTTGTGATGACCATTTTTTACACAGCAGAAATTATTCTTGGTGTCTGAAATTACTCCTTCCCCAAGGAGAAGCAGGTGGATTATAGATGGACAGATGGATGCACAAGTCAATAGAAGAGGGTAAAGAATTGAAAAATAACTTATTCATGTATTATACCTCCAGTTGCCTTCCATACTTCAGGCAAAGTTTTATGAGATGGAAAATATATTTAAAGGAGTTGAGGAATATAAGTGGTACATTGGTATTTAATTGTATGCCTGCTGTGAAATAATACCTATCCAACTAAAACTTCAGAAATATTTCTTATCCATACATATACCTGTGTGCAAGTTTTAGACTAAATTAAAAAGATTGATTTTCACATCCAAGTTAAAGCAATCAGGAGGAAGGAATCATTTAGGGTAGAAAAGACATAAGTGGAGTTTGGAAATCTTCAGTGTAGAATTTCAAGTCCCTAAATAGTCAGGTTTTAGTAAGATCCTTGGAAATCCCAGATATCATGTGGGACATTGGACTTTCCATTGAATATAAGATGTTTGGCAAATATGCTTAAGTGCAGAGACCACTATTTACATCCAGATCACTTTGGTTATTACACAAACATTAAAGTAATATTTTAAAACTCAATAAAAGTTTCTTTCACTTAGAATCCAACCATCCTAGAAATTGAGTTATTGTCCCATGTTTTCACTTTATTTCTAACTCATGTACACATAATTTTTCATGTACAATTACAAAATTATAATTTTGTATTTTGATTTTGTATGTAATGCTACCATAAACATTTTCTTGCATTCATTATTTCATAGGTGTCCATGTAATGACTTTGCTTAACTCTTATAAGTAAGTATTTGGGTGCTCTTGGATTTTCAAGTATATAAATAACACATGAATTTAAATATTTATTGAAATTTTGTGCTTATTTTAGATCAGCTTTTTGCAGCAGAAAGAGAGCTCTGAATCTTTTTTATGGCTTAAGCGTCAGTCACTAGAGACTCAGAGTTTACTAATTGTGTGGTCATAGAAAAGATCCCAAACTTTCTAAGTCTTGCTCTTATTAAAAAAGAAGTCTAAACATGAGTAGGTCTTATATTATAGAATTGTGTGTATTAAATGCAAAACAACATACCATAATTGTTCAGAATGTCTATTTTGGGCATATTTCTAGAAATTAGTTTTCTATATATGTATTTATTTAGTTGAAAGGCAGAGTAAAAGAGAGAGGGAGAGACAGAGAAGCTTAAATCTTCCATCTGCTGGTTCACTCCTCAAATGGTGGCAGTTGGGTGGGCTCATTCAGGTGGCAGGGGCCCAAGCGCTTAGGCCATCTTCTACTACTTTTCCATGCATATTAGCGGGGAGCTGGGTTGGAAGGGAAGCAGCTGGCATTTGAACCTGTGCTCATATGGGATGCTGGCATCATAGGCAATGGTTTAAATTAAATTATTGAGGGAAAGGACTGTTGCACAAACTGTTAACTGTCAGAGTATTCTGTCACAAAGATGAGCCAGCCCTCAAATCTTAATAAAAAACACCACAAAGCTAAATGTATTGCTTACTAAAGGTACAAGCTCTCAGAAAAGAGAAGACTGCTGGTAACACAATGCAGGGTTGGAAGAAAAGTAGAATTCAGTGACTGGCAAACTTCCAGACTAATAAATCTCTTGATGTCATTTATAGAAAACAGGGTTTCTCAGGTAAGTAAGCCATTGATTAATTGCCACTGTGAAGTGTGTCCTCAAGAATCTTTTTCTGATCCAATGACTTTCAGAAGTTAGGGTTGTTACTAATTGATTGACCTACAAATATGTGTTCACTGGGGACATTGTCAATGATTCCTCAAATTTACATAAAATCAGTTTTGGTGGTTTCTAGAACTGTCATTGGGTAAGCAGTTTTAAAATCACTTCAGGTGACTATTTGCTACCCTAGCTACAGAAAAATCTCCTAAAGGGTGGAAGCATTTTATTCTCAAGCTAAATTTGCAACAAACTTGTGAGAAAAGAAATTGTCATAGGAAAATGATGGAGAGTGTCAAGAAGGGATCAGCATGAGGGATGCCAGGAAATCACTGGAAGTTTGCTACTAATGCAATATTTTTTGATTGAGAAATCTTCATTAGTATCAAACATTGAAGTAAATTTGTAAAGTTAATATTCATTGAAGTGTAAAGACTAAAATGGAAGCCTAAGTATATTTTATGCAAGTTAGCAAAGTTGTAGAAAAGTATCTTATATTTCGTTATCAAAATACTACGAAGGTTACATTTTCATGGGATCATAAATCTTATCTTTTTATTCAGCTTTTTAGTTCATAGGGTTGCTTTTCTCTAAGTTTATTTAGAGTATTTGATGACTTTACTTGTGAGTCTGGTTTTTTTTGGCATCATCTCTCCCCACTCTCCTCCCCACCCATTAATACAAAATTTGCTCTTAATTGTTGGTATTCTATTCAACAGTGGCTTCCAATCTCCTCCTAGTCGGTTTTTCCTTCCAGTTCCAAAACCCTTTCTGGCTATTGGCCTCATGAATTTGGCTCTCCACCAAAGTCAAGAATTTTAAGCACCTTCTCTTTTTTCTTTAATACCATTCAGTTTCTGAAATATTGGCTCTGTCATCCTTCTAGCATACAAAAAAAAATTAACTCTCCTCCTCTCTTATGTTGGCTAAACCTTCCAAAATAATGTTTCTTTTCTTGTTTTCATTTTTGAGAACAGTAAGATAGGTTAAGTTAAGTCTTAGCAGATGATGTCTGTGTCTCCCATTCCGTCATTCTTCTACAACCCATTTTAGCACCATCGATAGATGACTCATCAGCCTGTAAGAAAAGAGTTTGTATTCTAGAATCAATCATAATATAAACTGTGACTCACATTTCTTCCATTTAGTGGCTGATGTAATCTTATACGAGTAATTCAAGCTCTGTGAGTCTCATCTTCTTTATCAGTCACATGAGTTTTCTAGTGTAACAGATGTAATGAAATAAGGTATAGAAAACACATAACAATGGAGCAGACCTGTGGTGATGTGTTTAAGACACCACTCGGGAGGCCTGTGTGCCATGTAGGATTGCCTGTGTTCAAATCCCAGTTCTACTCTCTAGTCCAGCTTCCTGCTAATGTTCTCCCTGTGAGGCAGCAGATGATGGCTCAATGGTTGGATCTCTTTCACCCACCTGGGAGACTGGATTGAGTTCAAGGTTATTAACTTTAGCCTGGCCCCAGCTCTAGTTGTTGTGGGCTTTTGAGTTGTGAATCAATAAATAGAAGATATTGCACTCCCTCACTCTCTCTCTCTGTCTTTCATAAAATTAAAATAAATATTTACAAAATTTATAAAAAGAAAGCCCATAGCATTATTTCTACCCAGCGGGAACTACCTAAATGATAAATTGTATTTGTGTTTCTGTGGTATGATATCTTACAACATAGTTTTCTTCAGAATTGCATAATCAAAAGACAAAGGAGACTTCAAGTCAAAATCTCAATGTTTTTGCCTGTCAGCTTATTGGGATGCCAATTCTTTTAATTTTGCACATTTAGGGGTAGTAATAATAGCTTCTCTATATTAATCTCATTATGAGAAGGACACACGGAAATATAATGATTACAAAATCACTTAATTATAATAACAATAACTGTTAGAATTTTTAAATTTAATATCATCTATATACAAGTCACTATCCTGGAGCTCAATCTGTGTGATTTCAGTCTATAACTACCTGCCAGGGAGCTAATATTATTGCTAATATTTTTGTGAAATATTATGTGCTAATATGTTGTTCAGGAAAGTAAAACAATTGGGCCATGTCTCTTAGTGGGTGGAACTGGAAATGAAGTCCTGATCATCATCCCCTGACACTCCCAAAGTCTTGGGCAAATGCTCATCGTCACAATTACATTCAGTAAGTTTCCTCTCACTAAAACCTATCTTCAGCCATTACTAGAACCATGTTCTATCAATTCCAAGCATCTATAAACATTTTTTTAAACTTATTGAGAGGCAAAGAAACAAAGTCCAGAACTTCCATCAGCTGATTCATTCCCCAAATAAATGCAACAGCTAGAGCTGGACAAGTTTGGAGCTACGAGCCAGGAATACAATCCATGTCTCCCATGTGGATAAAAACCAATTATTCGGGCCGGCGCTGTGGCTCACTAGGCTAATCCTCCGCCTTGCGGCGCCGGCACACCGGGTTCTAGTCCCGGTCGGGGCGCCAGATTCTGTCCCGGTTGCCCCTCTTCCAGGCCAGCTCTCTGCTGTGGCCAGGGAGTGCAGTGGAGGATGGCCCAAGTACTTGGCCCTACACCCCATGGGAGACCAGGATAAGTACCTGGCTCCTGCCATCGGATCAGCATGGTGCGCCGTCTGCAGCGCGCCGGCTGCAGCGGCCATTGGAGGGTGAACCAACGGCAAAAGGAAGACCTTTCTCTCTGTCTCTCTCTCTCACTGTCCACTCTGCCTGTCAAAAAAATAAAATAAAATAAAATAAAATAAAATAAAATAAAATAAAAATAAAAAAAGAAAACAGTTATTTGAGCCATCACCATTGCCCTCCAGATTGACACTGATAGAAGCCTGGTGTCAGGAGCCAGAGACAGAGCTGGGCATAGAACCTAAGCACTCTAATGTGGTACATGAGTGTTGTAAACACTAGGCCAAATACACACTGCCTCCCAGCTCCATTTTGCAAGCTTGTCCTCCTAAAGCCATTATAGAGTTAGATCCTGCTTTATTTTCTTGAAGTTACAGCTGTTTTGTTGGCTATATGATTAACTTATATTTTTGTAATTTCAGTGTCAGATTCTCAATTTTATGACACACACACACACACACACACACACACAGGATTTAAGCATTCAGCCGTGTACAGGTTGATCCTAGCTCCTGTTTTCCTTCCCATTCTTTGCTACTCTAAAGTTTTGAAACTTTAACAGTGTTCACTCAACCAAGATAAAAAAAATTCCTATTTATTCCACCTTCATACTTTTCTGGAGATACAGGATGTAGTGCAAATCATCAATTACATGCAATGAACATTTAGGCTTCAGTTCATTTCAAAGCAAAGGGTTCTCTGTCTCTGCTCTCCATTAGGATGCTGAGTGGCTCTATATATACTTGGGTTTGTAAATTCAGACTGTACTTTAATTAATGGCATTTTGCACTATAAACATACTTAATTCACCTAAATAAATTCCATAGAAGTAGAGGCAATACCATTGCCACATTAACTTTTCTGTAGGGATTAGAGTATGACCAGGCAGTGAATGAGAAATATGAATTGATGATTAGAATGGAAATGAACAACAACCTGTAATAACAGGTTGAGTAGAGAATTTAAAACTAGGGGTCAAGGTGTACTAATCACAATAATAATTCATAGCAAACAAATTTTATGAAAAACTTTGGATTATTATTTGGCCATAGGACTAAAATTTTCTTGCACTAGACTTTTTCCTTGAGTAATTGTGAAGTCAAATTAAAGCCAGTACCTTTAAAAATTAAGAGACTCACTATGTAATTATCAAAAACTTCAGGATTACAACACTTACTTAAACAAAATATTTTAATTGAAAAATCCAGAGATACTTGCAAAAAATAAACTTCAGTTTTTATGTTGTAATATATAAAGAATGTCTAAAAATATTTACAAAGAAAAAAGCCAATATAAATTTCTCAGGGTAAATAAAATGATCTGAAAATAAGGAAACAATACTTGATCTTATTATTTACTAAATAGACAAATGCCTTTTTTGTCTTTGTGACATTGTAAATGGTTTATAATAACCATTGTTATCAAGGTTGACGGAAAGTTGACTCTGGGTGCAGTCTTCTGGATACCATCATGGTAATATTCATAAAAATCTAAAGAATTTGACCCAGTGGTTCATCTCAGAGTAATTTGTTCATCAGAAACACATATCTACATCCCACGAGGCCTGAACAAGAATACTGCAAATCTAGAATGACAATTTTTAAAGCAATCAAAATGTCAATCAATAGAGCAAGAGTGAAATGCAAAGGTAATTTTAAAAGTTTTGACCCAAGTTGAGTTTCAGGCTCCTGTTTTCAACCTGTCCCAATCCTGGCAATTGTAGGTATTTAGGGAAAATGCATTTTCTGGGACTGAGTTCGTGGCTCATTAGGTTGAGCTGCTTCCTACAATGCTGGCATCCTATATGGCACTGATTTCAGTAGCCTACTTCACTTCTGATCGAGTTCCCAGCTAATACACCTGTAAAAGATGGCCCAAGTGCTTGGGCCCCTGCACTCATGTGGAAGACCCTGATGGAGTCCTAGGCTCTTGGCTTCAAATTGGCCCACCTCTGACCATTTGTGGAGTGAAACAGCAGATTGAAGATCTGTCTTTCTATCTCACCCTCTTTCATTGTCATTCTATCTTTCAGATAAATACATATTTTAAAAAACAACAACAAAATGCATGTTATGAAAAAATATGGAGGAATTGCAAACATTTTTGCACCAGAAAAGTTATCTTTTTTGTTTTTATTTTTAACTGATGTATAAAATTGAGATATGTTCATAGGCTACCATGTGATGTTTCAAAGCTAGTATATATGGTTCATTGTGTAAATCTACATTTATTATTTCTTTATGGTGGAAGCACTCAAAATTCTTTCTTCTAGCTTTCTTTAGAAAAACATACAGAGCAGACTTCTTTCAATTCCTCTTTTCCATGAAGGTTTTACAGGATTCTGGTGTAATGGTCTATTATTATCAAGCATTACTAAAGAACACTTAAAATGATTTGGTGACTATATGAAGACATATTAAAGTATAAAAGTCAGGGTGGATATGTGGCACAGTGTTTAAGCTGCTTGGGATGTCCACATTCCATACTGGAGCATGTGAGTTTGAGTCCTGGCTCTGGTCTCCATTCCAACTTTCTGCTGGTGTACACCCTGGGAGGTGGCCTGTAATGGCTCGAGGACTTTGGACCCTCCCGCCCACATAGAAGACCCAGATTGAGTCCTTGTCCCTGGCTTCAGACCGCTTAGTGTTGGCTGCAGCAGGCATTTGGCAAGTGAAACAGAGGGTGGGAGATCTCTTTCTCTTTCTTTACATAAATAAACAAAAATTTTATAAAAAAAAAAACAAAGTAAAACTATTCCATATAAAAAGTAAATTAGAATAAAATAATGGGCGAGTCAATTATTAGGAAAAGTATGTATATACAAACATATCTGAATATTTATAAATGAGTGTAAATTTATTGAAAAACTTCCTCATGAGTGGGGTATGGATTGAAAGAGTAGAAGAATTAAATGAGCTATATTTTTACTCCATAATCTAATTTTAATAATATATTCATATATGATTTGTACACTTGCTATAAGTGAGGAATATATAAAAGAGTAAAACAAGTATAGTAAATGAATTCTGTGCAAAAGGACTTATTGGCGATTTATCAGTTAATATGTATCCTTAAGGGTTGGCATTTCCGACCATTTCTCTTTTATATAATTAAGCCTTTATTTAAAAAATACTTTCTCTGGAGCTGGCGCCGTGGCTCAATAGGCTAATCCTCCACCTTGCGGCACCGGCACACCGGGTTCTAGTCCCGGTCGGGGCACCGGATTCTGTCCCGGTTGCCCCTCTTCCAGGCCAGCTCTCTGCTATGGCCAGGGAGTGCAGTGGAGGATGGCCCAGGTGCTTGGGCCCTGCACCCCATGGGAGACCAGGAAAAGCACCTGGATCCTGGCTCCTGCCATCGGATCAGCGCGGTGCGCCGGCTGCAGCGGCGGCCATTGGAGGGTGAACCAACGGCAAAGGAAGACCTTTCTCTCTCTGTCTCTCTCTCTCTCACTGTCCACTCTGCCTATCAAAAATAAAAAAAAAATAAAAAAAAAATACTTTCTCTGTACTTGTAAGCTTACCTTTGGCTGGAATCAAGTATTTTATGTCAGTTAGACATCAATGAAAGGGTTAGGATAGGTACTAAAAATCTCAGCATTAGCTTAGGAAATTTTTTATTTCCTTTTTATTTGACAAAAGATGAAATTAAATTTGTCTGCAATGGGAGGCATTCTTCATATAAATATGCATATATATATTGTAAATATTATAGAAAACAGCCTGTCTCTATGTGGTTACAAGCTCTTTTATTTAAAAATATGAAAGACTGAGGAAACCTGATGTGATGCTAATGTGTCATTAATTACATTATTAACCACTTTTTATTATTCCCTTTGTGCCATTCACATTGGATTTCTCAATAACATAATAATTTTTGTCTCCAGGGATTGTTTGAAAAGTCAAATAAGATCCCTTCCTTTTGTGAAAATACTTCTCAAAAAGGCAGAGACAGACCTCCTGGTTTTTGGACACTAAAGAAATTCTGTAGATTAACTTTAATTAATGAGCCTAAGTGAAATTTTCAGAAAATGTAATTGTTGCTACAGTTATAAATACTCAATCTGCCTATACATATTCCCCTTTAAAGCATATAAAAGTAATATTTTCCCTAAAGAGTAATACGTTACAAATTTTTGTTCTACACAATTTTAACTGAACTATATATGTATGTTATCAAATTACTGTGAGACCAGAAATGATGCTCATTATCCTTCTGATTCATTCTGAAATTGTCTCTCATAAAATCATGGTCAGCCTTGGAAATTTGCCCTTTTTCTCATTGTGACAAAGCATCCTTGTGCCTGCCACTCTGTGATCATTTCTGCATTTATTATCTCAGAAATCCTTCAAAAATGAACTGTTTTCCCCGATGCTTTTTGTAGAATCAAGATAGAATGGTGGTTACCTTGCTTGTAAAACCAGGATAATAATAGTACCAGCCTCACTAGGTTTGAAAATTACATGAGAACGTGCATATTAGTGCAAGTCTTAGCACCCAGATTATATGGATCCCTTAGCAAATAAGAGCTGTTAGCATTTGTTTTCTTCCATGAATACACTTCCATGAGTGCCTATTCCTATTCCTATTTTGCTTTTTGTCCAACTTAAATTTTATGCCAACTACCTGCTTGAAGAAAAGTGGGAAAGCTATGAACAAAATAAACCATGAATGACCATTTCTAAAAAAAATAAGCATTATATAAACAACACTTGGAAGGATGCGTTGATTTTTCTCATTTGCAGATTCTTATTTTCTTTCCTTAACTTTCCATATCTATATTTTAACTGACTTCTAGTGCTAATCAATAAAGTTGTGCAGACTGAAAATTATAGTGATGTCACATTCCCCCAAATACACACACACACACACACATACATGCAAATAAACACATCTTTGTTTCAAGTAATTATGAACTTGAATTATTATCATAATTATCCAAACAAAAGAAGGAATTCAGGCATTTGATTCAAATTTCTGTCTCTGAATAAAAAGTTCTAGGAAGACAATTTATTCTCATTCCACTGTTTCCAGACCCTCAGAAACGATTATGTGGTTGCTTAGTAACCTCAGACGCTTTAGGGAATCCCAGCTTCCACACAAGCATTCTCACACTCCCCTGGGAATCACTCTCAAAAATGCCCCCAGAGAAATCGAGATTGAAAAATGTTTCCTACTACTTTGCAGTATGCAGGAGGCCAAAAGAAGACATCTTTCTCTTCCAACCTAATGTACAGGAAATATCTTGCAAGTAACCCATTTCTCCAAGTATCTGAAAAAGAAGAAGAGAAGGGAAAGTGATCTAAAATTCACTAAATTGCCAAAAATTTGCCCATCTATTACAACAAATATGTTTACTATCACTAAGATCCTAAAAAAGGATTATTATAATAATCAATTTCTTTTTCTTTCTTTTTTTTTTTTTTTTTTTTTTTTGATAGGCAGAGTGGATAGTGAGAGAAAGAGACAGAGAGAAAGGTCTTCCTTTGCCATTGGTTCACCTCCAATGGCCGCCACAGCTGGCGCGCTGCAGACGGCGCACCGCGCTGCTCCAATGGCAGGAGCCAGGTACTTATCCTGGTCTCCCATGGGGTGCAGGGCCCAAGCACTTGGGCCATCCTCCACTGCACTCCTGGGACACAGCAGAGAGCTGGCCTGGAAGAGGGGCAACCGGGACAGAATCTGGCGCCCCGACTGGACTAGAACCCGGTGTGCCGGCACCGCAAGGCGGAGGATTAGCCCAGTGAGCCACGGCGCTGGCCAATAATCAATTTCTAATATGAACAAACCTCACGGAGGTTTGCAACCCTAAATGAAGCACAAATGATGCCATTTGTTAGCTGTATTTCCCTCATTTATCCCTATAAATTTCCCGTGTTTCCCATAATACATTGTGCACAACATTTATATCTCTTGAAACAAACATGAAATTCTCCTGGTTTTTGTTTTATTTGTTAAATATTTTTCTATGACTTCTAACAGTTAAAATAGGATACATATCCTTCACTGTTCATGATTTTTTTTACATTGTTTAAGATTTATTTTGTTCATTTGAAAGTCAGAGTTAGAGAGGGAGAGAGGGAAGGAGGGAAAGATAGAAAGAGAGAAGTCTTGTATCCAGTGGTTCACCCCACAAATCATCATAATGGCCACGGCTGGGCCAGGCCAAAGCTAGGTGCCAGGAGCTTCTTCCAGGTCACCCACAATGGTGCAGGGCCCCAAGCACTTGGGCTGTGCTTTGCTCCTTTCCTAGGTGCATTAGCAGGGTAGGATAGCACCTATCCTGGGATGCCAGAACCTCAGGCAGCGGCTTTACACACCACAACATCATTCTGAGCAAATGAATGAAAAGCAATGCTCCAAGAACTTACATATCCAGTGTTCCTTTTCTAATCAACATTTATAAACTGTTCTTTAAAATGAGCAAAATAGCAGCCTGTGCTGTGACACAACAAGAAGCAAATCCTTGTAATGCCCGCATCCCTGTAGAGTGCTGGATGGAGTCCCAGCTGCACTAATTCTGCTCCAGCTTCCTGGAAAGGAGTTGGCAGTCATTTGGGAAGTAAACCAGCAGATGAAGATCTCTCTCTTTATGTCTCTCCCTCTCTTTTTCTGTGTGCCTTTAAAATGAATAAATAAATAAATAAATCTTCAAAAATAAATAAAATGAGCAAAATGCAAGGTCTTCTGCTCCAAATACACGTGTCTTTCTACCGTTTAAGCCTAACATTTGCAGGTCACAATCTGGTCATAATGTGTAAAAGTGCATTCTTCTCCAGAACCATGGTTTGGCTAATAGAAAAAATTGAATTAGATTGAAGAAAATACATAGTAAAGGAAATATCTTCAATATTTTTTTCTCCACAAAAAAGCTGAACTAGTAGTGCTCACTAGTAATGAAGGGGAATCAGTTGCAGTTTGGAGGCTGGTAACACAAGACTAGACACTCTTATCTAGCCACTTAAACTTACTCAACTTATTTTGTTTTGTTAATTCTGCTTTAAATTATTTGACACTTTTTTTTAATAAGGGAAAGTACTTCACAGTGTATCTTGAGTTATAATAATAGAATGTAAAAAGAATAAATCAGTTCCTGTCAGTTTTCTTAAGTACTTTATGAAATATAATTACTCTAAGCAAAAATCTGCAGAATCCTTCTCTAAAATTCAATGAATATACACAAAAAGCATATTTTTTTCATTCAAGACACTTTTCTTATTATTAATATTCTTGTGTATTTAAGTAAAGTATGGACTATTTGCATTTGTCTGTGTGTTTGTATGTGTGTGCTACCTAATATAAAACGTAATTCTGACTGTAGTTACTACTCAAAACCTTTAAATGTTATTGCATTATAAAGAGCATGGGAGGTAGATTTGCTAAAATAAGCTCTTCCCATATCCAGAAAGCAATCCTTTGTATTTCCTGAAATAAGTGAAACTAGTTGAAAGTAAAAAAGTGAAGTAAAACCTTAAAAAAGGAAAACAGGGAATCATTGCAAATCTTTGAATGTTCGCTTGGTCACATTTTAAAATAATACAACGATATCTTAAAATTTAGTTAATGAATGTTGAGTTCAGACCGCAGCTGTACAACATACTGGTTGAGAACCCTGAACAAATTTATGTAGCCAATCAAGGCTGCAAATCCTCACCTAAAAAAAGAATAAAACTATCCCTGCCTCCTCAGGAAAGTATCAAAATTAAGGTGTGTACTCCAAACATGGGACTTAATGCCTTATATGTAATGCATTTTCAGTACTATTAACTCTTGGCTCAACAACTTTACTGGGGAAATTACAAAGTACTAATTTGTAGACTTATTTGGAAAATAATTTGGGGGTCCCCCAAAGGCTTGTGTGCTGAAGTCTTCAGAGTCTTGTGCTGATGGAATAAGTATGGAAGTTAATCACATTATAGTGTCTGAAGGTGGGACCTTGGAAAGTGATTAGATTGGATTACAATGCTGGGAAGGGGCCTCCATGATTGAAGCAGTATGGCTATATAAAGAGAGCAAGACAAGTGGATGGCCACGGCTCACTTGGCTAATCCTCCGCCTGCGGCGCCAGCACCCCAGGTTCTAGTCCCGGTCAGGGTGCCAGATTCTGTCCCAGTTGCTCTTCTTCCAGTCCAGCTCTCTGCTGTGGCCCAGGAGTGCAGTGGAGGATGGCCCAGGTGCTTGGGCCCTGCACCCGCATGGGAGACCAGGAGGAAGCACCTGGCTCGTAGCGGCCATTTATGGGGTGAACCAATGGAAAAGGAAGACCTTTCTCTCTGTCTCTCTCTCTCACTGTCTGACTCTGTCTGTCAAAAAAAAAAAAAAAAAAAAAAAAGTAAGAGTGTGAACCCTGTGTCTCTGCTTCCTTACTTGACGTGTGATCCTCAGTATGCATTCTGCCATCCACTGCCCTCATCAGACAGGAGACTCACAGAGCCTCCTGATCTTGAGCTATGAACCTCCAACACTGCAAGCCAAAATAAACCTTCCTCCTGCCTCTCGAGTATATTAGTTGTAGTAACAAAAACTGGCCAAGACAAACATGACCTAAAATTGAGTTTTGAGGGTCTAGTTTTATAGATAGATATGGTTTAAACTTTTTTAAAATTACCTGCAAAATCAGTAATCTATCAGGTAAATTTAAATTATATCTTTCAATCTTCAAAGCAATTGTATTTATTTGTAAGGTACTTTTCTTTTCTGACAATTGGATAGGTATGGTTTCAATTTGCTTAGTTTTTTTACTGTAGAATATTAATAGTAAGAGTAAATACCTTTAAAAATCATTTCATGGGCCAGAGCTGTGGTGTAGTAGGCTAAGCATTCTCCTGTGGTGCCAGTGTCCTATATGGGCAGCAGTTCTAGTCCCTATTGCTCCAGTTCCAATCCAGCTCCCCGTTAATAGCCTGAGAAAGCAGTGGAAGATGGCCCAAGTGCTTGGGCTCCTGTACCCATGCAGGAGACCTGGAAGAAGATTCTGGATCCTGGCTTCAGATCGGCTCAGCTCTGGCCATTTTGGCCATTTGGGGAATGAAGCAGTGGATGGAAGACCTCTCTCTGTCTCTCCCTCTCTCTGTGTTTAACTCTGCCTATCAAATAAATAAATAAATCTTAAAAAATTATTTCAGAGGGGATTGTTTAATTACTTCCTTTTTCTGTTCCCAAGGAGAGAGGCACTCAAATGGTATGTTGGAAAAGATCATCAATCACCTGAGTTTTGGAGTGAGTTAAAAGAAAATAGACAGAAATTGTGAAAAATTAGAAATTGGGAAATTACTGATAAAGAAAAATTCACTTTTAAAATAAAATATTTTCTTCTTTTTAAAAGGTTTATTTATTTATTTGAAAGGTGGAGTTACAGAGAGGCAGAGGCAGAGAGAGAGAGGGAATCTTCTATCCACTGGTTCACTCCCCAATAGCCGCAAAGGCTACAGCTGGGCAACTCTGAAGGCAGGACCTAGGAGCTTCTTCCAAGTCTCCCACCGGGTGCAGGTGCCCAAGGACTTGGATCATCTTCTGCTGCTTTCCCACACACATTAGCAGGGAGCTGGATCGGAAGTGGAGCAGCCAGGACTTGAACCAGCATCCATATGGGATGCCAGCACTGTATGCAGCAACTTTACCCACCATGCCACAGCACCGGCCCCAAATAAAACATTTTATGCCTATAAAATTAATACCTGTTCATTTCAAAACACAGTTAATACCAAAAAGTATAAAGAACAATGTTAATACATTGCTGTACAGATTTAAGAACATAATGGCACTTCCCACCCTACTTCCCACCCAATCCTGCCTCCCACCCATGCTCTCACCCTCCCTCCTCCTTCCTTCCCTATTCTTTCTTTCAATTTTTACAATGACATACTTTTAGTTTATTTTATAATCATAAACTTAATCCTCCAGTAAGTCAAGAATTCAACTAATAGTAACAAGAAAAAAACACTGTCCCTCAGCAGTGGAGACAAGGGCTCTAACAGTAATCAGATCTAAGAAGTTATTTCTTAACTCCACTGCTCAAATTGCTATAGGTCAGAGACCAACTGGCATGCCATGTCCTCACTCCATTCCCAAGTCCAGCTCCCTTCTGGTGTTTACCCTGAGAGGCAATGGGTGATGGCTCAAGTAATTGGGTCCTTGCTACTCATGTGGGAGATCTGGATTGAGTTCTGGGCCCTGCTTTTGTCCTGGTCCCATCCTGGCCTCTGAGGGTATTTGCAGAGTACAATAGTGAATAGGAGCTTTGCCTGTTCATCTCTCTATCTCCTTTTTTCTGTCTCACTCTCTCTTTCCCTCTCAAATAAATAAAAATAAATAAATAATAAAAAATTTTAAATATGAAAAATGAAAAACGAAAGGAGAAAAGAAATAACTCTGATATTACTCTTAAACTAAAAGTCATCCTAAACGCATTTCACAAACATGACTTTTAATATCATTTATAAATATAAACTTTTAATATTATGTATGAATCAGACTTGATCTTTACAGCATGTAGACTCCATCCTAAAAATAGAGTAGGGGATGGGAAAATGGAAACCAGAAAGAATTTATAAATCTTTGACATTTACCTTTTCTTACCTTCTGTATTCATAAAGTTGAAATTTAGATTAGTAGTCATTATTGAATAAGCAAATATTTATCAAGAACTTATTAATTTGAGGATATTGTGAGGTGCTGTAATACGTGGAAATCATGAAATAGGACTTCGTTCCTCACAGACTTGAGGAGAATTCTTTATTTTCCCTTCTCTTGTGTAAATTTCTGAACTTCTTCCTTTCACACATGCTTTTGTTTGGGAGGATACAGTGACCTTCAAGTATGCCATGGTAATTGTCAAGCAGACTCTTTGTCAAGGTACCTGGGGTTTTTTGTCAGTGTATTCTCTTAACAAAAAATCAATCCTGGAGTCCTTTTGATTCCTCAACCTCCAATCGACACTTTATCCGTATAAAATATAAAGGGTTTCTAATATTCTCCAATAAAAGGAAAAAGGCCTTTTGGAGGAGTGGCTGGTTCTACAGCGAGAATAGGAAATGCACAAAATGAACCTGATGAGTCCCATTTGCCAGAAAGTAAAGATGTGATCAGAAATGGGACTATTAAGATAAAAGGGAGCCAAATGAAAGATCTCCTAATTTTGAGTAACATAAAATGGAACAATTTGAACAAGACAATAAGTTTAAAAACAAGAAAATTATAAATATTGTGGCATTTCATTATAATCCTGTGTGTTACATGAATACCCAGGAGTGCGTACTTATATGCATAAATAATTCTATAAATAAAAGAGAAAAGACAGATGTCCCATAGAGGAGAATACTTGATGACTTATATACATACCCTGCCCTTAAGGAGAAGGAATATAACTTCTAGCTGCAGTATAAGCTGCAGTGTAGACTGCACATAATGACCCCTCTCTAGAGGTGCAGCATGTAAATGGAGAGAAAAAGAAAAGAAACCTGACAAAAATGGCCTCAGACAAATGGTAAAGATTAAAATCAACAGTGAAAACAAGGTATGTTGAAGCCATATATCCTAGGTATGATATGATGACAGTGGCACTTCACTTTTTGGTCTTCTTTCCAAAATCAATGACCTCATGGTAACCAGGAGAATTATATCAAATAATTCAAAAGCACTGACAGTCTACAAAACAGCTGACCAGCATTCCTCAGTCATTTCAAGGTCATTAACAAAGTCAGGGTCCCCATTGTGGTGTAGCAGATTAAAATGCCACAGGTAATACTTGCATCCTAATATCTGAATGTCAATTGAAGTCCCAGATTCCTACTTCCTACTAATCCAGCTTCCTACTGATGCTTCTGGGAAAGCATCAGAAGATGGCCCTAGTACTTGGGTCCCTGCTACCCATGTGGGAGACTTGGAAAGAGTCCCTTGTTCCTAGCTTTGACCTGTCCCAGATCTGGCTCTTATGGCTATGTGAGGAGTGAACCAATGAATAGAAGATTCCTCCTCTCTCTCTCTCTCTCTCTCTCTCTTCTCTCTCCTGTCTCCCCTCTCTTTGTCATTCTTTCAAATAAATGATTAAATACTTTACAAAATTAGGAAAATCTGAGAAATTGTCACAGCAAAGAGGAGCCTAAATAGACATAATGGCTAAATGTAATGGGATTGCTAGGATGGGATCCTAGACAGAAGAATGACGTTAGATAACAACTAGAAAAATCTGAATAAACTATAGGGTTTAGTGAACAATAATGTGTCAATAATGGTTCATTAATTCTGACAAATGAACCACAAGATGCAAGATATGACAATAAGGGCAACTGGGTTTGGAATGTTAAAAACTCTGTACTCAGCAGTTTTTGTGTAAATCTAAAACTATATTGAAATTAACATTTTTGTTTAAAAATATATAAAAATGGATCCTGTGGCTACAAAATAAGAAAATCTATAAAGCATACCACTGATGACTAGAAGTAAAACTTGTCTCTACCTGCTCGTAGCTGGTTGTCTGCTTAAATACTGGATTGTTCTGTTTCTCTGGATATTCTAAATACTTGTCCACATTCTTATTGCCTCTTTTAGTGATAAGCTATTCAAAGGAATGAACATCAGTGCCTTCTTGAGTCAGTCATGCTTGTGTTTTTAAAAAGACAGCAATGGTTTTCCAATACAGAACTGGATTTCACTACATTTTTAGGAAAAGTTACTTTGTAGACAAGGATAGAGGAATTTAAAGTATTTAGATGAAGTTTTTTTTTTATACCTTTGTATATATTTACTATTTAGAGATTATTCTTGCCATCCCCTGCCCTTTATTTTTACACATATATATGTGTTTTAAAAGCTTTTAAAATAGAGACTTGATTGGTTCATCAATTTCTTCTTATCTACAGAAGACTTTTACATTTGCTCTTAGCCAAAAGTCGGAGACATCGGAAGACGTTTTAAAAAGATTTATTTATGTGGACCTGGCACTATGGCACAGTGTGTTGGGCCACATCCTGAAGCACTGGCATCTCATATGGGTACCAGTTCAAATCCTGGCTGCTCCCCTTCTAACCCAGCTATCCCTTCTAATCCAGATTCCCTTCTCTTTTTTTTTTTTTTCCTTTGGAAAGTTTTTATTTAATAAAAACAAATTTCACAGGTACAGCTTTAGGAATATAGCAGTTCTTCCCCCCATACTTGCTCTCCAACCCCCCTCCCCATCCCACCTCCTACTTCCTCTCCCATCCCATTCTTCATTAAGATTCATTTTTAATTATCTTTATATACAGAAGACCAACTCTATACTAAGTAAAGACTTCAATAGTTTGCACCCACACAAACACACAAAGTATAAAGTACTGTTTGAAGACTAGTTTTACTGTTAATTCTCATAGTACAACACATTAAGGACAGAGGTCCTACATGGGGAGCAAGTGCACAGTGACTCCTGTTGTTGATTTAACAATTGACACTCAGTGATCACCTGAGGCTCTTGTCATGAGCTGCCAAGGCTATGGAAGGCTTTTGAGTCCACAAACTCCATCAGTATTTAGAGAGGGCCATAAGCAAAGTAGAAGTCCTCTCCTCCTTTCAGAGAAAAGTACATCCTACTTTGATGGCCCCTTCTTTCCACTGGGATGTCACTCACAGAGATCCTTCATGAAGTTCATTTTTTTGTCACAGTGTCTTGGCTTCCCATGCCTGAAATGCTCTCATGATCTTTTCAGCCAGACCAGGACCTTAAGGGCTGATTCTGAGGTTAGAGTGCTGATTAGGACGTTTGTCATTCGATGAGTCTGCTGTGTGGCCTGCTTCCCATGTTGGATTGTTTTCTCCTTTTTAATTCTATCTATGGTCATTAACAGACACTTGGTCTTATTTATGTGGTTGCTTTGACACTTAATCCCATCTCTATGATCAGTTATAGACTTAACATGATCAGTTTAACATGTAAGATGGCATTACTACCACCCAGCTTAATGGGATTTGGAGTCCCATGGCAAGTTTTTAACTTTACACCCAGGGGTAAGTTGGTGGGAATGTGTGCAAAATGTACATCTCCTCTCTCTTTTATTCCCACTCTTATTTTTTACTGTGAATATATACTCCTGATCTATTTTCAACTGGATTTAAACACCTATGAATAATTCTGTATCAAGTAAAGAGTTCAACCAAGGGTATTAAATAGTAAAAAAAAAAAAAAAAAAAGTAAAAAAATGCAATAATAAACTGTTCCTTGACAGCCAAGACATGGGCTGTTCCAGTCATTGTTAGATGAAGATTTTTAATGATCTTAGGGAAATTTTGCTTGATTTTTGTCCTTTGCTCTGATTCATTGCTATTTTTCGTTCTCCTGTTACATTATAAAAATAGATATAATTGTCGACCAAAAAAATCATCCAAAGAAATATGTGAAGAAATATTCTTGGATAACAAAACCCAAACATGTCTGTGTTAATTTTTTTCTTCTTAACACTTCAAATTTACTAGGAACATGAAATTTAAAATGACACTTCATGCAAGAAAAAAAGAGAGAGAAGGAGAGAGTATGCAAAAAAATTTTAAGACAGATGATAACAAGGTTGAGGACACAACAAACTGTTTAAAATTATATCATTGCATAGTCTGTCAATAATTCAGAAGCTGTGGCAGCAGCAATCAGGACTGATTTGATATTAGTAATAAGACATCCTATCCCTTTACTCCCTCTGTCTTCCTCTAAAATCAGTGGTCACTATAACATACAATTTTAAGTTTATGTGTTGGAGTTCACTAATATAAAAGGCCTATCATTTTTGCAGCATGCATTATCTCTTTTAAAGTGGAAGTTTCTTTTTCCGAAATAAGCTTAGTTTTCAGGCTTCAGGAAAGACCTCAAACAGAAAGTATCAAAGAATTCAACAACACTAAGGCAGAGATCATTCTTTCAGAGAATGCACCAACCAATTATTGATTGTCTTCAATGCAATAAGTGCCAATCTCAGTTTAATTTCTATGTTTAAAAAATTTTTGAGTTGCTGAAAGTTAAATTTGCATGTTGGACAAGAAGAATTCTGCCTTAGGAGCCACTTTTATGGCTGAGAATATTTATATCCTACATTATAATGTCCAAATATCTAAAGTATGCCATGCATTACATATCTAAAATCTTCACAGAATGCCATTTAATCTGCTGCATGCTGAAAAATTTGTTTCAAGTCCTCTGTGCATTTTAGAATTAGTCAATAAGTAGAACACATCAACTTTGGGGTTTTCAGAGATTTTATAGGCTATCTAATGTTTTCTTTTTGCCAAGTCTAGAAAAATATGGGTTTGTTTCACTGATTTGATTAAATTTAGAGATACTCTTAAAATTGTCTCAAAGTCATTATGTTGTTACAGGTTATCTATAATGCAATATAGATGCTATCATTTAGTGAGATGAAACTTTTGAAATGTATTTTTATTACAGGTTTTCATACTTTACCAGTTTTAATCTTGATAAAATCTAGAGAAAATATAGGGGTTATTATATTAAATGATTTTCTAAATACTAGAATATCACTAATTCCAAGACATTTTTGTTTTCTATTCTATAAAGAGGGAAAAAGTGTCATATGGTCTAATAAGTTTCAGAAGTGTTGCTTACCACAATTTTCCCTACATTTCTTGCCTTTTGCATGTGAAAGATTCTAGCAAGTCCTGAAGAAATGAGGTTTGCCAAAAATATTTGAGAGCAGTCGCAGAAAGTCTGCAGAAGTAAGCTGCATTCAAATTATGAAGGAACATTCATGCCTTGCTGGGAAGTTTGAAGCTTTTCCAGATTTCTTCTTGCAGTGATCACTTTGGTAGCAATGTGAAAGGTGAACAGACCTGTTTAGGGAACTTTTCAGGAACCAAAACAAAACATGGAACAACATTAGTTATAATCACATTTGAATAAATAGATAGATTAAAAACGTGTTAGAGAAAAATGACAGCATTTGAAGATTGAACGTTAGGGTATTAGAATTCAGTTATGAATGGAATTTATACTGTAAGTACTTAATAGATGTTGGAACCATTCATTAAGATCAGGTATGTAAAAGGAAGGATAGGGAGGATCAGAAACAGACCAGATAAAATGGACAATCTGTTTTTATGTATGTCAAGTTTGAGGTACCAAATCAGTTTATATTTAGATACAGACAAATGAAATTCAAGAAAAAGACTTAGTTTATAGCCATATAGTACCAACAGGGGCTAAATCATAGGAATGTATCAAGTCATCCAGAGGCGTTAATCAGAATGTAAACTGCAGAGGGACCAGTGCTGTGGAACAGAGGGATAAGCCACCATCTGCAATGCCAGCATTGTTGTATGTGTGCTGATTCAGTTCTCTGCTGCTCCACTTTCAATTCAGCACTTGGGAAGCAACGGAAGATGGCCCTGCTACTCTGGCTTCTGTCACCCACATGGGAGACCCAGAAGGAATTCCATGCTCTTGGATTCAGCCAGGCCCAGACCTGGACATTGAGGCCATTTGGGGAATGAAACTGAATGGAAGATCCCTTTCTCCCTCTGTCTATGTGTCTGTGTGTTTCTCTCTCTCTCTGTCTCTCCCTCTCTAATTAACTCTGCCTTTCAAATAACTAAATGAATCTTAAAAAGTCTTTAAAAAATGAATGTGAAATGTAGAGAATAAAATAGCAGTAAACAAGTGTTAGATGACTAAGTAGATCTAGGGGCGGAAAGACATCAGCAAAAAGCATCATCATAGAACTTGAGTATGGAGAGAGTATCAAGTAGGAAGGTGTAATGGTCAATGCAAGAAAAAATTTGCATTGTATCTATCACTGAGTCAGTTGTTAGTGATTATGGCCAGCACAATATCAATGAAAAAATAAGATAAAGCCAGATAAAGAGATTAGTTGGTAAGTGTAGATGCAGAACTAGCGGATATGAGAGGGTTTTCAAAAATTCATTGAAAAAGATAGTAGGAATTTTCCATTAACTTTTAAAGAATCCTCTTTGCTATGAAAAAGAATGACAAGATAGGACAAGAGATGTCGCTCCCCCTCTTCGTGGAGGAGCAACACAGGACCCTGCGCTGTTCTTTCGTCTGCTCGGCCCTCCCCGGGTTTGCTGCTGGTTCTTCCCGGGTTGGCTACTGACCCTTCCACCTCCGTGGAAGGGCAGTTCCCCCTGGCCACATTCCCCACTTCCGCAGGGGAGCGGCACACCGCCGGCCGGCTCTCTCGGGGACTGCACAGGTGTTCCCCTTAGATGTTCCTTGTGCATGCCGTCTCTCTCCTCCTTTATAGTCCTCCTCCGCCAATCCCAACTCGGCTGCCCACACGCCGAGCACGCTGCTCTCCAATCAGGAGCAAGTCCTACAGTTTATTGGTTGAACTGGAGGCAGCTGTGCGGAAGCTGTTTACTTCTCTCCCAGCACCATATTGTGGGAGAGCAGATGCATAGAATAAGTCTTAATTCCAGTAACTCAGTCCAGTCCGGGCTGCTCCCCACAAAGAGATATATAATTTTATAAAATATAAAATATTTTATAAGATAAAAATTTATAAAATACAAAAGAATATGATTTTATAACTCCTTTATTTTATACTTCTTATATTTTAACTGACATGATTTTCTACATATTTGTGGGGTACTAGGTGATGTTTATATATATATATAAATATATATATATCTATTATGTAATGTCCACTAAGGTAAACACATATATATCCTCAAACATTTGTAATTCCTTCGTGGAATTACATTCAAAACACTTTCCTCTATATTTTCTAGAATAACATACAGTATATTATGATCATTATTATCATTATCTGATAATACAGTTGTCCTTCTGTACAATAAGCTAACAGAACTATTTGCTCCTATTAAACTATAACTTAGTACCCATTAAATAACTAGTCCCTATCCCTCTCTTTACCTATATTCTACTCAACCTCTGGTAATTGCCATTACACTCTCAATTTCTTTGAGGTCAACTTTTTAGCCTTACACATGTGGGTGAGATAGTATGGTCTTTCTGTCCTTGGCTTATTTTACTTACATAGCCTTCAGTACCATTTATATTATAGCAAATGACAAAACTTCAGGATGAGTATTATTGCCCAGTTTGTTAGTCTGTTTTGCTTGGAATGCCTCCATCCTATATTGTAGTGCCTGTGATAGAGTCCTATCCACCATGAGTTTCTGATCCAGCTTGCTGCCAATGCATCCGGAAAGCAGTGGATGATAGCCCAGGTGCTCAGATTGCTGCCACCTATGTGAGATATCTGAATAAAGTTCCTGGATTCTCACTGTGGCCTGGCTCAGCCTCAGCTGATTCTCTGTCCCTCTTTCCCTCTGTTTTTATCTGCCTTTCAAATAAAAAAAATAAATCTTGGGGGGAAATTGATAAGATTTCATCCTTTTATGGCTTAGTAGTTTTCCATTGGGTATATGTGCCACATTTTCCTTATCCACTCATCTGTGGATGGACATTTAGGTTTTCTATTCATGGCAATAGTGAATAGTCCTGCAGTAAATATGGGAGTACAGAAGTCTCTTTGACAGATTATTTCATTTCTCTTGGATATATACTAGTAGTGCAATTCGTGAATCATATTATTTTTCTGTTTTTAGGTTTCTGAAGAATGCCTATACTGTTTTTCACAATTATTGTACTAATAATGTGTACTAATAAAGTGTAGATGTGTCCCTTCTATACCTAATTTGTTCAGTTTTTATCAGGAAGGAATGTTGGATTTTATAAAATTCCTTTTCTGTATATTTGATGATCACATGATTTTCTTTTTTTGTCATTTAGTTTTACTTTTAAATATTTCAGATAGTATAGAAAAGTATAGAGTTCCATAAGCACTCTTAGATTTAATAACTTTTGACATTTTGGCATATTTCCTTGCATGTGTATAGGTACATATATATTATTTTTCTTGAAAGCAGAGGTGCATATATTATTAATAGCATAACATGGGACAAAGATCTTATTTTTTTATTTTTTTTATTTTATTTGCAGATTTTTATTTTATTTTTTTTTATTTTATTAAGGGACAAAGATCTTAAAGTGAGGAAAGAAGAGAATATAACAGTGAATATAATATTTATAAATATTTATATATGATGTAACATGTCATCTTCATACATATAAATTATATCTATACTCTCATACATGAGAAAAAAAAGGTGTACTGTTCGTCTTTCTGTATCTCAGATGATCCTATGATTTTTATCATTCATTCTGGTCAGATGTATCAGATATATCATGTATATTGATTTCCATATGTTGAATCTTCCTTAGATACCTAGAGTGAATCCCCCTTGATCATGATTAACAATCTTTTTAATGTCCTATCATATTTTATTTGCTAGCATTTTGTTGAATGGTTTTACATTTATGTTAATCAAGAATATTAGCATGAATCCTTCTTTGGTTTTTGCATCAAGGTAATGCCAGTCTTGTAGAATGAGTTTGCAAGAATTCTCTTCTCTTAGTATTTTTTGTTTTGAATAATAGAAGACAAATTAATAGTATTTCTTCTTTTAATGCACATTAGAATTCAATGGTAAGATTATCTAGCCCTGGACTTCTCTTTAATCAGAGCCTTTTTACTACTGATTCAATCTTGTTACTCATTATTGGTCTGTTTAGATATTCTCTTTCTTCGTTATTCAATCTAGATAAGGTATATGCATGTAGGGATTTGCACATTTCTTTGCTCTGTTTCTTTATCTTATATTTTGAGAGAGGCTGGGTAAAGAGGCGATATAATATGGGGGTGATTGGTTAATCTAGATTCTGGAAGAAGCAGGAAAGAATAGAATCTGGATGAATTCATCTTTTGTGGTGCCTAAAGGAAAATGGTAATAATGAGCATACATGGAAATAATCCAATAAGTTTAAAAATGGCACATTGAAGGATTTCCCACCTGTTGGATTATGTATTCTCGTAGAAATAGAAACCCAATTCTTCTCCTAAAAATGAAAATAAGTTCAAACTCTAAGGGCTTTAGGAAAGTTCTGCATGCTATAGAAGAGCTTCACTGAGGAATGGATGAGAGACTGACTAAGGGCTTTATCAGGCGGCAAAAGATCCAGTTGAGTTAGGAAGAATGAATTTGTATTGATATCGTACCCTTTGGTTGAAAAAATTTCTGTGTAAGTGATCAACAATATGATTTCAAGAAATGAAAAAAACAATTGGATTGTCCCAAGTTAAGGTATAAAGGAGTTGAGGGTTTCAATGAGATAATATGTATGTAAGAAAATTGAATAAAATGGGAAGAGGATGATAACGGAATTAAAAGGTTTACAGCACAATCGAACTCAATAACACACAGTGGAAGCAAGATAATGAGAAGGGTGATGACACAAGAAGCTGTAGGAGTTGCAATTGTTGCAGTACAATATTAGGCTGCCACTCGCATTGCCAACATCCCATATGGGGGTGCCAGCTCAGCTCCTGGCTAATCCACTTCTAGTCCAGCTTCTTGCCAAAGCACCTGGGAAGGTAGCAGAGGTTGACCCAAGTACTTGGATCCCTGTTACTGATGAGAGACACCAGGTTGGAGCTCAGTTCTTTTCAGTCCAGTCCTGGAATTTTGAGTCAGAGGGCAAGTGAACCTGTGGATAGGGGATTCATTCTCTCTCTCTCTCTCTCTCTCTCTCTCTCTCCTTCTCCTCCTCCTCCTCTTCCTCTCCTTCTCTCCCTTTCTTCTCCTCTCACTCTTTATCTTCCTCACTGTTTCCACATCTCTGTCACTCTTTCAAGAAAATAAGTAAATAATTTTTTTTTTAAAAATTGTAGCTTGCCGGCACCACGGCTCACTAGCCTAATCCCCCGCCTTGTGGCGCCGGTACACCGGGTTCTAGTCCCGGTCGGGGCCCCGGATTCTGTCCCGGTTGCCCCTCTTCCAGGCCAGCTCTCTACTGTGGCCAGGGAGTGCAGTGGAGGATGGCCCAAGTGCTTGGGCCCTGCACCCCATGGGAGACCAGGAGAAGCACCTGGCTCCTGCCTTCGGATCAGCTCAGCGTGGTGCGCCAGCCGCAGCATGCCGGCCAAGGCAGCCATTGGAGGGTGACCCAACAGCAAAGGAAGACCTTTCTCTCTGTCTCTCTCACTGTCCACTCTGCCTATCAAAAAATAATAAAATAAAATAAAAAATAAAAAAATTGTAGCTAATGCAAGTTAAACTTTCAGTAGTTGATCCTCAGATTATGGAGTTTGGTCATGGGGATAATGGTCATGGAGAACACGCAGAAGAGGGTCATTGGATAGGACATGGTTAAGCGACAGAGTGACAGTAATGTCTGAACACTGCAATTGTCTTGATTAGAATACGATCAGATTAGAAAGAAATGTTGGGAGCAAGAAGCCAAAAATTATAGGGATTGTTGGAAACAAATAGGAAGCGGAAAGGCAGAGGATAGGGATAGAAAGTAATTTACCTGCATAACAAGAGCATGAAAAGGCATCAGGTATTTTACCCAAAGGAAGAGCATAAATGATAAAGAGTACTGAGGAGAGAGGGATGTGAAGCAGACAGGATATAGGAGAATGAGGAGCCTCTAGGGAAAATCAAGAAGTTAATGCAAGAAAGTGGAGGGCCCCAGGAGGCAGAGAGAACCAGAGTCTTCAAAGAGGGGAAGGTGCAGCAGCAGTGAAGGGAACTATAGCGAAGAGAGAAGGTGGATTTTCACAGAGGTTTGCATTTTGTGTAGTGAGCTGGGACAGCAGGGATACTATGCATGATGAATTAACTCAGCTTTTTCAAAGCAAACTCCAGAATTATGTTACAAACTGAGAACACAGGGGTTATGGATGATCTAGAGAGTTTAACAGTGTTAGGCCAGTCATTGCTAGGAGTAGAACTACTGATGCACTAAAACTTCTCCGGATTCTGGTTGTCATCTCTGAGATCACTGGCTGCTTCATGGCTGCTTTTCTGTACTACAATTCAAAACCTCCCCCTTCCTATCTGCGGGATATATCTTTCCCTACCCAATCTTAGTCCTCCTCCGACTTACATCCCAGCCCTCCACAAAGATTAGATAGTACAAACATTCTAAACACAATGCCTAAGAAACTTTGAAAATACCCTTAAAAGATAATTGTTTCAATGATGAAACATGGTATAGGAATACAACAAAGAAAATAAATCCCAATAAATGTCCTAAAACAAGTTCTGAGGTCCTAAGTGTGTCTATACAGCTTCTTCTTCATAGTAAAAAGTGATATTAAAAGCAAGACTAATCTGGGCCTGTAGAAATACTCATATTATTTGCCTTCTGACAAAAAATAGAAAAAAGCAAATGAAGCACTTTCCAGTGATGACTAAGGGCAGCGGGCAGACAGAAGCTGGGCTAAAGCAGTGTCCAATTGCCCCAGTAACCAGAGACTCAGGGATGGCTACATCTTGCCACAAGTGGCCAAGAGACTAAATGCCAGGAGATCTGTACAAGAGAGAATGATCAGAAGCAGGACAGATTTGTATTAGGAACTATTTCCATGTTAACTATGGATGAAGATAGCACAACTATGGGAATTTGATGCTAGGTCAAAGGCTGCTTGTCTTTTCATTATATTTTGTGCATGTCCTTCCTCCATCTAAGTGATTCATTTTCATTGTATCTGAGTCTATACTATGTGAGGGATGTATTCTCTATATGTTGGCACTCTTGAACACTGTACATTATGATGATATCGGATACTGTTATTGATATTTAGGAAATAGCATAGGTAGGAGAGAATATATACATCATTTTCCATAATGATAAAATCAAAATCATAGCAATATATGATTTTAAAATGTATTTTCACACAGAGTGTGTGATATGATCTTTATAAATGCCTGGGGATTTTGATAAAGCAGATTGACTATGTTTCAGAGAGAAAGAAAATTTTACTTTTATGAAGTTCATGGTTCCTGTGATCTGAATGTTGTTATCCTCCAAAATCCATGTTGAACACATGATCATCAATGGAATGGTATTAGATGGGGAATTTAGGGGCACAGAGATCAAGAAGTGGGATCAGTGTCCTCACGTAAGGTCATAGAGAGCTGCCTGGTCCCTGTCTGCCATGTGTGAGGACACAGAGAGAAGCAGGCCCTCACTATGAATACCTAATTTGCCAGCACGTGACCTTGCCCAGTTTGTGGCATTTTGTTACATAGCTCAAATGGACTAAGACAAGAATCTTTCCCCAAATGGCACAAAACACCAAAGTCATGGCCAGAAATGAAGCTGACATCATTTTAACTCCAAGTCATATGCTCTTTCTACTACATCTGCATTACTAATTTTCTGTCTTCATCATAGTTTCATGAGGTTGAACTCCAAATTTTACTTCACTTTACCTGAGTTCTCTACATGGAAGTCAATACTATTGCCATGTACCTTGTAGGTTTTGTTTTGAGGATGAAACAGCATATGTAACACAAGCGCCCTCACAGTGCTGATGAGCAAGGCATTCTCACTGGTGCTACGCTCTTATTTCTTTCATATAGGGCAAGGAAAATTTAGAGCAGTTGGGGATTACTTCATAGGCATTTATTCCATAACATTCATTGTACATGTGATACAACCAGGCACTGTGCTAGGTACAGAAAAACAAGAACATAAACTTGTAGCTTCTGCCCTTGAGTTATTTCTAGCCCCAGGAAGGAAAGAACTCATGCAAACTAATACTCATTAAATACATTCCAGTCATTGAGGTAGAAGCAGTAGAGAGAGAATTGTGCAGTCTCAAGCACAGTGTGGTCAAGAAAGGAAGAGTAGGACCTGTTTCCTAGAATCTGGCATTCTTGTTAGAAGAGAGGAATCAGAGCAGAGAACAGGAATTGCTTCAGTGATTTACAGACTAAGGATGATGGGCACCCAACAACACAGAAACTAGTAGTTAGCCTAGAAGATAATTTCCCAATGAAGATAAATCATATGGCTCCTCCCTCCCTTCCTTCCTTCCCCTGTCTCCCCTTCCTTCCTTCCTTCCTTCCTTCCTTCCTTCCTTCCTTCCTTCCTTCCTTCCTTCCTTCCTTTTCTTGCTTTCTCTACCTTCCTTTCTTCTCTCTTGCTTTTATTATACTCTTTTCCCAGTGCCCCAACACTTAACCTTCAGGTATACCATATCTTCAGTATATGTGTGCTAAACATAGAGCCATTGGTAACTGTTGTACAACCAGAATTTGCTCAACAATGTTATTCTAAGATGCATATATAAGATCTTGGTAGATGGGTTGACACTTTAGACAGGTTAACAGAGTCATGTGTCTCTTTGCATAAAGATGGCAAATGGAGAGGCACTGCCCTATCAGAGGCTAGGAAGGAACCATGCAACAAAGGATCAAAAAAGATAATTTACTAAGATTCTCCCTCCCCACTCCACCTCGTCCATCTGCTTGCTTGTTTTCTTTTTCCCATTTGGAGATACATAATTCTTGCTGGGTATTGAATCAGAAAACCCCAACTCTGCAAGTGAGGAGATGAGGTTTCCACATAAAAAGTGAAATATATCACTTAAACCATATGTTCTTCCTCTCCAAACTGGGTCTCTAGTTTACCCATTCAATAGTCTCACCTGGATGCCTTTTCTCAACATAGCATCTACAGCTGCAGAAGCAGGTACAACCTGCGCATATACACACAGTGAGGGGAAGCTTTATTATGACATTTGTGATAACTACTTTTGTAGAAAGTCAGTTTCTAAATGCTCTTTCTTCTTTAGTGATTTTTCTTTCCAATTAGTTAAATAAATGATAATATTTGTTTGTGGCTTCCAGTTTCTCCAATAATGAACACCAGTTATTTATTTAGGAAAATTGCCTGATGAATGCTATGCAGGGCTATTATATTTTTTTCTAATAGGAAAAAAGTGTGATATGCCAGATTGAAACAACTGGAAAAACAGATTGCTGAATTAGAAGTTAAGATATAATTAGATGTACCATCCAACAATTGGTTAGAATTGGAAGCATTTAAGTTTGTACATAATCAAATATTGCCTGTAAATGCTACAGCATCCTTATTTTATGCTAAATAGATTTTTATAGAAGGGTAATAAAGGAGGAAATCTGCTTGCTAATTTGATTAAAAACAGGATGAATCTCAGTTATTTCAGCTATTAAGACTCCAAATATGAGGAGGCTAATTAGGAAAGAAAAGAAGAAATTAATTTCATATTTAAGATCTATTATCAAACATTGCATATATTAAAGTGGAATTATTCATAACAATTGAAGATGCATTTTTGTAATTACTCTCAGAAAAGAATAGATATGTTCCTAGCTTCTCTTTAAAATGAGAAAATTCTAAACAGAAAATAGCACCATATCATCAGTATTTATGGAACAGAGAAGGCAGTTTATTGAACATATGAGTCCATTTCATAGGAAATAAATAGACCACATTCCACTTGCTGAAAACCACCAAAACCACATATATCTAAAGTCTCATAACTAAAAGTCTGTATCCATTCATAACTTTTACCACTTAATCGCTGATAACTGTTAGTAGACACATTTTTACCATACTTTTCATCCATTTAATAGACATTTATTTGTCACCTGCTGTGTGATAGATTTACTGGAGAATGGAGAAGACAGAATTTCCTACCATCAAGGATCTTGCATTCTATTTGAAATGCATTCTATTAGAAAATGAACAATATAAGTGATAATTTGAATATGTGGTGTATTGGATAGTAATGAATGATATAGAAGATAAATATATAAATGAAACATGAAATCTGAGAGTGGATTTTAATTTTAAAGAGGATGGTCAAAGGAGACTTTTGAGTGAATATTTGAATTTGAATTTGTTCAAATTTCATATTTGAAGAAAGCCTTTAAGCAGTAGTGCAAAGGCCCTGAGGCAGGCATGTGCCTGGACTGTTGGAAGAACAATGACAAAACTGACTTTAAACATATCAAAAGGGGTGGGGGTGAGAGTATTTCAAGATCACAGTCAAGAAAAGATTGTGAGTTTGAATCAAAGTGAAATGGGAAGCACCAACTTTTTGCAGAGAAGAGAAATGATCTGCTTAATGACCTTGGGCATGATCTTCCAATGTCAGGTGCTCTCTGACCCATGCAACATTGTACAATTTGCTGAGTCCCTCCTGTATAGGGTTCAGAAGAATTTCTTAAGCAAATCATAATGCCAAAGACAGTTTCATTTTTTTGATGCAATTTTTCTGCCATGCCTTAAGTAAACTGACAAAGTGCTTATTACTTAGGGTACTGATATCTTTAAATGAACCATACTGGCAAAGACAATCCCCATGGGAATTGCATTGTGGTGTAGTGGCTTAAGCCACCACCTGCAACACAAATCCTATATGGGTTCTGGTTTGAGTCCAGTTGGTCCACATCCTATTCAGCTGCCGGCTAATGCACCTGGAAAAGCAGCAAGTGATTGCCCAAGTGCTTGGACCCCTGTGCCATATGGGAGATCTAGATGAAGCTCCTGACTCCTGGCTTCAGCCTGACCCATCCCCTGCTGTTGCAGCCATATGGGGAGTGAATCAGTGGGTGCAAGACCTCTTTCTCTCTCTCTGTATATCTGTAACACTGTCTTTCAAATAAATCAAATAAATTTAAAAAAAGACAAATTCCATTTTCTGTTTGTTCAATATCACTATACTGATTTGTAGACAGCCCAAGAATCTTTTATCTACTTCAATATTTAGTATATGACCAACACTGGAAAGTACTTATGAATGATGCTGGTTACCTTTTAACATCAAATATAAAATGTGGCTCTATTTTAAACACACAAAAAAGATAATTTACAAACAGCAAAGGAAAACCTGACAGCTCTTGTCTGTGTACTCAGTTTAAATGTCTGTACTCATTAAAAACCATCCAATTTGGTGACAGTTTTCTTTTAAATTCTCTTAATGCATCATGCATATGGTAAGTAAATTTTGCTTTCTCTGATCAGGAACTACATCAAATAGGAATAAAGTAATCTTGGGATGCCAATTTGTTATAGAGAGAAGCCAAGGAATACCTTTAAATTTTTATTTTATGAAACTTCTCATTCTTTCCCATGTTACAATAAAACAGTGTGACTCTTTGATGAAAGTTTTGTTTTAATGTAAAATGGTAAAATGAATTTTAAATTTATTTCAAAGGACACATCCATAAGCCACCTAAATATGCTCATTGGCCTGCTCCAACCACGGTTTTTATTACTGCTAATTGACAAGCCCAACTGTACAACACTAAATTTGGAACTGAAAATTCTTTATCTCTGAATAGCTGTAATTTAATCAAACTTGCTTTCACTCCTTTATTATTTCATAATGAAATATAAAATACCTTCTAAGCAAATGCCTCTCTTTCAGAAATTAAATACAGAGAAAAAGATTCATAGGCCAAAGAGTAACAAGCAGTGCAAACACAATTACACTGTCATGTGCAAGATAAAGCAACTCTCTCCTTTAAAAGAAAAATCCAATATCAGAGAAGCACAATCTCTTCTCCCAACTTGTACAAGAACATATTACCCTCATGTTTGTATAAAGGCAAAGAAAGAGATGAACAACTGTGCAGTATAGAAATACTAAAGCTATTAGTCTTTACCCTGAAAAGATCTAAGCTTCAGGAAGCTTTTAACTATAGACCTGAAGCCTAATGGCAGAAATAAGTTTTCTCAAGTATCTACAAGCAATATGAACATTTTGCTACTAGTAGCACCCAGAGTGAAGATTACTTAACTCTCCATCCTTCCTGTGCTAATTGAACTAATGAAGACACCAGGGGCTCAGTCAAGCAATCACCTCATACAAAGTGCAGAGGCATCACTTGGTGCTGGCTAGACTTGATGGACTCAGGCTTGCATAACTAATCTGCAGGAGTTCTTTGAAGATATTACAGTCATGCTAGATAAAAGATGTTCAGGGACTGAGATATAGTTAATATTTTAGGGAAAAAAAAGTACATGTGATGTGGTTCCACAGCAGAGATAAAGGTAAAAGAGCTACTGAACATGGGATAAAGTGTACCGAAGGGAAAATTAGTTTTGGAGACAACTACAAAGAGAAGCACTTAAAAGAAACATTTATGTTGGGGAAAAAAACTTAAAAGCTAAAGCTGCATTGTCTGTGCGCAATTAATTAAATGTCAGTCCTTCATTACAAGCCTTTTTTAATGCCCAAAATATCTCAGAAAGCTGATGAAAGGTAGAATTTTTTAGCAGCATATTGCAGTAGATTAATCACTAAGCTAGGAATGTAAAACTCTAGGTTGTGGTTACAGAAAAATGACTAAGTGACCTTGATCAATTAACTTAACCACTGAAAGTCTCAGATTCTTACTTAAAGAATGGGAAATTAGAAACAGATACATCACCAAAGACCCTGCGTCTCCAAAATTATGTGATTCTAAGAGTTCCATAGAGCTATAGGGATTTGGGAGCGTAGAAACCAGTCAACAAGTACCAGCAAAAACCAACCAAACGTAAGTAAATAATTATCAGGCAAGTTCCTCCATTAAGATGTATAATTCAAATGAGTAAGTACTCCCTGTAGTGCATCAGGACAGACTCAGACTGCTGGTCTTTCTAATTTCACAGTTTTGCTTTTGGGAAAAATCACCAGGTATAATCAACTGAGCTGTGGAAATGTGTTATGAGGACTGTTTATTCTTGGATTCTGGATACCTTCACAGATCTTATGAAAATGTTTAAAATTCAAAACCTGCAGTGGCCCCAGAGTAGCTCCAGTTGTAACAATTTCATATTCCCCAGGGGAGATATTGTTCTAAAAGTAAACTTTTAGCACAATTGAAAAGATATTAAAATAAGAAATACAAAGTAATGACTAGACTTGGGTAAATAAAGGAAAATTTAAGCAAATTGATTCTTTATATTTTTTTAAAGATGTGTTTATTTACTTGAGAGTCTGAGTTAAACAGAGATAGGAGAGGCAGAGAGAGTGAGAGCGAGAGCGAGAGAGGTCTTCCATCCTCTGGTTCCCTCCCCAATTGGCTGCAGCGGCCGGAGCTGTGCCAATCCAAAGCCAGGAGCTAGGAGCTACGAGCTTCTTCCGGATCTCCCATTTGGGTGCAAGGGCCCAAGGACTTGGGCCATCTTCTACTGCTTTCCCCAACCATAGGAGATAGCTGGATTGGAAGTGAAGCAGCCACTTCTAGAACCAGCGCCCATATGGGATGCAAGCGCTTCAGGCCAGGGCATTAACCCACTGCGCCACAGCGCCAGCCCCTTGATTCTTTGAGTCTATACATGCACACAACTTCTCTAATATTTATTTTATTCTATTTTATTCATTTTATTTGAAAGTGAGAAAGACAGACAGATTCCTCAGACACCCACAACAGTTGGGTTTGGACCAGGCCAAAGTCAGGAGATAGGAATTCAACACAAGTGATTCATATGGATATCAAGGACCCAAGTAGTTGATTTATTACAAGGGACCTTCTGGAGTATGTATTAGGTTTAGTCCGGATTAGGTGTGAGCTGGGATTCAAACTGAGGCATTCTGATAAGGTTTCTGGGCATTCCAAGGAACCTCTTAATCACTGTACCAGCAGCTCACCCCTCCCTAACATTCTGAATTACTTGAAAGAATGGACTTCCTCATTATATAATTCCCTAATATCATTTTCCTTTTTTTTTTTTTAAGATTTGTTGATTTATTTATTTGAAAGGTAGAGTTACAGACAGTGAGAGGGTGAGACAGAGAGAAAGGTCTTCCTTCTATTGGTTCACTCCCACAGCTGGAGCTGTGCTGATCCAAAGCCAGGAGCCAGGTGCCTCTTCCTGGTTTCCCATGTGGGTGCAGGGGCCCAAGGACTTGGTCCATCTCCTACTGCTTTCCCAGGCCACAGCAGAGAGCTGGATCAGAAGAGGAGCAGGAGGACTAGAACTGGTGCCCAAATGGGATGCCGGAGCAGCAGGCGGAGGATTAACTATGAGCCACGGCGCCGGCCCCCCTAATATCATTTTCAGTGAGCAAATCCATTCATTTTTATTCAATTAAATTTTTCTGTCACCAGGGTGCATTTGATTTGATAGAGCACATGACTGCTAATGTAGATGACGGGTATTCTAGTGTAAGACAGACAAAATGAGTACCCATGGAAACCGCAATAGAACATGTTGGAATGAAATAAAAATATTGACTTAAAATTTATTCCACCTGGGCCACCGCTGTGGTGTAGCAGGTAAAGCCACTGCTTACGATGTTGGCCTCCCATATGGGCACCAGTTCGAGACCCAGCTGCTCCACTTCCGATCCAGCTCTGTGCTGTGGCCTGGGATAGCAGTGGAGGGTGGCCCAAGTCCTTAGGCCCCTGCACCCATGTGGGAGACCCGGAGGAAGCTCCTGGCTTCTGGCTCCTGGCTTCGGATCAGCGCAGCTCCAGTCGCTGCAGCCATGTGGGGAATGAATCAGTGTATGGAAAACCTCTCTCTCTCTCTCTCTCTCCTCTCTCTGTGTAACTGTGACTTTCAAGTAAAATAAATAAATCTTTTTAAAAAATTATTCCATCATGCTTTTTAGCACCAAAATGGGTGAATAGTGAATAATTTTACTGTCTGAAACAAATGTTTTTTTCAATATACTCTTCTAGGGAAGTACTATCCTTCACTAAATCACAGAACTTTGTCTGGGGTGGGCATTGTGACACAGCTGATTAAGCCGGCGCCTATGATGCCTGAGTCCCCTGTCTGAGTTCTGGTTCAAGTCCTGTGTATTCTGCTTCTGACCCAGCTCCCCACTAATGTGCCTGGGAAGCAGCAGATCATGGCTCAAGTGGTTGAGTATTTGCCCCAAACTTGGGAAACCAGCATAGAATTCCTGGCTCCTGGCTGCCACGTGGCCCAGACCCTGGCTGTTGTAGTCATTAGGGTTGTGAACCAATGAGAGATTCTCTCTCTCTCTCTCACTTTCTCTCTCTCTCTGTCAACTATTTTTTAAAAAAAGAAATTTAATTCATTAAAATCAGGCATTTAGAACCAACACCAAGAAAAACTCAGTAACACCTATTAAATAGCAGAACTACAAATAAAGCTTATTGAAATAAGAACTTTGACAGCAAAAATACCTCAGTGAGTTCCACCCAAAGCCCATGTTTCTTTGCCTAACTTTTTAACAATTTTACTCACAGAGCAAAAGATAAACTGTCCACCCGAGCCTTGGTTCCCTTAGGAGGAATGAGTCATATCAGAAATGAGTCACATACAAAAAAGAGAAAATGGTATAGATTAGAGAACTTCAGAGAAAGCACCATGAGAATTCAGGAGAAAGAGGAAGTAATTCCAGGTGGAAAGACCTTTTTTTTTCCTTTTTGTAAAGAAATTGGTTTTTTTGGTAGGCCTGGACGTTAAAATGTAGAAATTGAGGAAGGGGAGGGAGCAGGAATGATGGATTCAGCCAGCATTCTAAGTCACTAGAGCAATGTGAAGAAAAAGTAGGATGCAATGAGATGTGAGGCACACACTGAAAAGAGGACTTTTTTTTAACCATAACCCTCAATGTATGCAAAGAAGAATGATCAAGTAATAAAGGACCAGCTGGAGCAGAGCCTTGGTGGCCTGATTTTAGCTTCAAGCATGGATGAGGCTTACAATGTTATCTTCTCCTCCTTCTCCTTCTCCTTCTTCTTTCTTCTTCTTTTATTTGAAAGACACAGAGATAGCTCCCTTCTGCTGGTTTAGTCCTCAAATGCCTATGACAGCTGTAACCGAGCCAGGGAGCCAGGAACTTAATCCAGATCTTCTATATGGGTAGCAGGGACCCAAATATTGAGCCATCATCTGCAGAAACATTAAAAGGAGGCTGGGATTGTAAGTGGAGGTATGACTTTGGTATGGAATGCAGGTGTCCCAAGCAGCTGTGCCAAACACCTGCCCCACGTAGAGGGTTTTAAGAAGGGGAATAACAGACCAAGAGTTGTGCTTTAGGAGATTTATTCTGGCAGCAGTGTGGAGGATTTATTGAAGAAGGTGATGCTGGCTTACTAGCTCTTTAAAGTGGAGGGAAGTCATAGTAGTAGTAACAAACTCATGTGCCCCTGAAAATCGGCCTGCAGTTCACCTGCAACACACAGTATGAAGACTGGCTCTGTCTTTCTGAAAGGTTCTGGATCTGTCTGCAGTCAAAACCTGTCTAGACATGAGTTGTGCAGAGCTGTCTCGGTGAGGACAATTAGAATGAAAAGCACCAATGATTCCTGGCTTTGGAGTAGAGGCAGGAAGACACTCCTAATACTTCCCCTTTGTTCCTTACTTTGAGATATGAGCTATACAACTGATACCAGCTTTCTAATTATCTTTATTGATATGGCTACAAAAGGACAAATTATGATTCCATAATTTATATTTACCAATAGTAAATAGGATGGCAATTGATATTTTGGAAATATGACTTCCAAATTTAATAGATACAGTAATCAGAAGAAGTCATTCTGAAGGCTAAAATAGATTTCAGTGTAGGTTCTGAAGGAAAATGAAGAGGGACATGCTTGAGGCTTAAATGATTTGATTAAACTTAATAATGTGTTGTCCTCAGGGTAACTTCTACCTCAAGATGAGCACTGTTCCATGGGCTAGGCCATTGTAATTATGTATAATAGCAAAAAATTTTTCCCAAATGAATTATGTCTGAAGGAGATAATCTCATTTTAAGAGAAAGAAAAGAAAATCTGTCAAAGAGAATGGGAGAAATTACACTCGTTTTTCTGGTCTTTGCTGCCTAAGGTGATATGAAATTGTTTGCCTGTTATCAGACCAAATGCAGAAATACCTTAAAGAAACCAGTCTTCTGTAAAGATTCCATCAGGTAAATATATATCAGTCCTGCCTTTCTACTTGCTTCAGGACACTGTAAATGGCCTCCTACACATCCATATGCTAGTTCCTTGGAAAGAATAACTCACCAAAGTTATGCAGAACAAAACCCCCTAAGTTCTCACGAGATTAGTAACAGGAAGTTATGAGCAGAGTTTTATTAAATTCAGAATCACTGTCCTCATCTCTTATGAGTTTTGAGTTCCAAATTAAGATAGTTTGGACCTAAGGAATGTTTTACCCAATTTCTTTCTCCAGGAAGCAACCCATCCAATATAAAAGCAGTCATATAATCAAGACATAACTGTGAGCTTTGAAACTCCTTTCAACCCCCAGAGCCTGCTTCTTATCATAAAGTGATCTCTCACACTCCATAACGGAGAATAGAAAACGATGGGAATCGTGAAGAAATACAAGCAAGGACTACAAAGAAGTAACTGAGAAGTATTCAAATAGGGATTAGAGGACACATCTATTTCAAGGTTCACTTGATGTCAGACCCTATAGAAAAAAAAAAAAAAAAACAGATATTTAGTGCCACTGAAACTGTTCCCATTTTCATGTAGGGAGAAATCAGCATTATGCTTTGAGACACCACAGTCAAGAGCCTGTGACTTAAAGGCTGGTACTCTCCAGCACTCTGTCCTTGGTCATTGACTGTTCTAATGGCTCATCTCTTCCTCTGACATGGTTTTACTTATTCTGTGCTGTATATGCTGGCAACACCCAAATCTATCATTATAGTCCAGACCTAATACCTGAGGTTCCAAATGTGAGTCATGACTTAGATTTATATCTGGATGTTCCCCCAACAAGCCCTGGTACTCACCCTATTTTCTAGTGCACTCTGTCCCCTCTTTACTTTGACCTGTAAGTGCTTCATTCATTGCCTAGGTCTCTCACTAGAACATAAGCCCAGGAATTCCAAGACAAGTCTGTTTTATTCATCTTTGAGGAGGCCTAGTCCCTGATACATGGCAACTGTTCAATAAGTATCTCTTGAATAAGTGAATCAGTAAAATGGGGATTGAATAAGTCTGGGTAACTAACTACACTTTCATAGTGTCCTATGTAGGCAATCTGCTCTCTAGCCACTGCCATTTAAGATGAAGAGACTCCATTAGGTCTTATCTGTATGTCTGTTTACTTAGGATCAGAGCACACACATTCAGTATGTACAGCCATCTTGATCTATTACATACTATATGACTTTGCCTATAAATATCCTCTAAGGTACAAATAATTTGATAATAATGACCATACAATTGATGGAGTTTCAAATGAAGACCTTTTTCCCTTTCATAATAAAGCTGCTAACAATGCATATGCATTCAAAGCAATACCTGAAGAGCATAATATGAGATGTGTTTTCATGTCCACGTGCTCGGTTCACTGAAAGCTGAGCTTTGCCTAACAGAAGATAGGCAGACTACATGTGGGCACTTCCCAGGGAGAGTAGAAGTCTAGTCAGGAACAGCACTCAATGGACTCCGAATTATTAGCTATGATAGAGAAGCTGTAAATTCTTTTCATCAGTAAAAGAAGTGGCATGCCTTATAAATCAAGCCTGTCCTTTTCCCTGGAGTACATATAAAAACATTTAACTGTAATAGATAATTGACAGGATAAATATCCAAGAGTCAAATTCTAAAAAGAAATCTGTGTGAACAATTACTGAAGAGCGTTCAGGGCGGCCATCTGAGGTGTGATTCCTTTCAGCTCATCAGTGTTTACGCAGTGCAGTCTCAGAGCACGCTGTTTCATTTGCCCTCATTTCCATAAAAATCACGGAAGAATGTTAGGTATTAACTGATGTTTTGCATTCATCTATATTTGGGGGGTATTGAAAACATTGAGATAGTATATTTTTTCTAAGTGTGTAGTATTCCCTAGGAGTAGTTAGTGAGAGAAAAGATAAGACTATTTTGCAGCTATATTCCAGAGTGTGAAACGGAGAAATGTCTTGAAGGCTCAAGAGAAGTCAGAATGAATTTAGCTAAGAAAACATAAAATCATGTAGGTTTTACTAGTAAGCTTTGTGCATGAGGATAATGATCATTGTGTCTGAGATAAGGTTCTTCAGTCTGGCAAGATAAAAATAGTAACACTAAATTAGACTATCAAAAATATTACTTACCTCTTGAATTTATTACCATGCCATGAATCTCACCTCTACAGTTTCCTTATAGTTTTCAATTATGAATGCTAAAATCACTGCTGTCATTTTAAAAAAAAAATAGCATGTCTTTATTTCTTTGTATTACCTGCATTTTAATTTCCTTCCCCTTCAGAACCATTTCTTTCGCTAAGTAATGACTAGCAGCCAATCTCAATGTGGAGAGGAAATTATTGAATTCTTAATTCTGGATGGGGAGCTACTCTATCTTTTGTTTCAGGATTTGATTATCAGACTGTAAGTTACTTCCACATTAGCCTCATATCAGCACTAATATTAGAATGAGTGAAGGAAGAAAGTGGAATAGATGCTTTCAATCAAGTAGTTAATCTTGTTTAAAACAACATTTACTTCCACAGAATAATGATGACACATTGTATATTTCTATGAATCAGAGCTCAAAGTGTTTCATGGTACCACATTAACAATATTCAGCATGCTTCCTAGAGTTGAATGTAATTGGCAAAAGTGAAAAAAATAGAACATAATAGAGGAGTGAAATTATCTTCCCAAATGGTGATCTGCAAATGCTGTTTTCAGTTCTGGTTCCCTTTAGTCATCTACACACAACCACAAGTATGTGGTCAAGGTTTTGTTTTTAATACTTTTTTCTTGAATCCCAACAATAACTTTTAAAAAGCAAACAAATTGTACTTAGTTACTTAGAAATTATTAGTTGGAAATCATAAAATAGATTACTAAACATGTTTTTTATTATAAATCATATAATGTACTTCGTAAATCATCCTAAAAAGGCAGAGAAATATATAAATTTATAAAAGAGTCCAGAGATTGGTGAAGTTTTCTTATACTCTGATCAAACCTTTTGCAATATCTTTATAATCCTATCAACTCTTTTTTGTTCTGCGGAAACTTCATTCTCTGAGTTAATCTTTCTCAGAGTTACAAATAGGTACTGCATTTTATTTATTTGTTATTTAATTTTTAAAAATTTACTTCTTTATTAGAAAGGCAGAGTGGCAGTGAGAGAGATGGAGAGAGAGATCTTCTACCCATGTGCTGGTTCACTCCAGGAATGGCTGCAATACCTAGGACTGGGCGTAGATGAAGCCAGGAAACAGAAACACCATCCTGGTTTCCCATGTCAGTGGCAGTGGCCCAAGGACTTGGGCAATGGCTACTGCATTTTTAGATATCATATCAACTTAGCTGCCCAAGTGTCCAGACCAAATTAATGAATCAATCGTTAACAGATTAACTAAAAAGACAATTATTCTATTTCCTCATAGTCAAAAATTCCAGACTTCATCCTGCCTGAACCAAATTGCTTCAACTCCTGTTTATATGCAAATGGGAAGACAGGAGCAGGCATATTATTAGGCCTAATGGGTATTCTCTCATGAAGAGGGGCCATTCCTCCATAGTCCAGCTGTGGAAGTAATGATGGTCTCAGTACTTAACCAGGTTTCTAAATATTTCAATAAATACTTTATTAAATCTTTAAAACAGTCTCCAGATTGTATAGGAAAATAACTACATTCAGTAATGCAAAGCATCTTTCATTTCTATAATGATGAGCTTCACTTCCTTATTACAATCCCCTTCTGAATGTTCTTAGCAAGCCTATAATGATTCTAAAATCTGATTCTTTGAAATGGTAGGAAGTTACTAATTGAGAGTTATAAGGGAAAATGGTGTTAGATAATTTATTACAAACCCTCTTATTTTGTCTTCTTTGGAGTCCCTACCCCCTGAATTATGTGCACTCTAACTATTTCTGGTCAAGTACTATAACCTGGGGTTGGTTGTTTTTTGTACTATTAAATATCTGACTGTTTAAGCAATCACTTTCTATTTTCACTTCTTTTTTTAAGTTTTTATTTTTATTTATTTACAGGAAGAGTTACAGACACAGAGAGGGAGAAACAGAGAGAGGTCTTCCATCCATTGGTTCACTCCTCAAATGGGTGTAGTGGTCAAGGCCACACCAGGCCGAAGCCAGGAGCTAGAGCTTCTTCCTGGTCTCCCATGTGGGTTCAGGGGCACAAGTGCTTGGGCCATCTACAGCTGCTTTCCCAGGCATATTAGAAGAGAGATGGATCAGAAGTGGAGCAGTCAGGACTCAAACTAACACTCCTATGGGATGCTGGCAGCAAAGGTAGAGGCCTGACCCACTGTGCCACAGCGCCAGCCACCTATTTCCACTTCTTTCTTAATTTGCTTTGTTAGGTACATTCTATTTGTTGTCTAGGACTTTTTCCTTTAGTCTGTTATTTTTTTTTAATTATTATTTTTACACCGGCCTTGGACTAGTAAATTTATTTTCAACCTGCTAATACTTTGAGGCTCATACATATGAGCTAGGAAACCTATCACAGTGATGAAGTTTCAATAATTTTAGCCTATGAGATAAAGTGACAATAGAACAACAAAATTAAGAATTTCACTATATATTTAAAGTATGGTTGGTAAGACTCAAAGAGAGTCAATATTGTTGACTAGCATAGAGGAATGGGGATTGGGCCTCCAGGGTAATGGAGGTACCAACAGCTATGGAAGTTCGGGAGAGGAGGTAGGCGATGATTTTCTTGTAAGGCACATGAAGTCAACCAGGTATCTATAGCCTGTGATAATCTCTATCTTTGTCTGGTATTGGACCCCCAATCTCTTCTTCCTGTGGGAAAGTCCTAGCAAAGAGAAACATCAGAAAGTTCAATCACTACATCCCTTTTGCTTTATTAATATAAATAGATGAAAATATCCTTTACCAAGTGAGCACTTTCAGAACCTCTCCTGTGTGTGTCTGTAAAAACCTGCAAATATACTAAAGAAATATCTCTGGAGGTGAGATATATTACCCTCCCACAACAGTCTATTTCTAATTTCTTTGTTATTGTTCCTTATTGGCACATCTTTCCCTCCTTGGGGTTTGAGGACATTGCTAGGCTTTGGTTTTGGTTTCCTAAAAGAATATCTCCTTTTATTTCATCTCATCTTAAACCCAATTCTTATAAAAATAAATGAAATCTCTCCTTTTAAATGTGTGCTGAGATTTAGGTCTTACACGTATAAATTATGATTAATCATAGCTAAAGAACTGAAGTATGTTACCATTAAATAAAATAGTAGGCAGGAAATGCTAGCTTGAAATGTTCTCTTTCTCCCTGTGTTCCCATTAAGTTTCATTTGGTTCTTTGTCAGGAAAAGAGAGAGAAATAAAAGACAGAGAGTTTGCCTAAAACCTTGTTCCAAAAGGAACCAAGTTAATTATGTCTAACCCTGGAGAAAAGCTAAACAAGATCTGGTTTCCCCTAGGATCTCTGCTTTGTGTTCTGTGATTCTATACAATAAGATCAATATCTGCATCTTCATTTTCTTATTGTGCAGTGGGTATGGTAATTATTCTGTCTTAAGTATCTCAGAAGTCTGATACCAAAATCATGGAAAATATCACAAGGGAGACCCTTGAGTGCCTCAGAATATGTAAAATAAATGTTAAATAAGATACAATCGAAATATGCTCAGATATTTTCATAATATTTCTACTATTCTGGTGAATTTTTCTTTGTGTTTTTCCTTTATAAGGGAATGCCGCATAAAATTCCTTGCAGATTATATACTGAGTCAGAGTGAGCAAAACTCTGAGGTTTTCACATGTTTATATTGGTTACAAGGAAATTCCAGCTTAAAATTTATTCTAGAAAAATAATAACATTTACATCAGCTGAGGTTTTTTTTTTTTCTTTTTTTTTTTCTTTTTGACAGGCAGAGTGGACAGTGAGAGAGACAGAGAGAAAGGTCTTCCTTTGCCTTTGGTTCACCCTCCAATGGCCGCCGCGGCAGACGCGCTGCAGACGGCGCACCGCGCTGATCCGAAGGCAGGAGCCAGGTGCTTCTCCTGGTTTCCCATGTGGGTGCAGGGCCCAAGGACATGGGCCATCCTCCACTGCACTCCCGGGCCACAGCAGAGAGCTGGCCTGGAAGAGGGGCAACCAGGACAGAATCTGGCGCCCCGACCAGGACTAGAACCCGGTGTGCCGATGCCGCAAGGCGGAGGATTAGCCTAGTGAGCCGCGGCGTTGGCCAGCTGAGGTTTTAATAGCTCATTAAATCAAGCAAAAACAGGCAAGCTAATTTAAACATTTAAGCCTCAGAAATACCAAAGGACTGTCAAGCTGATTTTACCAATGATGTCAAATGTTATATAATCTATTTTTATATTTATGCTTTCCAAAACAGGAAGTGAATTCACTTTTTAGTGAGAATTACTCAGTCCTGAAATTATGATTTAAATCAATCACATATTAATATAAAGCATACCTGCTTTGCAATTTTCTCTATTGATAACTCGAAGAATACTTGTCTTGAAATCCACTGCCCTGTTCTCTTTAGTGATAGGTTCATTAGAATATTACGGAGATTTTTGTATAAGGATATAATGCAAATGAAAGGATCTATATTATTATAACAAATATGTGTTTTATTATAACAAGTATAATTTCTGTAGCTATTTACTTTTCTCTGTAATTCTGTAATCTCATATGTATAAATTGCATTATCCAGTCCTTAAGTTTCACTGACAAACATTAGAAAACATCATCAAAAATGGCCTCAACAATAGTGGCTTTTTGAACAAAGCAATTCTTTAATTTTAATTAATTTGTTGGAGAGGCACATGCAGAGAGAGAGCGAGAGAGCGCCCACCTACTGGTTGACTCCCAAACACCTGCAATACCTGGAGCTCAGTGAGTTCCAAACCTGAGAGCAGGAACACAACCTAGGAACCCCACATGGGTGGCAGAAATGCAACTACCTGCTGCATCCCAGAGTGAGCAATAGCAGGAAGCTGGACTCCACAGCCAGGACTCAAGCCCAGATCCTGCAGATATACAGGCATAGAAACTGCTAGGCTAAAATGATTTTTTTTTTTATTTATTTGAAAGACAGAGTTACAGAGAGAGGCAGAGAGAGAGAGAGAGAGAAATGGATCTTCCATCCATGGTTCACTCCCCAAAGGGCCTCAAAGACCAAAGATGAGCCTATCCGAAGTCAGGAGCCTAGAGCTTCTTCCGAGTCTTCCATGTGGGTGCAGAGGCCTAAGGACTTTGGCTATCTTTTACTGCTTTCCCAGACCATAGCAGAAAGCTGGATGGGAAGAGGAGCAGCCAGGACTAGAACCAGCTCCCATATGGGATGTCAGCACCTCAAGCAAGGGCTTTAACCTGCTGCACCATGGCGCTGGCCCCAGGTGATGATTTTAAATAGCATTTTTTGATTTACTATTCTGAAGAAACCATGACAACTGGTAACTAGAATTTTCCCAATACTGCTTACCTAAACTTTAAATTTCAAATGGATACATCATTTTGTCATCAGCATATGCACTGAGCAGCTCAGAAATCTTGATTGTGACTCATTTCTATTTCAAGTCCCCAAAGCATCTGATGTTCTCCAAAGTTATCGTCCAGGTTTCAGGCACATTCCAGGAAAAGATGCGATTACCAGGCACTCTGGACCGGTCCAGAGCAGTTCCTGTGCAGATTACTCAAAACCTACCCAAAGATCACCCTTTGCTTCCCTTCAAAACTAAGATCTCTGCCCCAGGAAGATAGTAAGTCTTATGCACCAACACAGGTGGTTTATTATGGTAATAAGACACATTATTTCTGAACTGTAGCAATGTGGACTTGTTCCCACTCTTACTTGTGATGACAAGAACTTCCATTCATACTTATTTACTTGTTCTCAAAATTAAAGATACGAATTTAACTTGCTTTTGGAAGTCACAGCTTTGGAAATCATTCCCCTTTGTCTCCTTACCTGATGCAAATGTATCAGCTCCTCTGGTACATTTCTTAGAACTCACCAGGAAGCAGATCTAGTTATTTTTTATTTATTTATTGAAAAATTAATTAATTAACAGACATATCTCTCACTGACCCCATTTCTGATGCAAATTTTCCAAACAGGGAGACAGTTTAATGGCCTTTAATCATCTTTATCTCTTAATGGGCAGACTGCAAGAAGGAATCCCACCCGCACCACCACCACTACCTCCCATCAATAGGCAGGTGTATGATGTCAAAGAAACAAACACCATACAATGAAAGTTAGACATTCTATTTTATACCTGTATCTAGGTGTAGATACAATCTCAGGAATATACATTTTTCCTGAGACATACTGAAATATTAGTACATGTGGTTCTTTTATTAAATATCAAATATTAATCTATTTGAATTCATGTCTTGGCAAGGGGAGTTACTAAATTCTGTTTTACAGTATTTTACAACAGGCCAAAAGGGATTGGTCTCCAATTCCTCAGTCATGACTACGGTGATTCTGGAAACAGGAACTAGTTCATCCCTCAGATAAGGAGCTTGCTCTTTCTGGTGATCATCCAGTTTCCCTGGCGGAGGCCTAAAGAATCTCTAACCATCTCTTCTGCTTCTGCAGCATTAGATTTTATGCATCACCCTGGTTGTCCATGCTATTCAATATCATTAGTGTCTAAAATTCACATTCTCCCTACTTTTCCTTCTATCACCTATCTAGCTCTAAAGCACAGAATATTAGCATTATTTTTTATTTTTAAACACTTCCTTGCAGAATATCTGCTGCATCACTGGCTTTGCACTTAAATGGTAAGGTACTAACAAAGGGAAAAATAATCAAGTAACTCCAAGAATTCCTCTTAAAAATCATAGGATAAACTAAGACATGATGAATTAGAAGCTAATTTATTAAGATGGGTTTTGCAAGGCCAAATGCACAGTAAGCCTATATATCCATAAGATGATTTTAAAATGTGTATTTTGCAGAAATGTTTCCCAAAACAGGTTTTCAGAGCCAGACTAATTGCACTGACAAACCTTTTCTTATTTCTAATCTTTCACTTATGTAAGGTTTGCCTTATGGTGTTTCAGAGCACCATATATGTTTAAATTGTCTCTGACTGGCCCTAGGATCCAAGTCCCATTCATCTCCCTATCATTTCAGTTTTTAGTATAGTGTTTTATTTAGGATCTAATGGTGGGTCAATATCTGTGAGCAAGCATTACAATTCCATAAAACAGGATTCCAAGTATATTTTTATTTGGCTTTAGAAAGAATACTTTTGGTGAATTATACTACTGATTCATACTTTATCAATGACAAAGTAAATGGTACACACTTTTTGTTATCATAGAGGTTTATTTGTTTTTTTAACTGTTGCTTTATGTTCACTAATTATTTCTTGGGCATGATTTCTTCCTCTGGTTCAAATTCAGACTATCAAAAAAGGGACAAGAAATGTAACAGACTAAGCATCAGATGAAATCAGAGAAGGATGAAAGAAGCATCAGGACACTTTTGAGCTCCAGGGTGATAAGGGATCTTTCTTAGATTTTTGCCCATACAGACTTCCTGATTGATCTACTGCAAATCTTCTCAAGTTTTCTTGTGCCTCCTTCCAGCTGTTTTCTCCTGTGTGCACTGCCGTTTCTTCCTGTAGTTTCACAGAAGGGCAAAGGCAAAATGCCACAACTTCTTCAACTTTTCCTATTCCTTCTCTTTTATGGCTCCATTTTCTCTTGGTTCTTCTCACTAAAGAGCTTGACGTTTTATTCAGAATCAATCTTTTTTTTAAACTGGAAATCATCCAATTATATTGTGTTGTGAACACTATTTGAGCTTTGAGCTCTTCACTGTTCTATTTTTCTTGATTATATGAATAATCTTTAGTAAACTGATAGCTGCTTGTTTCATTCACCTAATCCCCTGAGTTTTTTTCTCTGACTCTGGTGTCATTATGGATATGTGGAATTTTCCAAAAGATACATTCCATGTATCAGAGGCATTACCACATCTAAAGTTTTAAGGTCTGAACATGAAGAATGTATGTAAACTCTTTGCACAATTTGCTGTAGACACAGTTAAAGGTGGTGCTTGGTGGAAAGTACATTTAAGAGCTTGCAAGTATGACTGCCCTTAAAAATCAAGACGCATTCCTCTCTGACAACCCTGTTGCTGTTCTTTCCGTTCTGGAGATAGGATAGGATGATATTTACAGGATCAAAAGATAAGTAGCTAGAGTTGTCCTAGTTTAATCCTGGAGAATGTTTAGGTTGACTGACAGTTGCCTACAATTCTTTTTAAACTTTAATATACATACAATTGCCTGGGTGTTTTGCTGAAGATGGAGATTTTGTTGCAGTAGTTGTGGTGTGAGAGTCTGGATTTCTGACAAGCAATAAAGGAAAGCAGTGCCACTGGCCCGGAAACCATATTTTCTGGAGCAAGACATTAGGGTCATTCTACTCAACACAGAAGCTGTTAGCCATAAGTGGCTATCTATGATGCTATTCAGGTCAAATATATCCTTTTTGATTTTCTACCTGCTTGTTCTGTAAATTACTGAAATAGGGGTGTTAAATTCTCCAGTTATAAATATAGATTTGTCCATTTTTTTTACAATTCTATCAGTTATTGCCTCGTGTATTTTTGATGCTCTATTTAACGTACATTTTTTAAAACTTTTTTGGGTTTATTTCTTTAAAACGTATTTTATTTTATTTAATTGAAAGGCAGAGAGAGACACACAGAGAAGAGAAACAGACAGATTGAGAGGGAAATTACGTCCACTGGTTTATTCCCTATCGGACCACGACAGCTGGAGCTAACCCAGGCCAAAGCCAGGAGCCTGGAGCTGAACCTGGATCTCCCACATGGGTGGCAGGAACCCATGTACTTGAGCCAACACCTGTTGCCTCCTATGGTACACATTAGCAGATAGCTGAAATTGGAAGCAGAACTGGGAATCAATCCCAGGTACTCCAATAGAAGATGTGGGCATCCCCAGAGCATCTGTTTTTTTTGTTTGTTTGTTTGTTTGTTTTGTTTTTTTTAAGATTTTATTTATTGATTTAACAGGTAGAATTACAAATAGAGAAAAGGAGAAACAGAGAGAAAGGTCTTCCATCCTCTGATTAACTCCCCAAATGGCCTCAATGAACGGAGCTGGGCCACTCTGAAACCAGGAGCCAGGGGCTACCAGGCAGGTACAGGGACCCAAGCACTTGGGCCATCTTCTACTGCTTCCCCAGGCCATAAGCAGAGAGGTAGATCGGGAGTGGAGCAGTTAGGACAGGAACTGGAGTCCATAAAGGACACTGGTATGGCAGGCAGAGGCTTAACCTACTGTGCCACCGTCCCAGCCCCCCCCCCCCCAGGGGCATCTTAACGACGCCAAACCACTCACTCTCCTCTGGCTTTTCCAATATTTTTCTCTGTTTGATTTTTTTGAAGCTTGAAAAAAATATGCCTACATATGAGTTATCTGATTTGAACTTCTTGGTTACTGAACTTGTGGTTTAGATTCTTCAATAATTTTGGGAAATTCTCAGCCATTGTTACTTCAAATATTTCTTCTGCTCCATTTCCTTTTTTTAATGGAAATATGCTTTTAGGACTTTTTTTAAGATTTATTTATTTATTTGAAAGTCAGAGTTACACAGAGAGAGAAGGAGAGTCAGAGAGAGAGAGAGAGAGGTCTTTTATGCGCTGGTTCACTCCCCAATTGGCCAAAACTACCGGAACTGTGCCAGGAGTCAGGAGCGTCTTCCAGGTCTCCCGCAGGGGTGCAGGGGCCCAAGGACTTGGGCCATCTTTCACTGCTTTCCCAGGCCATAGTAGAGAGCTGGATTGGAAGTGGAGCAGCCAGGACTTGAACCAGTGCCCATGCGGGATGCTGGCACTGCAGGCGGCGGTTTTACTTGCTACACCACAGCGCCCTAACCTAACTTTATGCATTGTAAAATTAAAGCAGGCAGGGGGCTGGCCTTGTGGAATAGCAGGCTCCTCCATTTCCTCTTACTTCATCTGGTGAAAATCTATATTTATACATTATATATATATTTATATAGGAATATGCCACTGCTTTTGAGATTGCCCTCTATTTCTTAGATGCTCTGGTTTCTTTTTTTTCTCTCTCTCTTTGTATTTCGATTTTAGAAAATTTTATTAACATATCTTCAAACTTATTGGTTTTTCGCTTATCCATGTCTAATCCATTGATAAGGTCACCAGGCATTTTTCATTTCTATTAGAGTGATTTTGATATTTACCTTTTCTTCTTAATTCTCAGTAGAGAAGCATTCTTTATTATTATGATTAAATCCCAGTCTTCTTTTGGACTTAAGTCTCTGGGCTATTACCTTCACAGATCTTTCTTAGCTTTTTTACTTCTTTTTAGGTACTTTTGGTGGCTGAGAGGCAATGGAGCTGGGGAATGCCTTTCCTCTAATCAGATAAGGTTCTAGTAAAGTATTTCTCCTTTTAGAGGATGCCTTTTGTCATGGAAATCACCTAAGATATTTTCACAATGATTATTTGCCCTTTCCACTGCCAGAACAAGGAAAGGATCATGGCTCTCCATTTTCAAAAACTTTTAGAGTTTCTGGAGGTAACACCCAAGAAAATGTGCGAATCCCCCCTGACTACAGACCTCAGAAGTTTTGCATTCTCATGCTAGTCTACTGGCAGCTTCAGCCATTCATGAAAATTCACATTTAAATGTTCCCAGTAGCTCCTGGAGGAAGCAGCTTCTGCTCCAGGTAAGGAGACCTTGACTCAGTTCTCAGGGTTTATGTCTCTAGATTTCAGGGAGCAGTTGGGCCTACAGCCTCAGTCTTCTGTTGGATCCAAGAAAGGTCCTGATTTCATATTGCTTGGCCTTCTGTTGCATTTTAAAGATAAGAGTGAAAGTTTCTAAAGTCTTTACATGCTGTAGTTGAAACCAGAATTACCATACGAGAGTTTAAATATTTCAGTGGAAGCTAAGCAATGTTTCTTACAAATTAAAATTTTGGTTTTTGATCACTTAGGCATATTTCAAGTGATCAGTAGCTATGTATGACAAGTGGCTATTGTATGGACATATAATAAAATATTTATCTCATCACAGAACTACTGGATTACAGAAATTCTCGAAAGACATGTGGCAACTAGAAGAGAAAAAATGGGTCAGTGTGAAGTTCATCTTGTAGGGTGGGGCTGTACATTTTTATCTCAGGTTCACCTTGTCACTAGATCAGAGAAAACTTCAGAGTAGTATATAACTAAAGAGTTGACTCATGATAATCTCTGGCATCATGATAAGAAATGATGTCTGCTTAATATTGACAATCAAACTAAAGCTGAAAGTCTGAATTGAGACCCAGGTATACAAAAAGAACCCCACTATGTGAAGACTTTTATGTTTTTATATCATTGGAAAAGCCAAATTAGAATTTTCTGACAGTGATTGTCATATGTGGATTTGAAACTGTTTTCATATCATGCAGTGTATTTTTCCTATCAGAACATTTAAAAGCTACTAGAATTTTAGATTTCACATGAGATTTTAAATGTGTAAAAAAAATTCCATATGTGGACATTGTGGTGCAGCAGGCCTGGGATGCCTGCATCCCTTACTGGAATGCTGGTGAGTTCCGTTTCCTCTTTTAAGCTGATTTCCTGCTAATGCAAACCTTGGAGGCAGTTGATTATAGCTTAATACTTAGTTCTTGACACCAACATGGGAGTCTCAGAGCTTTTGGCTCCCAGCTTTGACCTGGCCCATTCCTGACTGTTGCAGGCATCACCTGAGATATTACAGGGAGATATATTTCTGTCTCTTTCTCCCCAGTAAATAAATCTTTAAAAATCCTTAAAAAAATAACTTTCCACGGGCATACAGTGATTTGGCTCATGAATGTTTAGAAATTGATTTCCAAATCATAAAGCATAAAACCAAAACAAAAAGAAGGAAAAAAGGAAGGAAGAAAGGAAGAGTCAAGAGGAGAGGAAAGGAGAGAGATGAAACGCAATTCGCTTGCCTCAGATATACAGGGAATAAAAAGAAAGAAGAGATCATCTATATCCTCATTTTAAAGAATGGCATGGAAGTGACAGGCTTAATGGCTCAAACCTTCCAAGCAATTATGCTACCAGAACAGTTAAATATGATAATGTAACATTAGGCTGGAGAAGCATAGTAATGTTGGCATATTCTGTATATTGCCAGTTGTTCAAAATTTATCTTACTAGCATAATACAGCAATTTAAAATATCTTTTTATTTTGTTTTGAATAATTTTACACTTGGCCTTTTAAAATTCTTATATAACGCTCTGGGTTCCTTATAGGAACTATAAGATAATTGCTTTTAACAACCTTTTTCTTTTAATTGAAGTATAAAATAAAAGGTTTATTACTTTGTCTTTTTATTTTTTTGTTTTATTTTTATCAAGAAATAAGAGCCGACAACCCTGGAATGCCATTGACTGAAAAAAAAAAATTTCCTGTACTATGATGCTGGCGTTTCGGTGCAGTGGGTTAAGCCACTGCCTGCAGTACTAGCATTCCACATGGATATAGATTCAAGTCCTGGCTATTCCATCTCCAATCTCGCTCCCTGACATTGAGCCTAGGAAACAGCAGGGGATGGTCTAGTGGTTGAGTCCTTGCCACCCACAAGGAAGAGCAAGATGAAGCTCCTGGTTCCTGGCTTCAACCTGGCCCAGCCATGGCTGTTGCAGCCATTTGGGGAGTGAACCAGCAGATGGAAGATTTCTCTGTCCCAATCTCTCCCTCCCTTTCAAATAAAATTTAAATATTTAAAACAAATTTTACATGAAATTTGTTCCCTTTATATAAATAGAAAAGCAAAAAAATTAAAAATAAATAAAATAAAAATGTAATTGTTGTGCAGTAACAAGTACCTAATAAATATATGTCACACTAAACATTGCCATTAGTTCACTGCAAATGTAGACTTTGGTCTGCCTAAATGCTTCCATTGCTAAGGTTGAAAAATCTTAAAAATGTGAAATGATTATTTTAGATTATGAGTAGCAATGCAATTAAGAACCACAAGACTATTTCTAGGGCTAAAAATTATTGAATGTGATCCTCAATCTGTAACAAACAACTATGTTTTAAAGCTGAAGGTAAAAATGAAAGATTGCGAACATTATTCAATACCTGAACCAACCTGACAGCAGCTATCTGTAGAATTTAATAAAGTCAGAAATGAGGAAGTTTACAAGAAATATGAAGATCATAAGATCTCATCCGTCCTCTTATAGCATCACCAGGACAGGGAGAAATATAGAAATTACCAGTGCATCCACTGTTTATACAGCTTATACATGCAGGCTTCATTCATTCACTCACCAAATATTTATCAAGTACTTGTCATGGCCCAAGAACTATTCTAGACACTAGGAACACTACACAGAGCAAAACAGGCAAGGTTCCCTGTTGTCTTGTAGTTTACATTCTTATAGAAGCCATGTGCAATAAAAAAAAAATAAATAATGGATTAGTAACTTTTAACAGAATTACTAATGAAAATAAAGAGAAGAGTATGGAGTTTGGAGACGGCCAGGTAAAGGTGGGTGGCTGTACATTGAGATAGGTGGACCTCTTCAAGAAGATAACAGTGCAACAAAGACTGGAGAGAGGTGAGAGCGTTAGCCGTGGAGGTTTGGGAGACAAGGGTGTCTCCAGAGAGGAGCTGGTGCAATAGCAGAGCGTGGAGAAGCCTACCGCGCTCAAGCTGCTGCATGGAAGCCACTGTATCTCTAAGGAGTGAGATGTGGGAAGGGGAAGACACAGGGAAGTCACTGAAGTTGAAGACAGGATTTCCTGCTGAATTACTCTGTGAATGAGACAAGGAATGGAGTCTTTCACATACACCAAGACTATGCTGCGAGCAACTGACGGATAGGATTATCATCAAGTAAAATGGGGAGCAGATGTGGCAGAAGACCAGAAGTTTACTTTTTCATCCATTTCAAAATGAAGTTCAGACTGGATAATTTTTCGTTTGATGCATTTTTACTTATAAGATAGAGATGAGATATCCAAATGAAATATCAAGTAGGTGAGTCTACAGTTCTGAAGCGATCTGGTTTGCAGATAATTTTTTGTTCAAAGATTTTATGTATGTATATATTTAAAAGACACAGAGAGTCCATCTACTATTTAACTCCTCAAATGCTCACAACAGCAGGGCAGGGCCAGGACAAAACCAGGAGTCAGGAGCTACATCCAGGTCTGAAATGTGAGTGGCAGGGACCCACGTACTTGGACCATCATCTGCTGCCCTGTAGGCACATTAGGTGGAACTGGATTGGCGGCAGAGCAGCTGGAACTCAATCCCAGACATTTGTACGTGGGATACGGGTATCTCATGTGGTTAACCCACTGGTTAACCCACTGTCCCACAATACCTTCTCCTGGAGATGACTTTGGATTTTATAATTTTGCATGTATATGTAGAATAAAACAGAGTTTGAGCACCAGGTATTAATTTTTTGAACACTCAGACCTTGATTGTTTAAGGAAAATGAGAGTACTCAAGCAAGGGAGAGAAAAGAAATGACCAGAAAAGACAGACAAAATCTAAGAGAATATAGTGTACTGACCCAAGAGAAGAAAGTTTAAGCAAGAAGGAAGTAGTTGTGTAAACTTCACTAGTTAAGTTAAATAAAAATAAGCAAATGAAGTTTGAGATTTGACCAATGGATTTACCTTAGAGTTTTATGAAGTTTCAAGGGAGAGTGCACTATTAGATTTTTTAGAAAGGAATAGAATCAAAAAAGTTAAAAAAGTGAACATACAGACTAGTTCAGAGTTTAGCTGCACGGTGAAATATAGGAATGAATCAGTTATCTGGTAAGGCAGTAGAATCAAGAGAGGTTTGCCTGATTGCTTTAAAATGGGAGGTTTTTTTTTTTTTTTTTTTTTTTTTTTTTTTGTATTGCGATGGGAATAATCCTGTAGAAAAATAAATGATAATAGAAGGGAACACAGTATTCTTGTTTAGGCAGAAGTGATCAAATTTGTTGAACAAACCAAAGCACTGGCTTTCATGGGAATAAAGCTTTTCTGTGGTACCAAGCAGGAAGAATGTAAGAGTGTGGATGCTGATAAGGTTGAATAGAAGGCAGCGGGAGCTAGCTGACTTTTTCTTTACTTATAATGTCAGCAAGGAACATGCCCAGCAACTGGGGAAATGAATGAGTTTAAGGGAACTGGATGGTGTCCCATGAGGCCCCTGCAGAGACTTACTGAGTAGTAATTCTAAGCTGCTGATGGGAAATTCCATAATGTCTGTGAAAATTCTGATGAATATCAAACAAATAGGCTGATTTTAATTTTAGCTTCAATTGGGCTGTGCTGATGGCTTCAGTTGTATTTTTAAACTCATCCCCACTTACACATAGTAAAATATGCCATTGTCATAGAGAATAGCATTATTTGAGGATTCAATGTGACAGTCCAAATAAAACACTCAGCAAAGTTATAGGCACATAATAACTATTCAATGAATATAAGCTATAATTACAAGCTAAATGGACCAATTCATAGCGCTTATAATATAATCATTTCTCTTTTTTTTATTGGTAGGTATGAGATGAGTTTATTGTTTCTTGTGTTTTGTTTTTAATGCTTTGTTCGTTTTTTAATTCAAAATTAGAATTGCATTTTGTCTCTCATGAAAAGTAGTTTTATTGGCCAGTGCTGTGGCTCAATAGGCTAATCCTCCGCCTTGCGGCACCGACACACCGGGTTCTAGTCCCGGTCGGGGCGCTGGATTCTGTCCTGGTTGCCCCTCTTCCAGGCCAGCTCTCTGCTGTGGCCAGGGAGTGCAGTGGAGGATGGCCCAGGTGCTTGGGCCCTGCACCCCATGGGAGACCAGGAGAAGCACCTGGCTCCTGCCATCGGATCAGCGTGCCGGCCGCGGCAGCCATTGGAGGGTGATCCAACAGCAAAGGAAGACCTTTCTCTCTGTCTCTCTCTCTCACTGTCCACTCTGCACTCTGCCTGTCAAAAAAAAAAAAAAAAAAAGACGTTTTATTTACTGAATGTTTGAACAATCCTTTTAAATTTAAACAGTCTCTTCTTTAGTTGAAAAGGAATTATAAAATGCATAGGCATTATAAACAAGACTTTTTCTTATAGTCAAATCCTTTTTTTTTAAATTCTTGGTTCATGAAATTTTTGTCTTATGGTCTTTAAATTTGTTTATGATTTTGACTCATTAGGGGGAATTGAAATCAATATTTTTATTTTGTTGAGAAAGAGAATTAATTTCATATGGCAGAGATGAGAAAATACTTTCTGTCAACTAAATACATTTGGAACAAATGGGTGATTTTTTTTTTTTTGGTTAGCCTGTGAAAAGACTGTTTATTTCCACATGTAATCATAAGGCATGTAATTCTGACTTAATGAAATAAAAAAAAACCTGCAAAAAAATAAGACTCATTTGCATTTCAAACTAAATTGGATACTGAAAGATGCTTGTATTCTGATATGCACTGAAATGTCTAATGAAATTACAAAAACACATCACAGAGAAGGAAACGTGTGCAGAGGTAGCACAAGAAGCTCAAATTCACTTTGCCACTTGAAGCTTCTTTTATTTGTAAGTCACTGATGTGGAATCATGAAGGAATATTAAGTTTCCATCCAAATCGGATAGAGTAGCTAAGTTTCAAAGGAATTGAGTAAAAGGAGTTTACTGTGTTCGCTTGATGTTGTATTTTTGAAAGTTAAATGCTTTATTTGGCAAATGAAAAACCAAAGGCTGACTATGGCAGATGTTTAAATTAGCTTATAAATAAATTTTAAATATGTTTGATTATAATCATAAACTGAAAAGAAGCCACATTAATAAGTTGGAATCATGAACTACATTAAATCAAAATTTTTATTTCTTTCAAAAGTTTAGGCAATGAACTAGTTCAGATTACTACTGAACTATAAATCTGTTACATACATGCACACACTTACTCACATGTGCATACAGGTTTTTGAATAGGAATAAAATAAGAAAATAATATTGTTATTTAGAATCACTGCCTTATGGAATGAAGATAATGCCTTTTGTTTGATATCTGTTTTAGGTTAATAAAAGTCAATAAAGTATGTAATAAGGAGCAAAGAACCACTGTGCTTGAATTTGAAGGCAATATAATTTTCTAGTCACATGACACATTTGAAACTCCGGAGAATGGGAAAATTTGGGAATTATACTTTAGGTCATGTAGGAACAGAGAAAATTCTAGTGATCTAAAAAACTCTCACATTCCCTAACTTACTGTTTAAGCACATAACTGATCTGTATACTGTTTGTGTGACCATTTGTAGCTCACTCCATTTTTTTTCCAACTTTCCTCCATAAATCCCTCTTGTTTTAGCTTTAGTTTTACTGAAAGTGAAGCCTGAGCAAAGATGACAGGCAATAATTCAGGGGTGAGGAGCAAAGAATTCTAAGGAAAAGGAATGTAGAAGTGAGGAAGGAAAGAGTGGAAAGTGAACCGAGCGTTCATTACCAAACGGGTAGCTGCAACTGAAGAGTATGGCACATTCTGAGAACGTCTCAGAGAAGTTTGCCTGGTTGCTACTCCTCAGATATTAACCTTCCAGAACTCTGGGTTACTCACGCATGGGTCCTATGCGCAGTGCATACGAGAAGCATTAAGGCAATGAGCAGTTGGCACGTGCTCCAAGGACAGGTATCCTGTGGTTGCGTCTGCCACACTGTTAGAGGGCTGCGTGGAGCCAGTCACCTTACTGAAGCAGGGATCACAGTTCAAGGTGAGGCTCAGAGCTTAGTGAAGTGGGGTACCATAGTTGTCTGAGGTACTCTTCTTCTTCCTTGTGAAGTCTATACTCTTAACTCTGCCGATTTAGGCTCTCCAGCATTTTATTGTTGCCACTCTCCTCATCCTAAAATGATAGCTTTTTGAAAAGCTCATTTATTTATTTGAGACACATAAATACATGAAATAGCTCACTAAACAAATAAGCAGAGAGACAGAAAAAGAGAGAGGTCCCATCAACTGTTTCACTCCCCAAATGCCCACAATGGTCAAGGGAGCCAGGAACTCAATGCAGTTCAACTATTTGAGTCACTGCTGCCTCCTCCCTGGGTCTGCACTAGCAAGAAACTAGAATTGGGAGCCAGCGCCAGGAACTGAACCCAGGTACTCTGACAAACAGCACAGGCATCCTTGACAAGTGGCTTAAATTTTAGGCCAAATGCCCACACCCCAAGGTGACTTTTTAAATGTGTTTTTACTCATTTGAAATGCAGAGAGACATAGACAGACACAGGAAAAAGAGAGAAACAAATCTCCCAATCTCTGATTCACTCCTCAAATGCCCAGAACAGCTGGGCCTGGGCCAAACCGAGGCTAGGAGCCCAGAACTCAATCTGTGTCTCCCATATGGGTGGCAAGAACTCAACTACCTGAGGCATCACCAATGCTGCCCACTGTACACATGAGCAGAAAGTTGGAATTGAAAGTGGAATCAGGACTCAAACTCAAGCAGTCTGATATAAGGGTTCCCAGTCTTAACTGATTCGCCCTAAGCCAGCCCACACCAAGATGACTTTCATTTTATATGCATAGCCCTATTTTTCTAGACCCAGATATTAACAAATAGATCTTTTAAAAAGATTTATTTATTTATTTGAAAGGTGGAATTACGGAGGGAGAGAGAGAGAGAGAGAAAGAGAGGTCTTCCATCTGTTGGTCCACTCCCCAAATGGTCGCAATGGCCAGAGCTAGGCCAATCTGAAGCTGGAAGCCTGGAGCTTCCACCAGGTCTCCCAGGTGGGTGCAAGGACTTGGGCTGTCCTCTACTGCTTTCCCAGGCCACAACAGATAGAGGGATTGGAAGCAGAGCAGCTGAAACCCGATCCGGAGCCCATATGGGACGCTGGTGCTGCAAGTGGTGGCTTCACTGACTATGTCACAGCACCACCGCCAACAGAGCTGTCTATTGTTAAGTGCTTAAAATTTCCCGACAGCAACATCAGAGAGAACTCATGCAGCAGAACTTCGAATCCCTCTGCATCATTAAAGTGTTCCCAACAACTCAAAATATTCTCCATCTTGGGTTGCTCTGTTCATCCCAACCTTTACATTCAGCAAGCATCTGGAAATACCACCTTGAACCTGTCCTGAAACACTGAGGGAAATAAAGAATTTTTCTAATACTTAAATTTTTTTTTCAGTTAGCTAATATTTGACAATTTTTATGATAGAAAATATTGTCTTCTGGGACAGGTATTTGGCTTAATAGTTAGGAAACCATTTGAGAAGCTCATGTTCCAAATTGGAGTGACTGGGTTCAATATTTGCCTCTAGTTTGTGACTCCAGCTTCCTGCTAACATAGACCATGGGAGGCAGAAGGTGACTCTGCCACCCAAGAGAGAGACATGGATTGAGATCCTAGCTCAGCTTCAACCTGGGCCCAGCTTCAAGCCATCATAGGCATTCAGGGAGTGAACCAGCTGATGCAAGCTCTCTCTATATATATGTCTTTGTCTCTCTGTCTCTCTGTTTTTCTACCTCTCAAAATAAATAAATAAATATTTTAAAAAAAGTAATAATAAAGTCTCAAAACATCAATGTTTCATTGTGGGCAGCTATAAAAAATTACCATAGACTGGGGGCCTTAAATGACAGAAATTTACTGCTCAGTGTTCTAGAGACTGGGAGTTCCAGATCAGCTCTGTTTCTGGGAAGGTCCTCTTCCAGGTTGTATCTTCTCACAGCACAAAGAGAATCCTTTGGAATTTATTTAAAAAGGGCACTAATCCCATTGGTGAAGGCTCCACTTTCATAACCTGCTGACGTTCCAAAGTCTCCAGTTTCCACCTAACACTTTCATATCAAGAGTTAGCATTTCAACACATATTTTTTAGATTTATTTATTTACTTGAAAGGCGGAATTACAGGATGGTAGGGGCGGGCAAAGAGAGAGAGGAGAGGGAGGGAGAGAGAAAGTGAGATTACCCATCTGCTGGTTCATTCCACAAATGGCTGCAATGGCAGGGACTGCACCAAGCTGAAGTCAGGAGCCTGGAGTTCCATCCAAGTCGCCCCTATGCGTGGCAGGGACCCCAGCATTTGGGCCATTTTCTGCTGCCCTCTCAGGGGCTTTAACAGGGAGCTGGGTCAGGAGTGGAGCAGCCAGGACTCCAACTAGTGCTTATATGTGATGGTGGCATTGCAAGCAGTGGTTTAACCCACTGGACCAAAACACTGGCACTGAAATAAATTTTAAGAGGACACAAATATTCAGTGCATTGCCATCAAGATGAGCTAACTTGAATGAAAGATTTCCTTTAACAATTTCCTTGGGCACATTGCCCTGCACTAACATATGCATTTTCTCTCTTCATTTTATTCCTGCTAAAATACTTGCTAGTGATTGTGTTTGGGTCTGAATTTAATTTTAGGTGATTGTTTCATCTCTCTTATTGGAAAGTGTTGCTACATAACTAAGACATGTTTAACTTATAAGATACTCAACCCTTGTAATACTGTAACCTGTTTCTTGGATATAAGATGCTGAGTAGTGTGAGTTCCTACATCTTACTACCAATGTTTAAAAACTGCTGTCAAAAAGTGGAAACCTTATTGTTGAAAACAAAACTGAGGCCTGCACTGTGGCTCACTAGGCTAATCCTGCGCCTGCGGCACCGGCACTCCAGGTTCTAGTCCCCGTCAGGGCGCCAGATTCTGTCCCGGTTGCTCCTCTTCCACTCCAGCTCTCTACTGTGGCCCGGGAAGGCAGTGGAGGATGGTCCAAGTGCTTGGGCCCTACACCTGCATGGAAGACTGGGAGGAAGCACCTGGCTCCTGGCTTTGGATCAGCACAGAGCTGGGCCGTGGCGACCATTAGGGGAGTGAACCAACAGAAGGAAGACCTTTCTCTCTGTCTCTCTTTCACTGTCTATAACACTGTGGTGCAGCAGGTTAACATCCTGGCCTGAAGTGCCACCATCCCATATGGGTACCAGTTTGAGACCCAGCTGCTCCACTTCTGATCCAGATCTCTGTTTTGGCTTGAGAAAGCAGTAGAAGATGGCCCACGTGATTGGGCCCCTGCACCCACGTGGGAGGCCCGGAAGAGGCTCCTGTGTCCCGACATTGGATCAGCTCAGCTCCAGCCATTCCAGCCAATTAGGGAGTGAACCATAGGGTGGAAGACCTCTCTCTCTCTCTGCCTCTCTTCTCTCTGTGTAACTCTGACTTTCAAATAAATAAATCTAAAAAAAAAAAAAAAAAAAAAAAAAAACTGGCAGTGCTATGGCGAAGTGGGTTAACACCCTGGCCTAAGGCGCCGGCATCCCATATGGGCACCGGTTCGATACCCAGCTGCCCCACTTCTGATCCAGCTCTCTGTTATGGCCTGGGAAAGCAGTGGAGGATGGCCCAGATCCTTGGGCCCATACACCCACCTGGGAGACCTGGAGGAAGCTCCTGGCTCCTGGCTTCGGATTGGCTCAGCTCCGGCCATTGTGGTCATCTGGGAAGTGAACCATCAGATGGAATACCACCCTCTCTCTCCCTCTCTCTCTCTGCCTCTTTCAAATAAATAATTAAATCTTTAAAAAAAAAAAAAACTGGACAAACATTCAATGTTAAGGCTCAGTACTGACAACTCGCAGCAAACAAGTAGGCTTTTCATCAAAACCAAGGATTAAATCTCAGGGTCACATTGGTAAATTGCTCTAGCTGAGCAGTGTCAGCTGCTTTACTCTTAAAAAAAATAAAAGATTTATTTATTTATTTGAAAAGCAGTCACATGCATAAGAAGGAGACACAAAGAAAGATTTCCATCTGCTGGTTCACTCCCCATAAGGTAGCACTGGCTAGGACTGGGTGAGGCTGAAGCCAGGAACCTTGAACTCCATCCAGGTCTCCCATATGGGAGGCAGGGGCCCAAGTCCTTGGGTCATCTTCCACTGCTTCCTCAGGTGCATTAGCAGGGAGCTGTATCAGAAGTCGAGCAGCCTGGATTCTGACCAGCACCCAAATGGAATGCCAACGTAGCAGGTGGCGGCTTAAGCCACTGTGCCACAACACTGACCCCAGGTTTTACTCTTTATTAACATACTTTTATGGCTGTTTTTCAAAATGGTGCAGCTATTACCTCCAGAGACTTTTTTTCAATAAAAATATATTTAGAGGTAGAAAATCTAAGTTACAATTCCAGGGTCCAGACGTAAGTTCTGGTAGATTTTCAAGCAGTCTTGAGTATCTTGTTTTGTCAATATCATTTGTCCAAAAGGATTGATACCAAGGATAACTAAACTATTCGGGACATGCTCAAGCTGACTTGCCCCAAATGGTAGAGTTAGAAACATACCAGGGGATTCCAAGTCAATCCCATCAAGGTGGCATGTACCAATGCCATCTCACTAGTCCCAGTGATCAATTTCTGTTCATAATTGATCATAATGATAGGACTAAGAACCAAAGGGATCACATAAACAAGAATAGTGTCTGCAAATACTAGCTGATAGAATCAAAAAGGGAGAGAACGATCCAACATGGGAAGTGAGATACACAGCAGACTCATAGAATGGCAGATGTCCTAAACAGCACTCTGGCCTCAGAATCAGCCCTTAAGGCATGCGGATCTGGCTGAAAAGCCCCTGAGAATATTTCAGGCATGGAAAGCCAAGACACTCTGGAAAAGAAAAAAAAAAAAAAAAACCTAAATGAAAGATCTCTGCGAGTGAGATCCCAGTGGAAAGAACGGGTCATCAAAGAAGGAGGTACCTTTCTCTGAAGGGAGGAAAGAACTTCCACTTTGACCATGGTCTTGTCTAAATATGATCATAGTCGGTGAACTCAAGGGGCTTCCATAGCCTTGGCAACTCATGACAAGAGCCTAGGGAAATTACTCATGCCATGAACAAGAGTGTCCATTTGTTAAGTCAACAACAGGAGTCACTGTGCACTTACTCCTCATGTAGGATCTCTGTCCTTAGTGTGCTGTACATTGAGATTTAATGCTATAACTAGTACTCAAACAGTATTTTTCACTTTATGTTTCTGTGTGGGAGCAAACTGTTGAAATCTTTACTTAATGTATGCTAAACTGATCTTCTGTATATAAAAAGAATCGAAAATGAATCTTGATGTGAATGGAAGGGGAGAGGGACTGGGAAAGGGGAGGGTTGCGGGTGGGAAGGACATTGGGGGGGGCATTGTAATCCATAAGCTGTACTTTGGAAATTTATATTCATTAAATAAAAGTTAAAAAAAAAAGAAATATATGAAACTTGAATAAATTAAATAAAATTTTAAAAAAATTAATATAGGGACACAATTCTCATTCTTGAAGAGAGAACTATACACTTGAAGGATGTAAGACAGCCGTGTGCGAACATTTACTTAACATGTAATTAGATGTGAAGTTTCCAAGCACCATCAACATATTCAAAAAGCGCTGAGAGGGGAAAAAGTTTTGAAGTTAAAATGGTTGCTTTTAAGAATTTTGGGGAGGACTTATAGAACACAGAAAGTTTGGATTTTGATTGCTGGAGAGGGGAGGAAATATAGCTTTGTGGAGATTGATACATGACCAGTTGCACGCTGTACACTGTTTATGCAATTGCAATGACATTGTCCCATTTCCTTCTATTTCTCTCTACTGTTTTTTCTCCAAGTATTTGAGGTCTGGCTTCTACTTATTCAAGCTTTGCCCTAAATATCCCTATAAAATCTTATTTATGTAGGCACCTTCTAGTACTATGCTTTATTTTACTTCATTCAAAGAATTTGCCCTGATACTCTGTTATTTCCTTGTCTTTCTTGTATTGCCTGTCATCCTCTGCTAAAAGGTTAGGAATTTGTTTGTTTCCTTTACCTGCTGTCTCAAATGAAATAGTAGTCAAGACAAAATTGGTACCCAATCATATTTGCTGAGTAAATGGATGAATCTACGACATGGAATCATATGACCTTGCCTCTTCCTTGGCTAGAGCTGAGGATTGAACCTGTTCTTTGCCCAGTACTTGTGTTCACTGGTTCCTCTTCTTGTCTAATTAAAGTCTATTCAATAAAAAGAAAATTTCATAAAATATTCTTCCATCTATCAAGGCATGAACTTGGAAAGATGAAACATCTAATCTTTTATATTTACATTATTATAATTTAACATATATTACGGACATTTAAAAGAAAGTAGTGAGTAATTTTATTGATTATTGCTTTTTAAAAAAGAAATATGAACCTATATTCTGTGATATGCTTTTACACTTCATCATTATGCTTTCACACTTCATCATTATGCTTTCATTTGGAACCAGAGAGAAAACTTATATAAAGAACATAAATGTTAGAGAGGTTGATGGAGACAGAAATAAATAAGCAAACATAGGATGAATTCAGTTTTGAAGTGATCTTTGAATAATAGGAACCCACGGAATCTTTTTAATTCATATCAGTCCTAAAGTCCTGAACAACTGACATAGCAAACATGCCAAGACACCTTGAAATTCAGTGCAAAACATTTCATATAGTATATGCATTTTTCCCCTGACCAGCATTCTTTTATTCCAAAAAAGAGTAATTGACTACAAAATGTTTAAGGATTTAGACTAAATATTGTTGTGGACTAATTGTATTATCATGTCAATCATGACTTTGTCTTAACAATGAGGAGTTAGAGTAGGGAAGACTTTCCTGGGGCTGGACTCAGAAAATGTCCTTGACTCTTTCAGGAATTATTACAAGCTAAAGGAATGCTCTTTGGCTCCCAATTCCCTGACACTACAGTTTAGGATATAAATCTTAGAGCTCATCAAAGAGAAAGAAACGTTGGCTCTCCAAGGCACTGACCCCATCCCCTGGTTCTCCTTCGCAGCTGGTACATTCAGCTCTGCTTTATTAAATGAAAGCAAGGCATTGTATAAGGGACTTCATAAAGTTCTTGGAAAATGGAATTACATAGTTTTATTTCAAGAAGATTTTGAGATCCATGCATAGGTTTGTCATGAAGTGCATTTCCACGAACTTACGGGAGAATCCCTTACGGTTGAATTTTCTTGCTCTCTCTCTTACCTTTTGTCTCAACTAAATATAACCCCAATAGTACATTGTCTGCTAAGTTATATTTAAGAAATATGATCACTTTGAAAGAAGTAGTGAAAAATGAATGGTCTAGGTGCTAAATATAAAAATTCATTCATCAAATATGGTACCTACACTGTGGCTAGCTATGACATTTATACACAGATGTCATGAGATACCTAGTTTAAGGTAGATTTAACTGGCTTGCAAAGATGAAATGTGTAATTTGTTTTTTAAATCTACTATGGCCCTCTAATTGATTTATCAGATATCCAAAAGGAAAAAAAAAAGGCTCACATCATGCTTTAAAGTAATTGATGCTTTCAGCTAGGAGTTGCAAATTTTCTCCATTGTGGACCACATAATAAGTATATTAGACTTTGCACATGCTACAGTCTATAATGATTTATTTTAGATATTAACTTGACAGAATTCAGGAATATTCAGAACAATGGGAAAGCAATATTTTTGAATATTTCTGTGAAGGTGTTTTCAGAAGAGACAGGCACTTAGATTGGTGGAATGTGTAAGGAAGATTCTCTTTCACGCTTTACACTTACTGAGGGCCTGGATAGAACGAGAATGCAGAGGGAAGAATTCTCACCCCACCTCCCCACCTCCCCACCTTTATCCGGCCGTCACTCTGCCTCTAGGTCTGCAACATTCACCTTTTCCTGCTCTTGAGCATCAGAACTCCATGCGCTCAGAAATGTAGTCTGCTTGACTCAACATAAGACTTGAAACCGTCTCCATTGTCTACCAACTAACAATCATTAAGAAAGGAGAAGCTAAGTCTAGACTTTGAATGATGCCATCATCTTTAGAATTATTTATGAATTTCAGTTCCTCACTTGACTAACTATTGAACTGAAACATAAACGGAAATAATGTGAACTACGTGTCCAGGGGTCTCTTATGTCTATCAGTATGGTAAATAATTTAAATATAATATTCACAGTGAAACAGCATACATTTCTCTTTTCATTCTTGCATGTGATTTGGTTTTTAACTATATTTGCCTCAAAATAGCATCTACCATTAGCAATTCATGGAATCACGTAGTGAAAAAATATATTCTTTTTTGTTTAGGATTCCACTTATGTTTGAATTTCACAGTTACCATCTAACAATAACAAAGAAAAACTCTGTTTGCAGTTTTGCTCACTTCATTTCTAATTGATCTGAATCTTATTTTATTTACAAAAAAGGAGCAGAAACACCATTCTATCAATCCATTGCAATTGTTAAGGTTGAGAATTTCCAGATGTTGGGAGATTAAGTATTGTTATCCCATATTAAATATGACCATAGACGTGTCTTTTCCACTTCAAGGAAAGAAAGAAAAAGAAGCTATAAGGATAGACAGTTCACTTGAACATTTCTTCATCCATTGCACTTATATTAACTTGTTTAACAGAATTTACGCCTCTCATGTACTAGAAATTGTGCTATATATATACAAAGAATATAAATTAAGTTTGATTCATGCCTCTATGTCGCTTATTTTCCAACAGAGGAGGAACACAGGCAAATCCATTATAATCACATTGTAATTCAGAAGCTGGGTCAAAAAGATGTACAGCAGCTATGGGAGCACAGAACAGGAACTCCTTCTCATGAAGATACCATTTTTAAAGGTGTCTTATTCAACAGGATTTTTGTTTTTCTTATCACTTCTTTTTTTGTTTGTGAGTTCTATAAGGGAGCTTGTATTCAGTGCAATGTCCACTTGTAACATTGTCACATGAACACATAGAATTTAAAAATATTTATTAAGCATTTGTTGCTTGCAAAACTTTGAGTAAGTTGGTTTCTTGGCTGAAAAACAAGTGTAATTTCAGTATACAAGGACAATGACAGTTAAGAAAATGACAGTGAGTGAAAAATTACTTACTCCTGAAGAGAGCACCTGAAAAATATGTTTCCTGAAACTGAAGGTCAAAGAAGGGTGAAAAACATCAGAGAAAATGAGTTTCTTAATCTCAGGGGGCCAGATTTGCCTAGTGAGTATATAGCATATGACAAAATAATTGCCCAGTAATTACTCTAGAAGATGGAACAATATCAAATTAAAATGGAGCAAATTGCCTTTTGCATATGGCCAATGACTGTAATGACACATTCACACTGAAAAACAACACTTTCTTTTTGTCAGAAGTGACCTATTGCTGGATGGTTAAGTGACTAGGTTATTCTAGGTCAAATCTCCTGGATCCCTATCTCTCAGAGGAAATACACAATTTATTGCGGCTACTGCTATATGTGATAATTTCATATTCAACAATGAAAAGTATATACGTCTTAAGCAATACATAAGTATTTTTTAAAGCTTTATTTATTTGACGAACAGAGATCTACCATCTGCAGTTTTATTCCCCCAAATACCACCACAGCCAAGGCTGGGCCAGACTAAAGCCAGCAGCCAGGAACTCCATCCAGGTCTTCCACTAGGTGAAAGGAGTCACCACCTGCTGCCTCCCAGGGTGTTCTTTAACGGGAAGCTGGAATCAAGCATGGAGCCTGAACTTGAACCCAGGCATTCTGACACGGTGCAAGTGTCCCAGGCAGCACCTTAACTGCTGTGCCAAGTGCTTGCTTTGCAGGGGTATTTTAAACAACTTCTAGAGTTTGTATTTACTGAGTGACTCCTATGGGCCAGAGATTGCCCTGCATAATTTATATGTTTAAGTTCATTTTACATGTACAAATATAGCAGGTGGGTACTCATCTGATATTTTTGGATGAATAACAAACTTGATGCTGAGGATGCTGCCTCAAAGCTTCACTGAAAGAGTAAGATCCAATATTTGAAACCCGGCATGCTTAGTTGACAGTGAGTGCTGTCAGTGATAGAATGATGTGTTGTGAGCCCCCATAGTCCTCAAACCAGTTGATGGGGACAGAGAGGAGGAGGGATGGTAGTGTGGGTGAGAGGTTGGATATGGTGGGAAAAATAACTATATTCCTAAAGTTACACTTAGGAAATTCACATTAGTTAAATAAAAGCTTTCTTTGGGAAAAATAATTAAAAATAATTATACAAAGTAAAAAAATAAAATAAAGTAATGCCTTTAACAAAAGAACAGTATCTACATTATACAATGACCAGATGTGACAAACAGCTCTTACAGGTGGAAGTGTATCCAGGATATCAATTTTCTTTGTTATTTAATATGATTTCAGAAATTCTAAGCCAAAAACTAATGTTTTACTTATTAAAAATTATAAATAAAAACTTACCTACAAAGCCTATGCATATATAACTCAAAGACTCAATAAACTCAGCACAAAATTATTAAAATTAATTCTATTCAGTGGTTCAGTAGAACATAAGACTACAAAATCATTAGTTTTTCTCTATTTATAAAATAATCAGGAGATATGAGAGATATTTTCCATTAACAGGAACATGAACAATTAAAAATGAAATGGCTCAGAAAAAAAAAAGGTTCATGGGTGAAAAAAACACTAATCTATGGTAAGTACAACTTTAATACCATGTTTTCATTAAGAGGAACTATTTTTTGTGTGCCTTTTTTAAAAAGCATTTATTTATTTATTTATTTTAAAGGTAGAAAAACAGAGAGGGAGAGAGACAGAAAGAGAGAGAGAGAGAGAGACACGTTCCATTCACTGGCTCACTCCCCAAGTGCCCACAACAGGTGGGGCTGGGCCAAGCAGAAGCAAGGAACCAGGAACTCCATCCAGGTCTCTCACATGGGTGACAAGGACACACGTACTTGGGTCATCATTTGCTGGCTTGTCGGATACATTAGCTGGAACCAAGATCAGAAGCAGAATACTCAGGATTCAAGCTGGCACTGCACTGTAGGATGTGGGCATACCAGGTGGGGGCCTACCCTGTTGCACCACAACAACTCCCTTTAGAATTTCATTTTTTAAAAACTCATTTAAATATCCATAGATACATAGAACTATTAGTTCACAATATTAACTCCAGATTTTCAAGGGTGGATTTCACAAGAGTAATTCAATAGTTATGTTATTGAATAAACAAATTGTATACTACTGATTAAAAGAATAGCACACTAATGTTACTAATCTTTAGTTGTGTGGTTGATTGTAAGTATAAATACAAAATGATGCAATGTGGAAATAAGATATATAAAATTTAATATTTTTGGTAGACCCAAACATCAAAGCAAAATCAACGGATTATTTACTAAAATCCTTGAAACAAATGGGAAGCTGAAGGGCTATTATTATTGATAAATATGATTGTTAAAAAGTTTCTTCACTACAAAAAGTTAACTGGGAAAAGCAATTTTAGGAATAGACAAAGGACAATATATTTATAAATAAATATGGAGTAACAAATATAAGCTTACTTCAGAAGTAATCAGTGAGTTAGACAGAAGCATTAAAAATCATATGCTTAACAAATATAAAAAGGGAACATACATCTTAAAAATTAATATTCAGTCTAGAATCTGAGAGAGAAGCCATTTCCTTTTCTAAGGAAAGATAATCATTTTATACCTTTTTATAACGACATATATCATTAAAATTATTCATGATTCTTCACCAGTTTCCCCCTTCTATAAATTAATTCTGAGATCATCAAAAATATAAATTCTTATATAAGTTTCATTTTATTATAATATTTATACTAGAAAAAATTAAAATGATCTTTATAACTGATAATCAGTGAATTACTAAATTAGTCATAGGATAGTCATACAATGAAATGTTATGCAGGCCAGCGCCGCGGTTTAATAGGCTAATCCTCTGCCTGCAGCACCGGCACCCCGGGTTCTAATCCCGGTCAGGGCGCCGGATTCTGTCGCGGTCGCTCCTCTTCCTGTCCAGCTCTCTGCAGTGGCCCAGGAAGGCAGTGGAGGATGACCCAAGTGCCTGGGCCCTGCACCGGCATGGGAGACCAAGAGGAAGCACCTGGCTCCTGGTTTTGGCCGGTGCCCCGACCGGGACTAGAACCCGGGATGCCAGCACCACAGGCGGAGGATTAGCCTAGTGAGCCGCAGTGCCAGTCGGTTCTCTCTCTCTCTCTCTCTCTCTCTCTCTCTCTCTCTTTCTAAATAGCATACACAGTTGGTAGCGGAAACTAGTTTAAGTAAATAGTCTGGAAAATCAGATATATCTATTAAATAGAGGCTGGAAACATGCAGAAATGACTTTCTATGAATTACAACATAGACTGCTTTGATATATGTATATTTTCAGAATTGTGTGCAATAAACATTAAACTAATTCAGAAGATCATATTATCTTATCAGACTCACTTTAGTCTGCGATTTTGCCCAGCGTCAAGGTTTACCAACAGCTTAAGGAGACATTCAATGAAGAGATAGCAGAAGTCTGAAACATCCCATTGTATCGTCTTCAGCTCTCCTTCTCCCATTGGACACATAGTCTCTGGTCTGGAATAATAGAAGTTTCCACGAACACAGCAGCAAGTATTATAAACATCTCCATTATTAAAAAGATGAATTAATTTATTTGAAAGACCAAGCAATAGAGCTGGAGACATAGAAGAGACAACTTCATCCATTCATCCATGCCCTAAGTGGCCACAGCAGCTGAGTTTGAACCAGGTTGCAGCCAGGAACTATGAATTGCATCCTGGTTTCCTAGATGGGTGGCAGGAACCTAAATACTTGAGCCATCTTCTGCTGCCTTTCCAGGTGCAGTGTCAGGAAGCTGGATGGGAACTGGAGCAGGCAGCACATGATCCAACACTCCAGTATGTTATGGCGGTGTCGCAAGTGGCACTTTAAGCTGTTCCACCACAATATCAGTCCCAACATCTCTATTTTATACTTCAGATTGTTGTATTGCATATGTGACATTCTGTAGGGAGTCATCCCTCATACATCTTTAATGTTATGAATATTTAATAAACAATCCTAAACCAAGAACTTTTTTCTCAAAGTATTTCTTAAATAAGATTATCTTTTCAGGAAATATTAGTTTATTAGCCTCAAGGTCAAGTGATTGCATTTACAGAGATTAGGTCATCAGCCATCCTGCTCCCCACTTCCCAAACGCATCATCCTAGTACTCAAATGAAATTATAGGCTAACTTATCTAACACATTTCTCCTCAACATTAATTTTTGCAATATCTTATTTTTATTACCTATTTATTTTCATGTTATTTGAAAGGCAGAGAGACAGAGACAAATGGAGATAGATTGTCCATCAGCTGGTTCACTCTCCAAATGCCTATGATAGCCAGAGCTGTGCCAGGCTAAAGCCAAGAACTCATTCCAGGTCTCCCATATGGGTGGCAGGGACCCCACAGAGCCATCTCCTGCTGCCCCCCAGGGTGCCCATCAGCAGCAAGCTGGAACTGGGGGTGAAGCCAGGACAGAAGCCCAGACACTCAGATATGGGATGTGGGTATCCCAAACAGTGTCTGGACTGCTATACCAAACATCTGCTTCAAACTTTTTTCAAAGATTTATGCAGAGGGGAGAGAGAAGAATGTTCCATCCACTGGTTCATTCCACAAATGGCCACAACAGTCTGGGGTCATCAAGGAAGAAACTAGGAGCTCAGACTCCATCCCTGTCTCAGATGTGCATGGTAGGGGTCCAAGTACTTAGGTCATCTGCTTTCCCAGGCACGTCGGCAGGGAGCTAGATCAGAGCTGAACAGCCAGGACTCAAGCAGCCGCTCTGAAGTGGGATTGTAGACGGCAGCTTAACCCACTGCACTACAATGCCAGCACTCTCAAATTTTTCAAGAGAGATATATTTAAAAAAAAAAAAAAAAAAAAGCACTCAAGCCCCAGTGCTTATTATGAATTGGAGGAAAGCAAGGTCCATATCAGTTATAACCATGGTGCATGACAATAAGTTCTATAAGCCTAAACAAAGTGACAAGAGGATACAGAAAGGGGCTGATATTTAATAAATATTATAGCATTTCAATTGACTAATATAATAATTAGTTAGATTTAGGATTAAGGCAATTGAAGAAATACTGATCTTCAGTGGGAGTCTTGGGCAGGTATGTGGGTTTTTTGTTTCAAAACAGAGAAGCAGTGTTTGGGAGGGTGGGAGAAAGATAAGAGAACTGTGATTTTATCTAAATTATGATAGAAAATAACCAGCAAAATGGAAGATGCTGGAAATGCAGGATGGTGGATGACATTAATCACTTTACTCATTGACATTTCAGAGTTTGACGGGGAGGGGATCAGTCTGGGAGACTACGACAAATGCCTTTTCCACTGTGGTGGCAGGAAAGGAAACAAAACTGTTCTTTAATGCCTCCATTTTCTCCATTATGTCAAAAAATGGCACTTTATTCTGAATACTTAATGACTTGATCAACTGCGTAATCAAAAGACTTGATTAGGAATGACACCAGAGTAAGAGATTGAGAGGACCCTTGAAATGTTCCATTCTGGCTATGGAGAAAGAAGTCAGTAGAGCAAAATACTTGATACTGGAAAAGTTCTCCCCTCCAAAAATTGTGGCATTTACATCTCCCTGATTAATGGTTTCTCACCCAGATATTTTTATTCTTAATTCTATCTTTCTACCTTTTTTCTAATAATACCATTTTCTTTTAAGGGTGTTAATCAGTTCATTTTCAGATTACTCAGCAGCAAGTTGATTAAGTTTTTTTATGTAAAGACTTTAGTTACACTTTTACCACGCTATTTCTCAGGCTGTTGATTTCTGGTGGCTCATTCTTTCTATTTTAGTTCTTACTCGTTTGTTCTCTTATTGTAAATTTAGCTTGCACTTTCAGGAGCTCCTCATTAACTACAGTGATGTGTTTTATTTAATCCCAGTAAAGCTGGCGCTAATTAGTTTCACACCAGTTCAAGAGATGATCAGCCTGCAAAATTTGACCTGATCCAGAAACTGTTGCCATGGCAATGCCCTGTCTAATACTGTATTTCCCTCTGTAGGTAGATGGTCTTTTGTTTACTCCATCAGCTTCTTCCTAGTATCTGTTGTCATCCTTTGATATGCACAATAGAGTTTATTTTGTAACTGTATTATTCAGAGTTCTCTAGAAAAACAGACCCAATAGGAAAGAGATGCTTTTTATACATAGAATTTCTATATAACAAGATGTATACAGAGAAAGATATTTATCTTAAGATATATATGTATATATAGGCAGAGATTTATTATATGATAATGGCATATATGGCTATGGAGGCTCAGAGATCCCATAACCTACCATCTGCAAATCGGAGACCCAGGAAAGCCAGTGGTATATGTTCAAGGCCTGAGAGTAAAGAGCCAGTGATGTAGATTCCAGACCAGGAATGAAGGCCTGGGAGCAAAGGGCATGCAGGCACAAGATAAATATTCTAGCCCAACTATGCAGGATGAGGATCAGGCCCTCAGTGGGCTGAGTGATGCCAACCCACACTGAGGAAGTCCAGCAATTCTCAGATACACCCAAAAAAATAATACTTCAGCATCTGTCTGGGCATCCTGTGGGCAGTCAAGCTGACACGTCAAATAAACAATCACAAGCTGAAAGATGCAGAATTTTATATTAGGGAAAAGGGTGTAAGAAAGAACCAAATAGGATAGGGCAGTTGTTTCCTCTGGCTTCACCACCTTGCTCTGTAAACTGGACTAAATTTCTCTTGTTAACATATAAAAGCCTGGATAACAGGGGACATGCTCTGAGAGAGATGCTATCAATGTCTCAGCAAATTCAAAGCTGCTGGAGTCAGTGCCAAAGCTCGATGGAAATAACCAGTTTTCCAACTGCAACATGAACTCAGAAGCTCTGGCAACTAAAACGTTATAGGTCAGGGAAGAGCTGCATGTGTAATTCTAGGCGCACACATTGAATGGATAGGAGCAATATTGAGGGCATGTCAAGTGCATTTTCAGATCAGTGATAGCTAAATAATAAAGGACAAGATAGGGTGGGTAGTGACTGTGCCTTCCAGAGAGGTTTGAGGTCCATATAGAATTCTTGATCTCTCACAAAAACAATTGGGAGACACTGAAGAGAAATTCCCTGTGGTAAACCCAATGAAGAATCAAACTTTCATAATATAGCATTAAAAGTGTATGACCTGGGGACAGATGTTAGGGCACCGTGGGTGAAGCCACAGCTTGGGATGGCAGTATTGCCTATCACAATACCTGGGATTGGTCCTACCTCTGCTTCTAATCCAGCTTCACACTAATGCACACCTTGGGAGGCAGAAGATAATGCCTCAAGTATTTGGGTCCTTACCAACTTTGTGGAAAACCTGGTTCCTAGATCCCAACTTTAGCTTCTCCCATCCCAGGCTGTTGTAAGCATTTGAGGAGTGAACCAGCCAATAAAAGATATATCTTTCTTTGGGCCGGTGCTGTGGTGCAGTGGGTTAAAGCCCTGGCCTGAAGCGCAGGCATCCCATATAGGGGCTGGTTCTATTCCCGGCTGCTCCTTTTCCAATCCAGCTCTCTGCTGTGGCCTGGGAAAGCAGTAGAAGATGACCCAAGTCCTTGGGCCCCTGCACCCACATGGGAGACCTAGAAGAAGCTCCTGGCTCCTGGCTTTGGATCAGCACAGCTCCAGCTGTTACAGCCATCTGGGAAGTGAACTAGTGGATGGAAGACCTCTCTCTCTGTCTCTACCTCTCTCTGTAACTCTTTCATATAAAATAAATCATTAAAAAAATATATCTCTTTCTGTCTTTCTCTCCCCCCCTCAAAAAATAAAAATAAATACTTCGAAACAAGTAAAAGCATATGACCTTATAAAGTAGTCTTGTGAGATCCACAGGATTTAAAACAAAAAAAAAATGTATAGGGGAAACTCTTTATTCTTTTTAAACATAATGGTTAAAATAAATACTAGCAAATCCTGGTAAAGCTAGACTACTTGCCTACTCAAATTGTCTTTCTATATTCTTGCAGGCAGGGGGAGAATTACCTAAAATGTTTAGTACTCTAACCTCATTGTCCCTGGTTGTTGGTTTCCAGAGGAAAGCAGAGAGGAAAGTGTTGGTGAATTTTGTCTGTTCAAGTGAACAATGGGCCGGCGCCACGGCTCACTAGGCTAATCCTCCACCTTGCGGCGCCGGCACACCGGATTCTAGTCCTGGTCGGGGCGCCGGATTCTATCCCGGTTGCCCCTCTTCCAGGCCAGCTCTCTGCTGTGGCCAGGGAGTGCAGTGGAGGATGGCCCAAGTGCTTGGGCCCTGCACCCCATGGGAGACCAGGATAAGTATCTGGCTCCTGGCTTCGGATCAGCGTGGTGCGCCGGCCACAGTGCACCGGCCACGGCGGCCATTGGAGGGTGAACCAATGGCAAAGGAAGACCGTTCTCTCTGTCTCTCTCTCTCACTGTCCACTCTGCCTGTCCAAAAAAAAAAAAAAAAAAAAATGAACAATGGCTTCAGAGTGATTTGTGTAATAGCTTCAGTTTTCATTCATATAATCCATAGAAGTCTTTGCTATTTTAAGTTGGAATTTCAATTCTCACCATGTATTTTTTCTTTTTTGAAAGTTAGAGTTACACAGAGAGAGAAGGAGAGAGAGAGAGAGAGAGAGATCAAATTGGTAAAATCTGTATGAAAGTCTTAGTTTGCCACCTTGAGCACCATAAACAATCAGTAATTCTGAACACTTTGCTCACATCAAGAATATGCCAGGTGTGATTTGAGCCCTATGGAAAGAAATATCAATAAGAACACCTTTCTCTGCTTTATAAGTCTAGTTATAGTTGAATAGAAATGAAAACATTAACAAAATATTCATGAATAAAGATGAACTTTCTACTGAGGCGAATGTGCAAATAAAACACGTGATACTACAAAACATATATTTAGGGTTTTTCATGTAGTATACTGGGGGGAGGTTGAGAGCTTATCGGGAATCTTTCCATAAGCAACTACCAGTAGAACTTAAAGGTAAAAAAGGGAAAAGAGTAAATCAGCAAGGGGAGGAGAGAAACCAATCCAGGGGAAGGGAAGTGCCAGTGCAGGGACAAGTGAGGCAATGCAGAGAGTGTTAAAGAGGCCTGCACTGAAACTGGAGGCAGAGCCAGCATCCCCAGTATACAGGGCTGCTACAGACACAATTAGAGGTCTCGTGTTTGGGTTAGTGATTAACATGGTCATGTCCTATACCAGAGTATCTGGGTCTGAGTCCTGGCTCCTCTCATAAACCCAGCTTCCTGATAATGCAAACCCTGGGAGGCAGCAATGATGGCCTCAGTGAATGGATCACTGCCATCCACATGAGAGACTGGCGCTTGGCTTCAGCCTGCCCCAGCCCAGACTATTGTAGGGAAGGCATTGTGGATACAAGCACTGCCCCCACCACTGCATCTCAAATAATAATTTAAAATGCATTAGGATTTTTTTAACTTTTATTTAATAAATATAAATTTCCAAAGTACAGCTTTTAGATTACAGTGGCTTCCCCCCCATAACTTCCCTCCTACCTGCAACCCTCCTATCTCTCACTCCTTCTCCCATTCCATTCACATCAAGATTCATTTTCAATTATCTTTATATACAGAAGATCAATTTAGTATATATTAAGTAAAGATTTCATCAGCTTGCACCCTCACAGACCCACAAAGTATAAAGTACTGTTTGAGTACTAGTTATAGCATTAATTCACATAGTACAACACATTAAGGACAGAGATCCTATGTGGGAATTAAGTGCACAGTGACTCCTGTTGTTAACTTAACAATTGACACTCTTGTTTATGGCATCAGTAATCACCCGAGGCTCTTGTCATGAGTTTCCAAAGCTTTGGAAGCCTTTTGAGTTCACCAACTCCGATTTTATTTAGACAAGGTCATAGTCAAAGTGGAAGTTCTCTCCTCCCTTCAGAGAAAGGTACCGCTTCTTTGATGGCCTGTTCTTTCCACTGGAATCTCACTTGCAGAGATCTTTCATTTAGGTTTTTTTGTTTGTTTATTTTGTTTTTTGTTTTTGTTTTTGTTTTGTTTTGTTTTGTTTTGCCAGAGTGTCTTGGCTTTCCATGCCTAAAATACTCTCATAGGCTCTTCAGCCAGATCCAAATGCCCTAAGGGCTCATTCTGAGGCCAGAGTGCTGTTTAGGACGTCTGCCATTCTATGAGTTTGCTGTGTATCCTGCTTCCCATGTTGGCTCCTTCTCTCTTTTTTGATTCTATCAGTTAGTATTAGCAGACACTAGTCTTGTTTATGTGATCCCTTTGACTCTTAATCCTATCATTATGATCAATTGTGAACTGAAATTGCTCACTTGGACTAGTGAGATGGCATTTGTACATGCCACCTTGTTGGGATTGAATTGGAATCCGTTGGCAGGATTCTTAAATTTTATCTTAAAGCAGTTATAATTTGTTATGTCCTTGGAGAGAGGAATAATTTGTGATCACTCTACTGCAGACATTTTTGAATTTTATTAAACATCAGAACTGCTTGAAGGGGTCTCTAAAACCTATTGTTATGCCCCACCTTATAGTTTCTGATTCTGTGTACCTAGGTTAGCGTGCAAGAATTTGCATTTTTAATAGCATTCCAACAGCAGAGGCAGGAAAGGGGATGATCTATTTTGTGCATATCACAAATGGTCATAGCCAGTATCCTTAGAATAAAAGACAGTTTACCAAGAAAAGAGCATAACATATTTATTTCATCATAATTTTATGTGACATGAAAGCTTTCGGAAGACCCAAAGATCCAGGGTGTACTATCGAGTTTTTATGCTTAGGTTCAATGAAAGATGGACAGCAGTGTAGAAACGTGATTAGACAAAAATGATATGATCTAATGCTCATACTACTGAGTGGGGAAGATTCAGCAACTCCTTTCCATTAAGAATCTTTTTTTTTAACTTTTATTTAATGAATATAAATTTCCAAAGTACGATTTATGGATTACAATGGCTTCCCCCACATACCGTACCTCCCACCCACTACCCTCCCCTTTCCCACTCCCTCTCCCCTTCCATTCACATCAAGATTCATTTTCAATTATCTTAATATACAGAAGATCAGCTTAGTATACATTAAGTAAGGATTTCAACAGTTTGCTCCCACACAGAAACATAAAGTGAAAAATAATAGATGATTTTTTTTTAAATGATGATGAAATCAGATCAGACCTATTGTCATGTTTAATCCCAGTGAGAGTCAAGTTGGAAGTTGATAATTTCTTTTTTTTTTTTTTTTTTTTTACAGAGGATCAGTTTAGTATACATTAAGTAAAGATTTCAACAGTTTGCACCCCCATAGAAACACAAAGTGAAATATATTGTTTGAGTACTCGTTATAGCATTAAATCTCAATACACAGCACATTAAGGACAGAGATCCTACATGAGGAGTAAGTGCACCGTGACTCCTGTTGTTGACTTTACCAATTGACACTCCTGTCTATGGCATCAGTAGTCTCCCTATGCTCCGGTCATGAGTTTCCAAGGCTATGGAAGCCCCTTGAGTTCTCCGACTCTTATCTTGTTTAGACAAGGTCATAGTCAAAGTGGAGGTTCTCTCCTCCCTTCAGAGAAAGGTACCTCCTTCTTTGAAGACCTGTTCTTTCCACTGGGATCTCACTCGCAGAGATCTTTTGCCAGAGTGTCTTGGCTTTCCATGCCTGAAATACTCTCATGGGCTTTTCAGCCAGATCCGAATGCCTTTAGGGCTGATTCTGTGGCCAGAGTGCTATTTAGGATATCTGCCATTCTATGAGTCTGCTGAGTATCTCACTTCCCATGTTGGATCACTCTCCCCTTTATTTATTCCATCGGTTAGTGTTAGCAGGTACTAGACTTGTTTATGTGTTCCCTTTGACTCTTAGTCCTTTCATTATGATCAATTGTGAACTGAAATTGATCACTTGGAATAGTGAGATGGCATTGGTACATGCCACCCTGATGGGATTGAATTGGAATCCCCTGGTATGTTTCTAACTCTACCATTTGGGGCAAGTCAGCTTGAGCATGCCCCAAATTATACATCTCTTCCCTCTCTTATTCCCACTCTTATGTTTAACAGGGATCACATTTCAGTTAATTTTTAACACTTAAGAATAACTGTGTATTAATTACAGAATTAAACCAGTCATATTAAGTAGAACAGACAAAAAAACTACTAAGAGGGATAATGTATTAAGTTGTTCATTAACAGTCAGGGCTATGCTGATCAAGTCACCGTTTCCCATAGTGTCCATTTCAATTCAGGAGGTTTCCTTTTTGGTGTTCAGTCAGTTGTCACCGATCAGGGAGAACATATGGTATTTGTCCCTTTGGGACTGGCTTATTTCACTCAGCATGATGTGTTCCAGATTCCTCCATTTTGTTGCAAATGACTGGATTTCGTTGTTTCTTATTGCGCAATAGTATTCTAAAGAGTACATATCCCATAATTTCTTTATCCAGTCTACCGTTGATGGGCATTTAGGTTGGTTCCAGGTCTTAGCTATTGTGAATTGAGCTGCAATAAACATTAGGCTGCAGACCGCTTTTTTGTTTGCCCATTTAAATTCCTTTGGGTAAATTCCAAGGAGTGGGATGGCTGGGTCGAACGGTAGGGTTATCTTCAGGTTTCTGAGGGATCTCCAGACTGACTTCCATAGTGGCTTGACCAGTTTGCATTCCCACCAACAGTGGGTTAGTGTCCCTTTTTCCCCACATCCTCGCCAGCATCTGTTGTTGGTAGATTTCTGCATGTGAGCCATTCTACCCGGGGTGAGGTGAAACCTCATTGTGGTTTTGATTTGCATTTCCCTGATTGCTAATGACCTTGAACATTTTTTCATGTGCCTGTTGGCCCTTTGGATTTCCCCTTTTGAAAAATGTCTATTGAGGTCCTTGGCCCATCTCTTAATTGGGTTGTTGGTTTTGTTTTTGTGGAGTTTCTTGATCTCTTTGTAGATTCTGGTTATTAACCTTTTATCTGTTGCATAGTTTGCAAATATTTTTTCCCATTCTGTCGGTTGTCTCTTCACTCTCCTGACTGTTTCTTTTGCAGTACAGAAACTTCTCAATTTGATGCAATCCCAATAGTTGATTTTGGCTTTGACTGCCTGTGCCTCCCGGGTCTTTTCCAGAAACTCTTTGCCTGTGCCAATATCTTGAAGGGTTTCTCCAATGTTCTCTAGTAACTTGATGGTGTCAGGTCGTAGATTTAGGTCTTTAATCCATGTTGAGTGGATTTTTGTGTAAGGTGTAAGGTAGGGGTCTTGCTTCATGATTCTGCACGTGGAAATCCAATTTTCCCAGCACCATTTATTGAATAGACTGTCCTTGCACCAGGGATTAGTTTTAGATCCTTGATCAAATATAAGTTGGCTGTAGATGTTTGGGTTGATTTCTGGTGTTTCTATTCTGTTCCATTGGTCTATCCATCTGTTTCTGTACCAGTACCATGTTGTTTTGATTACAACTGCCCTGTAGTATGTCCTGAAATCTGGTATTGTGATGCCTCCAGCTTTGTTTTTGTTGTACAAGATTGCTTTAGCTATTCGAGGTCTCTTGTGCCTCCATATAAATTTCAGCACCAATTTTTCCAGATCTGAGAAGAAGGTCTTCGGTATCGTGATTGGTATTGCATTGAATTTATAAATTGCTTTTGGGAGAATGGACATTTTGATGATATTGATTCTTCCAATCCATGAGCATGGAAGATTTTTCCATTTCTTGGTATCCTCTTCTATTTCTTTCTTTAAGGTTTTGTAATTTTCATCGTAGAGATCTTTAACATCCTTGGTTAAGTTTATTCCAAGGTATTTGATTGTTTTTGTAGCTATTGTGAATGGGATTGATCTTAGAAGTTCTTCCTCAGCCATGGCATTGCCTGTGTGTACAAAGGCTGTTGATTTTTGTGCATTGATTTTATACCCTGCTACTTTGCCAAACTCTTCTATGAGTTCCAATAGTCTCTTAGTAGAGTTCTTTGGGTCCCCTAAATAAAGAATCATGTCATCTGCAAAGAGAGATAGTTTGAGTTCTTCCTTCCCAATTTGTATCCCTTTAATTTCTTTTTCGTGCCTAATATCTCTGGCTAGAACCTCCAGAACTATATTGAATAGCAGTGGTGAGAGTGGACATCCCTGTCTGGTACCAGATCTCAGTGGAAATGCTTCCAACTTTTCCTCATTCAATAGGATGTTGGCTGTGGGTTTTTCATAGATTGCTTTGATTGTATTGAGGAATGTTCCTTCCAAACCCAGTTTGCTTAGAGTTTTCATCATGAACGGGTGTTGTATTTTATCAAATGCTTTCTCAGCATCTATTGAGATAATCATATGGTTTTTCTTCTGCATTCTGTTAATGTGGTGTATCACATTGATTGTCTTGTGCACATTAAACCATCCCTGCTTACCAGGGATAAATCCCACTTGGTCTGGTGGATGATCTTTCTGATGTGTTGTTGCATTCTATTGGCGAGAATTTTATTGAGGATTTTTGCATCTATGTGCATCAGGGATATTGGTCTGTAATTCTCTTTCAGTGCTGCATCTTTTTCCGGCTTAGGAATTAAGGTGATGCTGGCTTCATAGAAAGAATTTGGGAGGACTCCCTCTTTTTTGATTGTTCTGAATAGTTTATTTGGTTAATCCATTAAGAATCTTGTTAATCTTTCTGTGCAGCTTCCTTTCTCATAGGTGTTTGTCAGGATGCTTTCTGAAATGGGGGCCATATTATCTACTATCAGGCAAGGAAGATCAGACAATGTCTTTGTAGCCAGCTCCAAGACAGAAAAGCAGATTAGAGTAATAGTTTTAGCCTTTATGAAAACAGTGATAATAGGTCCTTGGATGCGCATTGGAGAAAAAAAATGTCTAGTTTCTATAACTTGTCTTATGTAGGAAAAGGGGACAAGGAGACAGGAGAACAGAAAGAGAACTTCAGAGAGAAACTTTGCTTCTGAGGCCTTCATTTTGTGGTTTGTCTTTCTGAGCCCAGAAATGTTGATGTTTATGCTGCTGGTCTGGGGGCCACACTTCTCTGTGAATGAATTGGAAAAACCAAAAGTGAGTACCAGGTGGACTACTAACAAAGCAATATCAGTTTGCATACAAGAGATGATAGATGTTTGACAACGGAATAGAGAAAAGTCAGTTACTGCAAGGAATAATCAGGAGATACAACTGGCAGGACTTGGTGAGGGATCTGGTATGGTTATGAATGACAGGGATGCCAACGAGGATCCATTGGGTAAATTGTTCTTCCTGTCATCTGGAAGGATTGAAATCTCATCTTTAAAGTGAGAAGAGACAGGAATGTATCAGTACAGAATGAGAGTTTTCATTTTGTTTGTTTTAAAGGGTTCTACTGGTCTTCACTGGATGGCAGCTATGGACTAAAACTTGACAGTAATCATACTAAATGCTAGTGCTGACAGCCACGTTATCAAAGACTGCGGGCCTCAAGGGAGATCAGAAAGCATGTTCTGGGAAAACGCCAGAAAGGCAGCCCCTGGCCCTGCCTGTGGCATGCCCTGTGGGTGCCTGCAGCATGAGCCACATTGCGCTTGGGCTCTGTGTCAGATCTGATTGCTCCGGTCGCAGCAGAAGCCAGTAAATAGAGCTTCTAAAGTGAATAAAGACAGCGATTAAGAACTGGTGAATGAGTGGAGAGGAGAGGGAAGAGATGAAAGATCAGACTAAGAGAGGTTAATCTCTGAGTTGAAAAGAAAATGTCAAAGAAAGTGAAAGTGCTCAAAATAAAGGGGTTTGCCGTGCAGGAAAACTGGCAGTTGCCGGCACTCTTGCCAATGGAAACAAATGTCTGAGACGAAAATGAAAGAAAAAAAAGACATTCATTGGGCTGTCTAAAGACGAAACCGCTGCAGAATTAATTCAGAGGATTGATGGTATGTGCTAAGGCTGCTCTGAGGAGTATTTAGGAAAAGTATTGGTGACCAAAACTGGTATAGTTTCTTGGCGACTTCCCAGAGCATAAGGAAGCAAAACAAAGGCTTATCCCTGGAAATCAGGGATTATATCCAAGGATCTTTGAAAAAGTTTCACAAACATAAATTTGATAGCATTCCAGAGATCAACCGGGGCCTTCTTGCCAAAAAGTAAATGGCATTTCTCCCAAAGACAGCAGACATTTGGCTCAGAATTGAAGGGGAGAATTGTGGGAACTTAGAGCATGAAGGCCCAGGAGAGAGGTTCAGTGGAATTTGAAGTTTCAAGGGAATCTTTGAGAGTGAAATAATGAATACATAAGGTTTTGCAGTGCTTCGAAGCACAATATAATTGGGCATATAACTGTCAAAGTATGAAGCTTTTTTTTATAAATCTTGTACATGTTCTTAGCAAAATCAAGCAGTAACAAAAACAAACAACCAAAAGAGAAAAAACAAGTTAGGCAATTTAAATAATGAAAATTCTATGTAGTATTTGGAAGACTTTTACAGAATCCTATAATAGAAGAATACCAAAGACCATAATGATTATATGTGAGCAAATTATGCTCTGAGCCTGTTAGATTACTAATAGTTTCAAGTTCATCAACACCACCAAATATCTAAAATATAAGCAGATTCAATAATTTACAGAAGTCAAGAATTTATACTTTTGAGAATTTGTATACTGTACAAGATAATTTCTTAATATTCAGATAATTATGAATATATTTTTAAATATACAGGTTATATACTTTTAATCCTGAAAAGAGGAAGCAAAAAGGAGAATATCTATTGGGCTTTCTGGGTTTTTTTGAATATCTTTTATCTGTGTTTGCATTTGTTTACCAATAAATCATGTTAAAACTAATGTAAACAGAGATGAAATTACTGGAAAGTTACAGAGTAGCTCTTGGAACTAAAGTGCTATCTGAGTAACCAACCCCAGAAAGTGAGGATCTCTACTGTGACTAGCTCCAGGGATCCAGGTAGAAGAGTACATAATTATCTTCTCAGGAATCCCACTGTGATTAATCAGCTCCAACATTTTTCACCTAAATTTAGGTGGAAAAAATGAGTTTGAATAGCCTTTCTCTCTGCTCAACTTGGATAGAAAAGGGGGAGCTATCTTTCTGTCCTCCCAAAAATGACATTCAAGAGAGCAGAGATAATGTTCCAATAGGAAATTGAGGTGCTTTTGTTGGAAGAGAGTGATGGTCAGGCAGTTAAAACCAATAAATATGTGCTCCATAATGCTTTAAGTAAAATGTGTTTATATAGTAACTATTTTTTAAAGATTTATTTATTTATTTGAAAGTCAGAGTTACACAGAGAAAGGAGAGGCAGAGAGAGAGCAAGAGAGAGAGAGGTCTTCCATCTGATGGTTCACTCCCTAATTGGCTGCAATGGCCGGAGCTGCACCAATCCAAAACCAGGAGCTAGGAGCTTCTTCCGGGTCTCCCACATGGGTGCAGGGGCCCAAGGACTTGGACCATCTTCTACTGCTTTCCCAGGCCATAGCAGAGAGCTGGATCGGAAGAGGAGCAGCCAGGACTAGAACCAGTGCCTATATGGAATGCTGGCGCTTCAGGCCAGGGTGTTAACCCTCTGCGCCACAGCACTATATAGTAACTTTAAAAAAAAAAACCTGCTTTCATGAACTGTTCAATGGCTTTGCTTATACACGCTAAGAAATTTTTTTCTTACATGATTTACCCATACATTGCTTATAATGTGTTACATTTGAACTTAGAAATTTTCCTGTGTAGGTACATGGCAGACATTTTGAGATTTGATGATTGTTTATAGCCTTTGTTTCCTCCATTGAGGAACAGTGTTTGTTTTTTTTTTTTTTTTCTTTCTCCTTATACTATTTGTTGAACTCTTTTACTTAATGTAGGGTTAACTATTAAGTAAACTGAAAACAGATCTTTGTGAAAAGTAAGACTGGTAATGTGAGAGGAGGAAGAAAGTTTGGGGTGTGGGCAGGATGGAGAGTAAGGGGTGGAAGTGTTATTGTGTTCCTAAATCTGTTCATATGAAATACATGAAACTTGTATAACTTAAATAAAATTTAAAAAGTAATCATTTGTGGGGCCGGCGCTGTGGTGCAGCGGTTAAAGCCCTAGCCTGAAGCACCAGCATATCATGTGGGTGCCGGTTCTAGTCCTGACTGCTCCTCTTCCGATCCAGCTCTCTGCTGTGGCCTGGGAATGCAGTGGAAGATGGCCCAAGTCCTTGGGCCCCTGTGCCCATGTGGGAGACCCGGAAGAAGCTCCTGGCTTCTGGGATTGGATCAGCGCAGCTCCCACTGTTGCGGCCATCTGGGGAGTGAACCAGCGGATGGAAGACCTCTCTCTCTCTCTCTCTCTCTACTTCTCTCTGTAACTCTATCTTTCAAATAAATAAAAAATAAATCTTTAAAAAATAATAATTTTCAAATAAAAAGAAGAGTTCCATTAATTCTAAAAGAGTTTCAGCCAAGAACTCTGATTCTTTAACAGGGAATGATACTATAACAGCATACACATGTTTATAGATGTTTGCACTATCTAAAGCACTTTACAAATTTCATTTTATCTAATAGGGAAGAAGTCAATGTGACCATATATGACGATCCCTTTTTTTAACTATCATTTTACTTTAATACAGCTACCAAATTTTCAGTAATTAATTTCTGGTCTTTGAGGTTGGTATTTAATCATACCAATGCCTTTCACATGTTTTTACCAAGTATAACGAGTCTTAAAATGGTTTGATTGTACAGCCACACAAATAGAAAATAGTGTACTGCATAGTGATATTCAAATACATTGCCTCAAGAATATATCCAATGCTATCCTGGCTAATGCAAGTTCAGGGATGTGGATAGAAGTCAGAAGTATCTACAATCTAGGAATGATGTTCCAAGTAGCAAATGATAAGCTCAATTGTCTGTCTTTCTTAAAGTTTTAGCCAAGTACTGAATTCTATCCTATAGTATCTTCCTATTTCTTTCCATTTAAAATAAGGATTCAGGGTTGGCACTTGGTGCAATGGTTATATCTCAGCTTGTGACTCCTCCCATATCATGGAGTCCCAGCTCCTTCACTTTTAATCCATCTTCCACTAATGCCCACCTTGCAAAGCATAAAATGATGGCTCCAGGATTTGGGCTGTAGCCACCTATGTAGGAGATACAGACTGAGTTTTCAGCTTTTGGCTTTGGCCTGGCCCAGCCACACTTGTGAGTATTGGGGAGCAAATCAGTGGATGGACCGTCTCTCTCTCTCTCTGTCTCATTTTCTCTTTGACTTTCAAATAAAAAGGAAAGAATAAAAATGTAAAATAAAATATAATGAGGATTCAACTCCCCCCATCAAAAATTAAAAGGCTTAGAAGTAGACTTATCACTCCTTGAAGAGGATTCCTGATCTCCTTTGTTTCATTCCAACACCTCAACCTTAGCCTATAGTTTGAGAATCACATCTCTAACCATTTTCTGTTGCAAATACTTTTCAACTCTTTAACCGTCAGTAGAGCATCCTCAAACAATGATTGGGAGTAAGCTCTTCATGGAAAATTGAAAATCAAGTATTTTTAAGCAGTATTTTTACTAAAAATTGTTATTTTCATGGAAAAGCGTTTAAATTTTATTTTCCAGTAGCATTTGAAGTATAGAATACATTGAATCATTTTAATTATCCTGTTTGGTGCTACAATTTGCTTTATGCTATAAATTTGTTGCCACCTCCAGTGGAAGCTATAGTAACACTTCCACAGATGTTTAAAAGATAGGTGGGATGGATTAACAGTTCATGAAATGTTGGGTATCCAACTGAAGTTTAGTTATCTGGAAAGGCTATGATCAGGGCATGTTAATTTGGCTAGGTGGCGAACTTTTCTGACAGTTTCGGTGTGATGCAGGAGTTACTAACTGCTTCCATTTTTTAGTAATTGATCTTAACAGCAGCGAAAAATTAAGGGGAGAGGATGTGCCGAGAGTTAACTATATTATTCACGTAATACAAAATGTTCAGAAGCAGGTGAGCTGAAAAACATGAAGAAGGATTGTTTCTGCCTGGTGATCAACTCTTCGTCATTTGACTAAAAAATAATCTTGAGATGAAAATGCACTGGATAGATGCCAGCACTGAAATACTAAAAGAGAAGCAAAACTGGAAGATTTTGTTCTTGTAGTAGTAGGAATACTTGTATGTCAAATTGAATGACGGTTATTCCAAATATGTTAAATTCACAAATAAGGTAATTAAGTACACATTCTTTCATTCATATTTGGTTCATTTTTTGTACACACAGTTATCCAGCATAGTACTGTGCATATGGTTGAGACTCAGTAATTCACACATTTATTCATACAACATATAGAGTATTTATTAAGCACCACTGTTTTCTGATGATAAGAATATAGCAATGATGAAAGTGAAGCCCCTCATGGCGCTTATATTGTGGTATCACCAAGATGATTACATCTGGAGTTGCAACCTGGGGAAAAAGTGATCACAAAATATAATCACCAGATGCTCATTCTCTAGAAGCAGATGGACTGGATTTGAGAGTGTGCCCTCGCTGAGTGGCCTTCACAAGTTGCTCAACAATTTTGAGCCTCAGTTCTTTCATTAATAAAATGAGAATAATAATGGATTAAACAGGTGTGCTTATACTCATATAGGATGAGACAATGTAAGTGTGCAGATCAGTGTTTGCCATTAAGTATCACATAAATGTCAGATATGGCTACTGTTAAAAAAAAGTTGATCTATGTTTAGCTCACAGATATGTTCCAAGTAGCAAATGATAAGCTCAATTGTCTGTCTTTCTTAAAGTTTTAGCCAAGTACTGAATTCTGTCCTATAGTATCACAGGAAAATAGTCCTTAATCATAAAGAGAAAAACCAGAGAATTTAAAATAACAAATATCTAGGTGTCAAAGCAAATGAGAAAATGATGTTACATGTCTGTACGATTTATTCAAAAAAGATTGTAGACAGCAAGAAAGAGCATAGCTCAATGGTTAATCTAGTTACTTATATTTGTGGCCTTCAATGTCCTCATCTGTAATAAAAGGCCTTCTTCATAGAGATTATATATGGATTAAAGGAAACAATGTGTGCAGGCTGCTTGGCTCAAGACCTGGTTGAGAGTGAGATTTCCTTAAACAGTGGCTATTACAATTGTAAGCTGATTATATTGAATCGACATTATTTATTTAGAGAGCTTTTGCCATTGCATTTCAATTAAAAAGGGATTTAAGGAAACTTTCAATCAGAGCATGTCTGAAAACCATTTAACACTGGTCTCACAGAAAGAAAACATTGCAAACGTGCATATTGGTTCCAGTAAGAAGGGTACATGTCTGGTAAGTTTTCTCAGTGTTTGAAGCCCAGGGTCTACGAAGAATGGAGTGATTGTCCAACTACTTAAATGTAGAAAGAAGAACCAAATGTAATTAATGCCCATAAAACTATTCCAGAATTGCATCATAATATATTTTCAATGCTGTTGATTACTAAATTGTTGTATTTTTTCCTTTTTGTGTATAGTTCAGATTAACTTTTTAACAACTTTTCATTGTGTTTTTGGATAGCAAGATTGTAATTGGCTTCACAAAATGAGTAGCCCTGTCTGAAGAATGTCATCTTTTTTATTTGCTAGTATGATTTTAAAAAATAGTGATAGTATTCCTATTTATGAATTAATATCCCTCCTGCAAAAACACTCAGGCCAGTGTTTGTTTTTAATTATTTTTAATTGGCATTTATGAATGCCACTTCTCTAGTCAGAATTTCTGTATTTTTCTTTTCTTTTGCCAGTATTAGTATTCCCCTACTGGTATGAGGATACAATTGTTTTGTCAAGTCTTTCAAATTTGTTAGCATAAAATTACTTAAAATAGTCATTTTAAATTTATGTCTATGTTAAATCAGTAATTATTCATTTTTTAATATTTAATTTGAATTTCTCTTTTTTCTTTATTATCTCTGCCTAAAGGGGGTCCTAATATTTTCAGATTGTGACATTAATCATAATCTGAAATTTCTGCTCCCAATTTTAATGGCTTTCATTATTACTTTATTTTACTTCTTATATCTTTATCTTTGTTCTTTTTTAGCTTTATCAGGTTTTTTAAAATCACCCTTTTGTAAACTTTTTGTTCATTATTCATTTATTTGAGAGGAAGAGAAACAGAGAGAGAGCTCCTATTGGCTGATTTATCCCCAAATACCTGACTCCTGAACCAGGAGCTGGAAATGCAATCTTTGTCTCCAGTATGGGTGGCAGGATTCCCACCACTTGAGCCATTGTTGCTATAAAGGCTACCTTGCTGTCTCCCAGGTCCTACATAAGAAAGAAGCTGGAGTCAAGAGCCAGAGCCTGGAAGCAAACCCAGGCAGACTTTTGTGGAACCCAAACATCTTAACTACCAAGCTAAGCTCCTGTTATCTTGATTTGCTTTCCTGAGTAAACAAACGTATTAATTAATTTCCTGAAAAATATGTAAACCTACAGATTCCCATCTAAGTTTTGGCTAACCACACCACAAAATTTGGCATATAGCATTTTTGATGTCATTGAGTTCTAAGCAGTTGAGTTTCCCTTCATAATTCCTTCCTGATTTTTCTCCATAGTACAGAGGTTATCAGTAGTTTAGTTCCTGGATATATTTAATGTATACTTTCATAGCTTTCTTTTTTATTAATTAAAGAAACAAAATTAACTTTGACAGGAAGCTATAATTTTTTATTACAAAAGCTCTGGTCTTGAAGTGTTCAGGAATGCAATGTCCAGAATTTTTGGACTCACAAAGTCAAGTTTTTTTACTGAGAGAATTCCATATGCCTTAAGAAAAATTACAAAGCAGAAAATACATATTTTTTAATGTTCACATCCATTTAAATTATACATCATAATTAAATTATGGACAATTTCTCCCTTTTTTCTGAGAGAAAATATCTAATGTTTCTACACAAGTTTTGAATGAGATTTCAAGATATTTTAATGAATCCAAAATGGATAGATAGTATTATTTTGGTGAAAACAAAAATATAAATTTCAGAGGCTCAGTAAGAATATGACTGAAAAACAGTTTTGTAGATACATTGCATTATGTTTTTGTGTTCATGTTCACAAATAAACATGAATTTCAAAGAGAATAAAAACCTTTAAGACACTTTTTTTTAAGCCAAATGCTTGCAGTGTGGGCACTGAGTCTAGTAAGTTTAGGACATCCACATCCCGCATTAGAGTACCTGGGTTCAATAGCCAGCTCCATTTCCTGACAACAGCTTCCTGCCAAGGCAGACCCTGGAAGGCAGCAGTGCTGGCTTAAGTGTTTGGGTCCCTGCATTTCCACAGAAATCATGGCACAAGTTCCTGGATCGTGACCCTGGTCCTTGCCAGATCCAGCAGTTTCAGGCATTTGAAGAGTTAACCAGTAGATGGAAGTTTTCTCTCTTTCAAATAAATAAAAATATTTTAATAGGAACCTTTACTCAACTTTTTAGCCACAAAGTTTTTCCATGAAATGTAATTATTTTCTTTTAAGAATCCATTTATTTTTGTACTACCAATATGCTATTGCAAAGACAGACTTTTTTAAAACCCTAGTATCACAAAAGTGAAAATTATGTTCTAATGCAAAGAGAGAATTTGATTATTACTTGCTTGTAGATGTTGAGTACACTAACAGATTATTAAAAGTAAACAAGGAAATTTATAAGAAAAATATGTGAATAAAAATATGGCACCGAGAATTTTTGTTTTCTCAAAATTTATAACATTATACATATTTTTAAAAATAAGATGTCAAATCAAGAACAGCCATTTTGCACCAGATGATTATCCTGATGCATTTTTTTTGATAGGCAGAGTTAGTGAGAGAGACAGACAGAGAGAAAGGTCTTCCTTCCGTTGGTTCACTCCCCAAATGGTCACTACGGCCGGCGCACTGCGCCGATCCGAAGCCAGGAGCCAGGTGCTTCCTCCTGGTCTCCCATGCGGTTGCAGGGCCCAAGCACTTGGGCCATCCTCCACTGCACTCCCGGGCCATAGCCAAGAGCTGGACTGGAAGAGGAGTAACCAGGACAGAATCCGGGGTGCTGGCGCCACAGGCAGAGGATTAGCCTGGTGAGCCACAGCACCAGCCTATGGTTATAGTGGAATCAGTATGCTGGTAAAGAAGTGATCACATCAGCTGGGAGATGTTTACAAATCTTATGGGGCGTCAAGACACTAAAAATTTCAGCGATGGCTTTCTTAATAGTTTGTGCTCTGCCACTTTTCTAGAAGTTTATAAAAACAGAATAGGTAGGGTGGCATTGGACAAAATGTAACTTGGCTTGAGGATATGATACTATTACAGGAAACTTTTTTTAAAAGTAATTTATTGGCTTATATGAAATCTGTATTTCTTTCCATGGAGTTGATTTTGTGATTGAGTGTGCTTTAGGATATGCAAACTGTTTGTGTAGAAATGCATGTATGATTATCTCTTCAGCCTTGCCCCTACCTTCCGCTCTTTCTCTGTTTCACAGAAGAAATTATGACATCAACATCCAAAGGAATTCTCCGCCCATTTTTAATCGTCTGCATTGTCCTGGGCTGCTTCATGGCATGTCTGCTCATTTACATCAAGCCCACCAACAGCTGGATCTTCAGCCCAATGGAGTCAGCCAGCTCAGTGCTGAAAATGAAAAATTTCTTCTCCACCAAAACGGATTATTTTAATGAAACTACTATTCTAGTGTGGGTATGGCCATTTGGGCAGACCTTTGACCTTACATCCTGCCAAGCAATGTTCAACATCCAGGGATGCCATCTCACAACAGACCGTTCACTGTACAACAAATCTCATGCGGTTCTTATCCATCACCGAGACATCAGTTGGGATCTGACTAATTTACCTCAGCAAGCTAGGCCACCCTTCCAGAAATGGATTTGGATGAATTTGGAATCACCAACTCACACTCCTCAAAAGAGTGGAATCGAGCACCTCTTCAACCTGACTCTGACCTACCGCCGTGACTCAGATATCCAAGTGCCTTATGGCTTCTTGACGGTGAGCACAAACCCCTTCGTGTTTGAAGTGCCAAGCAAAGAGAAGCTGGTGTGTTGGGTTGTAAGTAACTGGAATCCTGAGCATGCCAGGGTCAAGTATTACAATGAGCTAAGCAAAAGCATTGAAATCCATACTTATGGGCAAGCATTTGGAGAATATGTTAATGATAAAAATTTGATTCCTACCATATCTACTTGTAAATTTTATCTTTCTTTTGAAAACTCAATCCACAAAGATTACATCACAGAAAAGCTCTATAATGCTTTTCTGGCTGGCTCTGTGCCAGTTGTTCTAGGGCCATCTAGGGAAAACTATGAAAATTATATCCCAGCAGATTCATTCATTCATGTGGAAGACTATAACTCTCCCAGTGAGCTAGCAAAGTATTTGAAGGAGGTTGACAAAAACAATAAGCTATACCTAAGTTACTTTAACTGGAGGAAAGATTTCACTGTAAATCTTCCAAGATTTTGGGAATCACACGCATGCTTGGCTTGTGATCATGTGAAAAGGCATCAAGAATATAAGTCTGTTGGTAATTTAGAGAAATGGTTTTGGAATTAAAGCTTTCCATTATTTGCATACTTGGTAAAATATTTTGATGAGATATTATCCAAGTTTTGAGGATAAGAAGAAAAACAATGTTCTTCTTTTATGTCACGATTTATTTTTATCAGTCTCTCTTGGGTAACATGTATATTTTATTGGAGATTTTGAAGAGCTCGGCATTAGCAATCATTCCATTTGATTTTAAATTATCCTGTATATACCTAATTATGTGCACTGAAAAATAATTTATTCTTCATTATCGTTTGTAAACATTGTTTTTTCACATTTCATAGTTGTCTGTAATGTAAATTGTTATTTGATTGTTGTTTCTACACTGATCAGCTGTTTAATCTATTTGAGAAATGAAAATACACATCTTAAAATATGAAAGATTTTCACTAAACATTATAATCTATAGTTCCACGTTTGCATAATATAACAAAGAGAGAATGTATTATAATTGAATTCTAACTTCTTTGACTTCAAAGTCGAACAATGTGTCAAATTGTCGGTAATGGATCTATGTTTACATATCTACCACATTTGTGAAGGCAGAGTTCACAGTGAATGAGAAGACGTGAAGCAGAACAGTCTTGTCCAGGAAGCTTTTAGGTTTCCCATTTATTTTCATTAAGTCGACTTGCAAAGGCAGTACTTATTCTCATGATCTTAGGTTAAATTATTTACCCATCTTTAAATGTCTAATTTGTTGTAACTTTGCTACCTGGGAAATAATATGAATAACACTTGAGAAAATTTAAAGTATTGCTTGATAACACTTACTGTAATAATAAAACAACTCAACCAAAAAAGATATCTATAGGCATAAACCATATTTATAAATGTACCATTTATGCACAATTTTAATTACTTATCAATTGAAAGTATTTTTCTGAAGCCCCAAGATTTAAACAGTTTGATTTTACCATATGAACAAATAAGTATAGCATTTGAGAGGTATGTCCTCTCATTTATGAAAAACTTAAGTAAAACTATTATCAGATAATTGTCTGCACCACTTCCCTACATATGGTTAAAGAAGGGAGAGAGACAATAACTCAAAAACGTGTCAAGAAGCCAAGCATATGAGAATATAATCCAAGATAGTAGGTGGGAAAAGCCAAGGTGTTTTCAAGGAAAACACTCCCCAAAAGAATCTGTATTACTTTTATTCCATTCTGCCCATCAAAAGAATGAGAATGTTCTGATGATATCTATAAGGGTCTATCTGTAACTAGTCCTATAACATGTTGATATCAGCAGAACTGAAACCCACAATCTTCTTCACCAAATAGAAATTTGAGAGATAAATTTTCATTCAGTAAGAGTAAAGCAGGCCCAACAATGAAGACTGCCTTGTGAGAGGGATTTCTTCCTAGTATTGGAAGAATTAGAGCAAAGGAAATTTCTTTCATTGGATATAAAATTGTTTGATTCCCAAGTTCATTTCTTTAGCAATGACCATACAATTATTCAGTGTCAGGCAGTGCCAACCATAGTCAACACAGAGATGAAGATGAGCAAGATAATATTGCTGCCTTAAAGAAGTTAACGATTAAATGGAGAAAGATATGAAAGTTTCCTTTCAACTAGAGCCTGAGTCTATGTTTATGCTTATACTACTCTCAGAGGAGTATATATGGGTCACTGTAGGTGTTATTTTAAAAAAGTATCAAATTTCTCCAATTGCTTAGCTCTTCACATGTTTCTTAGCTGCAAACTTTGTCTACTCATTTGACACAACATAGATGTCCTCCGTATTATCTCTTCTAACCAAAGTGCAACAAGAAATACAACATATGTCTGCATAGTTGCCCTCCTAGAAAAGCAAAGCTCTCCACTCATGTTTATTATATTGTCAAATTGTTAAATAGTAAATTCATGTGATTATACTTACTTTATCATTTTTTAGCCTATGAAGAATATAAGGATTTAAAGAGGGTTTATTGCAAACAAGTGTAGAAAGCATCTGTTGTCTTTGAAAGTAGATAACCTGTCAGTATCTTTTCAATCTGCCTTTTCTATATGGAGAGATCTGAGGGCAGTTGTCTATGTTGTTGAATCTGGGCTTTTTCTTGAACTATGAATAGGATTATATGCTGATAATATGACCCAAATCAAGGAAATATTCCTAAGTGTTTAACTGGTGCATCTGTAAGTGCAAAACCTGTTCCCAAGGTCCTGAAGCATAAGTTTTCTGAATTTGAAATGTCAAAATGAAAGATTCAACTGAATCCTTCAGTTCTGGGCCCACTGATCTGTGAGACAGGGTTAGAAGGAACTATAGCAATGCTATAAATAATTTGTTCTTTCTATTTATGAGTTAACTATATTCAGAGATATTATTTATTCAAGAAACACATTCACACACACACACACATACCCCATGCCCTACAGCTACAGTAGGTAAGATTAGAATTTAAAGGCCATCTCTCTCTCTTTTTTATGAGATTCATTTATTTATTTGAGAGGCACAGATACAGAGAGAAAGACGGACAGAGATACAAATAGAGAGTGAGATCTTCCATCTGCTGGTTGACCCCCCAAATAGCTGCAATTTGCGGAGCTGGGCTGATCCTAAGCCAGGAGCCAGGATCTTCCTCTGGGTCTCCCATGTGGGTGCAGGTGCTCAAGCACTTGGGCCATCCTACACTGCTTTCCCAGGCCATTAGCAGAGAGCTGGATCAGAAGCAGAGCAGCTGGGACTCAAACCAGCACTCATATGGGATGCTTTACCTGGTACACCTCATGCCCTATCTCCCTTAATACAAAGTTCCTTTTCATTGGATTCCAACCTCATCATGGAAGTATATCTAGATTCCTATAAATGTGAATGTCTTATTGGCATTTTTTGGAATCTTTAGAACGATACTCTGTGTGGAAGAACTTTGGCTTTGGAGGTATACAGGAAATAAAACATTAAACTTGCTAGCATTCTTCCTGGTTTAAATAGTATAAGAGCTGAGCTTTCTCAGAGGAAATGGGTTTTTATTATATTTAAGTTAAACATGATTTTCAAGAAGGTTCATAGTTCTTAGCCAGTCCCTTAATAAATCCTGTGGATTGCAATTCTTTCTAAGGATGTCTCATGTGAAAGATACATTGATTCAATAAAATAGTGGTTATAAGAACAAAAATTATTCCTGGGGAAATTTGTGTATATAAAAACAGGGCATTGAAAATGTTTTATTTTGAAACATCAAAAATGTTGCTTACAATGTTCTAAATATCTAAATATTAATTATTATAGGCTTTACTAATAAGACTCTATGCTGAATTGTCAAAACCTGCAGTATTATACTCTGAAAAAGAAAGATGTGACAATCATATATTTTATGACACCATTAATTTGACAATATAAAGAAGTATCTGAAAAAAAAAACTTAGTGGGAAGCTAATATCATCTTGAAATTTTTATATTTACTGTAAAATTTCTGATAGTACTAACATGTGCAGACATTATTTCAATTGTGAGAATTTAGAAAGTTCAGAGCATTTAAAGTGTAAAGCAACAGAATGTTTAGGAAATTTATTGCTGAGCCTTTAAATACTTGCCTCCAAATGGAGGCTAAATATGAAAAGAATAGGAAATGATACTACTGATATATATTTTTTGCCTGTGCATTTTCAAACTAGATTCCATGAGTCTTAAGGTAATCACCTAGAAAATGTCTTATTTTTCCTTAATTAATATGTTACTAAAACAAGTTTTAGTTCCTTCCATTATGACTTTGTGCTTGATCATATCTTTGAGTTCCCTTCAACTCTAGTCTCCTTTAGGGAAACTTCCTAACACATTATAATAAAGCTCTTAAATCACAAACTTCAGAATCTAAAGAATAAGCTTGGTGCCTTCTGCAGAGAAAGTTCTCAACAAACAATTGTTGAGTGAATAAATGAGTGTCATTCATAGTCATCAAATTGCTTTGGCTAATGTAGTGACAGTACCAACTTATTGGGACCAATAGGAGGTTTTTTATATTTATATGATTGTTCACTTTGCTGCCTGCATGCATAAGGAAGCCATTGTTTACTACATGCTAAGGCCCCAAAAGAACTAAAACTGCAAGAAAGATTTAGAAGATTTGGAACATGTTAACATTCTATTCAAATAGTAGTAACATACCAACTGTTTCAAATAACTGTTTCTAATAGTAAAGAAAATTAGTATTTATGGAGAATATAAAGTGCAAGCACTGTGAAGAGCAAATATTTATTATCAAACTATGCATGGAGAGAAATACCATTTCTCTCCTCCCTAACTTCATTTTGTTGTATTGCAAATATTAGTCAATTACAATTTTTTTCCTTGATGTCTCTCATCTAGAGATTTTATAGCATTTTAAAAATGGTTGAATTCCACTACTCTCTGAAGTGATCTCCTAGTCAGTAATTCATATTGAATGCTTCCATATTCATAAGCATTTTATAAAACAGTCAACAGAACCTGAATGAAAGCAAGCTTTCTACACTAAGCATATGAATGTTATCCTAGGTTATTAGTTCAACAAACTTAATCTTGAGAAATATATTTAATCTCTTTGGGACTTATTGTTGTTCATGTGTAAAGAACCTAACCTTGATTTTTTTTTTACCAGAGCTTAAAATATAACATGTGCTCAGTTAATTAACCTTCTCCTTTATCTCTTCTCTCCCCTTAGAAATCTAAATAAGTCTTTTGTTTGTAACTCACTACTCAATGAGTCTTTACCTGCAGAAAAACAATATACTGGACATTATTTTAAAATATTTTAGGTTTTTCTGTGCTATATAATTTTTATTACATTGATCTAAAACACTTACTGATGCAAAACATTCAATGAGGTAATGAAAGCAAGTAAGGTAATCCTCAGCTGACAATAAAACAGCATAATTTCAGCAATCTATATTGAATACATTAAGAAAATTTAGTTATTTTTAACAGTTAATATACATTCATGCATTTGACTGACTTGGAAACTAATTTTTGTTTAGAAAGCACCTCTACAACACCAATCATCTTTGGTCAGTATCACAAAAACACGATTCCTACGTCACTTGATCTGAAATCACTACTGTTTATTAATAAAGCTATTCTTAGGGTCTGTCTCATGAAATTGAAATCTCTTAAAATAATTTCAAAAAAGCATTATCTTAATATATTTCCTAAGTTATTTTGTAAGCTATCTTATCCTAAGCCATCTGTTCTCAAACACATATGACTTAGAATTTCCTGGGTCTGCCGTTTGAGAATCATTTGAAAGATTATTTACGATATACAGCTTCAGATTTTCTGTATCTGGGATGGCTGCTGGAATCTGTGTTTTAAATATCTCCCCCAAAATTTTGTTTTGCTGACAGTTTGAGATCAGTGTCCTACCTGTAAAGTGGGAAATATTCTACACTCAAATAATAAGAAATAATTGTCTTTCTTTAGTTTAGCTGAAATCATACATCAGTGGAGTATTCTTCTACTTCAAGATCCAAGACATTTTCAATGCCTAATTCTTTCATCCATGAGCTTACAACTCACTGATTTTTCTTGTTTTGGGGGGGTTAAGTTATTTACAGTCTCCAGGCATTCTTTCAAGTTGTGAGTGGCTGATAGCAGTAATTCTGAAGCCTAGATAAATATTAGGATCCTCTAGGGAAGCTTTAATTATGAGTGGTCTGTCCTCATTTCCAAAGATCTGACCCAAATGGTTTAAGGAAGGATACAGAGTCTAGAAGTTGTAAATACTCCACAGGTAATCTAATATGAAGACACTTGTGGGAACCAACACAAACAGCCCTTGGCCTGGGGGAGCTAAAAGGAGAAGAAAAGGTTACACACCTAGAACAAAATATTTCTAATTACCTTTTTAGGTTCTAATTGTATTTTTATGTTTTCAATGGGAAAGACTGGACAAAGACAATGACTAGGTTCCTTTAGAAGCACAAAATCAAATGACTTTGTGATCTCTTTATCCATTGCATGTGATTAAGAAACTGCTTCAGTGGTTCCACCATCCTTGTCTGATAGGTAGAAAGGTAATTTGAAACTGAGCTATGACAAGAAGTCATAGCACATGGATTTAGAACTAACAGCTGTCTCCTTCACTAGTTGGGTCCAAGTTCCTTGACTTCTCTTAGCCTCAGATTTTGCATTTCTGAAGTGAAGGTAACATATTTCTGATGTGCATTTTTTTGTGGAGACAAATGGAATTATATTCAAGTGATTAGATAATAAATGTTCATTTATTATGCTTTAGCTTTATGGGAGATAATTAGGAAGAATCCAGAGCTATTTCCTTAATTTCAGTTCTAACACTAAGGATGTTAAGCAGATAGCTTATAAGAATCACTGCAAATTTAAACAAGCCAAAGGAATAATCTTCAGGAGGAATGAAACAAATATAGTGTGAAAGGGAGTATTCACGTCTTCTGTAATTACTAAGTAATGGAAAGGGTATGGGGAGCAGCAGTGGTGATAAATAAGCATTGTTTGCATTACTGAGCACATGTACCATTTGTTAAAATAATTGGAATCCAAGCAGGCCTAATTTTCCCTCACTGTTATGAGAAATCAGTAAATGAATAGCTTATATCCGTTGCTATAGCTCAAGTCACAGAATGAAATAGCATGAAAGTTCTCTGATTTTCTGATAAGGAAAGAAGGCTAGAAAAAGTCAATAACTTGACTTAGAGATTAGTTAATCAATGTTAGGGAAAATCATAACATCTGCATCTCCTTTTCCTAGAGTTAAAAAAAACAATAAAAGTTACTTTTGAAAATCTGAGTATAAAATCAATATACAGGGATATATTTTATTAGTGGTGCAGAAATAAAATAATTATTATTCAAACTGTGATTGACTACTCCAATTGCTAATTGCATAATAAATAGTTCTGACATGCATTATCTCAACTGTTTATGTACACAATTTTTAAGTTGTATCATGTTAAAACTAAAGGGTAAACTTAAAGAGTCTACATCTTGTTTGAAAAAAAAGAATAATATCCAAAACAGCATTTTAAAATAATTCTTATGTTCATTTAAAGAACATTAGAAGTGTTTATTGCTAGGACATCAGAAAAATCCAAAAACAGAATTATTGTTATGAATTATCTGGCAACCAATACTTTTGAATTAGTTGTATATATAAGATATGTACAGTTAGAGCTTGCTGGAATTTCATTGTAAAAAATAAATACAGGTTTTACCTGAAAAATTTTAAGGACAGTTTCCACAAAGAGGTATATTAACTGTGGTAATACAGATGGGTTACATTCCATTTTGATTAATGAAGGTGCAGGAAATAGAAAAGCAGGCTTGCAGAAATGATACTCAAACACTGAATTAACAACACAGGACTACTTAGGTGAGAAATATGCACGTGCCCGTGTGTCCACATTCCCAGTCTCAGGTTGGCCTCATTAGCCCTTTATTCCCTTAGCTGAGGAAATTGTGAAGACGCCATCCTCTGCCAAGGTGAGATTGCTGGAAGAAGGCCTATAGGGAGTGGAACAAATGTCTCCAGGAACTGTAATGAGGTCAGGCATTGCGCAGTGATTTTCCTCTTTAAGAGCCTTTGAGCAAGCCAAGGATATCTGGCTGTTTATGCAAAACTTAAAGCAGTCTTCTTTCAGATAATAGATGACCTGTCTCAAATAGTTTATTATTTTAAAACAAACGAAAAACCATCATATTTGAGATTAAAAGCTTACTTTAAAAACTTTCAGCTTATAGATGCCCCACATTCAAATCAATGACAGCTCCTGCTCTTTAAGATTAATAGTCTACCCATCCCTGGAATTGGATCACAGAGGTTTTAAAACAGAAAAAAAGAGCAAGCAAGTCTGTATCTAGATTCAGGTTCACAAACCTGCAGAAAGGAGTAAAGTGTCAACAACAAAAGAAGTAAACTAAGGATCAGAGCCCTAGTTCTAGTTTGCACAAACTACTGTGTAATTTCACCAGCATTTCTGGGTAACAGATTTCTCATCTGGAAGTGGAAGGAGGTGGACTATATACTAGAGTCGCCAAGAATATCTTAATACATCTCTTAGTTGATTAGAAATTATTACTCCATTTATCTGACATGGGGCATGGGCTGCCACATATTCTAGATTTTTTCTTTCATTTCTTCCTGCTCCCTACCACGTGGCCCTGTCACTGCTCTATAATGTGAACAATGAGGAAATGGGAATCATGAGAAATAGAGGAAAGAGGTTAATAGACATTTTCTTCAGGAGCTCTGATTAAAGAGTTCTGAAAAATAAAGTTTCAATAAAGTTCTACAAGTGAAGAGTGGAGAACTTTACATGTTTCATCTCATTCCCTCAAGAACACAAATAGTGATAGACAATATCAATACCTAGTAAAAAAATACAACTTAACTCTAATTTTAAATAAAACAACTTACACTCAAGTAAGGAAGGGCAAAATTATCACATTAAAAGAAAATGTGCCAATTCCATCCAATATGTGAATTATAACATTCAGTAACCTATAAGCTATTTGATGGTAATTGTATGTTTTATTGTTGTAAAATAATTTTGCACTATTGTATTGTCATATTTAAGCAAACTCTTAATATCCTGAAACCTAATGCCAAATGTACAGTTTATAGGTTCATGTTATTTCTGATAAGCATTCAATTGCATTGTGCTAGTAGTTGTTTAATGCTATTGACTTTGTGTGTACAATTGCCATGCAAACCCAATAGGGTTGTTGTAAGCACACTAAATAGTCATCTGGATTTTTATAGATAAAATCATACATTGACCAGAAATCACTTTTCTACTTATTTTTTTGTAGAGTATTTTTCCACATTTGAAAAAAAACATGGATTATTTTATATCAAACATCAGCTTTTATTTAATATTGTATTTTATTAGCCAGTGCATGTTTGAAATATGATAGAAATTATATGATATTAATGTTGTGTTTATATTAGGTTAAAATAAAAATGCATGCATTTGGTTAGTCATACAGATTTGGGAATACTTACACTGCCAACTCACACATGGGCTCCATATCAATCCATGTGCATGATTCAAAAGTCCTTTCTAAACAGTTGGTAAAGTGAAAATGTCACTAGTGCTTATGAGCCAATAGCCAATGCTACTTTGCATTTTTCCCAATTTTGCAGCATATTGTGATATATTTTCCCCATAAATTTTCTTCTTGGAGTTTATTGTTGGCAGTAAAATAAAGCAAATAAAATTATTTGTTGGGAAATGATATAATTTACTGTACAGAATCTTAATATTATAAAAGCATGAAGATGTGAAAAAAATACTTAACTAGTTCTATTCTATGGACACAAAACTGTGGCAGCTTTTTCCATAGTCAACAAAGATATGTCTCTTTTTACACTGCCAAAGTCAGTACAGTACTACTGCCAGGGATGGGGATGGGGCAAGGGAATACTTGAAGCCAGGTCTGCATAACACTAAATTGAATAGTAACACAAATATTCAGGCAGTGTAGACAGCCAGTCACTATAATTGGTAGGGGAAAAAAAGTGGACCTAGCCTTTTTTCTTAGTAATTTAAATAATTTTAAAATTGTAAAAAGGGTATGAATTTTGGCTATAGAGGCATGCATTTGCATGCTGATAATTTACAGCAGTCTTTGTGAATAACAAAAAAATACTGCATTCAGAGAAGTTTGTTTTGTTTTGTTTCTAGAAAATATACTTGTGCTTTTGAAAGGGCTTAATTCCAAACAGGTAATGTGTCTGGACCAATTACCCCTTCCGAATGAATTCACTCACTGATGATAATATATTAAGACTAGAACATAGCTCTTAGTAACTTAAAACACCAATATAAGAATTTACACTGTTGGAAAGTAATTCCATTGCTCTATTATTAAGACAGTGGGAGTCCTATTTATACATTTATTTATTTATTTATTTACAGAAGATTGGTTCCTTCGAGTTCAATTTTAACAGCTTCAGTGAAGTTAGTATAATCATAAGGAAATATGACTCTAGCTACTATTCCAAGTGAAAATTATGCAACTGAGTTTTGCTGCATCCTGGGAGTTAAGCAGTAAATCAAATGAGGAGTAGCCAGTCCTAGCAGTGTGGAGGTCAACTTCACCAACCAAGATGTTGTGTATTTGTAACATACAGCAAATATTGATCTGGACTCAGTTTGCTACCGCATTGTACCATTCATTTATTCAACTTGTAAATAACATAACATTTTATGGCAGCTAATCAAATGTTTTAATAAGCCATGAAAGGCAAAATGCCATAGAAAATCTGTATATTCAGCTATTTGAAGAATCGTTCATTCCAAAAATTAAACTGGAGACACCATTTGAAATGTCTTTCCCTTAAAAAGTGCTATGACAATATAGGTTCACACTCATTGCTGTCTTTCTGAGCTTATAAATATACGGTGTGACTGCTATAATTTTGTGAAATTTTGATCAGCAGTTATGGTGACTTCTGCAATCTGTGCTAAGATGCCAAGGCAGAAATACATGTATAAAAAATTTGAACCTGTATGTGTAAAAAGAAACCTCTTTCTTCGGTTATTTTTCTTATATTCAGTGTAAGTATCTCACTGATTTAACACTGGAGTTACTTCTTGGATGTGAAAATAATGATGTTCTATTCAGGCCTAATGAATTCCTGTAATGTGAATATTTAAAATAAAAAGATTTAATTTGAATGTACAATAGTTGTTGCTGGTTATTTGTGATCTATTCAAAATCATTGACTTGTGAACATTCATTTTCACTTGCATGCAAACTGAGAGTATTGGTATTGATTGAATTAAACTTTTGAAAATAAAGCAAACATATTTTCTGGATAATTCACTTAAAAAATCTGAAAAGGGCAGTCAGCATGCATCTGTGAACTGTTTATACTAGTTTGTTTCCTTAATCTTGCATTGTTTTAATGGATTCAGGACTGCAGTTAGATCCACTCATGATTGTGCTTGTGTATACAGAGAACAGAAAGCTACCAAACCCTCTTTATCTTGCCTTGATACTATCTCTGAAGATATCTCACTTTGTATCTTCAATTATCCACTCCCCTACACACTCCCCTGACTGTATTCTAAAATCCCAGGTGGACTATTATGTATTCATTATAGATTTCTCTCTTTAGCCATTTACCTCTGTCCTTTAATTGCCTACTGTCATCTAATTTTCTGCAGATCCAATGACTTGAACAGCAGACTCTGAGATGATTTCTACACCTAATGTTTCATTTACTTAATAACCTTATTATAAATTATGTTGCCTTAGTCAAATGCTTAGAAATCACAGTTGATTCTTCCTCCCCCTTTTTCTGCACATTGATTTGACCATTAAATGTCTTAAATAGGAGGTGATTTCAAAAATTCTTGGAAAATGTAATTGAAAGGTAAGTTCGTTAAAGCTTCAAAAATCTACAGTAAATATTGTCACCAGGCAGAATAACAAGAAGGGTGATAGTGAGAGAGAATTCAGCAATAGTACTGAGTAATCATTCATTTTCCAAACATCATATACTTAAGATCTTTAATTCATTCTCCAATATTTGGAGGATAAATTCCTCATTTGGTATTGGGTTACAAACTGTTCTTTAATATTTGACTTTTACCAAATTTTCTAAGTTCTTATTTGTTTTCCCTTTGCATTGACCCATCACATTTTCTCTTCTATGATACTTCCTACATCATGCTGTGAGCTTTCAGCATCCTTAATATTACACTCAAGAGTCATATCTAGTATAATGAAAAAAATATTTGAGATGTAAAGTACATTTCAGAGATGTTCAAAGGCCAAGACAGAGGTAAGATAATTAGCATTTTGTGAAATAGTCCTTGAAGGAAGAATTCAGACAAGCAGAGAAGACATGTGGATAGACCTTCAAATGGGAACATGGATCGTCATCCTTGAAGACAGGATACATTGATTTCCAACGTGTAGTCACGAAGAAGAGTGTTAGGTAAGACATTAGAGTGTTCAAAGACGTTCAATAAATAGGCAGCTTGAGACACAAACTGATAAATGTAGAGTAGCTTGATTGATTTGAATTGAATTAGTTTTAATTGATTTATACTACAGAGTGAGTCAAGTCATTGAAAATATATGAGCAGACATTTGAGTGTACAAAGCCATGAAACATCATTTTAAAATTCTGTCATTAAACAATGTAAACTATCACCATAATCTCTCATACATCCTCCTATTGAGTTTTCTATGTGTGCTAATGAAAAGCATCTCTCTTTTGCTAAAGAGAAACAGTATTGTGGTGACTCCCAGTGTCTGGGTTTGGGGCTGGACAGCTGACATTGAGCGTTCGATGACAAATGTCTTGCTTCCAATTATGTGTACTTGGGAAGATTATTTCACCTCACTTCACCTCAGTTTTCTCATGTAGAAGGCAAGTGTAATAACAACATCTTCACTACAGGATTCTTGTAAAGAATAAATGAGTTAATACATATATGAGATTTACAACAGAACCTGACAGAGTAAGCACTCAGTAAGTTAGTTGTTACCTAAAAATCAACACCAACACTGAAGGATATAGATCTTTCTTCAGTTACTTCAGTTACTGCTAAGTCATCTTCTTCTAAAAAATAGTGTGTTATTAAAACTTAGAACTCCAGATTAGTGCTAGATTTTTGGGTAGACCAAGACAAGTTCAAGAATATGACTGGATATATCCTAGAGACAGGAAAAATACTGTATTTTTGATGGCCTACATTCAATGGTCAGGTATCTGAAACAAAAAGAATTCATAGAAAACATGCTCTGCTTTGGAAATTACCATATCTAAAGTAAGCTGTTTGGGAGTGAGCAGTTAGCCTAGTGGTTAAGATGCCATATCAGAGTGACCAGGTGAGATTTCAGCTCCAGCTCCTGACTAGCTTCCTGCCAAGGCAGACCTTAGGAAGCAGCAACTATTGCCCAAGTAATTAGGTTCCTGTCACCCCCATGGGAGACTTGAAATGCATTCCCAACTCCTGGCTTTGTCCCTGGTCCACCCTTGGCAGTGGCAGGAATATGGGAGCAAAAAAGTAGATGGGAGCTCTCTTTCTGTTTCTCACTCTCTGTGTATCTCAATTAAAATTTTAAAATATAATAGTAATAAAGTAAGCTGGTGAAAGTGATAACTCAGAATGTATCATATTACAAGCAGCACAGAAATCATTTTGAACATGGAACTGGCCTGGGAAAAACTGCACACTCTTTTCCAAACTTGTGATGGAATTTAGTCCTCTGGTTCGTTTACATTCCCTCTATCTTTCACAGTAAAAAATTTTGAAATGGCTTCAAAAATTGATATGCTCTAGCAAGCAAGAAAATGAGCCCAATGTCCAGAATTTCTGTGACACGCAATCGCTTAAAAGGGGCAGAATAAATCAATATTTAATAGTTAGTGTCATTTTTTTTTTTTTTGACAGGCAGAGTTAAACAGTGAGAGAGACAGAGAGAAAGGTCTTCCTTCCATTGGTTCGCCCCCAAATGGCCACTATGGCCGGCCCGCTGCACCTTTCCAAAGTCAGGAGCCAGGTGCTTCCTCCTGGTCTCCCATGCAGGTGCAGGGCCCAAGCACTTGGGCCATCCTCCACTGCACTCCTGGGCCACAGAGCAGAGAGCTGGCCTGGAAGAGGGGCAATGAGGACAGAATCCGGCGCTGCAACGGGGACTAGAACCCGGTGTGCCGGCGCTGCAGGCAGAGGATTAGCCTAGTGAGCCGTGGCGCCAGCCTTAGTGTCATTCTCAGTTTACCAGATTTTGCGATATATAAATATTAAACCCCAAAAGCTTTAGGTAAACCCAAAACTCAGTATTTTAATCATTAAAACCATAAATACTTCAAGCAGAAATAGTATTTTAGATATTATGAATTTGAAGCATAAGAAAATGGTTGTTCAGCCATTTGTCCAATTATTAAATTTGTTAGTATATATTATTTATTTTACTTAAATGGCCATGTTTGCAAATGATAATTCAGGTTGAACACTGCATCAAATGGTGTCCCTGAAATTTATGTCTAAAGTTAGGCTAGTGTCAAATATTCATTCTTCATCTTGCTCAATGAATAAAAATTAAATCAATGGTCAAAAATACCTTTGAAAAATGCTCCAAAATATTTATATATTTAATTTTCAGAGATTCACAATGCACTATTGTCTATTCAAGTAGCCAAGATGTCCTTCAATAAAGACATTTGTTTTATTTGACCTAGCATTTCTCAAATGCATTTTAAGATAGAAACTGTTTTCTATAATGTTTACATCCCAGAAAGTAGTGGTCTAATTAACACTCTGAAAAACCCCTGCTCCAAGGCCAATTGCCTTTTGATCTACTATATCATCAGCTCAATATTATAAGGCACTTGAGTCTGAGTGGTATTTATTGATGCCTATTATATATATATATATATACATGAGAGAGAGAGAGAGAAAAAGAGAGAGAGGTTTTCCATTAGCTGATTTACTCCTCAAATTCCCACAAAAGCCAAGCTGAAATCAGGATCCTGGAACTCAATCCAGGTCTCCCACATGGGTGGCAGGGACCGAAGTACTTTAGCCATTACCATTGCCTTCTGTAATGCGCATCAGCTGGGAGCTGGCATTAGAAACAGAACTAAAACTTGAATCTGTGCACTCTGATATGGGTTGTGGGCATCAAATGTAGCATCTTAAACATTGCACCAGAGCCCAGCCCATGTCTGACTTTTCTACTGGATTGTGAAGCATTCCCATCTAATCTGTACAGAAAAAAATGCTGTAACTGCAGATGCACAGGCTGTGCCAATCCTGGAAATCAGCAGTCCTGTTAAGATGAAACTGCAACAGGCCATAAAGACAGGACATCTGCTCTGCTTCACGAGTTCAAATCGAAACACTCAACTAAGATGAAGTCAAACTCCCAACTCAGAAAAGCCCAGGAGCAGATGGCTTCACAGCTGAATTCCACCAAACTTCTAATAAAGAACTAATCCTGGGGCCAGCACTGGGGCTTAGTAGGTAAAGCCTCTACCTGCGGTGCCAGCAACCCATACAGGCACCAGTTCATGTCCCAGCTGCAACTTTTCCAATCCCTTTCTATGTTAATGGCTTGGGAAATCAGTGCAAGATGGCCCAAGTGCTTGGGCCCTTGCATACATGTGTGAAACCCAGAAGAAACTCCTGGCTCCTGGCTTCTGATCAACCCAGCTCCAGCTGTTGTGGCCATTTGGGCAGTGGACCAACAGACAGAAGACCTCTCTTTCTGTCTCTCCCTTTCTCTGTCTGTAACTCTGCATCTCAAATAAATAAATGAACCTTAAAAAGATAATCCCAATACTTCTTAAATTATTCAAAAGAATTGAAAGGGAGGAAACCTTCCAAACTCAATTTATGAGGACAACGTTACCTTAATTCCAAAACCAGAGAAAGATACAACAAAAATAGAAGACTATCGACCAATGAACACAGACACAGAAATTCTCAATAAAATACTGGCAAATTAAATCCAACAATACATCAAAAAGAACACCCACCAAAAGCAAGTGAGATTTATCACAGGGATGTAGGGATGGTCACCACCACAAAATCAATAAACATGATACTTCACATCAACACAATGAAAGATAAAGACCTTTTATTGGGGCCAGCACTGTGGCATAGTGGGTAAAGCCATCACCTGCAGTGCTGGCATCCCACATGGGCGCTGATTTGAATTCCGGCTGCTCTACTTCCGATCCAGCTCTCTGTTATCGCCTAGGAAAGCAGTAGAAGATGGCCCAAGTTCTTGGGCCCCTGCTCCCAAGTGAGAGACCCAGAAGAAGATCCAGGCTCCAGCTTTGGATTGGTGCAGCTCCAGCCATTGCAGCCATCTGGTGAGTGAACCAATAGATGGAAGACACTTCTCTCTCTCTCTCTCTACCTCTGCCTTTCTGGAACTCTGCCATTCAAATAAATAAATAAATCTTTTTTTAAAAAAACCATATTATTATTTCAATAGAAGCAGATAAAATACAACACCCTTTCATAATAAAAAAAACCTTTAAAAATTGGGTATAGAAGAAATATACCTCAACACAAACAATAAGTGACAAACTTACAACCAGCATAATATTGAATGGGGAAAAGTTAAAAGCATTTCCACTATGATCTAGAACCAGACAAGGATACACACTATCACCATTACTAGTCAGTACAGTTCTGGGATTTTTAGCCAGAGACATGACATAAGAAAAAGAAATCAAAGGGATGCAAATTAGAAAGAAGGAAGTCAAATTATCCCTGCTTTCTGATAACATGAATCTTTATATTGACTAACCAAAAGACTCCACTGAGAGGCTATTAGAACTCATAAGAGAATTCAGTAAAGTGGCAGGGTATAAAAGCAACACAAAAACCCAGTAGCATTCATATACATCAATAATGATCTGGTTGAGAAAGAACTTAAAAAATAAGTCGCATTCACAAAAACTGTGAAAATTTTAAGCACCTTGCAATAAATCTAACGAAGGATGTGAAAGATCTCTATAATGAAAATTGCAAAGCATTAAAGAAAAAAATGGTAGACACTCAAAAAAATGGAAAAATTTTCCATGTTCATGGGTTGGAAGAATTAATGTCACTAAAATGTACATACTACCTAAAGTAATTTACAGATTCAACAGAATCCCAATCAAAATACCAAGGACATTTTTCACAAACACACAAAAAAAATCGTTATAGAAATACAAAATAACCCTGACTTGCTAAAGCAATCTTAAACAATAAAAACAAAACGGGAGAAATCACAATACAGATTTCAAGACATGCTATGGGGCTCTTATATAGAAAACAGCCTGGTACTGGCACAAATATAGACATGTAAATCAATGGTACAGAATAGAAACTCCAGAAATTATTCCACACATCTAAACCAACTGTTGTTTGGCAAATTAGCTAAACTCATTTCCTGGAGGAAATACAGTCTCTTCAACAAATGGTGTTGGGAAAATTGGATTTCCACATACAGAAGTTTGAAACAAGATCCCTACCTTATACCCTATACAAAAATTAACTCACAGTGGATGAGGAATCTGAAACTAGAACCTGAAACCATTAACACAGGGGACATGCTGCAGACATTGGTCTGGGTAAATATTATTGCTAAGATCCCAGAAGCACAGGCAATAAAAGCAAAAATTGACAAATGGGAGTACATAAAGCTAAGATAATTCTTCATGGCAAACAAAACAATTAAAGTTAAGAGAAGGCTACAGAATGGGGAAAAATATCTGCAAACTCTGCATCTGGTGAAGGATTAATATCCAGAATATTCAAAGAGCTCAATCAACTCATAAGGGAATATCATTATGTTCTTAGAATTATGTCTACAAATCACACTGAGTCTGTTAAAAACTAGTTAAAAATTAAAAATTAAAACAAAATGAATGGGGGGCCAGTGCTATGGCATAGTAGGTTAACCTCCTTCTGCAGTGCCAGCATCCCATATGGGCTCTGGTTCATGTCTTGGCCACTTTTTTCCAATCCAGCTCTCTGCTTATGGCCTGGAAAAGCAGTGGAAGATGGTCCAAGTGGTTGGACCTCTGCACCAGTGTGGGAGACCCAGAAGAAGCTCCTGGCTCCTGGCTTCGGATCAGCTCAGCTCCAGCCTTGCAGTCATCTGGAGAGTGAACCAGCCGGTGGAAGACCTTTTTGTCTGTCAATCCCTCTCTCTGTCTGTTCAAAGTACAAAATACAAATGGCCAACTGACACTAGAAGAAATTCTCAGAATCACTAACCATAAAGGAAATGCAAATAAAAACCACAAACATCTCACCCCAGGTAGAATGGCAATAATCCCAAAAGCAAAAATAACAAACGCTAGCAAGGATGTATAGGAAAAGGAATCCTAATAACATGGTTGGTGGGGATGCAAACTGGTACAACCATTATGGAAGGCATTATGGAGATTCCTCTGAAAACTATAAATAGATCTAATATATGATGCCACTCCTGAGAATATATCCAAAAGAAATGAAATCAACATGTGAAAGAGTTATCTTAATTCTATGCTGATAGCAGCTCAATTCACAAAATAGCTAAGATATGGAATTAACCTAGATGACCTTTAACTGATGAATGGTTAAAGAAAACGTGGTGTATATACACAAAGGAATGTTACTCAGCCATAAAAATGACAAAAACCAGACATTTGCAACAAAATGGATGCAACTGGAGATAAATTAAGTGAAATAAGCTATACCCAAAAAATCTTGCTTTCTCTTATTTGTTGTAGCTAATTTATAGAGTATAAACATTGTGTGAATGTCTTATAATTTATTATACAGTTATTAAGTGTTTCACTGAATCATACCATGAAATCAACAATATACTCTTTTTTCACACATTAAAGAAATGGAGAAGGAGGAATAGTGAGGACTATTAAGGCACTAGCAGTGCTTTGCTCTTAATTTGGGTGTTGATTATGAGTGTGATCAGATGGCAAAAAAACTCATGTATCTATATACTTATGTGCATTTCTTGGTATGTACACTTCATTAATTCATCTTTCAAAAAGATTAAGCCAAAAACTGAATAATAGTTCTACTAGTTATTTCCCCAAACACCTGAGTCCATCCAGTTTCCTCATTAAACTACCTAACAGAACTGTTTCCCTAGTATATAATATGACATGACCAAGAAAATTAAAGGCTGTTCTTATATATTAGAATTTATGAATGTTGAGAGAAAAAGTATAATAACTCTGAACTCAGCACAAAATATTTTGTACAACGATGAGTATTACTGAACAAAGTTCTTTATCTTATTTCTTATCCTTGTCTCCACCCTACCATCTCTAGTATCAAAATCTTTTCAGATATGGTCTTCACTGGAGTGAAGAAACTAGGAAAATCTGAGATCTAGAATTAGTTCTGCCAAATGAAGCAGAGCAGGTACCAAAGCAGTAAATCCAAATTTTCGATATTAAAAGAAAGTTTGTTCCAGAAGGTAAAGCCTTATGTGATTCTCACAGGTGAAGGAATAAAGCAGGGAAGAGGAATGAATGTATCTAAAATTGTGAGATGACTACCAAGAAAGGGAGGCAGAACATGGCAGCATAGGCAGGGGCGTATGTCAGGAACAAGAGAATGAAGGAGGAAGGGTTTCCTGGGATCTGATTCCACTCACCATGAGCAGACCTGGATTCCACAGAAAAATAAATAAATAAAAAATAGAACACTGTTAGTATCTCAGATGCCTTCCACATACCTCTTCTTAATGTATCATCTTCTGAATGATATTTTCAATAAATAATAGGGGTGATGGATGAAATTATTTAGATTATTAGGTTGTTCAGCAAGTATTTACTCCTCACACAATCGTAAGACTGTTGAGGCTACCATTGTGGTGCAGGAAGTTAAGCTTTTTCTTGAGATGCCCACATCCTATATCTGAGTACCCGTTTCAGCTGCTCCACACTTCCAACACAGCTCCCTGCTAGTACAGCTGAAGGCAGCAGATGATGACCCAAGTACTTGGGTTTCTGCCATCCATCTGGGAGACCAGGATAGAGATCCAAGCTCTTGGCTTTGGACTGGCCCTGCCCTGACTATTGTAGGCATCTGAGGAGTGAACCAGCAGATGGAAGATGTCTCTTATTTTCTCCCTCTGTCTCTGTTTCACCCTCTCTTTCTGTCACTCTGTCTTTCAAATAGACTAATTAAAAAAAAAAAAGACTATTCATTCTACCCTGTCGATGCTGGGAGTGGTCATCTTTCTTTGACCAATGGAAGATGGGCAGAAGTAGCAGTGAGTCTATTCTGCCTAGGCTTCAAGAGGCACCACATGTTTTTGACCTCCAACACAAAAATGACATCCCTCAGGGAGCCACGGAGCCTTCATCTTAACCCAGAATAAGACACGAAACAGACTGTGTAGACAAGCAACCTGAATTAGAGCTGCCCTGGTAACCTATAAAATCTCCAGAACAAAAAATGCTTTTTGTATACACTGTTGAGATTTTGTTGGCTACATAGCAATAATTATTTGCTAAATCTCAATAAAGCCTAAATGAGTGGGGGAAAAAAAAAGTGGCACAGAGATCAGGACTTGCAAAATGTCAGGGGCTCAGGAGGAGATTGGATCAAAGGAGAAATGCTGAAGTTCACTGATGAGAAGAGTCCAAATCGTGAGAGCACCTCAAAGTCTTTGGCAGAGTTCTTTACTCTTCCTGGCCTCCACCTGGACACGCCTCTGAGCTCGTAGATGATGCTCTAGAAGCTCCTCAAGAGTAAAGAGGCCAGGAGTTCTGAATTTCCTAAAATCTCATTTTCGCAATGAGGCCAAATATATTAAAGTTCCTGCCTGTGAACACACTTAGAAGCCAACAATCTATTCCAGTGAAGCTGCAGACAAATATTGGAGTGGTTTGAGTAAACTACTTTGTCATAAACTCACTTCAGATGAAATCTCTCTCAAAGACATGCAGTGTTATTAACTGTTTACTCATGGAGAAGAATTTGCTGTGTTGAAGATACATTTTTTACCCAAGTATTCATGAATAAATATGTTGAAAACTGTTTATCAAAAGTAGAAGAGCATTGTTAAAATTTTATTGATATAAAGAGAACAGATTTCATGAATTTCTTAGGTACAGACCCAAGAAGGTAATCATACTTCCCTCCTTCTCCTCCATATCCCCCAATCCTCCTCTTTCCAAGTCTTCTTTTCATTAATTTTACAGACATAATTTTAATTCACTCTATAATCAAAAGCTTAATTCACCACTAACAAAATGTTCAACAAAGAAAAAGTATGAAGCCCACACTTCTACAGGAGTATAAATAAGGAGTAAAAATGAAAAAGAAATAAAATCACTTCTGAAAAGTCAACATACACAGATACAAAGACCCCCTAAGCTGTGGAGGCAAGAATTGGCTTTCTGGGGAAACAAAGGCTGCTGGTCATGTTTGCAGAGCAGAGTACCAAATAGTACAGAGGGAAGAGGGTGAGGGGAGAAGGGGCAGAAAGGAGCTCTAAGGATCTGCAGAGGGTCTTCTGTAGGCATTCAGCTGAGTGAGGACCAAAACATCTACTGGGGGCTGGTAGGAAACAACCTGTAAGAATTAGTAGGCACAATCCTTGGAACTATTGCGAGGGTGGAACTAGTTTGTGTTCCTACCAACAAGGAGAGAAAAACACTGGCATGCGTAACACTTTCAGGATTGCCTCAGCAGGAAAATTAGTAATAGAATAAGGACCGCTGTGATTTTGTCTGACAAAGTTTAAAAGTAATTCTCAACAAAATCAAACCATGTCCAAGTAATTGAATTGTGTCTAAAAGAAACTCAAAGATATTTAAATAAATTTAAAATATTTGCTATCTAAAAAGATAAAATATACAGTATCTGGCATCCAGTCAAAAGTTAATCCATATTAATAAGAAAAAATAAATAGTAATAAATCAATGCTAACAAAGTTGTTTGAGAGTGATACATTTACATACCACAGGGGAATAATAAACTTTTTTTAAAGATTTATTTATTTGAAACACAGAGTTACAGATAGAGGTAGAGACAGAGAGAGAGGTCTTCCATCCACTGGTTCACTCCCCAGGTGGCCACAATTGCCAGAACTGCGCCTGATCCGAAGCCAGGAGCTTCTTCCAGGTCTCCCATGTGGGTGCAGGGGCCTAAGGACTTGGGCCATCTTCTACTGCTATCCCAGGCCATAGCAGAGAGCTGGAATGGAAAAGGAGCAGCCGGGCTTAGAACCAGCGCACATATGGGATGCCGGTGCTCCAGTCCAGGTCTTTAACCTGCTGCACCACAGCGCCAGCCCCAAATAATAACCTTTTTAAAAAGATTGTATTTATTTATTTGAAAGAGATTCAGAGAGAGAAAGAAAGAGAGAAAAAGGGGAAGAGGGAGAAAGGGGGAGAGAGAGAGAGAGAGAGACGATTGATTTTCCATCCACTGGTTAACTCCCCAAATGGCCACAATGGCCAGGCCTGGGCCAGGACTAAGCAGGAGGCAGGAGGCAGGAGCCAGGAGCTTCCTCTAGGTCTCTCACATGGGTGCAGGGTCCCAAGCACTTGGGTCATCTTCTGCTTCCACAGGCACATTGGCAAGGAGCTGGATGGCAAGTGGAGCGGCCTGAACTCAAACAGGCCTCCATATGGGATGCCAGCACTGCAGGCAGACGCTTACCTTTCTACGCCACAACGTCAGCACCAGGATAATAAACTTTTACTTATATTGAAAGCAATGTAGTAATATAATTTGTACTATGGTAATACAAGATATATATATATATAACCTCTCATTATTTAATATCTATTTTCCCAACAAACTTGCTTTCATCATATGTTCTAAAAAACCATTCAGTTGCAGAGAAAAAGTTATTTAACAAAGGTATTTGTTTCATTATATAGAATAAACAAAATAGAAAAGAAAAACCAAAACTCTACACAGGAGAGTTTTATAACTTACACTGATGATACATTATAAAACACCTTGAAAGTAAAATAAATAAATAAATAAATAAATGGAAGTGAAAACACAGATGTCAATATTATGTTTGTGTTATAATTACAACTGTTTTGAAGTGTATATTTATGTATTAGAGTAACAACAAAGTCTGGATATAATATTCCAAAATAAAAATAATTTTGTTGTGTTGGGAACAATATCAATGACTGGAAAAAAAAGTAAATGTCATTGCTACATTTGTTTTACTATACTCCACTACACCTAAATGTTTCTTACAGTGTAGGTGGTCTCTTTCAAATGATCAATTCTTTGAAATAGGTTTTTCTTAGTAATGACAAATTTGCACTAATGCGTCTACATTCATTTATTTTCTCCTAATTATGTCCGAGGGCTAAAGTACAGACTACACAGAACAGTGCGAAGCACCAAAGTAGACCAAACCTCATTGCATGACATTTATCAGCTAAGTGGCCATAGAAGTAAATGCAATATAGAAACTATGATTGAGGAAGTTCCTGCTGAGGTTATTGAATTCTGTATTGTTCACTAAAAAACATAAAGCTTAGGAGAAAATGAACAAAAGCTGTAACAATACCAGAAAAAATCTGATAAATGCGTGCAGAAATTTGCATGCAGCATCTTAGTCAATTGATACTTCTTGGAGATATATATCTGTGAATATATTTGCTTCCAGTAGAATTTTGTTTTATTAAAAGTAAAACTCAGGCTTAAGATGCAACTTGCTCTCCCACTCACAGCCTCAATGAAGGAAACGTCTTCAAAGTTTCTTCAGTTGCACTCACAACAGCTTCACCAGAAAACTTAGTGGCTCTGGACACCATGAAACATGCATTCCCTCCAAACACTGCTCTGTGAAAGAGTGTTTCTGTGTGTTGCAAAATTTGTTTTTATGCTAGGAAAACTCACTCAAGAAACAACTCAGATCATCCATTTTTACATTGACATCATTTCACTTTTTTTTCTCTTTACCTATAACTTACTTTGCATTACAGAGATACACAAATAACTTCAGCTATCTACTAGGCGATTTATTTCAACATGCTACAACACAGTGCATTCTAGGTTCAGGGTTTCTTTTGTTGGTTTCATACAAGTTTCTAAATCTGATTTTTTTTTTAGGATTTATTTATGTATTTGAAATTGTTACAGAGAAAGAAAGAGAGACCTAGAGAGATGTCTTCCGTCTGCTGGTTTACTCCCTAACTGGTTACAATGACTTGGGCTGGGTCAGGCCAAAGCTATGAGTCAGGAGCTTCATCCAGGTCTCCCACATGGGTGACAGGAGGCAAGCACTAGGGCCATCTTTTCTTGCTTTTCTTAGGCCATTAGTAGGGAGCTGGATCAGAAGTGGAGCAGCCAGAACAAAAGTGGGCACCCATAAAGGGTGCCAGCATCGCAGGCAGTGAGCAGCTGCACCTACTATGCCACAATGCCAGCCACCAAATCTCAATCTTTATAAATTGGAAACTTTTAGAATTTATCTAATAGGATTATGATAACAACATGTGTTTATGTATTTAGTACAGGAAAATATTTACTATTATTGCTAACTTTTATACAGGAAATATGGATTTCTAGGTAGACTAAGCCTGTTAGAACTAGCTAGTTATTTTATTAAACAATACCATTTTGCACATGGAAACATGATAACAAACATCATGAAGTTTAGGATTTGGCTATCAGTATTATTAAATTTGACTTGCCAAAAATATAATATTTAACCCTAATCATTTGTACAGTATTTGGAAGACCCCGACTTTGGGGAATATTACGTTACTTCTACATTAATATCACTTTGATGTTTATTTATTAGTGTCTGACACAAAGTTATCATGCAAGAATTATTAGCAAAATGAACTAACTTGAGATACAAAGATCTTAGAAAACATTGATAAACTCCAATTTGGAGTTAAGAGTAGAGTCAATGCAGCAATAGAGTCCAGAGAAATTCTTGGAACACTTTTACATGGTTCATGGAAAATGTGGTTAAAAAGATATGCTTATTTTGCTATAAAAATCCTTGAAATCAGTGCACACAAGGGATCTTCAAAAATTCATGTGTATTTTTTTAAAAATACTCCTAAGCCTGTATATGTGAAACACATGAGATTTGTTCACTTTATATAAACAAAAAAATTATTTACAAATGTGTATTGATGTAAAAAATGTATGAACCAAAATAAACATCTTTGATTTTTCCGTGAACTTTTTGTAATGCCCTAGTATCATGACAAATGAGAGAAAGCACGAAATGGAGCATCTTGTAAACATACATCATGCTTAAAATGTTATTTGTAAACCAGAGACAAAGAGTTTTCAAAACAATTTTTATTTGAAAATGAATTATGTTGTTGAGACCTAGTGCCAAATTAAAATATCTTACATATTACATGTTAATTGCCATTATTATTGTAGCACTTCAAACCAAGTTCCAATCAAAACTTCCATTAAAATGTGATTGTAATAAAGAAATAACATCTTACATAATTATTTTTTAAAAATTCGCCATTTCATCAAAGAAGGAGGTACCTTTCTCTGAAGGGAGGAGAGAACTTCCACTTTGACTATGACCTTGTCTAAATAAGGTAAGAGTCAGTGAACTCAAAAGGCTTCCATAGCCTTGGAAACTCATGACTAGAGCCTAGGTTGAATTACTGATGACATAAACAAGAGTGTCAATTAAGTCAACAACAGGAGTCACTGTGCACTTACTCCCCATGTAGGATCTCTGTCCTTAATGTGTTGTACAATGTGAATTAACGCTATAACTAGTACTCAAACAGTACTTTATACTTTGTGTTTCTGTGTGGGTGCAAACTGTTGAAATCTTTACTTAGTATAAACTAAATTTATCTTCTATATATAAAGATAATTGAAAATGAATCTTGATGTGAATGGAATGGGAGAGGGAGCGGGAGATGGGAGAGTTGCGGGTGGGAGGGAAATTAAGGAGGGTGAAAAGCCACTATAATCCAAAAGCTGTACTTTGGAAATTTATATTTATTACATAAAAGTTAAAAAAATAAGAAATAAAGTGAACTATAAGGAAAGAAAAAAAATTGTCATTTCAATAAAAACACTGAATACCTAGTCATCATCCATATTGTGGCTATTAATTAGTATTAGGGCTTACATATCTATTTTGTGTGAAGTAAGGATAAAACTACTCAATTACTAAATATTCAAATGGTTCTTTACTGTAAAACCTTTCATCAAAACTGAAAAATAAAGCGATAAGTTCAAAGCATTAATTCAATTATATTTTCTTCTAGTGTTAGAAGAGATATTAGACAGTACTGAATTTCAGTAACTAAACTTACTAACAAAGAAACCATGACCAAGAGACTACTCACAATTGTGGGGCTATTATGGTAAGAACAAATATACAATTTTTACATTTTTCTCATTTTTTACATAGATAGTTAAATATATTTTAGCATATGAATCTGAAATCTTCAAGACTCAGGATTAGATTCTCAAGTTGATAATTACATCACTATATTGAATGATTTCTATTGAAAATATTTTCTAAATGAAATAATTTTAATCTAATTTTATAAAGTGTAGTCAAAAAAATCGATCCTTAGACCCTTTGTGTAGAGATTGTCTCATCTTCCCATCTTAAATTGTATTTACTGAATTTGTTAATATGAATCACAAGCCAGGTCACATGCTAAAAGAAGGAACAAATCCAGTGATAGAAATATAACAGAGAATAATAATGAAAACGGGGAGGTAATAATGATGATGCTAATAAACATGACTTTTAAGCTAGGCTTCATGTGTAAAAATTAGAAGTGCCATTTTTGAAGGAATAAATATATTATAAAGGAGAGTGGTTACAGTAAATTAAAGAGCAACTCCAGGAGCATAATTTACTGGAAAAGATTTAATGACAGATTTAACGACAGACAGAGGGAGAATCTTGTTTCATGTGCATCATTAGCCTGGAGGTTCTGGTGGGAAAGAGAAATAAAGACAAAAAGACATCTTTAATGAAAGATAAAGAAAGTCACTTTTTACTCAAAGACCAGATGGAAAAATTAGTAAGCATGGTACTTCTCATACATTTATAGCTCCCAGGACTACAGGAAGTAAAGATTAGAGAAGTCCTCTACAAACGCTTCACACTATAAACACACAAGCACACACACACACACACACACACGTGCACGCATGATTGTAGGGGCAGGAAAAGGATCTGTACAGACAGACATGCACATACTCATCTTCCTAACAATGAAATGGTTATGTAGCATGGTCTCTTCTTTCTATAACTCCCAACAGTCATCACTAACCTTCTAATCAAGTCTCTATGCCCATTCGGTTTCAATCACCCCATCATAGACTAGTTCAGGATTCTAAAATTTTGTCCATCTTCCAATAGACTAGTTCAAAGCTGTCAGTGTCCCTGCATTAAAATGAATCAGGCAGTCAATGTCCCTAATGAGCCAGAACAAAGGAACAATATTGAATGCTCACAGATGCCCATCTGTCCACCATATACTTCTTTCTAACCAAATATCAGAATACAAAGATTGTTGGGTATGAAATAACTGGAAAAGAATTTCACTTCTCAATCATATAAGTAGTGGGTTCTTTTGATACTAAGTTTAGTCATTTGCCTGGATCTAATATATTTGTAATTTGTTCATTGGTATTATGGCAAACTATAATTCAAGTACTTACAGATTTTCTTCACATGCAGGTCACAGGGTATAAAACCAAGGCACACCCACATTTTGGAGCCTTGAATTGCTCTAGAGTAATGAAATCCAGCCTTCTGTGGCTCAGGAAGACTTATATGCATGGCATCCTCAGAAGAAACAGCTTTCATCTTCTATCATCACACATCTTTGGGAATTCAGAGATCTCTCCATCTCATTAGTTTTCTTTAAAACAGTCCTGGAGAGTAAATGAGAACAAATGATTTTCAGATAAAGAAACTGAAATGTCTAACAGAAGTATATGTATGTATATATATATGAAAAAAACAGTCCCCTGACTCTCCTACAGTGCATTTGATAGTATTGATACACAGGATTCAGTGTCTCACAATATTCAGTGAGGTGGTTGAGTTTCTACAATCAGGTTTGATCTCATAACCTTGAGATTTTACACCACTTAAGTTTTATTACCTGGAAATTACATCTAATTTATCTCCACAAATACATTGGAATCAAATAAACGTAATGTAAATCAGTAATCAGGTGGCTTTAAGACCGCCTTTTAATTAGACCTATGGTAATTTGTCTAACAAATATATCACTGTGCAATCAAATTAATGTATATAATAAATTCTAAGGTGGCTCCTGTGTCGGACTACAAGGCATGCTGCATACCAAGTAGCATCAAAGATTTCCTGGTCTGCAGCTTTTCTGCATGAGTGCCTCTCTCCATTTGGAAGTTATTAACTTAGGTTCCATGTATGTCCCCCTTTGGCATGGGTAAGCCAAAGCTATTACATGACCAAACATTCCCCGGATAGCTTTAAAGTTATGTCTTCAGCTAGTGACATCTTGCACAGCCTGCAAGCCTTTCTGTTATTAAAAATCCTCATGGAGTTATTTATAAACTATCTCAAAGGACTTCTTTGTCATCCACAACAATCCACCTGACAAGTGATGATGACAGAAGTCTGCAGAAGGGGAAATTGAGCAACAGCTTCTTCGTATACAAAAGACTACAATACAGAGACAAAAGCATCCAGTAGATTAATCCTTTTCAAGTACGTGAAACTTCACAAAGCTGCATAAGTAGGGTCATATTGAGAAGAAGCAGGTTTGTCTTCAACTTTAAATGCATTTACAATTCATCTATCCATTTCTGAGGCATCTTTCTTAAAGCAGACTTAATACTTGTGCCTTTCACTATAAACTAATAACTCAGTTCTCCTTTCAAATATTCTTTACTCCAAAATGTTGAAGACATGTCAACTCTGTCAACTACTAAAGAGCTTAATTGTTGCTTTTGTTGGTAATCTGTTCAAATTATACTTCTGAGATGAATTCTCTCAAATCATCCAGGTAAAAATGTTGCTGCTCCATATTAAATTTCAGTTATTATTGGCAGATCTCATGTAACTTAAACATAGAATAAATAAATATATTATTTTAATATGGACTACTTAGGTTAAATGTAGTACTATTATTACTATCTCTATGATTATTACCTATTTTTAAAACTACCATTTATTGTGTGAATACCACGTGCATATATTATACTAGGCCTTTTGCTTCTGTTATCCTATTAATACTAAAAGAAAACTGATGCTGAATATTTTAGCTCCATTTTTCAGGTGAACAAACAGTTTCACAGAGGTTAAAGATACATGACTTATTAACTAACAGAGAAGAAACAGCTTTATTTAGCTCCAAAAAATAGCATCTATCTATTCATCAATGTTGACCCTCTCCGCAAGAGTTTCGAAAGGTTGTATATTAGGATTTAAGGGCTCCGATTTTCCACTTTATTTGTTTTCAGATTGAACAAGTATTTTCTGAGACTCTTTGGTGCTAGGCAAGAAGCAGAGCCCGGTGACACAATGGGGAAGAAATGATCTCATTCTTAAAAGTGTTTACAAACCCATAATCACACAAATAAACAGAAATTTCCAGCTGTGATCACATCTGTGAAGAAAGCACGGTTTCAGGAAGATAGGTCTTTACAACATCACTGGTGATGTGGAGGAAAAAGCATTTTCATGAATGAGGATGTGGCCGGTGACCACTATGAGGGTAGAACCAGATGAGTCTAGCAAGGCACATGTGAGGACAGGTGTAGAGAAAAAGAACACTGTTGTATACAGCCAAGGCAGTCCTGGCAGGAATCAGAAACCCACCTGGGTTGCTCACATTAACCCACATGCCTAATGTTCACGACTATGTTCAGAAGGATGAGTGAGTGGCTCCTGCAGAAATGTGAATGTTATGATTGCCCATGCTTTGAACCAGGAAGCAGACGGGCTGAGAGTTGAACTTGGGGCCGCCTCGTCTGAAACCTGGCACAGTTTTTTCACACTAACCTGACTGAAAATTTGCCTCCTACAAAGACTGCTTCAACACACAATGGTGACCATCAGCTAGAACTTTTCAAAACCAATTTTAAAAACTATTTTCTTGACAGATTTCCATGGAGAAACTACTTAGAGTCAAAGGCTGAGGTATCTGTCAAAAATGGAAATCATTTTTTAAAATAATCGCTGATACAAAAAAAAAAAAAGTGCTTGGCTGTGAATTAAGAAAAGCATAGCAATTCTTGCTTCCTCTTTTTTCATTCTATACTTCAACTTAGTACTCACCTGAGTTCCAAGGAATGCCGACAGTTTCACTGGAGTTCTCCCAAATAGATAAGACCAGAAATCTAAACAAAGTAACTATTGCAAGGAGAATGAATGTACCTGGGTACTTTAAAAACATGATGGAAAAATTGAATTAAAAGATAAAGTGATTTTGCTGCAAAAGAATTTTTAGATCCTTGCTCAGTTTTTTCAGCAATGAAACAAATTTTCCATGAACTTTGTGACGTCTTCCTATGCAAATATTTTCAAGTAATTTAATTGTGAAGCTGTTGGAAAAAATTCACTTCTCTTTGCAATATAAAGAAATCTGAACTAGGAAATTCAGCTCATTTTTAGAGAATTTTCTAATATATCACAAACTAAAATGTGTATACATATATTTTATTTTCTTTATCCATTCATGAGATGAGAAACATCTTGGTTTGTTTCAAATTTTGGTTATTGTGAACAATGCTGCTATACATTAAAGAAACACCCACACTGTTTTGCACACTGCTGTAGTATATATACACAGTGGAATATTATTCAGCTATAAGAAATAATGAAATTCTACCATTTGCAGCAAAATGGATGCAACTGGAGGACATCACATTGAGTAAAATAAGTCAGGCCCAGAAAAATAAATACCCCATGTTCTCCCTTATATGTGGGAGCTAAAATTAAAAAAAAAAAAAAAAGAAAACAAATGCCTGTGTGTATCAGTATTGCTGCAAATATAGCTTTGTAACAAGCTCTGTTTTATACTTTTATTAAACCAATGGTTAAGAATGTTATACTCTATAGTTTTAATGATCTGTGATTACTTTAGAATTTACTGTTTATGGATAAAATGGTCATTTTCCCATTCAGTTGTTATTTATAGCCATTGTCTACATTTCCACTAAACTAGGGTCTTTTTGCTTTTTACTTATGAAACTTATTTTTCAGTGAAGTATTAAGCTTTTTACTTTAATGTAAATTTAAAATATGTTATCTTATAAATTAAAAGAAAAGAAAAAAGGGAGAAGGAAGGAGGTTGGGAGAGTGGGAGGGGGAGGTAAGAAGAGAATATCACTATGTCCTTAGAACTGTATCTACAAATCACATTGAACCTCTTAAAAACTAATTAAAATTAAAATAAAAACCTAAAAGCTGTTTATGTAAGATTCGTATCATGAATGTGTATAAAAACTCCTTGTTAAGTAGCCTGTGCTTTTTCGTATGTATAAAACAGCTTCCACAGCACAGCCCAAGAATGGTGGGATCACAGTCCAGGCTTCTTCAAACTCACTGTCTGAAACCCTCTACAAGCTCTCATGATCTCATAGTCTCCAGATTCTTGCTTTTGCTGAAATAGCCTTATTTCTTACAACCATTCTGGAAAGTCTTCCTCAGTTTTCAAGGTCCAGAGTAAATTCTAAATGCTTTACATCCCTTCTCAGATGTCCTTCCTATCTACAGTCTTATGAAGTGTGTTCTTCTCTACTATTACACTTATTCCAATGCGATGTATTAGAAATGTCTCATCCCATCTCACTGTAAATTCCTGAAGATCACAGATGATATTTTACAATCCTCTACACAGGACAGTGCACTAAGGCTATTTGCTGACCTATAGAATCTCCTCATTTAATTATCTAACTCTATGCAGCCACACATTTGTTTTCTTCTTTATAACGAATTGTTTAAAAATATGACTTTGGAAATACATTCCACAATGACAAGTATAATATAGCTTCTTAGGGATTGCCAAAAATTACCTACTATAATTCATTTGGCTCATCTCAAATTCTGAAAATCTTCACATACAAATCATGCAAAACATTAAAAATATAGTCACACTAGAACATTTCCAGGCAAGTGCCACAGCTCAATGGGCTAATCCTCCACCTCCGGCGCTGGCACACCGGGTTCTAGTCCCAGTCAGGGCGCTGGATTCTGTCCCGGTTGCCCCTCTTCCAGTCCAGCTCACTGCTGTGGCCCAGGAGTGCAGTGGAGGATAGCCCAAGTGCTTGGGCCCTGCACCCGCATGGGAGACCAGGAGAAGCACCTGGCTCCTGGCTTTGGAACTGGAACCGCGTGGTGCGCCGGCTGCAGCGGCCATTGGAGGGTAGGAATCTTTAAAATTCTGGGGCAACTTCTTTTGTAGATGATAAAACTGAAACCAGAAGATCTAAGAGAACTTCTGAATAATCATTAAATGGTGAAATCAGGACTCCAGACTCCCAGTCTGTAACTCTCAAGGGTTGGATATAAATATAATATAAAAATATTATAAAAATATAAAAATATTAAAAATTTTTTTTGACAGGCAGAGTGGACAATGAGAGAGAGAGACAGAGAGAAAGGTCTTCCTTTGCCGTTGGTTCACCCTCCAATGGCCACCGCAGCCAGTGCGCTGCGGCCGGAGCACCACGCTGATCCGATGGCAGGAGCCAGGTACTTATCCTGGTCTCCCATGGGGTGCAGGGCCCAAGGACTTGGGCCATCCTCCACTGCATTCCCTGGCCACAGCAGAGAGCTGGCCTGGAAGAGGGGCAACCGGGACAGAATCCGGCGCCCCAACCGGGACTAGAACCGGTGTGCCGGTGCCGCAAGGTGGAGGATTAGCCTAGTGAGCCGCGGCGCCGGCCCAAAATATTTAAATATTTTTATTAAAATTATAAAAAGTTGGCTTTAATAACTCATGAATATATTTCTAGAATTTGGTTTAAATTTTTTGATCAACCTTATTGCAATGTAATTCTTATAACTTACATCTATTTTGATCATAGAGTTCTATGAGTTTTGAAAATATGAACAGCTATGCAACTACCTAAAAACATGCAGTGCATTTTTCTCTCACTAAAATGTTTTTCACACCCCTTTGCAGTCAGTACTCCAATGAATGTTAATGGATAATAGTTTTGCTTGTTTTAAATTTTCATATAAATGGAGTTATTCAATATGCATGCTGCCTGGCTTTTTCACTTAGCATACTATTTGGAAATGATTTCATGATGTTGCTTTTATTGATAGTTCATTCACTACTCATTTAGTTGACAAAACTCTAGATTGCATTTGGATTTCACAAATTTTTCATTAATATTAATTGGTTACTGTAACAATTGATTAGGAGAATAAACTGCATTGTTTTGGTAAAGAAGATAGCTAGGGGGTCAGACAAATATATTTTGAACTGGCATTAATTCTTATTATAGATCCTAATGGCTGCATGATCTTAAGGACTTTATTAACTCTCAGAAGGCAGATATTCCTCATCTGTGAAATATGGATACTAATCCATAAGAGTTTCTTTTCAGACTAAGGCGATAATATGTGTGCATATTTAACTTGCAGTAAGAATTCAAAAATGGTAGCCAAATAAAATTGTAAAATAAAGAGGAAAATAATATAGCAAACCCTTTCTATAAAATTGCCATGAAAAGAATCCCCAAAGGATAAAACTAGCAGAATTGATGATATTTATTCATTAATGCAATATATGCTAATTAATTGATTATTTTGTGACAAAAATTGCTGCTGGGAATTCAATATTGTCCCCATGCAATTTGCATTCTAATGTGATACAGGTAATGAAGCATACACACAGAGACACACACCAGTCTGCATGCATACTTACATATACATAATGCATATTCCTGAAGTTTTATATGGAGAGCTGTTAAACACAGCAAAGTACACAGTTAATATTAACACAGACCACCACTTTTTCAAAAAAAAGATTTATTTATTTGTTTGAAAGGCAGACTTACGAAGAGGGAGATGCAGAGAGAAAGAGAGAGAGAGAGAAATCTTCTATTCACCTGTTCACTCCCCAAGTGGCCACAATGACAGGAATTGGGCCCATCTGAAGCCAGAAGCCTGGAGCTCCTGGTCTCCCACGTGGGTGCAGAGGCCCAAGCATTTGGATCATCTTCTGCTGCTTTCCTGGCCACAGCAGAGGGCTGAATTGGAAGTGGAGCATCCAGGACTCGAACTGGCACCCATAAGGGATGCCAGTGCAGCAGGCAGATGTTGATCCTACTACACCACAGTGCTGGCCCAACAGACCACCACTTTCATTCTTTTGAATACCCAAAACAATTCTCATCTTCTCTTTGAGGACTTATGGATAACTTCCCCTCACATAATCACATAAGGCAGCTTTCTATCTTTAACCTAGACTCAGAGAGTAATGGCATACTGCCACAAAGCCAAAAGGGAGTATTAGGGTACTTCAACAACATGGAAAGTGGAATTTCAAGACAATTTTGCTTTGGAACAAAATAATTGAAATCTATGTATATTAAGGTTCTTCAAAAAGTTAATGTCATATGTATTATGAAAAAAACTATGCAAGGTTTTCTTCTTTTTTTTTTTTACAGTGAAAGAACATAAATTTAAAATTAGCCAGCTGGATTCACTTTAGATGATCTGAATTTTGTTGGCAGCACCCAAAGCATCATAATCAGCAGATAGTAAAACATATGCTTTTTCTCCATCAGGGCTGATTGACAATGGATATATCAATGTCATAGATGTCATCACAGCCTGTTTTATCTGATGCTCGTTGGCTTTGGCATATACAATTAACACAAGTATGGTGTTGTCTTCTATCTTCTTCAAGGCCACTTAAGTGGTCAAGGGAAGTTGGTGAAGACATAGCAGTCAAGCTCATTTCTCCTGGGGACACTCTTCTGAGGATATCTGGAACTTAAAAGTTCATGAAAAATATTCATTATTTTTTAATCCTGTTTTCCACAAATTCTTTGACTATTTCTTATATGTCAGGTGGTGATGATTACAATGAAGAAAAATAAAATAGTTTATGTGGTCGAGGTTAAGGGTGCTAAATCATACCGGATACAGACAACTTGTGTGAGGTGAATCTGCACACTACATATATATGTGAATGAATTGATAACATAAGTCATGATTGGATGAAACCATTCAAACTCAAGAGAAAAGCAGAATAAATTCTCCCAGGCATCCAAATATGTAGGAGGAAAATCAAGGAATTCTGCAAGACAGAAGTAGAGGTAACAAGGCTACTAGTCACAGGAAATGAGATGGAGAAGTAACCAGAGGTCCATGTCTAGAAAGTTGTACAGACAATGGAAAAATTTTGAATCCATAGTAAGTATGATGGGTCACAAGAGAAGGTTTCCAGTGGCAGAGTGACATGAACTGATTTATGTTTTGAAGAATCAGTGTGTGTTGGGGCTGGTGCTGTGGTGAAGTGGTTAAAGCAGATGCTGGCATTCCGTACCAGCACTGGTTTGAGTCCTGGCTGCTCCACTTCCACTCTAGCTCCCTGCTAATGTGCCTGAGAAAGCACCAGAGGATGGCCCAAGTACTTGGGCCCCCTCCACTGATGTGAGAGACCCAGAAAAAGATCCTGGCTGTTGGCTTCAGATCAGCTTAGCTCTAGAATTGTGACTATTTGGGGAGTGAATCAGCGCATGGAAGATCTGTCTCTCTCCCTCTCACTCTCTCTCTTTCTCTCTCTCTTTCCCTCTGCCTTTCAAATAAATAAATAAATACAAGGAAGTGTCACCAGTGTCTTCCATTTCTAACATTTTGGCCTAAAAGATATTAAGATTCATACATTCAGGTACAACATACTATTTTAAAAGAAAATTTATAATGTCAGAAATAAAAGAAAATTATAATGTCAGAAATAATTTTTAAAAATCTATACTTTGAACTTTGGTACTCTGCTTACCCTAAAATTGTCTATCAATTTGTCTTAATCTTTCTTGTGTTGCTGTAACAGAATGCCACAGACTGGGTAATTTATGAAAAAAAGAAAGTTACTTGGCTCATGATTCTATAGTTTGTGAAGTCCAAGATCAGGGACTACATCTGGTGGGAGCCTTCTTGCTGCATCCCTCATATGGTAAAAACATCACATAGAGAGAGAGACAGCAGGAAATCAACTTTACAGCCCAAACCCTTTGTAATTGCCATTAATCCATTTATGAGGGTAGAGTCCTTGTGACTTAAACACTCCATTTGGTCCCATCTCTCAACACTATTCCATTGGAAATTTAGTTTCCAATGTAGGAGCACTGGGGACACATTCAAACCACAATACCATCTCAGGTAAATTAGAGCTGGATATTTTAGCAATCTGAGTGCACTTAGCATAGGAGAAAAACCTGGAATGTCCATTTGGAGATTACTAATCATCTTAGAGATGCAGGAGTTTAGTTAACTCAATGAGCGAGCCAGAAATTAAACTCTCAAAGGAGGAGACTAGGGAGTCATTACCAAGACTTGAAGTACATTCTGAATGTTGTGATAAAAAAGAAAAAGATCATTCATTTAGATTACAAGCTCGTATTCACAGATTTGATATCAATTCCATACTAGCTGAATTGCTTAGAAAATGCTAAGCTAAAAATTTAACACCTGTTCTTCTAGTATTTCCATGAAAAAATCAGAAAAGCAAAGGAATGAAGATGCACAGAACTCAAGATCTGAAGGATTCTCACAATTTTGAGGAATGTGGGCTTACAGTTATATAAAAGGAGACAAGCCAACATTATCACCCTCATCATCAACAAGAAAGCAAACTCCAGATGCTCACAAATAAAGTGAAGTTATTAGAATTATTCAGTACTAAATGTATAATAAACATTTTAATAGGTACAAATAAGTAACACAGAGAATGTTATGAAGCAAGTAGAGTCTATCAAATTCAATAGGTATGCATAATTCAACAAGAAAACAAAATTTCAAGAAACAGAAATATTGGGGCAGGCACTGTGGCACAGTGGGCTAAAGCCCTGGCCTGAAGTGCTGGCATCCCATATGGGCTCTGCTTCTAGTCCCGGCTGCTCCACTTTTGATCCAGCTCTCTGCTATGGCCTGGTAAAGCAGTGGAAGAAAGCCAAGTGATTGGGCCCCTGCACCCACTTGGGAGACCTGGAAGAAGCTCCTGTCTCCTGGCTTCAGATCGGCGCAAATCCAGCCATTGCAGCCACTCTGGGGAGTGAACCAATGCATGGAAGACCTCTCTCTGTCTCCACTTCTCTCTCTAACTGTCTTTCAAATAAATAAAATAAATCTTAAAAAAAAAAACCTGAAATGTTAAGAACTTTCTTATTTTGACAAATGGAATACAAGCCCTAGCTACCCTATTTAAAAATTAAAAACTGAAATCATTCCCTTTAAAATGATGAAATCCCATCTCTCCATTACAAATTTCATTTACTATTTCATTAATGATAATAACCAGTGCAACTATGAAAAAAATACCAGAGGCCGGCACTGCAGCTCACTAGGCTAATCCTCCACCTTGCACCGCCGGCACACCGGTTCTAGTCCCGGTCGGGGCGCCGGATTCTGTCCTGGTTGCTCCTCTTCCAGTCCAGCTCCTGCTGTGGCCTGGGAAGGCAGTGGAGGATGGCCCAAGTGCTTGGGCCCTGCACCCACATGGGAGACCAGGAGAAGCACCTGGCTCCTGGCTTTGGATCGGCGCAGCGTGCCAGCTCTAGCAGCCATTTCGGGGGGGTGAACCAACAGAAGGAAGACCTTTCTTTCTCTCTCTCTCACTGTCTAACTCTGCCTGAAAAAAAAAAAAAAAAAAAAAAAAAGAAAAGAAAGAAAAAAGATACCAGAATTAGAAAGAACATCTATGATTGTTGGTAAATGATATGATTGCCTAGGCAAAAAACTCTCAAGGCACTTAAAGGCAAACTATTTTATTATACAAGCGAGTATATAAAGTTTTTTGAATATAAGATCACAAGAAAATGTAATCAGATTTTATTGACCAGAAAGAATTAGAAAATGCAATTTTCTAAGAACATATCTATGAAAATATATGTACTATTTTATGACCAAAAAAAGCCTATAGAAATATACAAAAATATCAATGAAAATATATATGATTCATGAATATGAATTACTCGGTGCTATTTCAACAAAGCAACAAACAGATTTTTCCAAGGTACACCCGAGCTAATTCTGAAATTCATGTGGAAAAGGGAAAGGCCAAGAATAGCTAATATCATATTTGGAAAACACAGAATAAGAGATAAACTCAGATTTATATCCAGGTTGTCAAAATGTACTGCAAAGCTGCAATGACTACGATAGAGTGTTGTTGATACAGAAAATCATAACAACAATAACAACAAAAGAGTAAAGAACTCAGAAACAGACATGTGGACATATATATTTGTTAAATAATAGAGATGACATTGGAAGTTATGCGGAAACTATGACATATTCAAAATATGTACTAAGTTGAAGTATGTAAGCCTGATAGTGCGATGTTTCCACCACAAGTTAAAAATAAAATCTATAAACAAATAAAATCTATCCATGGGGCTTAAAACTACTTCAACCACTACATGACAATTTTTCCTTCTGATAACAAAGAATTATATATTAATCAATTTTTCTAGATAAAATTTCACAGTCATTGATCTTTTTATTCTGTAAGAAGTTTATATATTTGCACAAATACACTGGTTTATGTTTAGAGGGACTCTGATGACTTACCCTAATGAAGTGACATATTCCTAACTTACTTGTAAAATGTCAGTGCAGTTGCTTGGTCTTAATAGAATTCTCTGGTGTGTGGCTCTAGAAAGTTTCCATGTTACAGATATCACAGCCCTTTCATATGTACCTTCTAACAGCCTCTGCTCTCTGGGATGAACTCTATGTTCTACTTCAGCTATGGTTTTTTACTTTATAGAATATTTATCTCAGATTTCAGCTCTATGCATTTCCAGACTAGCCATTCACACTAACTGGTTGGTATATGTTGAAATATATAACCATTGCTTTCCTTTGTTTTATTTATTGAGCCTACCAAATTATCATGGATAAAAAGCAAAATAATGGGCATGGGAGGTTTTTTTAGTTAGTATAGTCAAATAATGGCATAGTGAAAAAATTCCTGCCTGAGATGATACATGAATAATGAACCGAATAAAGTAAAGTTTTGAGACATCTGCAGCTCTAAGAAAAGTATTTCAAGAAGGAGTATTAACATATGCAAAGAACTTGAAGTGAGAATTTATAACATGTGAGTTTGAGAAACATAAAAATGGCCACAGTAGCTAAAAGCAAGTAATAAGATAAAAACAGTAGGAGGTAGGGAAAGAGACACAGTTAGGGAGATGATGTAAGATTCTGTAAACTGTATAGAGGCCACTGGGTTTTGTGGGTTATAGTATAAAGTAGTCGGAGAGTTCTGATACAGAAGCAACATTGTTGGATTTATATGTTTCCAGGTTCACTACAACCTAACCATTAAATAGAGAATTGATTTTAGGGAGGTAAGAGGACAAGTACTTAGGTATCCATCACCCTACTCCAGGGTAGAGATGAGGACTGTTTAGAGTGCTAAGTAGCACTGGGGAGAAGTGGATGGATTTAGGATTTAGGATGCATTTTGAAGTTAAAACCAATTGGTCTAGTAGACTGGTGAAGTACCTAAACACTAACAACCAATGGAGACTTCTGTACAGAGGTATTTAATCCTTGGGGGGATTGAACTTTGTGTGGGGACTATGGTAACATGGGATGTCAGGCATGGTAGATTATTCCTGAGAGTCTTTGAAAGGCAGCTTGCTAATCAGTTCTAAGTACCACTTCTTTGTTGAGGAGCTGATAAGCTTAAACAGTTGTGTAATAATAATTCAGACAATGCTGTGGCTGGGGAAAAGCAGAGCATGGGAAGTTGCTGTCATCCCAAGTACATGAGGTTCCCGGAGTTCTGCTAACTACTCTGGCTTATGTTAGGGCCCAAACAGAGAAGTAATCTAAAGGTTTAAGGATCTCTTTGGGCCACTTTGAGATCCAAATTATATAGTCCAATATTTTATTCCAAACATGGAGCTGATTCAAGTGTCCATGAACTAACATTTCTAACAAAGAAAACATTTCAGATATCTTCATTGGAAAAAAAAAGTGTTACCCCTTTTTTTTTTTCCCAATAGCCCCTACGAAGCCAATCTTTAAAGAAAATTACACGGTCCCTCAAACTCTGCAACCTGACAAATAGCAGTCCCATCTGAGACTTTCCTTATCCTAACGAAAGTGTAAAGAGCATAAGGATTACTGCTATTTCTTTTCTGTGTAATGCCACCTATCCTGTGCTGTGTGTTTGGTTTTTGATAATCTAGTGCCCCTTTATTCGGGGAACAGCCTTAGACTTAGTCAGTATGATTCCTCTATAACTGTCTATGCATATCTCTTTTTCTTTTTTAAAATTTGCTTATTTATTTGAAAGGCAGAGTAACCGAGATACAGGGAGAGATGGGGAGAGAGAAATATCTTCCATTCGCTGGGTCACCCCCCAATTGGCTGCAATGGCCAGAGCTAGGTCAGGCCAAATCCAGGAGTCTGGAACCTCATTCAGGTCTCCCAAGTTGATGGCAGGGACCCAGATACTTGGGCTGTCTTCTGTTGCTTTCTTGGGCACATTAACAGCGAGCTGGATCAGTAGAGTAGCCTAACCCACTGAGCCAGAATGCCAGTCCCAACAGATCTCTTATCCTTAGTGATAGTGTATCAGACCTATAACATAGTCTAAGCCAGTCCAGGCACTCATAGCAAAATAATGGCTATAGGGAATAACCATAAATTATTTTCCATATATATACATATATGCATATACATATATCCACTCAAAGAGATTGTCTAAAAGATGACACAGGTTTCAAACAGTAGTATTCAGAATTTTATATACAAGTATATTTATCAACATAAAAGGAAACAAACTGCACGTTTCACTTAAAATTAAAAGCTGTAAATATAATGTGAGCTAGACTCTCCCAGTGCTCATCCAGATACCTGGAAAGTATCTGAAAACAAGAGATCTGGAAAGTGTATATCTAAGAAAATGTAGTTCTAACCTCAGCTTTGCGTATCTGAATTCATGGGTACCCCAGCAAGCTCCGCCATGGACTTTCCTGTTTCTTTATTAGGCGTTTACTTCTCTATAGTAAATTAATCCAAACATTGCAGCTTAAAACAAGAAGCCTATATTATCTTACACAGTTTTTGAGAGTCAGGAATCCTGGGCTGGATTAGACGGATATCACTGATTTAGATGTAACCTGAGGTTGATGACAGGCTGTCAGTTGGGCAGACCATCATTTGGAAGCTAATGAAATGGATGGTATCCATCACCCTGCTCCAGGGTAGAGATGAGGACTGTTTAGAGTGCTAAGTAGCATTGGGGAGAAGTGGATGGATTTAGGATTTAGGATGCATTTTGAAGTTAAAACCAATTGGTCTACTAGACTGGTGAAGTGCCTGAACACTAACAACCAATAGAAACTTCTGTACAGAGGTATTGAATCCTTGGGGGGATTGAATGAAATTTTGCTTATTTATTTGAAAGGCAGAATGGACGGAAATGGAAGAGTGGGGGAGGTCTTTCCCATTATGATTCACATGCATGGTTTCAGTTCTTCCCTTTTATTAGGAGGGCTCAGTTCCTCATGATGTGAGTTTCTCTACAGGGCTGCTTGAGTATCCTCATTACACAGCGGAGAGCTCACTCACCCTAGAGTGAGCAGCAGTCTGAGAGCAAGGTAGAAGTACAAAGCCTTTCATGATTCAGCCTCAAAAGTCATAGACCATTCACTTCTGCTACAAATTACTTGTCCCACAACCAACTCTAACAAAATGTTGGGGGGAACTACTCACAGGTTTGTATATGAGGAGGATAGGATATCATTGGGACCATCATCAAGGCTGACTACTACAGTTATATAAGCTCACATATAGTACTCTTTACTTCTTCTCCGAAGCTACTTCATTTTGGGTTTCTATCACTGGCAATTAAGATAGAATTTAGTGGCTGGTGTTGTGGCATAGTGCATTAAACTGCTGTCTGCAGTGCCAGCATCCAGTGTGGGTCCCAGTTTGAGTCCAGCTACCCCACTTCTGATCCCGCTCCCTGCTAATGTGCCTGGGAAAACAGCGAAGGTGGCTCAAGTGCTTGGGCCCCTGTACCCACGTGGGAAACCTGGAAGAAGCTCCTGGCTCCTGGCTTTGGCCTGGTCCATTTGGAGAGTAAACCAGAGGATGAAAGACTCGCTCTGTCTCTCCATCTCTCTCTTTCTGTAACTCTGCTTTACAAATTTTTTTTTAAAAACAGAGTTTATCAGTTCGAGACCTGGCTGCCCCACTTCTGATCCAGCTCTCTGCTATGGCCTGGGAAGGCAGTGGAAGAAGGCCCCGGGTCCTTGGGCCCCTACACCTGAGTGGGAGACTAAGAAGATGCTCCTGGCTCCTGGCTCCTGGCTCCGGATCGGCCTAGCTCCGTTCACTGAGGCCAATTGGAGAGTAAACCAGCAGATGGAAGACCTCTCTCTCTCTCTCTCTCTCCCCCTCTCCTCTCTGTGTGTAACTCTGACTTTCGAATAAATAAATAAAATCTTCTTTAAAAAAAAAAAAAACAGAGTTTAGGGGCTGATGTTGTGGCATAGTTGGTTAAACTACCACCTGTAGCATCAGCATCCCATAAGGATGCCAGTTTGAGTCTCAGCTGCTGCACTTCCAAGCCAGATCTCTGCTATGGCCTGGGAAAGCAGTAGGAGATGGCCCAAGTGCTTGGGCCCCAGCACCTGCGTGGAAGATCCAGAAGAAGTTCCTGTTTCCTGACTTCAGACTGGCTCAGCTCCAGCCATTGTGGACATTTAGGGAGTGAACCAGTGGATGGAAAACCTCTCTCCTCTCTCTCTCTCTCTCTCTCTCTGCCTCTAAGTAACTCTAACTTTCAAATAAATAAATAAATCTTTTGAAAAACTAAAGTTTATCTTAAGGTATATAGTCACCAACAAAGCCCCCTATCAAAAAACAAAACTCGATTTATTTAATCACAAATAATGTATATCATCATGATTCAAATGATTACCATATTTGAAATTTCATATATCTCTCATATTCATTTTCTATTTAATGATTATGTTAATTATGTGAAGTAGATAGATCAGCATTTTGCAGATGAAAAAATGGAAAAAGAGGTTATTATTTATCCAAGGTCAATGTGACCTAGCCAGCAGAGTGGACTAGCTGTAGGGCCAGGGCCTTTCCATGCGTCCTATCTATTTGATTTGCACCACACTTTCCCTCTGCACCTTTGCTCAGACCCACTTGTCCAGGAAAAGGCATTTTCAACCACGGTAAATATTGCCTTTGTGGTGCAGTCTAAATGTCTTCCTGAAAATGTGACTAAATCCCAATGTCTAGTTTTGTATGAGCCTAACAAACTAACATAGATTTTTTTTCCAGTTTGAATATTCATTAATTTTAAGGCTATCATTTTACTAATTAAATTTGCATTTTATCTGAAAGAAAAACAGAGACACAGACAGGAAGATTTTCATACATTGGTTTACTCCTTAGATACCCAAAACACCTGAGACTGAATTAGGCCAAAATGAAGAGTCAGGAACTCAGTATGAGCACCCCATATGAGTGGCAGGGACAAAGCTCTTCAGCCGTCATCTGCTGCCTCCTATGGTGCACATTATCAGGGAACTGGAATCAGAAAGAGTTGGGACTTGAACTCAGGCAAGTTGACATGGGATCCAGGGCATTACAAGTGGTGTCTTTACCATTGGAAGGACTTCTTTTATAGGAATGTAATACAATAACTATTTTCAAGTCTATGCTTTTCCAGTATTGCACTCTAAGCATACTTACAAAGAGAGAAATTTGCCAGTTGGTTACAAAGATAGTAAAATAAAATTCTTGCTTTTCATTATGAGGTATTAAAATGTAAGAGATAAGGCTGTAACAGGAAGATATCAGAAGTGGAGAGGCAAGGTGGTGAAGGAAAGTGAATATTTCTTCTGAAAATTATCAGGATATTGCCTTGTTCATTTTCTTATGATACAATGTGAATATATGTGCCTAAGTGGTATAGACTCATAGAGCCGGATTTGACAGTCCTCACTCCCTAACCAAAACTGTTTATGCTTTTAAAACGTAAGTAGCATATATGTGTCAATTAAATTTACCCAATATATAACGCAAGAAGCTTTCATTTTAAGCTTTCTGCATTTATTTCTGACATATACAATGCCTAAATCAACCAATGAGGAAAATCATAAATTCCCAGCAAGGCCTACAGACATAAGCCATATTATCTCTCCTGTAAAGTTAATTACTTCTTCTGCTCTTTGGCTTAAATCTCAGCTCCTTTTATAATCTTCCATATAAATTTTCTTCACTCTCTCTCCAAGACAGCACTACATTTCCCTGAACCACAAGAGCTCTTACACATTCTATAAAGTATTATCGTCCCAGAAGAATTATCTCCCTTCTCAGAAAATCATTGAAAATACAGAGGGAAAAGGCTGCTGATTGCCCTTCTCTTCTGGTGGCAACAGCAATTTTTCTCTATTAAATAGGAGAAGTGCAAAGAATAAAATTCAAGTATTCTCAACCAGGCTAATCATCCTACAGGAAATTATATGGTAACATCTAGCTTTGTGTGTTTATATATGGAGAGGGCATCAGCCTAAGTGGATTGAAACAGCTTATCACCAAGGGATTTTATTTATTTAAAATGCCATGTGGAGAAACTGTGAATGGAGAGCCTTTCGACAAAGATGGAATGCTACTCTTTTAGAAGATACTGTTGTCTACAGAATATCCAAATTCATTCCCAACTAGCATCTTTTCTTTAGTCTCAATCTTCTCCCGTGTCCTTGCTTTCATCAATACGTAGTGAAAAGTGATAAGATGTATGCCTGGAATGGAAAGAGGCACAAAACAGGTTTGGAATCAAGGGAGGTGTGCTGTTAGGGCAATTATGTAGAAATTCAAGACATGCTCAAAATTTGATAACTTAGTGTTATACAGTGATTATAAAGTAAATGAAAATGAAAACATTTCCTAAATATAAATGTGCACATAACAAAATAACTCTGTCAGTAGAGTGGCACGTATATGAATGTTCATTGTATATTATTTTTTTAAATTTTTGTATGTATTTTAAAATGTCATCTGGATGTCATCTATATTTAATTTAAAAAAATAATTTTTAGGGGCCGGCGCTGTGGCCGGGTATAGCAGGTATTCCCAGGGAGAATGCTTAACCCTAGTTTAGATAGTAACTTTCAAGGGTCAGTATCTAATGGGGATTGTCATTAAAAAAATCTAGAAATACAAATTTTCTAGCACAATAAAATTAAATAACCTGTTACCTTGATCTACATAAAGTGAGAATATAAAAACATTCTCATACACTAATCACAAATTTATTAGGAAGAAAAAATGCTGTTGCATGAAGAATACTCAAACCTAAGAAATAAAACTGGCAAGTGATAATGCATTTTTTTCCATCTTTGAAATAATTTCCAAAGTTCAATTTTTATTTTAGCTGAATGTTGTGCTGCTTCTAATGGAAGGTGATTTAAACACATGCCTAAATTTCAAGCTACTTCTCATGGAATGTTATCAAATTTCTCTTCAGTGTTCAACAATATTCAGAGGAATTTATTATTTTAGACATCAGGAGAGAAAAAAACTCAATATCATATTTCATTTATTTTATTTTATTTTATTTTACTTTCTTTTTTATTTTTTTCTTTTTTATTTTTTTAACTTTTATTTAATGAATATAAATTTCCAAAGTACAGCTTATGGATTAGAATAGCTTCCACCCCCAATAACTTCCCTCCCACCTGCAACCCTCCCCTTTCCCGCTCCCTCTCCCCTTCCATTCACATCAAGATTCATTTTCAATTCTCTTTATATACAGAAGATCAGTTTAGCATATATTAAGTAAAGATTTCAACAGTTTGCACCCACATAGAAACACAAAGTGAAAAATACTGTTTGAGTACTAGTTATAGCATTAAATCACAATGTACAGCACATTAAGGACAGAGATCCTACATGAGGAGTAAGTGCACAGTGTTGTTGACTTAACAAAATGACACTCTTGTTTATGGCATCAGTTATCCCCCTAGGCTCTTGTCATGAGTTGCCAAGGCTATGGAAGCCTTTTGAGTTCACCGACTCTGATCATATTCAGACAAGGTCGTAGTCAAAGTGCATCACTTGGACTAGTGAGATGGCATTGGTACGTGCCAGCTTGATGGGATTGAATTGGAATTCCCTGGTATGTTTCAAACTCTACCGTTTGGGGGAAGTCAGCTTGAGCATGTCCCAAATTCCACATCTCTTACCTCTCTTATTCCCACTCTTATATTTAACAGTAATCACTTTTCAGTTAAGTTTCAGCACTTAAGAAGAATTGTGTATTGATTACAGTATTCAACCAAAAGTATTAAGTAGAACAAACAAAAAAAAATACTAAGAGGGATAACATATTAAGTTGCTCATCAACAGTCAGGGCAAGGGCTGAACAAGTCACCATTTCTCATAGTGTTCATTTCACTTTAACAGGTTTCCTTTTTGGTGTTCGGTTAGTTGTCACCGATCAGGGAGAACATATGATATTTTGGGACTGGCTTATTTCACTCAGTATAATGTTTTCCAAATTCCTAACAGGGATCACTTTTCAGTTAAAATTTAAACACCTAAGAATAATTGTGTGTTAATCACAGAGTTCAACCAATGGTACTAGAACAAAAAAAATACTAAAACGGATAAAGTATTACATTGTACATCAACAGTCAGGACAAGAGCTGGTCAAGTCACTATTTCTCATAGTGTCCATTTCACTTCAACAGGTTTCCCCTTTGGTACTCAGTTAGTTGTCGCTGATCAGGGAGAATATATGATATTTGTCCCTCTGGGACTGGCTTAATTCACTCAGCATGATGTTTTCCAAATTCCTCCATCTTGTTGCAAATGACCAGTTTCATTGTTTTTGGCTGCTGTATAGTATTCGATAGAGTACATGTCCCATATTTTCTTTATCCAGTCTACTGTTGATGGGCATTTGGGTTGATTCCAGGTCTTAGCTATTGTGAATTGAGCTGCAATAAGCATTAATGTGCAGACAGTTTTTTGTTTACCAATTTAATTTCCTTTGGGTAAATTTGAAGGAGTAGGATGTCTGGGTTGAATGGTAGGGTTATATTCAGGTTTCTGAGGAATCTCCAGACTGACTTCCATTCCCACCAACAGTGGGTTAGTGTCCCTTTTTCCCCACATCCTCGCCAGCATCTGTTGTTGGTAGATTTCTGGATGTGAGCCATTCTAACCGGGATGAGGTGAAACCTCATTGTGGTTTTGATTTGCATTTCCCTGATTGCTAGTGATCTTGAACATTTTTTCAGACGTCAATTGGCCCTTTGGATTTCCTCTTTTGAAAAATGTCTATATTAGACATGTCTACTTTGCCCACTTATCTGGATTATTGAGACATTTTGTTGTTGAGTTTTCTAAGCTTATTATATATTCTGGATATTATTTTGTCAGATGAGTTGCTTGCAAATATTTTCTGCCATTCTCTCACTTGTCTCTTCATGCTGTCAATTTTTTTGTCCTTTCTTCAGTACACAATTTTGCCATCTTTGTCAAAGGAAAGATAGATATAAATGTGTGGATTCATTTATGGAGTTTCAATTCTGACCCATTGGTCTATATATATCTTTTAAAACAATATTGCCATGTTGTTTTGCTTACAGTATTTTTGAAGTATGTCTTAAAATACGGCATTGTGATGCCTTTGTCTTTGTTCTCTTATTCAAAATTAGCTATTCAGGTACTGTTGTGCATCCATATGAATTTTCAGATTGCTTTTTTTAGTTCTATGAAGAATGTTATAAATGTTTTGATGGGGATTGCACTGAATTTGTAAATCACTTTCTCTAGTATGAAAATTTTAATAATATTGATTACCTCAATCCATGAACATGGCATATCTTTACATTATTTTGGTATCTTCAATTTTTTTCATTAGTGTTCTATAATTTTCATTGTAAAAGTGTTTCTCATCATTGACCAAACTTATTACAAAGAGTTTTATTGTCTTACATGCCTATTGCGAATGGGATTGCTCTTCTATTTTCTTTCACAGAGACTTCATTATTGGTGTATAAAAATACAATTGACCTTTGTGTGTTGATCCTGTATCCTGCAATTTTACTGAATTTTCTTTTTCAGATGTAATAGTCTTTGGTGGAGTTTTTAGGTTCTTCTCTATATGAAATCATGTCATGTGCAAATGGGGATAGTTGAGTTCCTCTTTCCCTTCCTGTACACCTTTCATGACTGCATTTTGCCAAATTTCTCTGACTAAAACTGCCAGTAGTATGTTGAATAAGATGGTAAGAGTAGATATTTCATATGATTCCAGATCTTAGAGGAAATACTTTCTGCTTTTCCCTGTTCAGTATGATGTTGGCAATGGATTTATCAGATAAAACCTTTGCTGTGTTGAGGTAATTTCTTCTATATTTATTTTGCTCAATTTTTTTCATTAGTATATGTTGGATTTTATCAAATTCTTGTTCTGCAACTACTGAGATGATCATGTGATTTCATCCTTCTTTTTGTTGATATGATGATTTATATTTTTTTAAATTTGCTAATGCTGAGCTATCCCTGAATCCCTGATATAATTTTCATTTGATTTTTTTTTTAAGATTTATTTTATTTATTTGAAAGAGTTAGAGAGAGAGGTAGGGACAGGGAGAGAGGACTTCCATCTGCTGGTTCCCTCCCCAATTGGCCGCAACAGCTGGAGCTGTGCCGATCCGAAGCCAGGAGCCAGGGGTGCAGAGGCCCAAGGACTTGGCCCATCTTCTACTGCTTTCCCAGGCCATAGCAGAGAACTGGATGGGAAGTAGAGCAGCCAGGACTCGAACCGGCACCCATATGTGATGCCAGTGCTTCAGGCCAGGGCTTTAACCCACTACACCACAGCGTCAGCCCCATGTATAATCTTTTTGATGTGTTGTTGGATCAATCTACTAGTATTCTGAAGACAATCTTTGCATCGATGTTCATCAGGGATATTGATCTATAGTTTTCTGTTTATTGTGTTCTTTCTGGTTTGGGAATCACACAATGCTAGACTTACACAAAGAGTTTTGAAGGGTTCCCTCCTTTTACATTTTTTTGAATAACTTGAGAACTGATACTATTTCTTCCTTGAAAGTTTGGTAGGATGGGCATTTCGCCTAACAGTGAAGAGACCACATTGGGATACCAACATGCCCTTTCGGAGTGCCTAGATTCAAACCCTGTATCCACTTCATTTCATAGTACCTGCTAACATGTGTCCTGGGAGATAGTAGGTGATAATTCAAATACTTGGCTCCCTTCTACCTCTGTGGGGAAACTCAGCTTGAGTTCCAGACTCCTGGCTTGCACTTGCTCCAGTCCCAGCTGCTGTGCACATTTGGAGAGTGAATCAGATATGAGCTCTCTCTCTCTCTGTATACTTTTCTGTTTTCTCTGTCTCTGCTTGCTGCCTCTTAAATAAATAAAGTAAATAAATAAAAAATTTTAAAGTATTTTATAGAATTCAGCCATGAAAATATTGGTATTTGGATGTTCTTTGTTGAGAGGCTTTTGATTACTGATTCAATTTCATCGCTCACTATTGATCTGTTTATGTTTTCTGTTTTCATGATTCAATTTTAGTAAGTTACATTTATTTAGAAAGGCATCCATTTACTCCAGGTTTTTCAGTTTTTGGCATACAGTTATCCATGCTATTCCCTAATTATCTTTTTTAACTCTATGGAATCAGTTGTGATATCTCCTTTTCATCTCTGGATTTATTGATTTGAATCTTTCTTCTTAATCTAGTTTAAGTTTGTTGACTATATTTGTTTTTTCAAAAGAAGAAACTCTTCATTTCATTGATATTATGTACTTTTTATTTTTATTTAATTTATTTCTTGAGCATCCTTTTTTGTTAACATAATATTTGACTACAGGATCTTGCATCTATATATTCATTTCACTAAATGTCAAAGCAAAAATTTTCAGAATTTTTAAGTAACTGTTTTATATAACACAAATAAATATTCCTTTATTATACACAAAGACTCTTTAATAATTACATGCTAACTAACTTAAAACATAGAGTAAGAATGTAAATGGAATCATTATTTTAATTATTGCCATACTCATTCACCAGGTGAAACCCTCCTATTAACATTTCTAAAAGAAAAAAGGTAGAGGTATAATACCAACAAAAATCTTTGAATATGTAGAAAAAGCAGAATTCACTGAAAAAAATTTTCTCCAGGAGTTTTACATCTTTAATGCCACAGTCGTATTCTAAGTCTAACAATTCTGCCAACTGAAAATTGAATGTTGACAGTATAAGGATCTTGTCGTCTCCAAAAGCAGTATACTTGAATATCCTCCCACCTCAAATTACAGTGATTTTTCCATCTTTAGCTGGCTAAGAGATAATTCTAGAGATAATACCAAAATGTTCACAGGTAAACACAGATCTTTGAGTACAGGTGTAATGTGTATGCTTGTGTGTGAAATGAATCAATGAATCACTGTCCCACCTGTAATGATGTGGCTGTGTGTGTGACTAACACTAGCAGATAGCAGCTTACATTGGTACTTGCCAAATCTCCACATTTCTTGTAGCTAGAAATAGAATGAGAAAATGATGAGCTAGTTTGCCTGCCTTTATCCACAACCTAAAGTAGCATATGCTCACATATTTTTTTAGAAGAAATAGCAAGAAAGCTGTGGTATAGGTCAAATTTCTTTGAAAACACTCTTCATGCAGGAAGGGTTTAAAAATCCAGTGGAAAGGGATTTCTGGTTGTACTATAAAAATCCTTACTCTAAATCTGTCTGTTTCACCATATGTGTGAAAGGTATCAGTGACAAAGATCCCGTAAAGTTAACACACAATATATTTTTTAAAGATCTATTTATTTATTTGAAAGACAGAGATACAGAGAGAGAGAGAGAGAGAGTTCTTTCATTTGCTGGTTCACACTCCAAAGGGCCTCAATCACCGGGGGCTGGGCCAGTCTGAAGCCAGGAGCCAGGAGCTTCTTCCAGGTCTCCTACATAGGTGCAGAAGCCCAAGCACTTGCACTTCTTTGGCTGCATCCGCAAGCACATTAGCAGGGAGCTGGATCACAAGTGGAGCAGCCAGGGACCCGAACCACGCCCATAGGGGATGCCAGGTCTTCTGGTGGAGGCTTAACCCTTAAGCCACAGCGCTAGATTCCAATATTTGGAACATAATGTGAAGTGATTCTGATGCATATAACATATTAGCCCACAAGAAAAAGGTATTTTGTTTCATCTTATAAAATTCATTTTAAATATTTGACTCACCCCAACACAGAATTAGCACCAAGAGTTGTAAGTTACTATTAGTGGGTACTTAATTTTTACAGTATGTTCCAGACATCTTCTCCCTCCTCTAATTATGAATTCAAGGACATAATTCACTAGAAAATTCACGTGATACAAATAATGTTGTATGATATGTAAATATTTTGCATAGATTCTTCCTAAAATGTTTCCATTGTAAGATAACAAAATTCTCAGACCTAAAACACATATCTAGGGAATTATTATTAGCACGCTTTTAAAAATATCAAATGATTAAAAAATTAACAAGAAAAGAAGCTTTTTATTAGATCGATGGATTTGGTATCCAACTGATAAAAACATTTCCAATATAAAAACATACAAGTACAAACTTGATTCAAATGCTATTTTCAGTTGGGATTTCTTTCTTTTTTATTTTTTTCAAAGCAGAGGAGATGCCAAGAACCATCTCCATTTGTTTCGCACTATTTCCCAGTGTGAAATTGACAAGAAGTAGTACAAAGCTAATGACAGGAGAAAATGGAAATTAACAACACAAGAAGAGTATTTTTAAGCTTTTATTTTGACCAAGATGAATATTTACTGCTTTGTCTTCTCTTTCATTTGTCACAGGGACAACACAGCTTATACTGCAAACTCCCACATGAAAGATTTATTGTTCTAGTACAGTGAGATCACAACCCACACGTATGTGCCTTCACGATCTGCTTCTGCTTGTAGAGAATGACTGACAAATGGAAGTAATGGAAGCAAGACCGCAAGCCTCCATCGAACACAGGGAAGAGAATGGCTGTCCTTGTTTATGCGTAGCATTAGGAATAGCTTTAGTGAGCTCATTCCAAAAACAGCTCATCATTTATACAGCTCTAGAGCCATGCTTTTTTGAAGAATTTTGCCCTTCAGTTCTCAAAATTAAGAAAAGGACCCCAGAACCTTATTTGGTACATTTTCTTATATGCCAATCAATAAGGATCCCATGGGTTTTTTAAAAGACTACCTTAACCAAAAATTTTTCTTCTGTTCTTCTACACGTTTTATCACAGAAAAAGAAATTCAGCAGAGCTTTGCGGTAGCATGATACTCTGGGAGCCAAATTCTTTCATCCAGGTGTGACCTCTACCTATGGAACGCACCATTAACTTCCTTGAGTGCTGCGATGCACGCATCTGGAAAGAGATCCCCAGGGGTCATCCTTTATTGTCTCTCTCCGAGCTAAGCACAAATCTGCCTGGCTCCTTGTTAATGCAGTAAACCACTTAACCAATTCCACGGAAAAAAATCTTGAGAGGACATAAGAAAAAGTGTGGTATCCTCCATTTTGTTCTGACTGTGAGAAAAAAAAAAATGAGCAGAATTTCTTCAAAATGTTCCCTGTTTATTCTAATGAATCAAAAAGAAACATCTTTTTTTTTTTTTTTTTAGAGAGACAGAGAGAGAAAGGTCTTCCTTTGCCGTTGGTTCACCCTCCAATGGCCGCCGCTGCAGCCGGCGCACCGCGCTGATCCGATGGCAGGAGCCAGGATCCAGGTGCTTTTCCTGGTCTCCCATGGGGTGCAGGGCCCAAGCACCTGGGCCATCCTCCACTGCACTCCCTGGCCATAGCAGAGAGCTGGCCTGGAAGAGGGGCAACCGGGACAGAATCCGGCGCCCCGACCGGGACTAGAACCCGGTGTGCCGGCGCCGCAAGGTGGAGGATTAGCCTATTGAGCCACGGCGCCGGCAAGGGAAACATCTTTTTAAACAATGAATTTTGACTTCAAAAATTGAACAATTAAAAATTAGTTTTCTTCCTTTGACAGATAGAAATCTTCATCTGCTGGTTCACTCCCCAAATGCCCACAACACCCAGGGCTGAGCCAAGCCAAAACCAGGAGCCAGGAGCTCTATTCAGTCTTCTACAAGAATGCCTGATACCAGAGTGCATATTAGCAGGAAGCAGAGTGCAGATCTGAACCCAGACACTCCAATATGGTATGTGGACATCTCAAGTGATGAGCCAAAGGCCTACACTTGGGCATTTTTAAAAGAACAATTACTGGGGCCAGTGCTGTGGCACAACAGGTTAAAGCCCTGGTCAGCAGCGCTAGCATCACAAATGGGCCCAGTTCCAGTCCAACTGTTCCACTTCTGATCCAACTCCCTGCTAATGCACCTGGGAAAAGAAGCAGAGGATAGCTCAGGACTTTGGGCCCCTGCAGCCACATGGGAGACTTGGAAGATGCTCCTGGCTCCTGCTTCAGATCTGCTCTCAGCTCCGGCCGTTGTGGTCATTTTGGGGGTGAACCAGCAGATAAAAGATCTTTCTCTCTCTGTTATCTGTCTCTGTCTCTCTCTGTAACTCCATCTTCCAAATAAATAAAATAAATCTTAAAGTGTCAGAGAGAGGAAGAGAAAGAGAGAGACAGAGACAAAGACAGAGACAGATACAGAGAGAGAGAGAAAGAGAGAGAGAGAGAGAGAGAGAGAGAGAGAGAGTTCTTTCATCCATGAGTTCACTCCGCAAAGGACCGCAATGGCCAGAGCTGGGCCAGGAGCTTCTTCCAGGTCTCCCAAGTAGGTATGGGGGCCCAAGCACATGAGCCATCCTCTGCTGCTTTTCCAGGCACATTAGCAGGTTGCTGGGTTAGAACTGGAGCAGCTGGGACTCAAACCAGTGCCCATACAGGATGCCAGTGTTGCTGGTAGAAGCTTAACTCACAATGCCACATTGCTGGCCCCCATAAAATTTTTAAAGATTTATTTATTTATTTGAGAGTCAGAATTACAGAGAGAGGGGGATACACACACACACACACACACACACAGAGAGAGAGAGAGAGAGAGAGAGAGAGAGAGAGAGAGAGAAATCTTCCATCTGCTGGGTCATTCTCCAAATGGTGGCAATGGCCTGATAGAAGCTAGAAGCCAGGAGCCAGAAACTTCTTCCAGGTTTCCCACATGGATGCAGGAGCCTCAGCACTTGGGCCACCTTCTGCTGTTTTCTCAGGCACATAAGCAGGGAGCTGGATCTGAAGTGGAGCAGTCAGGACTCCAACCAGTGCCCATATGGGATGCTGGAGCCACAAATAGTGGCTTTACTTGCTATGCTATCAAGCCAGTCCCTGGGCAATTTTCACTATAAAACCAGTGTGGCAAGAGAGCAACACTGGGGCATGTACTTCTGGTAGAGGTACATATGAGTTCATTTTGTAATTGTATTCAGGCAGAACATATCAAGAGCCTTTTAATAAATTTTGCTGGGGCCGGCACAGTGGCATAGTGGGATAACCCACTGCAGCCTGTGGTGCCGGCATCCCATATGGAAGCTGATACATATCCTGACTGCTCCTCTTCTAATCCAGCTCTCTGCTATGGCCTGGAAAAGTAGTAGAAGATGGCCCAAGTACTTGGGCCCCTGCACCCATGTGGGAAACCCAGAAGAAGCTCCTGGCTTCGGATCAGCACAGCTCCAGCTGTTGCAGCCATTTGAGTTGTGAACGAGCGGATGGAAGACCTTTCTCTCTGTTACTCCCTTTCTCTGTTATTCTACCTCCCAAAAAATAAATGAATAAAAATAAAATATTTAAGTAAATAAATAAATAAATTTTGTGACTTTTAATCTGATAACTCCACTCTGAAAACTGTCCTAAAGGGGAAAATATCTAATGTTCTAGGAGAAATATGTTGTGGGAAACCTAAAGCAATATAAGCATTCAACAAAATGAGCAAAAATATGTATTACAGGCCATCTTTATGTGCAGTATTTTATATTCAGTAAAATCATGATTCCCAAAAGCACTTAGACTCAGATATATACTCACAAAAAAACATATAAATACATGTATTTATACATATAGTATATACCAACAATATTATTAATTTTTCTTCTGGATACTAGCATTACAATATAAGTAGATTTTCTTGGTTTTCACTGGTATTTTTGTATTTTCTTATATTTTATAATTAGGTTGAGTTTTATTCAGATCAGAACATATATTTTAAAATTCTTTTTAATTAATTATTTTATATAAAGGCAATGAATTACTTTTATTTCATATATACAGCTTTAAGTATATATTTCAAATATACAGCTTTTAAGTTCTCAGACTATATCCTTCCCCCTCCCTGCCACACTTCTTCCTTTATTACTTGTCTTTTAATTTTTAAAGGGTTTACTTTATTTATTTGAAAGACAGAGTTACAATTACAGTTCCCTCCCTAAATGGCCACAATAGCCAGGACTGGGTCAGGCCAAAGCTAGGAGCCAGGAGCCTCTTCCTGGTCTCCCATGTGGATGTAAGGGTCCAAGTACTTGGACTATATTCTGTTGCTCTCCCAGGCACATCAGCAGGGAGCTGGATTGGAGTTGGAGCAGCTGGGACTCTAACAGGTGCGTATATGGGATGCTGGTGTTACAGGAGGCAGCTCCACCTACTATCCCACAACCCTGACCCCTTTTCTTTTAATTTTTGCAATGACATACTTTTCACTTACTTTACAATCACAAGCTTGATGCTCCACTACATAAAGGATTCATCAAGTAGTAAGTGGAGTAACCACTGTCCCTCAGGAGTACAGACAAAAGCTATAAACAATAATCAAAATAACTGACATTAAGAAGTCATCATCTCTCATAGCATATAGTTCCGCAACTTGGAACAACCCAGGTAACTCTTCTTATTAGAAAGAACTAGCTCTCAGGACTCAATTAATCTTCAGGAAAGAGGCAGGCACTAGATTTGCCCAGTTCAGAAATAAAATCTGGAGTAACACAATACCATATCTGGAGACTAATATTAGCCACAAGAGAGCGCCCAGACAAGTGGTCAACAGGAGGAAGTCTGGGTCCCACCCAGAAGATACACTGTAAGATGGGAAAATCAGAGCAGCTGTGCCTGTTAGAATAGCGGCTGTTCAGAGACCCACACAGGAACAGAGGGACTGTAGTGATGCCGTACCTCAGACACTAGTACAGAACTTCCATCTCCAGGGATTGAAGATAGTAGAGCAAAATAAGAGGGACAACAAAAGTGTGATTGAAGTAGACATTGACTCCCAGAACTAAAGTAAAAGTGGAATTTAGTCCCAGAAATAGAATGGTGGAACTAGCAAACAGGCTAGGGAAAATCATGAAGGAAGAATGGCATAGACTGAAACCTAAGCCTATTTCAGGGTCAGGTTTAGAAATAATCCTATGGGAATAAATAATAGACCATTGTCTTAGAAATTAGATTTATATGAGATGGCCAATCATAAAAAATATGTGTAGTCATTGGCAGAGAGATGGTATACCAGCTGTCTGTCTTTTACCCAGCTTGCTGTAGACTGTTTATGCAATCTCTTACTAGCTGGTTTTCGGTTGTATTTGGCCCAGAGACAGAGCACAGAATAATAGGGCATGGCAGAAGGAAGACGTATCGGAGGATTTCTTCCCTGCTTCCACATGCTTCCAAGTCTGGTTTCTGAATCTACCATATCCTGCAATTATAATCGCCTCATAGTGGTGCCCCCTGCTAGGTTTCAGGCCTCATTGGACTCATTATTTTATTTTCCATTTTCCTTTAGCCTTTGGGATGGAGATCATTTCTTCAAGTCATCTGAGTTCCATGCTATCCCTTTTATTGCGCCCTTAACTCCACTGGCACCTCTGTAAATCTTTTAAGTCTCTTTGTTTGAATCATCTGCTAGTAAATTTAGTTTCCTGATAAATTCATGACTGAATCCAATGACCAAAAAACTGTCTGGAGGAAATACAAAATAGGTGCCAATACAAAGAAAAGATTCCTTTTTGATCCAGAGGAACAAGAACTAAATAGTGATGAATGCTGACACTTGGTAATTTGGTAACATGAACAAAGAGGAGTTGGAAATCTTAGGGAAGTGGAATAATGTTGCAGAATTGATGGGAAATAGGGAATGAGGAGTGTTGAATTCAATGATGTGAAGTCCTAAAGAGGGGATGTGGAGCAGAATAAGGGGGAGGGTTTTTAAATGTTAATTATGCAGTAGTGACTTTGAAAAGAGATATTTCATTATAAATTATGAAGGACACATTTTAGAGTTGTGAAAGGTGTGAGTAAAGATTAAATTGGAACAGCAAAGAGATGGCCTTTTTTGATGCATTAAAAATAAACAAAATATAAAGTAGACAATAACTGGGCTATAGGTAAAGAGTTACTGGTTTTGTTTTCAAGACTGTAAAGAGTGTTTTAAAGCCAGAGAAAAACAGAAAAGGAGAAAAAAAGAATCCACCAGAAGGTAGAAGTTTGGCTTTGAGAAAAGAAAACACATCAAACTAAGCATGGGATACTTCATTTTAAAATGCAGAGTAATGTTTTCTTCTAGACTAAGAAAAAATAGAGTGTTGATGTCAAACTGAAATATTTTATATTCTATTTTGAAACCAGCTATTATAGAAGCTCCTGATTGTGAGAGCTGAGCATGAGGTATAAGACAGCCCACACAGTAGCACAAGTCTGGGGTGCCTTGAAGCAGGAGGAATGGAGAGCCAAATGGTATCCTGATATTTTTTCCTGAACTCAAATGGTATAAAGGAACATGTGACTGTATGCCCCAAGCAAATAATATTTAGAATGTTTTTATTAATATTTGCATAACATTGCACAATTCAAGTGGCTGGTTTATAAATTCAATTTCCAAGCTGATTGAGATGCAAATGTACCTGGAAAAAGTGCTCCATAAAATATATAGATCCATGGGGCCAGTGCAGTGATGCAGTGGTTAAAGCCCCTGCTTGCAGTGCGTATACCGTATGAGCACGGGTTCTACTCCTAGCTATTCCCTTCCCATCCAGCTCCCTGCTAATGTACCTGGGAAAGCAGTAGAAGACAGCCCAAGTCCTTGAGCCCCAGAAGAAACTTGTGGCTCCTGGCTTCAGATCTGCCCAGAGCTGGCTATTGAGGCCATTTGGAAAGTGAGCTAGAGGATAAAAGGTCTCTCTCTCTCTCTCTCTCTCTCTCTCTCTCAATCTCTCTGCCCCGCCTCTCTGTAACTCTGCCTTTCAAATAAGCAAATAAATATTTATTTATATATATTTAACACATTTATATATATATATATATATCCAAATGGAAAAAAATATGCCTGCCACTACTGCTTCTAAAAAATCATGATAACATTTTAATTCCATCTATAAGTATGGATAATTATGAAATTGAACTCTTAAAATTCGACCTTTCCTGGTATCAATCAGATGTTACAAAATAACAAATATATTGCTATTTAAAAGCATCACTATAAAATTTAAAAAGCCCTTTCTTTGGGAGATTTTAAAGGAAATTAGAAAATTCTGTTTCCAGATATGTAGACTTTAGAGTTTATATATTTATAATCGTTCTTTTCAACATAGCTACATTTCCAAGTATCTACTTTCAAAATTTGCTTGTCAACACCAAGATCTTTGAACAAGTATTTACTTTTTCACTCTTTGTTAAAATGTTATTTTTAACTTAAAGAGATAGATTGTGTCTTCTATTTAAAATATATGTAAATCTTCCAGGTAGTATACTACCTCATCCCTGGAAAGTCAACACATTTAGAGCTCTTGTATTTTTTGATAGAAAAATTTTATCTCTTTTTAAGTTGTTAATTCCTTTAAATGCTTACCATGAGAAAATAAACAAATTGCTGTGTTTGAAAAAGACTTTAATGGTCACTTACATTATATTAAAAACTGATACAAAGAGGTGTAAGATTTAAAAGACTTGTTTTTGCAAAATTAACTGTACTTATAATATTTGAAAATGGGCTGATTTCATTTTCAAACTTCTCTATAAATAATACAATGAAAAAATTTAGTTATGAAGAATTCTCTATAACCATAACAAGGAGACATTTTATTATTTTTCCAAGAAAAGCAGCAGTTTTATCCACGATCATATGTAGTTTAGTCCATAAAACATTTTTATGTAATAAATTCAACTCTAATTGAGACTATGTATTCTAGGGCATATATTTCTATGTTGCTCACATACACAAAAGAAACACAAGCTAGCAGATATCACAACATGGATGCTATAAAAAGTTGCATTTTCACTCATCATATAGGTGAAGTGTATTTTAACATGTTTATTTATTTAGCAATGTTTTCCATGTATCTTGCCATATCATTTTCTGATCAGGCAAATGTTTTAGTTTATGTCCACCTTAATTCGTATGTACTGTTTCAGCTGCTTTTTACCAGAGAAAGAACAAATGTTTGCTAATAGTACAGAGATGGCATTTTGTGTTCTATTTGATTAAATTTAACCTGACTAGATTTGATTGGATTAACATATGATCTTTGCTGTTACTAAGAAGAAGTTCTTGTTCTTCTAAATGTTTAGTTTACAATGTTCTGCTCCTCATTGTGGCTTCATATTATGATTAGTTATTATCTCAGGGCTAACTACACATTTAGGACAAGTTATTTCCCTAAAGATATTGGATATAATTGAAGTTTCAAATGGTCATCTTGATAATCTCTTTAATCAAAATCTCAAATCCTACTAGGTTGTTGTTTTGAGCCAATTATGTGGCTGAAGAATAGCCAGTACCGGTGGTGGAAGTGCTAGCTCTGTTAACTTCTTGTTATTTATTCACCTTTATTAGTAATATCTTCAGTCTAGGATTTCTTTGCAGGCATCTTTTTTACTGCATTTGTTCAAATGTGAACGTACAAAGGACTATGTGAACAGCTTAGTTTTGGGATACCCACAACTCTCTTAGGATAATTCACAATGGGGAGCCAAATGATGTGTGGGCCTGCTGGGGGTGTCAGTGACAAGATTCCAGTTACTTATTAGGGAGGCTGGTGCTGTGGCATAGTGAGTGAAGCCACTGTCAGTAGCATGGGCATCCCATATGGGTACTGGCTCGAGTCCCAGATGATCCACTTCCAATCTAGCTCCCTGCTATTGTGCATAGGAAAGTACCAGAGGACAGCCCAAGGGCTTGGGCCCCTGCACACACATGAGAGATCTAGTAGAAGCTCCTGGCTCCTGGCTTCAGATAGCTCTCTCTCTCTCATTCTCTCACACTCCACCTTTCAAATAATGGATAAATCTTTGGAAAAAAATAAATATTAGCAAATCCTAGTGGATACCCTTGGTCAAATAAGCTAAGAGGTCATTTGAATAAAGAATTCATCATATATACATTTGTAAAGATGGTAATATTACTCCCTTCCAGCCACCATTCACTGTAGCTCAGGACCTTCCAAAAACTCTGGTAATCACATGTATTTTTAAATTAGTTACTAAGTGAGTTCTAATATGCTGAAGTAAAATTATGTATGTACATAAAGATAAATTTTATATTTTGAGCAGGGCATACAAATTATGTTTCCGTTGTCAACATAGATATTTTGCACTCAAGAAAGTTCCAAATATTGAAAAAACAATATCAAAATTACATGTTCATTTATATTCTTTAATTAACTGAAAGAGTAGACCTTCCACTAAGCCACAGAGGCATACCACAAAGATAAAAGCCATCAGAGGATAAAATATCAACAGATATCTCCACAAATGCTAAAAATAAACACAAAAACTCGAGAAACAACATTAAGGAGGAAAACATGAGACCCCCCCAAAGGAACACAAGAATACTTTAATATAAGAATGTGAAGATGAAGAGATTAATGAAATGCCTGGAATGGAATTCAAAAACTTAATTCTGATTACTCAGAATCAATCAGATGTGAATGCATTAATTAAAGAAAATCACATAAAACAATAATGAATTTCATCTCTTGAAATTAAGATTTTAAAGAGATACCAAACTGAAACATTAGAAATGAATAATTCAATACATCAATTTAAAAATGCAGTGGAAAGCCTCAACAACAGACTCAGTAATGCATAATGAAAAATATAGTTTTCAGTCAATCCAAAAAAAAGGAAGAAATATAATTAGAAAAATTAAAAACAGTGTTGAATATTTATAGGATATTAGCAAATGATGCAACATACGGGTCTAAAGAGTTCCTGAAGGTGTGGAAAGAGAAAATGGATTAGAATGCCTATTTAGCGTAATAATTACAGGATATTTCTCCAATTTGGAGAAAGAAAGAGACATCTAAGTACAGGAAGCACAGAGAACTCCTAATAGACATGAACAGAAAATATCTTCACCACTTTCTCCACTGACTTTCTATAGGATATACACATTGTAGTCAAACTTTCAACAGTAAAACTTAAAGAAAACATTCTAAAATGTGCACAATAGAAATGCCAGATTACTTTCAGAGGATCTCCAATTAGACTCACAGTTGACCTATCAGAAACTCTACAGGCCAGGAGAATATAGAGACATAGTCCAAGTCTTAACAAAAATAAAAAAGAAGGAAAGAAAAAAAAAAAAAAACTATAAATCCAGAATGCTGTACCGTGCAAAGATCTCATTTATGAGTGACGGTGAAATAAAGACCTTCCATATCTAACAGAAATTGAAATAATTTGTCACCACTCGTTCAGTCTAACAAAAAATACAAAAGCATGTGCTACACACAGAAACACAAAAAGTCATCATTATGAAATATTATGAAGACAAAAAATCTCCCAGTAAATTACAAAGGAAATACAAAGAAAGCAATAGGAATATTTATGGGAAAATGTCAGGACCAAGTCACTTTGAATGTAAATCGCCTCAACTCTCCTGTTAAAAGATACAAACTGGCTGAATGGATTAAAATAAGCATCTATTTGCTGCCTACAAGAAACACACATCACCAATAAAGATAAATTAAAACTGAAACTGAAAGGCTGGAAAAAGAAATTCCATATTAATGGAAAGCATAAAAGAGTTGGTGGAGCCATCATAATATCAGACAAAATATACTTTAACACAAAAACTGTTAATAGAGACAGAGAAGGACCCTACATAATGATTAAGGGATCAATAACACAGAAATAAAATAGAAAGGTGTGATATAACAAATTCATATGCACCCAATTAAAAATAATGTTAAAGTCCATTTCACTTCCACAGGTTTCCTTTTAATTGCACAGTTAATTTCACAGATCAGGGAGAACATATGATATTTGTCCCTTTGGGACTGGCTTATTTCACTCAGCATGATGTTTTCCAGGTTCCTCCATTTTGTTGCAAATGACTGGATTTCATTTTTTTTTTTAACTGCTGTATAGTATACTATAGAGTATATATCCCATATTTTCTTTATCCAGTCTACTGTTGATGGGCATTTGGGTTGATTCCAGGTCTTAGCTATTGTTAATTGAGTTGCAATAAACATTGAGGTGCAGACAACTCTTTTATTTGCCAATTTAATTTCCTTTGGGTAAATTCCAAGGAGTGGGATGGCTGGGTTGAATGGTAGGGTTATATTCAGGTTTCTGAGGAATCTCTAGACTGACTTCCATAGTGGCTTAACCAGTTTGCATTCCCACCAACAGTGGGTTAGTGTCCCTTTTTCCCCACATCCTCACCAGCATCTGTTGTTGGTAGATTTTTGAATGTGAGCCATTCTAACCGGGTTGAAATGAAACCTCATTGTGGTTTTGATTTGCATTTCCCTGATTGCTAGTGATCCTGAACATTTTTTCATGTGTCTGTTGGCCATTTGGATTCCTCTTTTGAAAAATGTCTATTGAGGTCCTTGGCCCATCTCTTAAGTGGGTTGTTTGTTTTGTTGTTGTGGTGTTTAATGATCTCTTTGTAGATTGGGGTTAATAATCCTTTGTCGGTTGCATAGTTTGCAACTGTGCACTTAAAAGGAAACCTGTAGAAGTCAAATGGACACTATGAGAAACAATAACTTGATCAGCCCATGTCCTGACTATCGAGGAAAAACTACTTTATTCCTTTTAGTATTTTTTTTGTTCTACCTAATACCATTGGTTGAACTCTTTAATTAACACACAATTATTCTTAGTCATTTAAATTTAACTGAAAAGTGATCCCTGTTAAATATAAGAGTGGAAATAAGAGAGGGAGGAGATGTACAGTTTGTCACTTGCTCACTCAGACTTAGCCCTAATGGTAGAATTAGAAACATGCTCAAGCTGACTTGCCCCAAATGGTAGAGTTAGAAACATACCAGGGGAGTCCAATTCAATCCCATCAAGGTGGCATGTACCAATGCCATCTCACTAGTCAAAGTGATTAGTTTCAGTTCATAATTGATCATAATGATAAGATTAAGTGTCAAAGGGATCACATAAACAAGACTAGTGTCTGCTAATACTGATAGAATTAAAAAGGAGAGAACGATCCAACATGGGAAGCAGGATACACAGCAGATTCATAGAATGGCAGATGTCCTAAACAGCCCTCTGGCCTCAGAATCAGCCCTTAAGTCATTTAGAGCAGGCTAAAAATCCCATGAGAGTATTTCAGGCATGGAAAGCCAAACTACTGGGGCAAAAAAAAAAAAAAAAACCTAAATGAAACATCTCGGTGAGTGAGATTCAACAGGAAAGAATGGACCATCAAAGTAGGAGGTACTTTTCTCTGAAGGGAAGACAGAACTTCCACTTTGAATATGACCTTGTATAAATAAGATTGGAGTTGGTGAACTCAAAAGGCTTCCATAGCCTTGGCAATTCATGACAAGAGCCCTGGGTGATTACTGACATCATAAATAAGAAAATAAGAGTGTCAATTGTTAAATCAACAACGGGAGTCACTGTGCACCTACTCCCCATGTAAGATCTCTGTCCTTAATGTGTGCTACTGTGTGAATCAATGGTATAACAAGTACTTAAACAGTACTTTATACTTTGTGTTTCTGTGTGGGTGCAAACTGTTGAAATCTTTACTTAGTATATACTAATTTGATCTTCTGTATATAAGATATTGAAAATGAATCTTGATGAAGAATGGGATGGGAGAGGGAGTGGGAGATGGGATGGTTGCAGATGGGAGGGTGGTTTTGGGGGGAAAAAGCCACTATAATCAAAAAGTTATACTTTGGAAATTCATATTTATTAAATAAAAGTTTAAAAATGTTAAAGGTTCTAAAGGGAGACCTAGAACCTAATTCAATAATAATGGAGGATTTCAACACCCTGATTTCATCAATGGACAGATCAACCAGACAAAAAATCAACAAGGAAACAGCAGAGGTAATCAAAATTAAAGAACAAATGTACCTAACAGATATCTACAGAATCTTTCACCTCATAGTTGCATAATACACAATTTTCTCTTCATTCATGCAACTTGCTCTAGGATAGACCATACACTAGGCCACAAAGCAAGTCTCAATGATTGTACCAGAAAGCTGGCCATTTCTTCCATTCTTTATTTAAAGTAACAGACTATAATCCAAATGAAAATACTCAGTTACAACTGGTAGGCATCTTAATCTTTATACGCACACATACACACATACATATAGTCACATGTTAAAGAATAAATTGAGACACAATAAAATTTTAAAGAGTTTATCTGAGCAAACAGTTAATCATAAATCAGGCAGCTCCAAACCAGAATTAGTTTAGGAGTTCATTAGAGGAAATGCAAAGGGGAAAATTTAAGGAGATGACTCAAAGGTAACATTTAGTGCGTTGCAGTTGCACAGTTGCCTTACTTGATTCATCCAACTAGTAAGGCTGTGGTTATATAATTACATTCAGTGGCTGTTTCTGATTAGCTGAACTGAAATCCTATATTCCTTTAATATAGGCGTTTACAAGAAGTATCTCAAATTAGGTGCTATGATTTGGCTGTGGTTTGAGTATCTTTCCCAAATGTTCATGTGCTGAAATATGAACACAATGAAGCAGTGCTGAGGTGGTAGGACGTTTAAAAGGTATGGCTTAGTGTAAAGTGATTAGGCCAGAAAGGGTTGGTGTGGTTTTTGCATGTCCCAGTTAGTTATCTTGGAGCAGACAGCTATAAAGAGAGGCCACCCCACATTCTCAGTACCTTCTCCATGTAGATAAGTTCCCTTTCAGTTCTTCTATCATATTGTGACTCTGCCAGGGGGCCTATGTCGGAATCCAATGTCATGCTGTTTTAAGCCTCCAGCAATCAGAATTATGAGCCAAATAAACCTCTTTATTTATCAGTCACCCAAACTCAGATATTTTATAGCAATAGAAAACAGACATTAAATATTGCTGATATTTGCAAGTCAAGCAAGTGTAAAGTCACTTATCAGGCCTAACTGGATTTGCCTGCTCAGAAATTCTGCAGGTCTGGGTCTCCATTTTAATTTACTTACACACTTGCGAACGTGCTATAGACTGATTGGCATGCACCATGGCCTGAATGTCCATGTCTGTCCAAAATTTAAGTGTTGGAATCTGCTATGAACCAAAGATTTGGCTCCTGGAAGCATGCGCATGTTTAAACCCCAAAGTTATCTATCATGGTTCTAGGAGAATGGAAACTTAATCCAATTATGGTATTCAGGAAGTGGGTCTAGCAGGAGGTCCTTAGATCATGAGGGGAAAGTTCTCAGATGGTAACTCTTGTGAGATGGTTGCTAATAGAACCTGAGAAGGTCCTAGCTTCTCTCTCTCTCTCTCTGCTTCCTGGATCACCATGCAACACTTCCTCTACAAGTATTCTGTTCTTACCACAGCTACCCTCATCAGACACACAACCAATGCAGTCAGCCAAACTTGGATTTGAATCTGCAAAACTTTAAGCACAGCAAATGTTTCTTTCCTCCATAAGTAACTTGTCTCTGATATTTCATTGTAGTGACTAACAGCTGACTAACTCAATATATTCCCAGAAGTTTTAGCCAGACCCATTAGGCAGGAAAAAGAAGTAAAAAAGCTACAAATTGGAAAGGAGGAAGTCAAACTATCCCTATTTGCAGATGAAATGATTCTATATATAGGGAATCCAAAAGACTCCACTGAGAGACTACTGGAACTCATAAAAGAGTTTGGTAAAGTGGCAGGGTATAAAATCAACACAAAAAAACCAATAGCCTTGGTATACACATACAATGCCATAGCTGAGAAAGATATTAAATATTTTGTAATAAATTTAACCAAGGACATCAAAGATTTCTACTATGAGAATTATAAAACATCAAATAAGAAAATAAAAGAAGACACAAAACAAACCCAGAATAATCTTCCATGTCCATGGACTGGAACAATCAATACGATCAAAATTTCCATACTACCAAAAGCAATTTATAGATTCAATGCAATCTCTATCAAATACCAACAACATTCTTCTCAAATCTAGAAAAATTAATGCTAAAATTCATATGGAACCACAAAAGACATGAATAGCTAAAGCAATCTTATACAACAAAAACAAAGCCAGTGGTAGCACAATACCAAATCCCGCGATATACTACAGGGTAGTTATAATCAACACAGCCTGGTACTGGCAAAAAAAAAAAAAAATAGACATGTAGATCAATGGAAGGAAAAAGGACTTGAACAGGTATTTTTCAAACATGAAAAACAAATGGCCAGCAGACACATGAAAAAAATGCTCAGGATCACTAGCCATCGGGGAAATGCAAATCAAAACCAGAACAAGATCTCATCTCATGCCATTAGATTGGTTCGCAAACAGAAATCAATAAACAATAAATGCTGGCGAGCATATGAGGAAAAAGGTTCCCTAATTCACTGTTGATGGGAATGTAAACTGGTGCAGCCACTGTGGAAGACAGCATGGAGATATCGTAGAAATCTGAGTACAGATAAACCAAGTGACCCAGCCATCTGGAATTTACCCAAAGAAAATGTAATCCTTACTTAATGTATACTAAGCTGATCTTCTGTATATTAAGATAATCAAAAATGAATCTTGATGTGAATGGAAGGGGAGAGGGAGTGGGAAAGGGGAGGGTTGTGGGTGGGAGGGACGGTATGGGGGGGAAGCCATTGTAATCCATAAATCGTACTTTGGAAATTTATATTCATTAAATAAAAGTTAAAAAAAATGTAATTAACATATGAAAGAGTGATTCAATCAATTAACAATAGCTAAGATATGGAATCAACCCAGATGTCCTTCAACTGATGACTAGATAAAAAATTATGGTATGTATACACTATGGAATACTACTCAGTGGTTAAAAACATTTATAATCTCTTTTGTAACAAAATGGATGCAACTGGAAACCATCATACTTTGTGAAATAACTAAGTTTCAAAAATACAAATACCTGATGTGCTCCGTGATCTGTGGCAACTAATTGAGTACCTAAAATGTAATGTATAGTGGAAATTGACTTTTGAGATTTGATGATTGTTTAAAGCCCTTGTCTCTGCTGATGAAGAACACTGTTTTCCTCCTCATACTATTTGTTGAACTCTTTACTTAGTGTAAGGTTAATCTTACGAGTAAAAAGTAAGATTTATAAGTAAGTAAGTAAAACTGAAAAGTAAGTAAAACTGAAACTAGATCTTTGTAAAAATTAAGAGACTGGAAGAGAGAGGAGGAAGAATGGGAGGGTGGATTAGAAGGAGGGTGGAGTAGGACATATGTTCCTGAATCTGTGAGTGTGTGTATATATATATATACACACACACACACATATATATATGAAATACATGAATTTTCTATACCATAAATAAAAGTAAAAGAAAAACTACAACCCCAAGGTGATGGAATCAAGAGATGGGGACTCTCAAAAGGAGATGATGTCCTTTAAAATTTCTCGAGGAGACCAATTCAAACCTTACCACCTTATTTTTGCTCCATTTGCCATGTAAGGACAAAACAAGGAAGCTCTTTCTTTGAAGCTGAGATCAAGCTCTAATTGGATATGAAATCTGCTAGAACCTTGATCTTGGACTTCTCTTCCTGTAGAACTGAGAAAAATAAATTTCTATCATTTATAAATTACTCAGCAAAAGGTATTTTGTTATAGCAGCCTTAACAGACTAAAAACCTCTGTGATGGTAGTTGCCCAAAGTATATATTAATATCTGTACATTTAAGGAATCAAAAGTGAAAAGCTTTCTTATGCAGACCTAAAATAAACTACATTTAATTAGCTATTTTAGTTATGAAAAAATATTTATAAAATGTATTAAAATTTGCATATATCTCCTAGTAAATTGATATGTAAAATATAGAAAATACAACATTATAAGAGTCTGTCACATGAATGCTATAGAGAAATCTATCACCTATAGAAATAAAGGTTGGGTAATTAGACTAACTGTGCCTGCTGTAAAACTTCACCCTCATATAAAGAACTAGCTCCTATATTTGCACAGGTGTTTCTAATATCTTAGGTTCATCCAGCTATGAGTTCTTTGTTTTTAAATACCGTTTTTGAAAACTACGAGCCTAATTACTCTCATTCAGTCAGTCACACAGTTATATTGCTCACCTCATGCAAGCAACATAAATAAAATAATTCACTTCACACATTTCAGTTTTTTGCATTTTAGTCAGATATCCAGACACCTTGTAACAACAAAATTATACTCAGTTATATTAAGTTCATACGGATTATGACACAGGGAAAACTCTTATGTTGCTCACGCTTATGCTCCTGTAGACAAATAGCCTTTGGAGACTAAAGACAGACAATCTTAAAATTTCAATGAAATTATCAGAAAACATGAGGAAATGGGCACCATAGATGTCATATAGTTAGAAGTCAATGACTATCCCATTTAACATCCTCTTGCTTAATGCTAGAAAAGGATAAATTTCTCAACAATTTCTCCCTGTGATCTCTAAAAAAGAAAAATATTACATTACAACATGAGAGGCTCTGTCTTCCTTTGATAAAATACATGTAATAAAATATTAACAGTGCCATAACCTAAAATTTTGACAGCTAAAATTCAGAGTATTTTCAATAGTTCACATACACAGCTTTCAGTTTGGAAGTTTGTAGGCAAGTAATAATTCATAAAATAGCCCTTTCTTAAAATTGTTTTCATAAGAAACCTCTAATGAATATTAAAGTTCTCTTCATAGTGGTTTAACTTAATTTAGAAAATTGCATGTGCTATTTTCAAGTGAGTTTTCACAGATGCTTTTTAAAGAATATTCATTTGGAAGCACTGCCTTATAAAATATTGCCCCAAGGGAAGTACTGCAGTCAATGTCTCCTATCAGGGACGGTAACACATCAGCGAATGAAGCAAGCAGACTAAGAACAACAGAGCAAAGTGAAGACTGAAACTAAAGAGATTGAGAACCATTACAGTGGTCACACTATTCAGCAGCAGGTTATACTTTATGGTTAGTGTTTATGACAAGAAGTCCTATAGGGTAAAAGCAGAAGGTAGAAGACATGCATTGAGTAAAGTCCCAAGAGGCCAAGCCCAGGATTCCAGGTTCTTCCCATCCAATGCCACTTGGGCCATTCTTTCTCTAGCATCAAACCACACACACACACACACACACACACACACACATGTGCAGAATGTCTCTGCCTAGCAAAGCCCCAATTAAGCCACTAGATCCAAAGGTTTTAGGAGCACTTAGTCATTTAAGAACATTCTGCTTTGTAGTCAGCCATGACAACTGAAACTCGGAGTGCCAATGATGAAAGCAGGTGCACATCATCAATCTTGATGTTTGTACAAAGCAATTTGGACATGCCGGTATGTCACAGTCCATTGCTCCCAGTGTACATAGCAAAAGCATCAATTGTTGAGACTGAGAACCTTCCTGTGTTACATTCCCAGCAGTTGACCAAGGGTAAATTATGGTTCTGAGTTTCCTTGGAAACGTGAAAAAACTGAACGACTAGCCTTGATATGTTAACTCTTTCCTCACATTATTTTGAGTGGGATTCTTTTCCTTTCCAAATACAAGTGATTTGGGTCTGGTTGCAAGTAGGTAATTAATTGTGAAACCATGAAGTCATTTTATGAATCGAGAACTACATTTTAATTAAACCTTCAATGTTACTGTGACAATCTATTTCACAATTTCTTTCTTCTCATCAATTCTAGACATTTCTTGTTTTAATGCTCTTCCAAAAACAGAATATAGCATTTAAGATATGGCCCATTAGTTCTAACTTCCTTGAGAACATCTTCATTGCAACATACACATGTACTTAATTTTATTAGACTAGTTTGACACCAGTCTCCCCAGTACACCATTGTCTTCTATGAAGCAAAGAACAAATTTTTTTAAGAAAATTCAACATCTAATATAGTATCTGGCACCTAGCACATATTAAATAATACTTTCTAAATGAGTTATGATCTAAGAACAATAATGGCAAAGATTTGTGCCACATTGGATGTGCTCTGCTACCATGTAAACACATGTCACTTGCTTTAAAACTTAGAACTTAATAAAAATGAATTTCAAAAGAGTTTTAAGTATGCTGTGCAATAACTCTTCTACCATTTCTCAAATCATGTTCTTGTTTGAAATGAAATTCTCTTGGAAATCAACCATGTCATCAGGAAAACCTATTCAAGCATTCAGGTTAAATTTGTGCTGTCTCAGAAATAGCAGTCAGCCCTCATGAAAGACACTGCCAACACATGTAATGGATGTAAGAAACCGTAGATTGATGGCTTTGAGCTAGGAAATTAATCAAATGCACTTCTGTATTCTCCCTGAATCACTGCAGAGCCAACAACCTACAAGACAAGAAAACATATGGCCCAAGGAACATGGAGAGCCACAGTTGTGAATGCTTCTGGTAAAGGTCCTGTGTTGTGCAGAGGAAATGTATGTGACTCAAGGAATAACAGGAAATGAGATTAATTTCTTCTATCTTTTAGAAATATTTAAAAAGATTTACAAGTTCCATCACAAAAGTAATTCAAACTTCAACTTCTCTGAATATCTCTAGTTAATCAAAACTGAGTGTCTAAAAACCATCCCTAGAGATGTTGCTGCTGTTCACAATATGATAGAATTGTATGAAGCAACAAAAATCATCTTCAAATCAAATTTCAGAGTTTAGGATAAGGGGAGAATATATACATGATGAAACCAGACAAAGAGGGTATCTTGCTCCCCAACAAAATAATTGCAGTGCAAAGAAGTAGATGCTAATATGAATGATTTTAGTATGCGTCTTCTATTTCCAGCAATTAAGCATTAGAATAAAATTTAAATACCTTAATCCTAAAATAAAAGTGATGCAATTTAGGATGTGAGGCAGAGAAGGAATTCTTGTTCATTTTCCCTTGACCTATATGCTTTTTACATTCACTCTGATTTGGTTCTCTCCTTGGCCCAACTTGATCTCTACCTTTCAATGGCTCATTCAACAAGCATTTATTGAGCATCTATTATACTGTTCTATGCAGCGAAAGTGAAATATGAAATAGAGTAAAAAGCAGGGAAAATAAGCCATCTTTGTTATATGAAATCAAATGATTCAAGGTGTTCATGCCATTAGCAGAATGTAAGCACGCAAAAGATGTATCATTCTTGGGTTGGGTTCCTCTTTAAAGACAATTAAGTTTCTTTAAAAAAAAAAAAAAGCGAAATTACCATCTAGATGCAATGACTTTGAACAGCCGTTGTCTGGATTGTTGAGGAATAGCTTTTGTTCTTGTTTTTTTTTTTTTTTTAATCAGTTTTTGTTTTGTTTTATTTTTCTCTCTCTCTTTCTTTTTCTTCCTCATACAAAGTGCTGAACTCTTTACATGGAATAAAGTTAATCTTCTGTGTATAGAGTTAAATGAAATAGACCTTAGTAAAAAACAAGACTGGGAACAGGAGAGGGAAGACAAATAACATGATTGGGCAGGACCAAAAGTACCTGAGAGAGGAAATATAACAACACCCTTCGCTTTACAAAGTATCAATTACAGTAAAATCATGCAGAGATCAATTTTTTTTACCTGTAGGCAAAGATTGTTTTAAAATCTTACTGTGGGTGGGAATGCTGTGGCTGGACATGGTAAGATACTACTTGAGATGCCCACATCTCATTTTTGAGTGCCAGTTCAAGTCCCAGCTACTCTGTTTTTGATGCAGCTTCCCGCTAATGCACTTTGGAAAAAGTGGATATTGACTCATGTACTTGAGTTCTTGCCATCCATGTGCAAGGCCCACAGGGATGGAGTTCCTGGCTTCTGGCTTCATCTTGGCCCAACCCCAGCTGTTGCACCCACCTGGGGAGTGAAGCAGCAGATGGAAGATTTCTTGCTCTTTCTCTCTCTCTCTCTCTCTCTCTCTCTCCCCTTTCAAATAAGTAAATAAATAAATCTTTTCTAAAATATCTTACTGTGAACATCAGTGAGATTTTGCCAGTGAGTGCTATAAATTAGGAAGCCTGAGAAACAAATACTCTCATTGTGTTGTTGGAACCATAAATTGTTAAACAGCTTTGCAATCAACAGTTTTGAAGTATGCAGCAATTTGTAAGAGGATGTCATTTAACTTAATTCAATTTCTGGAAATTTGACCTAGGGCAATAATTTGATACATCTAAAAAATTTCAATAAAAATATTTCATTTAATATTACTTGCAAAAAATTAAAACAATCTACAGGTTTAAAAATAGAAAACTGATACATTCTTGGAGATTCCAAAATGGCAGAATAGAGAGGGAGCTTATGGCTTTAGGCTAGAGGAAGATAGTTTAAAAAAAAAAAAGTGGAGAGGTTACAATATCAGGGAAGAGTTAGGGAGAAAACTTAAATGGAAACTCCACAGAAAGAAGTGGGAAAGAGGGACACTGTGAACTTTACGTGAAGGGTATGGATGCACAGCATGAGTATCAACACAGCACAGGACCCCAACAGCTAGGAGACTCAACACCAACTTTTAGAGTGAGCTGAGACCAGAGTGCAACAGTCCAAGCCGCTGGTGATATAGCTGCGGGGAGAGCCTGGCATGAGTTCGGCCTGTAGCCCTGTGGGAGACAGTGTACCTACCAACATAGAGGAAATAAAGGGGTACATTTCTCTCTCCTTATGCCCCCAACAGTGGCATACTGCAACTGGCTGAAAGAGGGTGAGCTCCATTTTGGACACAGCTAACAGCTGCACCAGCTTGTGCTGTGTTCCCAGCAACCAGTGGAGAAGAGACACCTGAGTCTGACAGGGAGGATTGACAGGAGGCTGGACACCCATGTAGGACTGTGAAGTGTCCCCCCACCACCCAGAAAGTCACAGGTTCTGGGGCTCAGGCAGCCTGAACACAGTATCTCCACAGGCATCTCTGCTTTTTTTTAGATGGGATGGACTGGCAGGGCAGAGTGGTTCCTGGCACCCTGTGACTGTGGGAACCTTATATTCTGGGACTGTGGAAACACTGTAGCTGTGTGGTAAGGTGAAGGGTTGAAGCTGGGTCTCTGGACAGTCCCTGTGGCAAGCTCCACAAGCTTAGGGCTCCCTGATTGCTTGGGGTGGGTCATTGTAGTGGGATCCCTGTTCACACTGAAGACTGTACAAATCCTTTGTGTGGTTCTTGTGGCAGTGCAGATGAATATTGCAGCCACTGGGGCTAATGCACAGGCATTGGTTGCCTTGGAGCAGAGAAGGAGAGGGTGAGAATATGCCAACAGAGTTGATCAAAGCCTCCTCTCTGTTAAAAAAAGATATCAACCATGCACAAACTGGATATCACCCTGGATACTCCCCCCACTGTGAAGCACTAAACAGAGCTCCCTGGCCAAACCCAGCACATGCCTCTGGGTATTCACTGAAAGAGCAGATGCTCCACTAAGCCACAGAGGGATAGTCCAAAGATAAAAAAATAGTCCAAAGATAAAAAAATAGTCCAAAGATAAAATAGTCCAAAGATAAAAGCCATCAGAGGGGTAAAATAAAGCAAATATCTTCACAAATGCTTAAAAATAAATAAAGAAATTCAATAAAGAAGAATAAGGAAGACAATATGATGCCCCCAAAGAAACACAACACTCAATACTAGAAAACTAACAGACTGATGAAATGCCAGGAAAGGAATTCAAAAGATTAATCAGAGGATTACTCAGAAGCAATCAGAAGAAAATCCATGAAATAAAGAAATCCACACATGATATGAATGTAAATGTTTCCCATTAAAATGAATTTTAAAGAAAAATCAAAAGGGAGAACATATGATATTTGTCCCTTTGGGACTGGCTTATTTCACTCAGCATAATGTTTTCCAAATTCCTAACAGGGATCACTTTTCAGTTAAAATTTAAACACCTAAGAATAATTGTGTGTTAATTACACAGTTCAACCAGTGGTAATAGAACAAAAAAAAATACTAAAAGGGATAAAGTATTATATTGTACATCAATAGTAAGGATAAGAGCTGATCAAGTCACTATTTCTCAAAGTGTCCATTTCACTTCAACAGGTTTCCCCTTTGGTACTCAGTTAGTTGTCGCCAATCAGGGAGAACATATGATATTTGTCCCTTTGGGATTGGCTTAATTCACTCAGCATAATGTTTTCCAGGTTCCTCCATTTTGTTGCTAATGACCAGGTTTCATTGTTTTTGACTGCTGTATAGTATTCTATAGAGTACATGTCCCATAATTTCTTTATCCAGTCTACTGTTGATGGGCATTTGGGTTTGTTGCTCCCCGTCTTCGTGGAGGAATGACACAGGACCCTGCGTTGTACTTTTGTCTGCTCGGCCCTCCCTGGGTTTGCTGCTGGTTCTTCCCGGGTTGGCTACCGTCCCTTCCACCTCCGTGGAAGGGCGGTTCCCCCTGCCACTTTCCCCACTTCCGCGGGGGAGCGGCACACTGCCGGCCGGCTCTCTCGGGGGCTGCTCAGGTGTTCCTTCAGATAGATGTTCCTGGTGCATGTTGTCTCTCCCCTCCTTTATAGTCCTCTTCCACCAATCCCAACTCTGCTACCCACACGCCGAGTACGCTGCTCTCCTGCAATCAGGAGCAGGTCCTGCCGTTTATTGGTTGAACTGGAGGCAGCTGTGTAGAAGCTGTTTCCTCCTCTCCCAGCGCCATATTGTGGGAGAGCAGATGCATAGAATAAGTCTTAATTCAAGTAACAGTCTAGTCCCAGTTGCTCCCCACAGGGTTGGTTTCAGGTCTTAGCTATTGTGAATTGAGCTGCAATAAACATTAAGGTGCAGACAGCTTGTTTGTTTGCCAATTTAATTTCCTTTGGGTAAATTACAAAGAGTGAGATGGCTGGGTTGTATGGTAGGGTTATCTTCAGGTTTCTGAGGAATCTCCATACTGACTTCCATAGTGGCTTGACCAGTTTGCATTCCCACCAACAGTGGGTTAGTGTCCCTTTTTTCCCCACATCCTCACCAGTGAGGTGAAACCACATTGTGGTTTTGATTTGCATTTCCCTGATTGCTAGTGATCTTGAACATTTTTTCATGTGTCTGTTGGCCCTTTGGATTTCCTCTTTTAAAAAATGTCTATTGAGGTCCTTGGCCCATCTCTTAGGTGGATTGTTTATTTTGATGTTGTGGAGTTTCTTGATTTCTTTGTAGATTCTGTTATCAACCCTTTATCTGTTGCATAGTTTGCAAATATTTTTTCCCATTCTGTCGGTTGCCTCTTCACTTTCCTGACTGTTTCTTTTGCAGTACAGAAACTTCTCAATTTGATGCAATCCCAAATGTTGATTTTGGCTTTGACTGCCTGTGCTTCTGGGGTGTTTTCTAAGAAATCTTTGCCGGTACCTATATCTTGCAGGGTTTTTCCAATGCTCTCTAATAATTTGATGGTGTTGGGTCGTAGATTTAAGTCTTTAATCCATGTTGAGTGGATTTTTGTGTAAGGTGAAAGGTAGGGGTCTTGCTTCATGCTTCTGCACGTGGAAATCCAACTTTCCCAGCACCATTTATTGAATAGACTGTCCTTACTCCAGGGATTGGTTTTGGATCCTTGATCAAATATAAGTTGGCTGTAGATGTTTGGATTGATTTCTGATGTTTCTATTCTGTTCCATTGGTCTATCCATCTGTTTCTGTACCAGTACCATGCTGTTTTGATTACAACTGCCCTGTAGTATGTCCTGAAATCTGGTATTGTGATGCCTCCGGCTTTGTTTTTGTTGTACAAGATTGCTTTAGCTATTCGAGGTCTCCTGTGTCTCCATATGAATTTCAGCATCATTTTTTCCAGATCTCAGAAGAAGATCTTTGGTATCTTGATTGATATTGCATTGAATGTATAAATTGCTTTTGGGAGAATGGACATTTTGATGATATTGATTCTTCCAATCCATGAGCATGGAAGATTTTTCCATTTTTTGGTATCCTCTTCTATTTCTTTTTTAAGGTTTTATAATTTTCATCATAGAGAACTTTAACGTCCTTGGTTAAGTTTATTTCAAGGTATTTGATTGTTTTTGTAGCTATTGTGAATGGGATTGATCTTAGCAGTTCTTCCTCAGCCTTGGCATTGCCTGTGTAAACAAAGACTGTTGATTTTTGTGCATTGATTTTGTATCCTGCTACTTTGCCAAACTCTTCCATGAGTTCCAATATCATATGTTCCCCTTGATCAGTGACAACTAATCGAGCATCAAAAAGGAAACCCGTTAAAGTGAAATGAACACTATGAGGACGGGTGACTTGATCAGCCCTTGCCCTGACTGTCGATGAACAACCTAATACATTATCCCTCTTAGTATTTTTGTTTGTTTGTTTGTTCTACTTAATATTTTGGTTGAATACTGTAATCAATACTCAGTTATTCTTAAGTGTTGAAACTTAACTGAAAAGTGATCACTGTTAAATAAGAGTGGGAATAAGAGAGGGAAAAGATGTGCAATCTGGGACATGCTCAAGTTGACTTACCTCAAACGGTAGAGTTAGAAACATACCAGGGGATTCCAATTCAATCCCATCAAGGTGGCATGTACCAATGCCATCTCACTAGTCCCAGTGATCAATTTCTGTTCACAATTGATCATAATGATAGGACTAAGAACCAAAGGGAGCACATAAACAAGAATAGAGTCTGCAAATACTAGCTGATAGAATAAAAAAAGGGAGAGAACGATCCAACATGGGAAGTGAGATACACAGCAGACCAAAGAATGGCAGATGTCCTAAACAGCACTCTGGCCTCAGAATCAGCCCTTAAGGCATGTGGATCCGGCTGAAAAGCCCATGAGAGTGTTTCAGGAATGGAATGCCAAGACACTCTGGGGAAAAAAAAAAAAAAAAAACATAATGAAATATCTCCGCAGATGAGATCCCAGTGGAAAGAACGGGTCATCAAGAAGGAGGTACCTTTCTCTGAAGGGAGGAGAGAACTTCCACTTTGACCATGGCCTTGTCTAAATATGATCAGAGTCGGTGAACTCAGGGGGCTTCCATAGCCTTGGCAGCTCATGACAAGAGCCTAGGGTGATTACTGATGCCATAAACAAGAGTGTCAATTTGTTAAGTCAACAACAGGAGTCACTGTGTACTTACTCCTCATGTAGGATCTCTGTCCTTAGTGCATTTGAGATTTAATGCTATAACTAGTACTCAAACAGTATTTTCCACTTTATGTTTCTGTGTGGGAGCAAACTGTTGAAATATTTACTTAATGTATGCTAAACTGATCTTCTGTATATAAAGAGAATCGAAAATGAATCTTGATGTGAATGGAAGGGGAGAGGGAATGGGAAAGGGGAGGGTTGCGGGTGGGAGGGATGTTGTGGGGGGGAAGCCATTGTAATCCATAAGCTGTACTTTGGAAATTTATATTCATTAAATAAAAGTTAAAAAAATTAAATTTCTCAAAATAAAGTGTTTTTTGAAGGAAAAAAAAACAAAAAAGAAAAAGAAAAATCAAAAGGAAATATTAAAAATGAAGATTCAATTGATTAAATTAAACATGTGGTGGAAATTCTTAACAAAAGACTCAGTGAGACAGAAGAAACAATATCTAAGTTAGAAGACAAAGGCTCTGGAAATTTTATAGCCAGACCCACTTCTCCCCCAAAAAGAAGAAGAAGAAGAAAGTAGAGTAGAAAAATTAAAAAAGTGTTGGAGATTTATGGGAAACTATGAAATGACCCAATAGATGGGTTTTAGGAGCTCATAAAAGTGTGGAACAATGAATGAAAGAAAGAATGGATTGGAAATCTATTTAGTGAAATAATTAAAGAAAACTTCCACAATTTTGAGAAAGAAAGGGACATCCAAATATAAGAAGCAAATAGAACTCCTAATAGATATGACCAGAAAAGAGCTTCACCAAGCTACAGTGAATGAAACTTTCCATGATAAAACATAAAGAAAAGATTCTAAAATGTGCACTAGAGAAACACGAGGATCTCCAATTAGGTTCATGTTGACTTCTCATCAGAAACCCCACAGGCTTGGAGAGAATGGTGAGATATAGTCCAGGTCTTAAGAGAAAAAAAAATGTTTACCTCAGAATACTGTACATTGCAAAGTTCTCATTTATGAGTGATGATAGAATTTGTAACCACTCATCCAACCTTATAAAAGATGTTTAAGTATGTGCTATACAAAGAAACACAGAAACATAGTCATCACTATAACAGAATGTGATGGCAGAAAATCTTCCAGCAAAAGTACAAAGGAAACCCACAGTAAACAATGGGAATATTTATGGAAAAATATCAGGGCCAAGTCGTTACTTACCAATAGTCACCTTGAATGTAAACGGCCTCAACGCTCCAATTAAAAGATCCAGAACAGACTGGCCAAGTGGATTAAAAAACAAGACCCATTATTTCCTGCCTATAAGAAACACATCTCACCAACAAAGATACCCACAGACTGAAAGTGAAAGGATGGAAAATGTTATTCTATGCTAATGGAAAGCAAAAAAGAGCAGGTATAGCCATTCTAACATCAGACAAAATAGATTTTAAAAAGCTATGAAAAGAGACAAAGAAGGGCACTTTTTATGATTAAAGGATCAATTCAACAACAAGATGTGACTATAGAAAACATATATTCACCAAATTACAGGGTGCCTGGCTATTTACAAAAATGTTAATGGATCTAAAGGGAAACATAGACTCCAACACAATAGGAATGGGGGGTTTCAACACCACATTTTCAAAAATGGTCAAATCGACCAGACAGAAAATCAGCAAAGAAACAACAGAGTTAACCCACAAAATAGACCCAAAGGATCTACTGGATATCTACAGAATTTTTCATCTTGCAGTTGCAGAATATACAATATTCTCATCAGTGCACAGAACTTTCTCTAGGACAGAGCATATACTAGGCCAGCAATAAAATCTCAGCAAATTCAAAATAATTGAAATCATACCATGCATATTCTCTAATCAAATTGGATTGAGGCTAGAAATCAACAACTTATGAATCTCCAGAATATATACAAACACATGGAGATTGCACTACATGCTCCTGAATGGACAGTAGGTCATAGGAGAAACCAAAAAATGTCTGGAAACAAATGAAGATGACAATACATCATATCAGAACTTATGGATACAGCAAAAGCAGTGTTAAGAGGGAAGTTTATAGCAATTGGTGCCTACATCAAGAAATTGGAAAGGCACCAAATAAATGAGCTACCAATGCATTCCAAAGAACTAGAAAAATAATAACAAACAAAACTCGAAATTAGTAGGAAGAATAAAACAATTAAAATCACAGAAGAAATAAGCAAAATTGAAACAAAAATACAAAAGATCAGTGATATGAAGAGCTTTTTTTGAAAAAATAAATAAAATTGACACCACTCGTCTAACTAACCAAAAAAAGAGGGAGAAGGCCCAAATCATAAAATCAGATATGGAAAAGGAAATTTAACAATAAGTACCATGAAAATAAAAAGAATCAACAGAAATTACTATAAAGAGCTGTATGCCAACAAATCAGAAAACCTATTAGAAATGGATAGATTCCTGGACACACTCAATCTACCAAAACTGAGTCATAAAGACATAGAACACCTAAATAGACCAACAACCAAGATGGAAATTGAATCAGTAATAAAGACCCTCCCAAAAAAGAAAATCCCAGGACTGGATGCCTTCACTGCTGAATTCTACCAGATATTTTAAGTTTTTTAAAAAGAACAAACTCTAATTCTTCTCAAGCTATTCAAAATAATTGAAGTGGAGGGTATCCTCCCAGGCTCCTTCTATGAAGCCTGCATAACTGTAATTTGTATACCTGAAAAAGATACAACAGAGAAAGAGAACTACAGATGAATTTCCCTGAAGAACATTGATGCAAAAATCATCAACAAAATACTAGCCAATTGAATCCAATAACACATCAGAAGTATCACTCACCTGGATCAAGTGGGATTTATCTCTATTATGTAAGAATGGTTCAACATCTGGAAATCAATAAATGTGATACATCATATTAACAAACTGAAGAATAAAAAAACATGATTATCTCAATAGAGAAACATTTGATAAAATACAACATTTTTTCATGATGAAAACTTTAAGCAATTTGGATATAAAAGAAACATTCCTCAACACAATAAAGCAATTATGAGAAAACCATGACCAGCATCTTATTGAGTAGGCAACTGTTGGAAGCATTTCCACTGAGATCTGGTAACAGACAAGGATGCCCACTCTCACATTACTATTCAATATAGTCCTTAAAGTTTTAGCAAGAGCCATTAGGCAAGAAAAAGAAATCAAAAGGATAGACATGACAATAGGTCTGATCTGATTTCATCATCATTAAAAAAAATCATCTATTATTTTTCACTTTATGTTTCTGTGTGGGAGCAAACTGTTGAAATCCTTACTTAATGTATACTAAGCTGATCTTCTGTATATTAAGATAATCGAAAATGAATCTTGATGTGAATGGAAGGGGAGAGGGAGCGGGAAAGGGGAGGGTTGTGGGTGGGAGGGAAGGTATGGGGGGGAAGCCATTGTAATCCATTATTCGTACTTTGGAAACTTATATTCATTAAATAAATAATAAAACAAAATAAATAAAAAAAAGGATAGAAATAGAAAATGTGTTAATTTTATAATTAAGTAATATAGTAACAATAAAAATGCTATGATTTAATTTAATTTGAGAAATGAAATGGTGGAAATTCCTAACTGTAAAATCAGCAGCAGCATTTCCTCTATAAATTCATAAGTAAAGAAAGGATGACTGCCATCCCTCAGAAATAATTAACTGATAGGATTACTTATACAGAGAGCTTCCTAATTCACTGTGCTGAGTCCCAAACTTTTCCTTTGTTGGGAAACCCATTGCAAAAGGAGTCTACTGGCACCTGTTCTATAATACAGTACTCTGCTTCTGATCCACAGTTTTACTTTTGCACAATTTCAGTTACTTGTGATCAACCATGTTCCAAATCATTAATATTTGTCTTGATTCTTTTAAGAGAAGCCATGTTCACATAACTATAGAGCATACTGTTATAATTGATCTTCATTATTTGTAATTTTTGTTTATCTCTTACTATGCCTAATTTATAAATTAAATGTTATCCTAGGGATATAAGTGTTGAAAAATGGTGCATATGTAGGGTTTGATACTATTCAGTTTCAAGTACCCACTGGAGTTCTTGGAATATATCACCAAAGATTAGGGATGGGGGCTTCTGTATTGAAATGAAATAACAGAGACACACAAAGCAGGACATTAATGAATAACACACCTCTGCCCTCATTTTAAAGTTTCTCTAGCTCTAAAGGGGCTTAGCACAGATTTTATTTAAGTCTAAGCCATCCAATATAATGTTTAAGACTAACATAAAACGAAAAATGTCATAGAGAAAAACAAGTCACAAATGCATCATTTCTGCAAATGCAAAAAAACTACAAGTGGCCTGCTGATGAATGGGATTTCACAGATTTAGGGGCATTGTGAGAAAATCTGTCATTAAACAATCTGGAAAGAGTTCAGGATGTTAATCCTGTGGTTTGTCAAGTTCACGTTTTTTTACTGTGTGCCTTTTTTCTTTCACTGTTAAGTCCCTTCTAATTCCAAAGGTTTGAAGAAAGAAAACCAATTACCAACAGAAAATGAGAAAAATGCTAAGAATAGTTTTCTCCCTTGATTTTGATTAGTTCTTTACGTAACTCAATTATTTTTAGCCACTTCCTTAAAGATACCCACATCACTTATGTAATTCCCATTGTACAGTTTTCCTTTTTGTTTATATTTCTTTAAACACAGTATTTGATAGACACTTTGAAAGCTTAATTGGAAAATTCATATGCTGGCAAATACTGACTTTGAAATAGAACAGGCCCAAAATGGTTTGGAGGAGCTGCTATAAAACCCCAAACTCTGGGTCTGGTTGCCTGATACACAGAAAGTTGATCACTGAAGCTGAAGAGTAAGAAAGGTGTTTACTAAAAAATGTAGAGAAAGGAGCCAGAAAGCTATTGCTTAATTCCCAGATCCTTGAAGGGTTAGGGTTATCCATTCTTACAGATTGAAGTTGGGAGTTTGAGGTTCTTGTTCACCTGGGACCTAAGTTCCTGATTGTCCTGTGGTGTTCATGGCCCTCCTTTGACTGGTGACCAGTATTGTGTTCTTTAGGGAATTGTAATGAAGATGGAGTAGATTCTAGTCAATCTGAGGGCTTGGGGATCCTGGCAAAGAAAGACCTGGGGACAAGACAACATCAAGATGCTCTCTATAGATGAAATGATCTCCTGAATCTGGTGATTAGAGCCTTACAGAGTCAACGATGGGGACCTTGTAGGGCCAGCTGCACCACTTCCTCAATTAGTAAGTTAATGTCAGCCTGGGATCTGATAGTATCCAGCATCTGCATTCAAGGCACTGTATAGGGGTTGAGTATCAATTTTATGTGTAAAATAATCAAGTTCAAATCAGACAAAAATATATGCTTTTGTAATTGAACCATATTTGATGATTTAAACTATAAAATAATGATGTCTTATTCCATGAATCAGGTAATTCCTAAAACTGACTCATTACTGAGCAAAATAAGGATTTTAAAAAAAAGATATGAGGGCCAGTGCTGTGTTGTAGTGGGTAAAGCCACAACTTGCAGTGCTGGCATCCCATAGGGGCACTGCTTTGAGTCCTGGCTGCTCTACTTCTGATGCAGCTCCCTGCTGTGGCCTGGGAAAGCAGTGGAAGATGGCCCAAGTTCTTGGGCCTGTGTACCGATGTGGGAGACCCAGAGGAAGCTCCTGGCTCCTGGCTTTAAATGGGCCTAAGTCCAGCCATTGTGGCCTTTTGTGAAATGAACCAGTAGATAGAAGACCTCTCTCTCTGCCTCTGCCTCTCTGTAGCTCTGTCTTTCAAATAAATACATAAATCTTAAAAAAGATATAATTCCTATATTTTATATAACTTATATGGACATCATTTTAGAAACTATGTGTTTCATTGATCTAGTGATTATGCAAATTTTTATTATCAGATGTATCCAAATTATTTAAGTTATTTTTGAATATAAATATAAATCAATGGAAAATTCCAAGTGTGAACCTTAATAAACCATCATCTAAAACAATTTCCTCAATGGAGTAGAAGTATAATTTAATTTTAAGTAGAAAGTAATAATAAAATAAAATAAATATGGTCTACACCTCTATTTCAGATAAAACCAGTTACTGAATTTTCTTCCAGGAATAAATAGGAAATATATTACAGGGGGAAAAAAGGCATTATCTGGAAGCTTTACTTTTGGCATTATTATGAAAACATTTGCAAATTCTTGAGATAACTTATTTGAAAACAGTAATTTTCTCTGTTCTCTTGAGAATAAGAGCTAGACAATGTTATGCACGTATACAGCATGGTTACAAACCATACACTGTCAAAATGAAGAATGCAGACTGCAAATATAAAGCAGAAGTTCCCCAAGAGATTGAAATTGGAATCTATGATTTACTATTGATTTGAATAGGTTTCAAAATTATCTCTTCTATATGAGCTTTTCCATATGAGGCCCAGAAAACCAAGTAGGAAATTTCAATTAAGTTCATTGAATATTATTTTCATTATTTATTTATTACACTGTTGCCAAAATATTTGAAACAAAATTTCACATAAAATTTCCTTCGAATCCTATCAGCAACTTGCTGAGTCATATTCAACATTTTTCTGAACATCATGAGTCTCCTAGACTTCTACATACACATCAATATATGAAACTGAAGAATACAGTGGATTGGAAAATATGGTCCTGGGGAACCTTTATATGCTCATTAAAAATCTTCCTCCAGTGCTAGGGCATTAGAGACAACATTTAGCAAAGTAGCAATTGCCAGGTGTCATGGAGGTGGTTTTTACCCTTCTCCTTTCCCTTTCTTCCACATATTTCTCCAACCTTGGGTATTTATTTGAAAGGTAAACTCTCAGGGCAAACATCCTAATAACTTTCACATCATGTCAGTCTGTCTAATGGCTAAAAACATCAGGATGCCTAGAAGTTTGAAAATAAAAATTGATAGAATTAATACATAATACATAGATTAATAAGTTAATACATAATACAAATATTGATAGAATTAAGTTAATTCATAATACATAGATTAATAAGTTAATACATAATACAAAATACAAAAATTGCTAGAATTAAGTTAATACATAATATATAGATAAGATGTAATCAAAAGAACATCAGTGCCATATTTATATTACTTTTAGCAATTTAATTTCAGCAAAATTGCATTATATCATAAACATGAAATTATTTAAGTAATTTCCTAAGTGATGACCAAAACCCAAGAAAGCTTTGCACAACCCAGCTCTTGTCTAAGAATATAAGACAGAAGATTTTTGAAGAAAATGTCTCTTTTCTGTCTCATTCTCCCAATTAACTACAAAGGGAATTAAGAAAAGTCCTACTGGAATAACTAGAGCAATATTTTCCAGACTGCAAGTTTAGCCTCTTATTTCCTAATTAGATGCTAGATGAGCAGCAGCAAAAAGCCACGCCCTCACTGAGAGAGAAGAACAGATAACTGGAGATTTCCCTGCAGTGTGAAGGAGAACACGCATAGGTGACTGGCACTGACTGAGATCAATTTGAAGGTTTTAGATTGGTCAGCATTTTTGATGACTGAGTAGGGATAGGCAGTCTGACTAAGAAAAGACTGAAAATCTAGTACTTGACAGAGTGGAGGTAAACTTTCCCAGGGAGTTAATAGACACTCAAAAGTTAGTATGGCTATGTTGGTATGGAAGGAACTCTACTAAAACATCTCAGGTTGGGAGTCCTAAGGGTGATACAGAGCATCCCCCAAAGTGGTTGGAAGAGTTGCTACAGAACTCCCAAAACTGGCACCAGGATAGAGGAAGAAAAAAGTTGTTATTGCAATGCATAGAGCAAGCAGTCAGGAAGCTCTATGTAATTGCTGGACTCTACAAAGAATTTTATAGACTGAAGTTAGAGCTGAGAGGTGAGTGCTCTGCTCAGGTTCAAGTTCCCAGTAGGTCTGTGCTGTTTGTGGCCCTCGTTTGATTGGTTTGCAATATTTTGTTCTTTAGGGAATTTAGATGATGGCAAAGTGGGCTTCAATCAGTCAGCCTGGGGGCTATGTGCTGGCTATAGTTTCTTTTCACCCCAGGCCTGGACTTCCTGGAAAAGAAACCCCTTGAGACAAGAAGCATACCTAGCAGTATCTATAAGGGAAGTGAATCACCTCGTGATACCAGTGACTAGAGTCTTGCAGTGCCAGTAATGAGGGATATTATAGGGCCAGCTGCAATATACAGTGAATTAATTTTAGTTAAGTGGTTGATTTGCAATCTTAAAAGCAGAGCAAGGAAACTTGAAGCAAAGAGTAGGAGACCTGAGGATAACCAACATCTGTATTCAAGGCACTGTATAGGATCTTGGTTTCAGAAGCTAGGAGTCCTTTGGAGCATGCACTGTCAGTATAAGGGAATTTGTTCCTGGGTGGATCCCAGTGGTATGTCCTTTTGAGAGGCTTAACAATTGCCCTCCACCCTGCCCCAGGGGAGAAACAAAAGGGAAAATGGATTCTGCCACAGCAGGAGGGACCTGTGATCTGTGTCTACAGAATCAGACTGGTAAAACTGACTTCCCTTCTGAATACTGTTCCCCATGTACCAAACCCCGAGGAAATAGAAGCAGCAGAAGTGAAGTGCAGGTCACAAGGCAGGGAAATATAGAATAGGACATAGACCATTCTATACAGGCTCTGCAGCACTGCAGTTCAGGACTAAACTGGAGAAAGAGGTAAAACAGCAAACTGAATAAGAGACTGAAATGTCTATTTAGCATTGAATTGTATATATATACAATATATACATGTTGTATATACACATAGATATACATACATGTATTTATACATATATATACACACATATGTATGCATGCTACTTTTCACATTCATCAAAGAAAACATTTAAAAATAATTTTCAAATAATTTAAGTAATTTCAAAATTAAAAATATTTGTACGTATAATGCAAATTATTTCTTTCTTGAATCGCTTGAAAGTAAATTGCTGATGCAATGTCCCATCATTCTCTAATTTCCTGGGAACAAAAGCTTTTTCCTAGCAACTCCAGCATCCCATAATAGCGTTCTTTGGAATCCTGGCTGCTTTGCTTCTGATCCAGTTCCCTGCTAAGACATCTAGGAATGCAACAAAACACGACTCAAGTGCTTGGGCCTCTGCCACCCACATGAGGAGACCCAGTTGCTGTTCCTGACTCCTAGCTTCAGTCTGTCCCACCCCCAGCCATTGCAGTCATTTGGGGAGTGAGCCAGTGTATCCCTCTGTGTGTCTCCCTTTCTCTCTGTAACTCTGTTTCAAATAAATAAGATAAATTTTTTTTAAAAAAAGGAACTTTCTCTACATAGCTAACTACAGTCAGCAAAATTGGGAAATTAATATTTAGAATTGCTGGCATCAACTCCTCAGGCTCGACTCAAGTGTTCCCGGTATCCCACTAATAATGTCTTTTATAGCAAAAAGATCCAATCCAGGAATACACATTGCATGTAGCTTCCACATCTCTCTAATATCCTTCAGACTGGGAGAATGTCAAGACTTTGACACCTTGGAAAATTATAGTTCAGTTTTCCTATATAATGTCCCACAACTTGAGATTATCTCATTATCTCCTGCTTCTTGATGATAAGGTCCAGGTAACGCATCTCTGGCAGGAACAGCACAGAAGAGATGTTATGTTTTCCTCTGTGTACCCTATCAGGTGCCATATAATTTCAGTTTGTGATATTACTCTTAACCTTCTGATTAAAGTTGCATTCAACTTTCCAGTATCTAAAAGTAGAATCATTCTAATATTAAAAGTGACTGAAAAAATTATGCTTAATATTTCATCAAAGGGCTAAGATCCATTTAAAGGCAATAGGAAAAATAATAATATTATTATAGACATTATCTAGTTCTGCTCTGGAGTCAAACAAAAACAAATCAAAGCAAATCAAGCCAAAAGCTGGAGATATTTATTTTAATTTTATAGTTTTATAAGTGATTTTAGTTTTGTAGCTTTATAAGTGTTAGACTTATATATGGTTTTATATTTATATTTATTTAAATAGCATTGATAACATTATAATAAATATAATTTTCAATACTGAGATCTGAGAGAATATGTCTTTAAGGGTCAGCAGGAAATCTGAGTTTGGGGGTAGGGGAAAAACTATTACAATCTGTTCATGTTACATGAAAAGACATTGAATTTCAAAAAGTGGAGGGACTACATTTTTCCAGTGGCAGATCCAGAAGCCAAACCAAATGTCATAGTTCACAGCCTTGTCAATCTCTCAAAGTCATCTGCCTATTGTGCCAAATGCCCTCTTCTATCTACCTCCCTACCTCCCAACATCAATGTAGATACGAACAATAATTATTATCATAATAGCAATAATCTGTATTCAGTAAATACCATGTGTCAGGAATTAGCCCAAGTACTGTGTATCATGTTTTGTTTTTTTTTTTTTCCTTCTCAATACTTTGCAGGAAGTCCCGCATGTATCTTTTTTAAATTAAAGATTTTATTTTTTTGAGTATACAGTATTTTTTAAGGAATATAAACTTCATATATTTTCTAATTACAACTTTAGGAATACAATGATTTTTCCCACTGTTCCCACCCTTCTACCTACATGTATCTCAATTTCAAGTGTAAGGAAATTGAGGCATGAAAAACTGAAATGAATTTATTTCAAGGTTAAGTGATTTCTAAGTAGAGAAGTCATGATAGGAACTGAGAGTTAGATGCTAAAGTCTGTGTTCTTTACCCCACACCACACAGCCCCTCCACCTGCCCTCCTGCATTCTGCTCTGATGGTTTCTACTGTCTGCATGAGGTTTGTTTTTAGCATCTCTTTATAATAAGAGCGAAAACTCCTCAATGATAAGAATCAGTTTTCTCCTTTTTAAAAAAAAAAAAAAGATTTGTTTATTTATATGAAAGGCAGAGAGTTACAGAAAGGCAGAGACAGAGACAGAGAAAGAGAGATCTTCCATCTGCTAGCTCACTCCCCAAACAGCTGCAACAGCCGTAACTAGGGTGATCTGAAGCCAGGAGGCAGGAGCTTCTTCCAGGTCTCCCAGTCCAGTGCAGGGACCCAAGAACTTGGGCCATATTCTACTGCTTTCCTAGGCCATAGCATAGAGCTGAATCTGAAGTGGAACAGCTGGGACTCAAGCTGGCACCCATACAGGATGCCACAGCACTGGCCCCCATTTTTCTCCTTTTTTCCCACTTGTCTAATATAGTATTGGACATATGGAAGGAGTTAATAAATCTTATAAGTGAATTAACTAATGCAGTTAATTTGTTAAAGGGGGAAAAAAAGAATGCTAATTGCAGAAATCAAGGTGTTAGTAACATGAAAATCTAACCACAATAACAAAAGATTCTAGCCTATGAATAAGTCTCAAGGGCACAGATCATTAAAAATGAAGGTGACAGTGTCCTCCAGGAGATTGGTGAGGGCCTGCACCAGGAGATGGATATGTTGAATTCCAAAACACAGATACAGAAGCAATGGCAGTAAGAAACTATATGAAGTATGACGTGTTGATATAAAAAAACGATCCAGAACTAAGTATAATAGAGATTTCCCATTTCTCAGAATCAAGCAGGAGGAAGTATGAGTAGCTCCAAGGACATCTGTATATGATTTGGATTAAGTCTGAAGCTTTTAGATTGGTGAGAAGCATGTCAACAAGACAAATGACATAATGATTCTAAATGCGTGAATTTAACAATATAGTAAATCAAAATAAACAATCATATCAATTTTGTGATTCCACTTATACTGATGTAATTGGTTGACTAATTAAATTGGCATAGAAACATTTTGGATAAACTTGGGTGCCCACAAATTTAGTCCAAAGCAACCAATTAATGAGCTAGGTGTTTATGGATTATATCTACAGACTAGCACATCTACTAAGTAGATTAACATGCATTTTGGGAAAATTGTGGCTTTCAAGATATGCTTAGCTACCAGCAATAAGTAACTGTATCATTATTAAACATTTTGTACAGCTACTGCTTTACTAAACTGCTAATATTAAAAAAATACAGCAAGGATAAAATAATCATGGTGATTGCTTTCTAATAAAACTAACTCCAAAGCAAATTTTAAAATACTTAGTTTAAATGTCTACTGGAAAACAATTTGGAAGGATAGTGAATCCTGTTCTAAAAGCACTGCTGTTTCCCTGATAGTGCAGCTGAAAGAAAGAAAGGCTTTGGATTATTACAAGTTAGAGACATGAAAAAGAAAAATAAAGCAGGTCATCTATGCTCAAATGGTCCATTGAAGAATATTTTGCAGAACACAAGAGTTCTCACTGTCAAAAACATTGACAATTTTGATTAAATCTAAAGACAAAATAAGTAACGAAAATATAGCCTACACTATCAGATGGGAAAGGGCAAATCTTTCAAAGGAAAGAGGTGCAACACATGTTCTGCAGTTGAATTGCCATGTCAGCAGTTTGCAGGATTGAGGTTAAGGTAAGAAAAATAGCTGCCTGGGAGCTGACCACCTAGTGAGGTAAAGCACTATAGCAATGGAGATTTGAGAACCTTGTTCCAGTGGCTTGCTACTTGGAAAAGACTAATCATCAAGGACAGTCAAGGACATTGATTTAATGTGAAGCTTGGTTAAGCCCAGGATCATTTATGTTCTGAAGTATAAAATTTTCACATTGAAGAATACATTTCAACATCCTTCTATTGTTTGTTTCTTTGAACAGAAAACAGATCATTACAACTTTGGTAGAAATATGAAGATTTGTTTGTCCGTTAAAAATACATGAGGGTGTCTGTTGTTTTCCCTTTGAAAGCATCTGCCTTTGATGACAAGGCCCATGCTTTTCTTCAAGTCTAATGAGGGTCTAGGCATTGGCATGGGCAACTAACTCCTATAAATATTTGAATGATTTCCCCTGGTCCTCGAATTATTGCCACTGGATGAAAAGGAAATATTGATGCCTAGGGCACACCCCAGAAATGTCCGAAAAGCGATGATTCCTTCAGAGAAGTTTGCCTGGATCTAAAATAAAGCTTCATGGCTCTATTATTAAGCACCGATAAGCAAAAGGGGGAAAGGCTGAAAAGAAGCAGGGACCACAATTTCTACACCATTTCTATCACGAGGTAAAAGCAGGGTTTGGGAGAACAGTCTTGTACAAGACTGAAAAGTCCAAACCTCTGACTCTACACAATACCTAAGGAGCTGTGCCTGGTGGTGCTCTCTCTTAACTACTGTAAGAGAAAAGCAGCTACTCATTAAATTTAGCTCTGATTAACCAAATGTTCTGAATATTTTCTTTCCTGATTTCAGTGTTTAGGAAGATTAAGCAAACACTCTCCAGAAGTGGCTAGTAACTGTCTCAGTAATATTCTTATATATCCTCAAAATATGCAATTCTTGCAGCATGTGTTATTTAATATACAGAACTAATATAAAGGATTCATATTGCTCAATGGCTCTCAGCCATATGCTGTTTGCATTCAATGTCATCTTGAGACTTGCTGACAGCAAGGCAGTACTAAATTGAGATGTGCCACCTGAAACCTTCCAAGCCATCAGAGTAATCCCAGTTGATCAGCAGCACTATGACACTGTGTTTTCCTCACATGTGGCAGAGATAACCTGAGATTTTTTTCAGCTTTAAAAGACCTGCCACATCTTTCCTCCCTGGAACCTTATCCAATAACATTTAGATGCTGTGCTAGACAGACACCCTGTCTAGGAATAAACACTTGCATTACACACTCAAACTTTGGTCTCTGGATTTTTATTTTGAAGCTTTATTCTACATTCTGTATAATATTCTATCATGGCAACTGCCCAAATGTATTTATCTATCTTTCATTGATGGAAATTTTGCCTTTACCACTTTTTTCTTACTATTGTTACAAATAATAGCATTATAAAAACTATTGTTCATGTCATCCTGTGTGTAATACCAAAATGACCTAACAAAACAAGCCTCAACACAATCAAAAAAAAGTGTGCCAGTTGTTCAGTTAAATACTCAGCTAATTGTTTTGCTCTGTTAAACAGCCACCTGCAACCTCTTCATAGATTTTCAATATCAAACTCTTTTCCTGTTGATTGTTAGTCATCTTGTCTACCAGTATGTATAGATGGTTTATCTATTTTCAAGTGTGTATCTTCAGTTTGCTCTTTTAGAGTTTGTTTATTGTGAGTACACACTTTCTCTCACCTGTTGATCACCAATAGCTTCCTGAATCCATATGTGTGTATGTAGGAGATGGAGAGAATGCTTTGAATTCACTGAGGCATTTTGGGTAAATGCTCTATAATGGTGATGTGTAATGGGAATGAGATACGGTTATCCCCAGCCCAAATTACTAAACTATCCCCTTCCTGCCTTGTAATTATTTTTAAAAAATGATTTCTTAATCTGTGCCTTTTAACTGTGATAACATATACCTAACACTGGATTTTTGATACTAATAAATGCATATATTCAAAGGTAGCAGACACTATCAAGTAGCCTGAAAGTTTTAATCTCATTAATATTATTTTTATGTTTCATTCTAATAATTGTATTATTATTTTAGTATATATAGGTACAGTTTAATAAGTCAAAATGTCAGTTGATGTATTCAATTTATGAAGATCAAATCAGGTTAGTTAACATTTCCATCTCTTTAAACATTAAAAAAAGTATTTTTCGTTAACAATAATCATACACATTTATGGGATACAGTGTGACGCTGCACAAATGTATATACCTCATACTGAGCTTTGAGCTCCTCTCTTCTGTTTGCTCAGAAAACATGTGATCACCTCATTGCACGTAGCAAGCCTGTCTCAAAGCAGCTTGCATGGATATTTCTTTCCTGCCTTCAAAAACCTGCTGCCTCAGCCTCCCCAGCCTATGCTTCAACATAGCATGCATATCCAAATTTATAATCCCAATCATTCCCAAATAATTTACTTCCCTTGGAAAGCCATTCCTTCCATTGGTATTAGAGGCTGACAACTGGGTTTTATATCCTCTCTAAGTAGTGTGTCCTCCTCCTGGAGCACAACAATATGGGAGCAAAGAAGAAGACAGAATGACCATGACAAAAAGTCTGACAGCCACTTAGCTGGACAGCTCAGGTACAAAACACCCTATGTAGCCTCAAGAGGGAGAAAGAAACTCACTAGTCCCTCATCTCAAATTTTATCTTCTATATTCGCAAATTTTTTTTTTTTTTTGACAGACAGAGTGGACAGTGAGAGAGAGAGACAGAGAGAAAGGTCTTCCTTTGCCGTTGGTTCACCCTCCAATGGCCGCCGCGGTCGGCGCGCTGCGGCCGGCGCACCGCGCTGATCCGATGGCAGGAGCCAGGAGCCAGGTGCTTTTCCTGGTCTCCCATGCGGGTGCAGGGCCCAAGCACCTGGGCCATCCTCCACTGCACTCCCTGGCCACAGCAGAGGGCTGGCCTGGAAGAGGGGCAACCGGGACAGAATCCGGCGCCCCGACCGGGACTAGAACCCGGTGTGCCGGCGCCGCTAGGCGGAGGATTAGCCTAGTGAGCCGCGGCGCCGGCATTCGCAAATTTAAAAGGTACCTGAATGTGTCCAATAACTTTGAGAACTAGTTTTATAAATCACAGTAAATTTTCATGTATTTCTATTCTCTGCAAACTTCAGAGAAACTTCAGGGAAACCAACTGAAGAACCCAAGTTTTCCAGGCTGGGAATGGGAAGGTTGAAAGGAAGTTGCCAAAAGGAAAAGCCATTCTAAATAGGGATGTGGAACTGTCCCAAACTCTGAAAACTAATGCAAGGGAAACTTCTAGGTGCCTGAAGAAAATAAAAATCCTATAAGTTCAAAAAGAGTTTAGATAAATCCACGGGAGATAGATTCCACAGGAAATTATCAATAATGGGGAAAGCAGACTATTTACCTCGGCAGAACACAGAGTAAAAACCTAATTCAATATGCAAAAATACCTTCGGGGCCAGTGCTGTGGCATAGCGGGTAAAGTCACCACCTGCAGTGCCGGCATCCCGTATGGGCGCCAGTTTGAGGCCTGGATGCTCCACTTCCAATCCAGCTATCTGCTGTGGCCCAGGAAGGCAGTGGAGGATGGCCCAAGTCCTTGGGTTCCTGCATCCACATGGGAGACCCAGAAGAAGCTCCTGGCTCCTGGCTTCGAATTGGCGCAGCTCCGGCAGTTGCAGCCAATTAGGGAGTGAATCAGCAGATAGAAGACCTCTCATTCCCTCTGCCTCTCCTTCTTTCTCTGTGTAATTCTGACTTTCAAGTAAATAAATAAATCTTTTTAAAAAAAATACCCTCAAAAATAAAAATAGGATCTCTCATGAAGAATGGCAAAATACTTGAAAATTCACCAAAAGCAAAAGATGACATATTAAAACAAAATAGTTGACAAACATACTAAAGTGATCAACATCACTGATAATTTCATAAAAGTACATTAAAGTAGCATGTTTGACCATCAATAAGAAAAGAATTTCAAGGTAAACACATCGTGCTGTAAGAGTTGAGTAAGAGACGTTCTCATATACTTAGATAAGACTAGAAATTGTCTTTCTGGAAAATATCTGGCATTATATACAAATAGCTCAAGAAGCTCTTAGTAAATAAGTTTCAATACTTTTAAAGATATGTTGGGGAGGGGAAGACATTCCTATTTTAATAGCATTGTTATTTATATTTTTATATGTTATTGCTATTTATATTCTTATTATAACAGCATTATATTTATAAAAGCAAAAGTGGAGAACAATATCCAGAGAGAGACTAATTAAATTAGAGTACAACAATAGAAGGAGATATTGTAGTTATTTAAAATGTAAGCATCAAGGTAGGTATTTGGTCTAGAGGGTAAGATGTCAGTACACGAGCATCTCATAATGGAACACCTGGGTTCATTGCCCATTTCCATCTCCTGATTCCAACTTCCTGCTAATGTAGACCCTGGGATGCAGCAGTGATGGCTCAAGTAACTGGGTTCTTGTCAACAACATGGGTAACTTGGTTTGAATTCTTAGCTCCTGGCTTTACTCTCTTCCAACACCTACCTGGTGAGGGCATTTGGGGAGTGAACCTCTAGCATTTTCACCTTATAATCATAAGAACCCAGAAAGCAATTGAATCATTTCAACAGTCTAGTTCCTCATAACTCTGAGTCATATGGTGGGTCTCAACTTTTAAAAAGCTACTTGAAATAACCACTACTTCATAAAAATGTTACTTGGCTGTATTTCCAAACACAGACAGTACAAAAACACAAGGGAAAAAATCACCCATAATTCTTCATACAAAAGCAATTACTATTTTTTTTTTGACAGGCAGAGTGGACAGTGAGAGAGAGAGACAGAGAGAAAGGTCTTCCTTTTGCCGTTGGTTCACCCTCCAATGGCCGCCGCGGCCAGCGCGCTGCGGCCAGTGCATTGCGCTGATCCAAAGGCAGAAGCCAGGTACTTCTCCTGGTCCCCCATGGGGTGCAGGTCCCAAGCACTTGGGCCATCCTCCACTGCACTCCCTGGCCATAGCAGAGAGCTGGCCTGGAAGAGGGGCAACCGGGACAGAATCCGGCGCCCCGACCAAGACTAGAACCTGGTGTGCCGGTGCCGCAAGGCGGAGGATTAGCCTATTGAGCCACGGCGCCGGCCAAAAGCAATTACTATTAGAGTATATATTTTAAAGTTGATTACATTAGTAGCATTCTATCTATATCAATTAATCTTGTTTTTGATTTTAGTCTATTAACCTTTTATCATAATCATTTCTTTTTGTTAAAATGATGTTTACATTGTTTAAAATTTATTTATTTGAGGGGCAGAGGGAAGGGAGAGAGAGTGAGTGAGAGAGGGAAAGAAACAGAGGGAGAGAGATTGTCCATCTGGAGGTTCAGTCCCCAAATGTCCTCAACAGCTAGGTGTTGGGCCAGAGTGAAGCCAGGAGCTAAGAATTCAATATTTCTCCCTCATATCTTTGTTCAAATGTCACCTTTTAACAAGTCTTTCAAGACTTCCAATTTAGCAAATTGCAACTGCCTGCCCTGATTGTTCCTCCTTGCTTTACTTCTCACAATAACATTTGTCATGTTTCAATATATTATAGAATTTAACCACTTACTTTGTTGCCTGTCTTCCCTGAGTACAAAGGTCAAAAACACATGAAGAAGGTATTTCATCTGTTTTGCTCCCTGCTGTATCCCCAGAGTTGAAGCCTAGAAGACATTTCATAAGTATTTGCTGAATGAATAAATAAACACTTCGTACCCCTTTGTTTGAAATGCACGTCTTGTAGACAACTGTGTCAGTTATTTGCATGTTTGTTTTAAGCCTCTATTCCCTCACTTCTGTATTCTGCTGTGTGTTCACTGTCTGAGTCTGCAAATGACATTTCCTGGGACCTCTTGCCAACTGGCTTCCTGTCAAGTTCTGCTAATGAGAGTCCTGATAGGAATTTGTAACATAGAGCAGAGGAGAAACAATTCTCATCTTGCTCCCAGTCTGTGACAGCCCTTAGCAGCTGCAGCAGCATCAGCAGAGGCAGTGACAGAGCCACAGTAGCTGTGGCACAGCCACAGATGACAGCATCAGCAGTAGCTCGAGTTTAGGCAATGGGTCCAGCCTTGGACAAAGCAGCATCTCTTTGTTGTATCCTTAATATGATGGCACAATCTCTCTACGGGCGCAGCAGCAGCTGAAAGCACTCAGGACTCCAGCGTCCCAGCATAGTATCCCAAGCTTCAGTTCTGCAGGCAACACTCCATCTTCTTTTTCACTTTCGCTGATCATCTTCTGCATTTTGTTCATCTAAATTCTGTGCAACTGGTTACCTGTATTAAATTTTCTAAGACTACTTAGATTTTTCCACAATAGGATATTGATTAAACAAGAATCAAGTGTACTAAATCTTATTTTAATCCTGTGTTTCTATAATTGCAATTTTGAGTATATAATTTATTTAAATTACTCTAATAATGTGATTTTATTCTCTGTAATGCTTACTGTTCTATACTACTATGTCTTTTTTTTTTTTTGACAGGCAGAGTGGACAGTGAGAGAGAGAGACAGAGAGAAAGGTCTTCCTTTTTTCGTTGGTTCACCCTCCAATGGCTGCCACGGCTGGCATGCCGGCGCATTGCGCTGATCCGAAGCCAGGAGCCAGGTGCTTTTCCTGGTCTCCCATGTGGGTGCAGGGCCCAAGTACTTGGACCATCCTCCACTGCACTCCCAGGCCATAGTAGAGAGCTGGCCTGGAAGAGGAGCAACCGGGACAGAATCCGTTGCCCTGACCGGGACTAGAACCCCGGGGTGCTGGCGCTGCAGGCGGAGGATTAGCCTATTGAGCCACGGTGCCGGCCACTACTATGTCTTTTATGTCTTCCTTTTCTCTCCCTTTCTAGTTTCTATTTATACATTCCTATATTTTAAAGTTGATTACTTTACAGTAATAATTCATGTTTTCTAAAATGCGTGTATTTTATAATTTAATATTTTGAAAATCAAGGTGGTTTGAAGTCTATAGCACTTTATAATCACGTAGTCAAGGGGCAGTTGTAACAGGTAGTCATTCACTGAGCATATGGGAATATCAAAAGTTCTAGCTTCAAAACTTGAAGAATTGGGGCAGAAATTTGGAAAAAGATCCTAGAGAAAACAGTGAAGAATAGAAGATTTTAAACCCTAAGAATCAAACAATATTAAGAAAGGGGTTGGCAGAGGTGGTGAGATGCACAAATATTGCAACAATGCTACCAGGAAGTCTGACATAGTCCTGCTCAACTTGTCATGCATAGTGGTTTCACTTCTATAAATATTTTAAATATTGCATCGTCACTTTTTTATGGTACAGAAAACCCAAACCTCAATGTAAAGGAAAACCCAAACCTCAATGATATCGTATCTAAAGTAATCTAGAAGAGTTATGCTTTCATAAAGAAATTTTAGAAATATCTTAATTGGCTTATTTTAGTTTTTATCCTTATGTTTTCTTTTTAAATTTCATATATGCGGATTTAGCAACATAGATGCTAGTTTCCACTCCATACTTCTTCCAGCCCATGTGCCAATCCTACCTCCTCCTTCCTCTCCTAATCCCACTCCTAATTTTTACAGTGATCTACTTTCAGTTTATTTATACTCATAAAATTAACCATGCACTAAGTAAAGAGCTCAACAAATAGTAAGAAGAAAAAAAAAAAAAAACAAACACTGTTAGGTCTATAATCAATTATTGAAGCTCAAAATGTCAATTTCCCTTCTATACATTATATTTTTGGTACTCCATTTGTTAATATAGATCAGGGAAAACAATGGTATTTGTTTTTCTGGGACTGGCTTATTTGAATAAGTATAATGATATCCAGTTTTATCCATTTTGTTTCAAAAGACAGAATTTCATTCTTTTTATCACTGAGTAGTATTCCATAGTGTATGTAAACCATAATTTCTTTATCCAGTCTTCAGTTGATGGACATCTGGGTTAACTTCGTATCTTAACTATTGTGAATTGAGCTGCTGTGAACATGGGGTACAGAGCCCTCTTTCATATACCTATTTAATTTCCTTAGGTAAGTTCCCAGGAGTGGGATGGCTGGGTCATATGCTATTTTGATTTTCAGCTTTCTGAGATATCTCCATACTGTCTTTCATAGTGGCTACACTAGTTTACATTCCAACCAACAGTGAATTTGGGTACCTTTTTCCCCACATCCTCACCAACATTTCATATTTTGTTATTTCGCTATGAGATCCATTCTAGCTGCAATAAGGTGAAACCTCACTGTGGTTTTGATTCGCATTTCCCTGAAGGCTAGTGATCCTGAGCATTTGTTCAGTCTGGCTATTTGAATTTCATCTTTCGAAAAATGCCTGTTCAAGTCCTTTGTCCATTTCTTAACTGGATTATTTATTTTGTCGTTGTTGAGTATCATGAGCTCTTTATACATTCTCTATATCAATCCTTTATCAGTTACATGGTTGCAAAAACATTCTTCCATCCTGTCAGTTGCCTCATCATACATCCTGAGTATTTTTTTTACAATGTAGAAGCTTCTCAGCTTGATATAATCCCATTTGTCAATTTGGGCTTTGATTGCCTGTACTTCTGAGGTCATTTCCAAGAAGTCCTTGCCTATGTCAATGTCTTAAAGAATTTACCCAATGTTCTCTAGTAATTTGGTGTGTGTTGCTAGATCATAGATTTAGGTCCTTGTTCTATTTTGAGTGGATTTTTGTGTAAGGTGTAAGGTAGGGATTTTGTTTCACATTTCTGCATGCAGAGATCCAAATTTCACAACATCATTTGTTGAAGAGACTGTCCTAGCTCCCGGGATTGATTTTGGTTCCTCTGTCAAAGATAAATTGGTTGTAGATATGTGGATTGATGTCTGGAATTTCTATTCTGTTCCATTGGTCTACATATCTAGACCAATACCTGTGCCAATACCAGCCTGCTTTGATTATAATTGCTGCATAGTATGTCTCAAAATTTGGTATAGTGAAGCCTAAGGCATTTGTTGTTTAAGATTGCTTTAGCTATTTGCAGTCTCTTGAGTTTCAATATGAATTTTAGCATCATTTTTTTTCCTAGATCTGAGAAGGATGTCATTGATATTATGACTGAGATCACATTGAATCTGTAAATTGCTTTCAGCACTATGGACATTTTGATGCTATTAATTCTTTCAGTGCATGACAAGGAAGATTTTCAATTTTTTGCATCTTCTTCTATTTCTTTCTTTAAACTTTTGTAATTTTCATCATAAAGATTTGTTTTATGTCCTTGATTAAATTTATTCCAAAGTATTATTTTTTTGTAGCTATTGTAAATGGGATTGATTTTAAAGTTTCTTTTTCAGCCATGGAATTGTTTGTGTATGCAAGGGCTATTGATTTTTGTGGGTTATTTTTATATCCTGCCACTCTACAAAACTCTTTTATGCATTCCAATGGTCTCTTTGTTGAGTCTTTTGGTTCCTCTACATATAGAATCATGTCAACTACAAATAGCAATAATTTGACTTCCTCCTTTCCAATTTGTATCCCACTGATATCTTTTTCTTGCCTAATGGCTCTGGCTAAAACTCTCAGGATTATATTGAATGGCAATGGTAAGAATGGATATTCTTGTCTGGTTCCAGATCTTAAAGGGAATGCTTCTAACTGTTAGGCATTCAATAAGATGTTGGCTGTGGGCTTGTCATAGATTGCCTTGATTGGGTTGAGAAATGCTCCTTCTATACCCAGTTTGCTTAAGTTTTTCATAATGAAAGATGTTGTGTTTTATCAAAAGCTTTCTCTGTATCTATTGAATAAATCATATTTTTTATTTTTCAGTTTGTTAATGTACTGTATCACATTGATTTGTGAATGTTGCATCATCTCTTGCAGGGATAAATCTCATTTGGTCCAGGTGAATGAAATTTCTGACGTGTTGCTGGATTTGATTAGCAGTATTTTGTTGAGGGTTTTTGCATCTATGTTCATCAGGGATATTGGTGTACAGTCTTTCTTTGAAGGTGTTGCTGACCACATAGAAGGGGTTCAAGAGGATTCCTTTCCTTTCAATTGTTTTGAGTAGCTTGAGAAGAATTTGCATTAGTTCTTCTTTAAGTGTCTGGTAGAATTTAGCAGAGAAGACATCTTGTCCTAGGCTTTTCTTTGTTGGGAGGATATTTATTACTGATTCAATTTCTGTCTTGGTTATTGGTCTGTATAGGTTTTCTAAGTTTTCATGACTCAATTTTGGTAGATTGTAGGTGTTCAGAAATCTATCTATTTCATCTATTTCTTCTAGATTTTCCAATTTGTTGACATATAGCTGTTTGTAGGAATTCCTGATGATTTTTTGATTTCTGTGGTATTGCTTTTTATAATTCCTTTTTCATCTCTGATTCTATTGAATTGGGTCTTCTCCCTCTTTTTTTGGTTAGTTGTGCAAGTGGTATATCAATTTTGCTTATTTTTCAAAAAACCAGCTCTTCACTAATCTTTTGTATTTCTCACTTCAATTTTATTTATTTCTTCTATAATTTTATTCATTTCTTTCTTTACTAATTTTAGGTTTGGTTTGCTGTTGTTTTTCTATGTCCTTGAGATACATCAATAGGTCATTTATTTGATAACTTTGGACTTTCTGCATGTAGTCATTAACTGCTATAAATTTCCCTCTGAACACTGCCATTGCTGTATCTCATAAGTTTTGATTTGATTTCTTCTATGATTCACTGTTCATTCAGGAGCATGTTGTTCCATCTTCATATGCTTGCATATGTTCAAGACACTCTTAAATTGTTGATTTCCAGCTTCTTTCCATTGTGGTCAGAGAAGATGCATGGAAAATTTTTATTTTTTTTGATTTGTTGACTTGCTTTATGATCTTGCATGTGGTCTATCCTAGAGAATGTTCCATGCACTGGTGAGAAGAATGTGTATTCTGCAAATGTAAGATGAAAAGTCCTGTAGATATCCGTTAGGTCCATTTGGTCTACAGAGTTGATTTTAACTCTGTTGTTTCCTTGCTGATTTTCTGTCTAGTTGATCTGTCAATGGCTAAAAGTGGGGTTTTGATGTCCTCTATTACTACTTTATTGGAGTCTATGTCTCCCTTTAGATCCATTAAAACTTCTTTTAAATAGCCAGGTGCCCTGTAATTAGGTGCATATACATTTATTAAAGTCATATTTTCCTGCTGAATTGATCCCTTAATCATTACATAGTGCCCTTCTTTGTCTCTTTTAACAATTTTTGTCTTGAAGTCTACTTTGTCTTATATTAGGATGGCTACACCAGCTTTCTTTTAGTTTCTGTTAGCATGGAATATCTTTCCATCCTTTCACTTGCACTCTTTGTTGGTGTGATGTGTTTATTGTAGGCAGCAAACAGATAGATCCTGTTTTTTAATCCATTCAGCCAGTTTGTATCTTTTACCTGGAGAGTTGAGGCTATTTATATTCAAGTTGGTATTTTGTTCTCATGCTTCACCTTAATAAGAAGGCAAAATGCAATTAAGTATGAAATTTAAGGAACAGACATTTAATCAAGTTGATAAGATGCATAAGTCCCACACTAGAGTGCATAGGTTTGGGTTCCTACTCCAGCAGGTAATGGCTAAAGTTACTGGGTTCCTGCAATCCACAGGGGTACCGGGATTGAATTCTAAGCTTCTGTTTCCATCCCTAATCAACTCAGCCTTGTGTGTATTTGGGTAGTGAACCAGAGGATGGAATCCTTTCTCTCTGTCTTTCTCTATCTCTCTCTCTCACTCACTGTGTGTGTGTGTGTGTGAGAGAGAGAGAGTCTTTCTATCCATCCCTCCTGTGTGTCTCTCTCCCTCATAAAGAAATATTTAAAAAATTAAAAATACAAGATTCAATAATTCTTGCAACAATGTGAATGAAATCTAATGAGTTCATAATTTTCCCACCACACAGGAACACTTTCTTTTTTAAAAAAGATTTATTTTATTTACTTAAAAGACAGAGTTACAGAGAGAAACAAGTCTTTCATCCACTAGTTCACTCCCCCAAATGGCCACATTGACCAGAGCTGAGACGATCCAAAGCCAGGAGCCAGGAGCTTCTTCTGGGTCTCCTATGTGGGTGCAGGGGCCCAAGGATGGTTCATCCTCCATTGCTTTCCCAAGCACATTAACAGGGAGCTGGATCAGAAGTGGAGTAGCCAGGACTTGAACCAGCAACCAGGATGGTGTTGCAGGCTGAGGCTTTAACCCACTGCGCCACAGTGCCAGCCTAATAGGGGCCCAGTGTTTATGAGACTTCCAGTGTTTATGAAGCTTAGTAGATAAATAAGGAAAATAAGTGAAAATAATCAAAATTTGACTTGGTTATATAGCTTTTTTGCAGATTGGAATTTTATTAATTATTTTTCAATTTGGAAAATGACACTAAATATTTTCAAATTTATGTCACAGGAAGCATATCATCATTCTTTATTTTCTGAAGCAGGTAGAGATATAACAAATGACTTGTGGAAATAATATAAACAATGAAAGTATGAATATATACCTTATAATAGGATACTTGTGGGCTACTCCTACAACTACCACTATACAGTATTTCTAAACATTGGCTATGTCAATGAAGCCTCACAATAGCTGTATGAAACAGGCACTCCTTTCTTTGGCCAGATATGAAGTAACTTACAAAGATGTTAATAAATACCTTGTTAAGCTCAACTAGCTGGTGAATGGTGGATCACAGAATTTCATGAGAGACACTTTGACTCCAGTCTTTTTAGCTACTACTTGGTACCATGTTTTCCCAAGGACTTGCACTCTTGAATGCCTATGGCTTTAGGCTCTGACAACACAGACTAATGTGATGCCGCTGTTACTGATCAATTTCCTTTTCCCATCAACTCTCCTTTCACTGACACCAACAGGTACAGCTTCTAGATTTTCTGAACAACTAATCTTTCAAGACTTAAGTCATTTATCTCAAGACTTTTTGAAATGGCAGAATCTCATCTTGCTTATTAAGGCACATTCCACAGATGAGAAAAACTGGTTGATAAAAAAGACACAGCTACAAAAGAACTATTTCTGAGTGGAGTTGGAATTATTTAGTCCAGAACACTGTTTTTATTTTAAAATTTAGGATTTTGAAAACTTAATGGAGTCAATAATTTTACTCTGATAAGCAGAACACATTTTCAGGCAATCAGTATGAGGTTGCAGATTACCTCAAGGATCCTCTGCTTGAATAAATATCACCATCCATATACTAAGTGTCTTTCTTACATATATTCACTTTTTCCCTTTCTACATATTAGTGATTTGACTCATCCCTTAAAAAGTGTGCATCTTTTCCCACAATATGGATGAGTAATATTTAATGTATAATGAGTATTATAAATGCCCCATTTAGCTTACACACATTGATCACACAATGAACATAGTACTTAATGATATTAAAATATATAGTGTTGACAATTCCACACTGACAAACTGACATGCATAGTAGTCAACATCTTACAAATTCTGAAATTTTAAAACTCAATGTAATATTTCACTATTCATAAAATGAATTGATTTAAGAAAATTGAAAGATAATTCCCCCCCTTATTTTCCTTTTCCTCTTTCATTTTATTTTTTAAAGATTTATTTATTTATTTGAAAGAGTTACAGAAAGAAAGGGAGCGAGAAAGATCTCCCATCTGCTGATTCACTCCCCAGATGGCTGCAATGGCCAAGGCTGATCCATGCCAAAGCCAGGAGCCAGGAGCTTCTTCTGGGTCTCTTATGTGGGTGGCAGGGGCCCAAAGACTTGGCCCATCTTCTGCTGCTTTTCCCAGGCCATTATCAGGGAACTGGATCAACACTGGTGTAGCCAAGAACTGAATCAGTGCCCATATGGGATGCCAACATCGTAGGCAGTGGCTTTATAGCTGTGCCACGATGCCAACCCCTCCTGTCTCATTTTAAGATGACACTTTTTTATAGCACCAAATTATATATATGATGAGTCTATTAAAGCACATACAGCAAACATCCTAGTGTCAGAAATTTCAAGGGCAAAAGAATGATCCTCTGGTTCATTGAATGAGGAATCAGACATTTCTTGCAGCACAGTGAGCAAATGAACATTCCTGAACTGTACATCAGCCCATCTTCTAAAAGCTCTTGTACCAGATGCTAAATGATTAATATTGGTACACTGACTTTTTTTTAAATGACTTAGTAGGAGAACACTGTGCCAGAGAAAATGAGTTTGAGGTTCAGAGAAACAAAACACTTTTTTCATAACTTTGAAAGAAATATAGTACTGAGGAATTGTGTAGACTCCAGATAGACTCCATATCAGCTTCTTATAACAAATAAGCATGTGTCAATCCCAATCTTTTTCCAGTATGAATGTGTAATCCAAAGAATTTTTAACACTGAATTAAGTTGCACAAGAATGTGAGTAGGAAGCTTATTTTTGATACTTAGTGTGGGTGAACACACACAAGTAGATACCTTAGACTGATAGTTCAGACATCAAAAAATTTGCATTTCATTTTGAAACTTCATTACTGATCACCTTTATGACTTTAAATGTAACAACTTTTCTATCTCCCATACTCTTATCAAGGCTGTCTGTTGAGGGAAAAGCATGGACTTTGAAGGTTTGAGAAATGGCTCAAAGCAGAGCTGCTTCCCCATCAGATGTGTCATCCTACAAAATTTGCTCATAATATTTCTCAAATGATTAGCTTCCTAAACTGAGAAGTGACAAAAATTATACCAGCTTCATTAGAATGAGTGAAGGAAGATGGAATCAAGCCTAGATGTTTTCCAGCAAGTGATATAAAATCACATTTTCTGTAATTCTCACATTCTAATGGCTTTAGCGAGCATCTGCTCTACATTAGGAAATGTGCATTTTCAAAATTTGCTTTGGTCAGGATAATTCCAAGAATCTTATCTTATATAGACACCTCCTGCATTTGCTATTTGTAATTCACAACCAAAATATTAGCAGATGGAGTCCCACAATGTAAAACAAATGATACACCTCAACTAAAGGGGATTTACTCCAGGTATGCAAGCTTATTTCAGCATTCAGAAATCAATCAGTATAATCTACCATGTCAACAGCCTACAAAAAAAAACATATTATCACATTAATTGACACAGAAAAAGTATTTTATAAAATTCAACAGGAAATTCTATTACAACAAAGTAGTAATAGAAGGGAACGTCTTTAATTTCATCAAGTATATCTAGAAAAGGGGCCAGCACCATGGTGCAGCAGTTTAAGCAGCCACCTGTAATGCCGGTATCCCATATAGCAGTCAGTTGGAGTCCTTGCTGCTCCACTTCCGATCCAGCTCCCTGCTAATGTGCCTAGGAAAGCAGCAGAAGATAACCCAAGTCTCTGGGCCCCTGCCACCCAGGTAGGAGACCAGGAAGAAATTCCTGGCTGCTGGCTTTGGCTAAGCCCAGCCCAGCCCAAATCAGTTGTTGTAGCCACTTGGGGAGTGAACCAGCAGATGGAAGATTTTTCACTCTCTATCTCTGTTTCTCTCTCTCTAAGTTGGAGTTTGATATAGACAAATCTTTATAAAACAAGAATATCTGGAAAACTTTTTGGTTAACATGAGTCTTAATGGTATGACTGGGCACATACCTTTAATATCAAAAATAAGAAAACAATATTCTCTCATTTCTATTCTATTCAACATCAAACTTTAAATCTCAGATACAATAAAATTATTTAAGTCTCAGTACAATAAAATAAGAAAAAATATATAAAAGGCACACAGACTGGAAAGGAAGAAATAAAACTTTATTGGTTCACAGAGACAATATTATTCAACATAGAAAAATCCCCCATTGTGTTTATTTAAAATTGTTTATTTAAAAAAGTGTTTATTTAAAAGCACAATTAAAAACTTTCCTAGAGATAATAACTGTAGTAAGGCCACCATATGCTAGGTCAGCATACAAATATCAATCGTTTTCCCTTGTACCAGCAATGTGCAATTTTAATTTGAAATTCACCATGGCAACCCCTACAAATGAAATATTTAGGTAAAATATGGATAGAAAACCTATATATTGAGAGATAGCCCATGTTCATTTATTAGAAGAATGAATATTGTTTAGATATCAATTATTCATGTTTATGTACAGATATTTCAGAACTCCAGTCAAAAGGCTGGTAAGCTATTCTGTCAACAATCTTACTGTGTAAAATCATAAATATATATAAATATGAGAAATAAAGAATCTAGACTAGTTAATTAAATTAGGACTCAATCCACCTAATTTCAAGAATTATTATAAAGCTACAGTAATCAAGGCAGTGTGGGTGAAAAATAGACAAATAAACCAATGAATAGAATAGAATAGAATAGAATAGAAAGAATAGAACGTCTAGAAGTAAACTCACTCAAATATGGTAAGCAGATTTTTGATAAAGTGAATACATTCTTGGTTACCAGAAATTCTGTAAATTCTAATGCAGCCTTTAAGATCAGAATGCTTTTTGTAATGAAATTACACTTTTGACTAGTTATGAACTATACATCTTGAAAATTTTAAATAATACTCAAATAAGTTTTTATATTTATTAAAAATTAAATGGGTTTTCAAAAACTTGAAAAACACTGGTATGCAAAGCCCACAACACCTCTGCTAGATGCTAGAAAGATTTAAGAAGAGGGTCCTGACCTGAAGATGCTTAAGTCCAATAGAATTGTGAAAGGAGAAGTAGATGATAAGAAACTGGCAGTAATCAGTCATGTTAGTAGTCAATCTCACCCTCACCCATCTTCCAAAAGAAAAATTAATGCTTAAGTCAGTATTTTATCATAATGACTACAAAATCAAGACTCAAATCCCCAGTATAAAATGTATACAACAATTATGTAATAACAAATATTAATCAGAGTATACTATCTTAATTGAAAAAAATCAAAGGCATAAATTTTATTTACCTAAAAAATACCCAAGTCAGTATAAATATAGGGCACAATATTCAGAAAAATCATGTTGTAAAGTATTTCACTATATCTGATAGTGTAAATAGGTTTTCTGTAAATGGCATCTCAAGTTGGATGATAATAGTTGGGAAAGGGATTATTATAAATTATGATAAAATTGGGTATTTCTCTTCAATGCCTAAATTTTTTTAAACTTTTATTTAATAAATATAAATTTCCAAAGTACAATGTTTGGATTATAGTGGCTTTTCCCCACATAACCTCCCTCCCACCTGCAACCATCCCATCTGCCACTTCCTCTCCCATCCCATTCTTCATCAAGATTCATTTTCTTTCTTTTCCTTTTTTGTTTTACAGGCAAAGTGGACAGTGAGGGAGAGAGACAGGGAGAAAGGTCTTCCTTTCCCATTGGTTCACCCTCCAATGGCCGCCGCGGCCAGTGCATTGTGGTCAGCGCACGGCACTGATCTGAAGCCAGGAACCAGGTGCTTCTCCTGGTCTCCCATGGGGTGCAGGGCCCAAGCACTTGGGCCATCCTCCACTGCACTCTCGGGCCACAGCAGAGAGCTTGCCTGGAAGAGAGGCAACCGGGACAGAATCCAGCACCCTGACAGGGACTAGAACCTGGTGTGCCGGCGCCGCAGGCAGAGGATTAGCCTATTGAGCCACGTAGCAGGCCAAGATTCATTTTCAATTATCTTTATATACAGAAGATCAACTTAGTATATACTAAGTAAAGATTTCAACAATTTGCACCCACACAGAAACACAAAGTATAAAGTACTGTTTGAGTACTAACTATACCGTTAATTCACATAGTACAATACATTAAGGACAGAGATCCTACATGGGGAGTAAGTGCACAGTGACTCCTGTTGTTGATTTAACAATTGACACTCTTATTTATGACGTCAGTAGTCATCTGAGGCTCTTGTCATGAGCTACAAAGGCTGTGGAAGCCTTTTGAGTTCACCAGCTCTGATCTTATTTAGACAGGGCCATAATCAAACTGGAAGTTCTCTCCTCCCCTCAGAGAAAGGTACCTCCTTTTTTTTTTTTTTTTTTTTTTTTTGACAGGCAGAGTTAGACAGTGAGAGAGAGAGACAGAGAGAAAGGTCTTCCTTTCTTTGGTTCACCTCCCCAAATGGCTGCTACGGCCGCACACTGTGCCAATCTGAAGCCAGGAGCCAGGTACTTCCTCCTGATCTCCCATGGGGTGCAGGGCCCAAGCACTTGGGCCATCCTCCACTGCCTTCCCAGGCCACAGCAGAGAGCTGGACTGGAAGAGGAGCAAGCAGAACAGAATCCGGTGCCCCAATCAGGACTAGAACCCTGGGTGCCAGCACCGCAGGCAGAGGATTAGCCAAGTGAGCCGCGGCACCAGCTGGTACCTCCTTCTTTTATCACCCATTCTTTCCTGTGGGATCTCATTCACAGAGATCTTTCATTTAGGATTTTTTTTTTTTTTTTGCCACAGTGTCTTGGCTTTCCATGCCTGAAATACTCTCATCAGCTTTTTATCCTGATCGGAAAGACTTAAGGGCTGATTCTGAGGCCAGAATGCTATTTGGGACATCTGCCATTCTATGAGTCTGCTGTGTATCCTGCTTCCCATGTTGGATCATTCTCTCTTTTTTAGTTCTATCAATTAGTATTACCAGACAATAATCTTGTTTATATGATCCGTTTGACATTTAAGCCTATCATTATGATCAATTATGAATTGAAACTGATCCCTTTACCTAGAGAGATGGCATTGGTACATGCCACCTTGATGGGATTGAACTGGAATTCCCTGGCATGTTTCTAACTCTGTCATTTGGGGTATGTCCGAGAGAGCAAGTGCCAAACTCTACATCTCCTCCCTCTCTTATTCCCACTCATATTTAATAGGGATCACTTTTTTGTTAAATTTGAAGGCCTAAGAATAATTGTGTGCTAATTAAAGAGTTAAACCAATGGTATTAAGTAGAACAAAAAAAAAATACTGAAAGGCATAAAATAGTAAGTTGTTCCTTGACAGTCAGGACAAGGGCTGGTCAAGTCATCGTTTCTCATAGTGTCCATTTCGCTTCAACAGGTTTCCTTTAGGTGCTCAGTTAGTTGTCACAGATCAGCAATGCCTGGATTATAAAAATTTCATTGAATCCTAGCAGAAAAGTCTGGGTTTGAGGTCCCTTGTTAATACAGTATATAAGGACAAACTGCAAAAATTGATCCAAGTAATATGGATATTTGATGAGAACATCTTGGAAATTTTGTCCCAGAATTCCAGGCCAATCACCTGCATCCTTAACCAGAATCTATAACTGTAAAGAAGCTGATGAGCCTCTGCAGTGCACATAATAGAATTGGTTCACTAGGCTGCATTCTTCCCTTCCATGTGCACTCCTACTTTGAAGATCCAAGTGACAGAAATCACATCTCTCAGGCTCCCCTGCAAATAGGTCTCTGTTTATGAAATAATTTCTACCAGGTAGTTAACAGGGGACTTAAAAGATGAAAGTGAGGTAGAAGATGCCTTCTGTCTCTATTTTCCTGGCAAACAGAATTGTGGAAATGCAGGAGTAGAAAGAAGCTGTGGCAGCCAAACTGGCATGTTTTCTCATCAGACGTTTCACAGACATTGAGACAAAACTGGAGCAGCAGAAGCCCCTGTGCTCACAAGTTTGCTTATTTCTGGCTGTTGTGCAGCACATTTTATGATTTGCTTTTAAATTAAATAATTCCAGTCCTAAGTTCCCTATCAGCCCTATCAAGGATTCAATCTTCTGTATTAAATACCCAGAGTATTCCTAGTTTCTAAATGAGTCTGGCCTGTTATAGTATTAGATTTACACTTTTAAGTTTAAAAGATAATTTTAGTTGCTTATTTATGATATTTGCTACATATATATAATTGTTTAAAACAGCATTTAGGCTGGCGCCGTGGCTCACTTGGTGAGTGAATGAGCTGATAGACAATCCATTGCACTCTTTGTCACTCTGCCTGTGGCGCCAGCACCCCAGGTTCTAGTCCCGGTTGGGGTGCCAGGTACTATTCCCAGCTGCTCCTCTTCCAGTCCAGCTCTCTGCTGTGGCCAGGAAGGCAGTGGAGGATGGCCCAAGTGCTTGGGCCCTGCACCTGTATGGGAGATCAGGAGGAAGTACCAGGCTCCTGGCTTCGGATTGGCACAGCACACGGCCATAGCGTCCATTTGAGGGGGTGAAACAACGGAAGGAAGACCTTTCTCTCTGTCTCTCTCTCCCTCACTGTCTAATTCTGCCTGAAAAAAAAAAAGCATTTAAAAGTAAAAAATATATAACTTATTAAAGCCACATGTGTAGATTTTTAAAGTTGTGTTTGTCTATTTATTTATTTGAATGCTAGAAATGGACAAACCCCAAATGCGTGAAATAGCTGGGAATGAGCCAGGCAAATGCTGGACATCAGGAACTCCATACACGCCTCCCACATAACCAATGGAAAAAGGAAGTCCTTTCTCTCTGTCTCTCTCCCTCACTGTCCACTCTGCCTGTCAAAAATAAATAAATAAATAAATAAAATGAGCATTTTAATTTAAGCAAAAAAATGAATAGTTTTGAAAATAAGATTTCTAAGTTATGTTTAAAGTTGGTTTTTAAACTCAATTTATTAAAATCGCAACTCTTTTTTTTTTTTTTTTGACATGCAGAGTGGATAGTGAGAGAGAGAGACAGAGAGAAAGGTCCTCTTTTTTGCCGAAAATCGCAACTCTTAACACAAGCAGCAATAAGTACCTTTTTCCCACAATAAAGCTTTCCTCTCCCTGTAGAAGGCACTAAACACTAAAGTGACAATCTGTAACTTTGAATTTCATCGTTTTCTTATTTCAACAAAGGACTAAGTTTCCACTATGCTAAATATCTGCAATTTAAGTAGCCTATTATAAATACATGTTGTCACGTTCCTTGCACTTACATAAATTTTTATTTGAATTGTGCTCACGTACACAGTAATTTTACTGTATCATTTTGTTAAGAAAGTCTTTGACACCATGAAATACAAAGTGAATGAAAAGAAAATACACTGGCAACATAAATCGAAAATTATATTAGGAAGCCTATTAAAGCAAAGATGCTATAGACACACAAGTGAGGGAAAGAGAAGGAGCAGGCTCGCCTTTCTGCATAAGGTGAGGTAGGAAAGCAGCTGCCAGAACAGTCAAGAGCCTGCATTCAGTAGGGCCTCCAAGGCATTTAATTTGTGGGTGTGCCCTATTCCAGCATTAGCCACTCAGACACGATTTGTCCTTCCAGCAATATAGCCCAACTCTTCATACTAACAAAATCTGATATTATGCCAGTATTGAAAGAAAAAAAGCAGCAAATAAATAATTCAGGACAGTTAAGGTTTTAGATTCAAAGTTTGGGAATGTGAAAAAGAAGTACCAGTGCAGGGAGGAAGATTGTAGTCAATATAATGGAAGCGGAGAGTGGATGGTGTTTGCTTATAGAAGATGCTTTCTAGAATAGGTTTTGAGCTCATATTAAGGGCAAGGTCAAAATGTCCTTAGCATGTACTGAGAACTTCCTTTTTAATTTTGATAGTTATAATGCAAAGGATAATTTTCCGTTCAAAGATCTGAAATGGTATATATAACATCTAAGTGAGCTAAAATTTGATACAGGCTGCCAGTGGTTTTATGATTGTGAAGAAAAAACATAGATGATAACATTCACTTTAAATGAAACTGTTGTGATATGAAAGAGCAATGGAATAGCTATCTTTTTTATAAAGATTTACTTTATTTATTTGAAAGGCAGAGTTACAGAGAGAGAAAGAGATTTTCCATCTGCTGGTTCATTCCCCAGAGGATTGCAATGGCCAGGGCTGGACAAAGCCAAAAGCAAGAGCCAAGAGCTTCTTCTGGTTCTTCCATGTGGGTGCAGGGATCCTAGCCCTTGGACCATCCTCTGCTGCTTTCCCAGGTCATGAGCTGAGAGCTAGATCTGATATGGAACAGCAGGGATTCTAACCAGCGCCCGTATGTGATGCTGGTGCTGCAGTCTGCGGCTTAACATGCTACACCAAAATGCCCACCATAGAGTAAGCATCTTAAGAGTTGTCACCAAAATTGTTCTACCCACATGATAAGGATAGACAGGCAGTTAGTTTAGGATCATTGAGCTGGAAGTCACAGGCCCCCATCCCTGCCCCATCCCCATGTGTTATTACATCCCCTTACTTATCAAACAAAACGCCCCCTTTCCTGGCATGCATTTTCTTCATCCAGGACTTGGGGAAAAGGCACAATGAAAACATATACATTAAGCTCTACATGGAATTTATGGAGGTAGCGTAAAATTCCCACCAGATAGCTTCATGCCTGTAGAGGCACCCACTCTACCCCAACCTCACAAAAAAGGCCAATAACTGGAGAGAGGTCTCTCACCACAGACCATAGCTGGAGGGATTCCTAGGTGTGCTCTCTGTTTTCCCAAATTCTACCCTTTTCTCCTTTTTGGGCAGAATCTTCTGGCCCACTACCCACTTGTGCTGGATATCTCTGTGGAGCAACCCATGCTAAATTGTGTGTGAATGTTTGCTTTCCCACATTTAAACTTTATCATGCTGTGTACCTCATACCTGTCTGCACTTAGAATGTTTAGCTGTTAGGTAAGAGTCTGGAAAAAAAGTAACAATCCATTCCCCTATTTCATATTGGCATGCCTTCTAGGATTTTGCAAAAGCCAGACAGTAGACTTTAGGAATGCTAGTGGCAAATGAATCTCTGTCTGGGATATATATGGCTTTTAAATCCTCCATTTGCTTCTTACCATTCCTTTTCTCAGAGTTCACAGTTTGGGTAAGTCTGTTAAGATGCAGAAAGGGGTACTTTTGTTCCTAATGCAAGTATCTACAGGAGGACAGAAACAACAAGCTGTTTATGCTAAGGAAGTTCCAATGGAGAAATAAGGAGAAACAGGCTGCTTTGTGCCCATTTGCTGATAATTTAGAAAAATTCACAATCTGAATCTAATATATGTTTTTGGAATTAGCCTTTCCTACAAGACAAGGAGACTCTTAGCATTCAGTTTTTATGGACAGATTCCATGTGGCTGACACAGATTCCTTTAAGGATTTGATTTACATTTTTCCCTTATTAAAAGTAGACACCTGTGGCTTTTTGTGTGTTAACATGGTAACCTGTGGGGGTTACCATGCCCTGCATCAGGAGGCGGGGGCATCCAAATCTGGATGTGGAGGGAAGGACTTCTGCTTTGGGTGGAAGATGGGCAGGCAGACCATGCCCTAACCTGGTGGCCTCCTTGCATGGTTGTGTGCCACATGCATGGTCAGCTGGGCTGCAATTTATTTGAGCTTAATGCTCAGATTTTTCAGCTCCAACATCCAGAGATGACTGAACACTGGCAAAGCCCTGGAGCAGACTCCAGGCATGGGGTTCAATACCTCCTAAAAAAGATAGCTGTAGGTACAGCAATCTGAGAATGCTTGGGATACTAAAGGTTCAGGGTTTAATCCAAACTCACAGCTGGTTTCAGTTCTATGCTGGCTTCTCTCACCCTGGAGCATAGCCTCCCTTAAAGGCTGAAAGACCCTAGCAGAGGTACTACTGGCTCCACATATCTGGTGCACCAGGGAGAAATGCTCCAATCATAACGCTAGTTAATTGACTCTGCGTGTAATGGAACCTTAGTTACAATAGCTCCCCCTAGCAGCTATATCCTGAGGTATGACATGTGTATAGCACTTAAATGCTTAGTGGTAATGAAAGACAGAGCCATAGAGAAGAGGATACTCCAGTATGGGAAGCAGTCCAGATAACAAGCTCCTAGAATGACAGTCACTCTAACTAGCAGTCAATGGTCTCAGAGTCAGCCCAGCAGACATTCTGGTCTGGGTGAAAAGCCCACAGGAGAGTGTTTCCAGTATGGAAAGCCAGGACACTGGATCAGGGTTGCCATTCCATGAAGGACACCCTGTAGTCCATATTCCCACTTCAACAGAAGTGGTCATTAAAAAGGGGGAATGTTTCTTTGCTGAGGCCTTGTCTGAAGTCTGATGAATTCTGAGGATACAGAAGGCTTCCAAATCATAGACATCTCGTGTCAAGAGCTTTGGGTGATTACTGACATCTTAGATAGGAGTGTTAATTTGTTAAGTGACAACAGGAGACACTGTGTACCAACTTTTGGTGCTAAATCTCTATCTTCAAAGAGTTTTATTTTTATGGGAACTTATGGTAAACCTCATCCTCAAAAATTTGCTTTGCCTTTAGTGTATCAGAAAAAGAATATTCATATTTGCCACCAGTTTTTGGTGATGCATGATGGCCAAACTATTTGCTTGGAAGACATTTGTTATCATCCCTGGGTGTTGCCCTTAAGTAAATTTCTCCTAGGCTTAAGTAATTTGTTTTAATTGTTTTAACTCAGAGAGCTCCAATTAAAGAATGGAAAAATTCTACAGTATGTAGATGACCTCATTTTCAGTCTCTCTAACAAAGTCTCAGATGAAAATATCACTGGGGTCTTAAACTTTCTTAGAGAAATGGGGATACAGAATTTCTCCAACAAAAGCCCTGACTTCTACATAAGAGGTAAACTATTTAGGATATATTCTGACCCTAGAAAATCATGCTCTTTCACTCAAGAGAAAGGTGGCTATATTATGTATAAGGCAACCAGAGACAAAAAAATGGCTGAGTATGTTGTTGGGAATGGCAAGATTTTGTAGACTGTAGATTCTAGGATTTGGGTTGATAGCCAAACTTTTATATGAGGCCTTAAAAGGCCCTGACACTGACCCACCTTCCCAGACAGGGGAAAAGCAGGAAGAATTCCAAAGAATTAAATAATTACTAACAGAACTCCAGCACCAGAATCCTTAATTTGGACAAGCCATTCACTCTTTTTTTTTTGCAGAGAAGCAGGGGATAGCTCTAGGTGTACTGACACTGAAACTGGGTCCCCTTCCATGACTAGTGACACACTTTTCTAAAGCATGGATACAGCATGGCCTTCAGGCTTAAGGACTAGTAGCACCTTTGGTATATGAAACCACGCAGCTGATTTTAGGCCAGCCATTTTAAGTCCAAACATGATGACAGGTACAAGGGATTCTAGGAATTACAGGACATCAATGGCTAACAGGAGAACACCTTACAAAACATCAGCCTCCTGTGAGACTTACCTGATGTAGCTCTTAAGATACACCAAGTCCTCAATCCTGCTACTCTATTGCCATCTGAAAGTACTGAAGAGATAATTTGTTCATAGATACCATAGAGCAGGTCTATTCTAGTAGGACTGGACTACAAGATGGGCCTCTGGAAAATCCAGACACTAAGTGTTTTACTGTTGACAGTAGCTTTATAAAGGAAAGAGGCAGGTTACACCACAGCAGATCTTACCCAAGTGACAGAGGCTCAGGCACTGCTAAGACCTAGCTCAAAAGGCTGAACTTACTGCTTTGACTAAAGCCTCACAATTTGGAAAAATACAAAGAGTTAATATTTACACAGACTCCAAATATGCTTTTCTTATGTTCCATGCACATTCCTCAATTTGGAGAGAAAAAGGCCTAATGGCTACAAATAACTCTCTCATTAAAGATGGAAAAAGTGGCTGTCATTCGTTGCAGAGAACCCAGAAGATAGTCATAGTAGCAAAGGAAATGCACTAGCAGAAAAGGCAGCAAAAAGAGCTGGTGCACAGGAGGTTCTAGAAATGGCTTCAACACCTCAACCTGCAAAACAACTAAAAATCCTTACTATACTGAGCCTGAGATAGAATGGTCTCAGGTGTGAGGTTCAACTAAAGATGACAATGGATGGTGGACTTTAGATTATAAGCTCTTGCTCCCAGTGGCCTCTCAGTGAAAGATTACTTGAGAAACACATGACTCTACCATCTGGGAAGAGGAGGTTTAATGCAAATAGTTTCTCAGGTATTTGGAGGGAAAGGACTGCATACTGTCATAATGGAAGTAACTCTTTCTTGTGTCCTCTGTTTACAAAATAACCCTTTGGGTCACACACCAAGCCACCTCCGTTATTCACTACTATAAAAAGGAGAGGAGCACATGCAGGTGATGCCTGGAAAATAGACTTCACTAACATGTCTTCAGCAAATAATTACAAATATCTGCTAGTCTGTATTGATTTTTTTCACAAGATGAATAGACGTTTTTCCAATTTGAACTGAGAAGGTACAAGAGGTAGCCTAAGTCCTGCTAATGGAAATAATTCCTTGCTTTAGCCTTCCAAGATCACTCCAGAGTGACAATGGGCCCTCATTTGTTTCTAATTTAATTCATCTGATAGCCACTGCTCTAGTGATCTCTTATTATCTGCTTGCCTCTTGGAAACCTCAGTCATCAGATTTGATAAAACTACTTGTGGTCTTAAGAAAATTCTGGCTAATATTTGCCAATAGATCTCAGAAACATGACTTAAGTTATCGCCTATTGCCCCTCCTAAGAATGAGAATGACACCAAAGCCTGCTTTTAAACTTATTCCATCTGACAGACTATTTGGAAGTTCTTCATCATCTCTGACATCCTCTTTTAATCAGAAACCAAAGATCAGATAAAGCATACTATCTAGGCCAGGAACAAAAGGCTTTTATGGAATATACCAACAAAATGCTCCCAATGCCAGATCCTAAAAGTCAGGAACAGCCTACTTCTCCAGGAGACTAAGTTTTATAAAAGACTTAGAAGGAATGATCCCCTTCTGACCAATTTCAGTGTAAATTGAAGAGATCTCACCAGGTGTTATTTGGCACTACTGCTACAGTCAAGTTATAGGGCACTCCAAGCTGGGTACATTTGTTAAGAATTAAAATTTCGCCTCTTGAGTTTTCACAGGTGCACACACAGGCTAAGTCTGCTTACTTACTCTTGTGAGCCAATTGGAGACCTCAAATACTTATTCAAAAGACAAAAAGCTCAGGAAAGTTTTTGCTTTTGTCATAGTAAGGCTGTTGCATTTTATGGAAGACATGTTTTACCTATCTTTTTTTCCTGATTCTCTCAGGAAATTATTAAGGGCAGATAAACTCCTTAGTAATAGTAGATCTTGCTATGCATCATGAAGTCATTTTCAAAAATCTGTCTGTTGCCTGTACTGGTAGTCATGGACAACCAACAAGCCTAGGAATATATACCAATATAAAAAGGGAACATATGCACAGTGGTAAGTAAAATATCTCACATCTACTCTAGCTTCAGTATGTTCACCAAGAAAGACATTACAAATCTTTAGGCCCAGGCTAAATGGCTTTATAATCTGCACAAATATAATCTACCAGATCCCACTATTTGGGAAATAATAGAATATATTTCCCTTTCTTTAAGGAGATTCTACTTGTGATTTATATTTTTCCAATTATGCTCATCCTGACTGATGAACTTGCAGATTTCAGTTTGACAGCTTCTCAAAGTAATGATGATCATGTAGGGGCCACCATCATTTGCTATGACTGATGGAAATAGTCCAGCTTATGAAATGGATACAGTAGATGAGATAGGAAGAGGCTTTCAAACCCAGGATAGGCAAGGACTATGACCCTGATGTAGATACAGAAGATGGAACTTTGTCCCTCAGCATCCCCTTAAGATTAAGGTTAAAAGTCTCTGAGAAGGGAATGATATTTGATAGGCAGACAGCTAGTTTAGAATCATTGAGCTGAAAGTCCTAAGTCCCCATCATGTGTAGTTCTATCCTGCTATTTGTCAATCAAAATACTCCCTTTCCTAGGATGCATCTGCTTCATCTGGAATTTAGAAGAAGGCACCATGAAAATATGGATATTAAGCTCCATATAAAATTTATGGAGGAACTATAAAATTCCCAGTTGGCTTCATGCCTCTACCCCTCATTGGCTTCATTAAAGATAACAACTGTGATGAAATCTCTCTTTCATTGCAGACCACAGTTGAAGGGACTGCTAGGTGCACTCTCTGCTTCCTCTCGCCCACCTCTTCTCCTTTATGGACAGCATCTTCTGGCCCACTGCTCTTTCATGATGAGTATCTCTCTATATGGAGCAAACCATGCCAATGTGTGTGTGTGTGTGTGTGTGTGTGTGTAAGCTTCTTCACTTTTTGAATAAACATCATGCTGGCACCTCATATGTGTCTGCACTTATGATGTTGCTGTAAGTGTGAGGCAGAAACCTGGAAAAAAGTTAATCCACTCCCTCACTTCAAAGGGACCTATATTCATATTTGTTTCAAAACAAAATTCGTGGTTGTACTTATACAGAAAGTGAGGTGAGAGGCTCAGCTTGGACAAGGCTGTAGATGACAGATGATTAGGGTTTGGGAGAGTTAGTCAAAAGGAAGGTATGGAAATTGAAAGTGTGGAAGACTGGTGGAGAGCAGAAGGTAGAATGGTGTAACAGGCAAATTGGGCTGATTACTTAAAGAGCCAAGGGACTTTTATAACAAGGTAGGTATCAAAAGAATTTTTTGTTTTGTTATAATAGTATGTATTTAAGATATATGACTTGATTTACAAACATACACAATGTGAAATAATTATAACAAGCTAATGATCACTTCACATACTTACAGTTTTTTTTTAAACTTCTATGTAATGAATATAAATTTCCAAAGTACAGCTTATGTATTACAACGGCTTTTTCCCCCCATACTTTCCCTCCCACCCTCAACCCCCCCAACTCCCACTCCCTCTTCCATTCCATTCACATCAAGATTCATTTTCAATTATCTTTATATACAGAAGATCAATTTAGTATATATTAAGTAAAGATTTCATCAGTTTGCACCCACACAGAAACATAAAGTGTAAAATACTGTTTCAGTACTAGTTATAGCATTAATTCACATTGAACAACCCATTAAGGACAGAGATCCTACATGAGGAGTGAGTGCACAGTGACTCTTGTTGTTGACAACAAATTGACATTCTTGTTTATGGCATCAGTAATTTTCCTAGGCTCTAGTCATGAGTTGCCAAGGCTATGGAAGCCTTTTGAGTTCGCTGACTCCAATCTTATTCTGACAAGGTCATAGTCAAAGTGGAGGTTCACTCCTCCCTTCAGAGAAAGGTACCTCCTTCTTTGATGGCCCATTCTTTCCACTGGGATCTCACTCGCAGAGATCTTTCATTTAGGTTGTTTGTTTGTTTGTTTGTTTTTGCCAAAGTGTCTTGGCTTTCCATGCCTAAAATACTCTCATGGGCTCTTCAGCCAGATCCGAATGCTTTAAGGGCTGATTCTGAGGCCAGAGTGCTGTTTAGGACATCTGTCATTTTATGAGTCTGCTGTGTATCCTGCTTCCCATGTTGGCTCGTTCTCTCCCTTGTTGATTTTATCAGTTAGTATGAGCAGACAGTAGTCTTGTTTATGTGATCCCTTTGACTCTTAGACTGATCAGTGGTAAGAACACTTTGAACTTCATTGCTACAATTTTCTTTCCATCTTTCTACACCTTTCCCAAATCCACCTACTCAAATTTCTTCACATAAGTAGTTCCTTTGCAAATGTAAAAGAAACTATTGCATTTCATAGGCAGATAACTTGGCATGATACAGATACCACCAAATAGGTTGGAAAAATAATCTTCAAAAAGAAGAAAAGCAATAACCAGGAACTAGTGAGGATTAAAAATGTATAAGCTCCTCTGTAGCCAAGTTACCAAAGTGCATACATTTTCTTTTTTCTCATATTCTGCTTAACAAAAGCTAATTGCTGACTTTGTGACTAATTAGACATACCTTTAAATCAACAAGTAAATAATACTTGCTTAAGAATTCCAGAGACTAATTGCAGAAAAAAAGACTAGAACTTCAAGTTTCTCAGATAAAGAATGAGATTAAGACCAGGCAGTCTAATGCCAAAGGTACTACTTACTGTAAGTAGTCAAGCTGTTGGTCAAAGGAACCACCACACAACTGGCTTCAACCTATCCTTGATAATTTTCCTGACAATCAACTGAGCCTAACCTCAATTCCCTCCAGCCATCCCCACATGCCTTTTTGTCCTTTAAAAGGTTCAGCTAACTAGCAAATCAGGGAAAAGCACTTTGTGAGAAAGAAGTGGCTGCTCTTCCCCCTCAGTCTCCAGTCTCTTTAAGGAATCTGATTTCTATGCATCAATTAGCAGCTTGTGCCTATATTTTCCTGTTATTTCATGCCAGGAAGTCACAAAAATCTATATAAGTATGTTATGAACTTCAAAAGTGGAGGAATAGGATTTTGAAGATAAGAGAGACACACCAAGATAGCACAAAGAATTTGGGAAATTCATTTAAATATGGACTCCTTCTGAGGAGGACTTCAAATATCAACTCTGGGGTCATTCCTTAGCAATAAGCCACTGAGGCATGTTAGTACCTATAATTATTTCTTCCTAATCCAGCAAAATGCCATGTTAAATTTCTAACAATGTCTGCCAAAGCCATGCAGGTTTTGAAGTTGCCTCCAGAATAAGAAAATGAAACAGGTTCCACATATATTCTATGTCTCAAATTAAACCATGAAGTGTTGCTATAGATAGAAACGATAATTTAGAAATGTATGTGAATGCCAGCGCCGTGGCTCAATAGGCTAATCCTCCGCCTGCGGCGCCAGCACACCGGATTCTAGTCCCGGTCAGGGTGCCGGATTCTGTCCCCGTTGCCCCTCTTCCAGGCCAGCTCTCTGCTGTGGCCCTGGAGTGCAGTGGAGGATGGCCCAGGTCCTTGGGCCCTGCACCCGCATGGGAGACCAGGAGAAGCACCTGGCTCCTGGCTTCGGATCAGCGCGATGTGCCGGCCGCGGAGGCCATTGGAGGGTAAACCAATGGCAAAAGGAAGACCTTTCTGTCTCTCTCTCTCTCACTGTCCACTCTACCTGTCAAAAAAAGAAAAAAAGAAAAAGAAACGTATGTGAGAACTCTGGGCCTGAACTTCCAGGCCTGATGAAACTGGGTGCAGATAGTTAATCCATGGGCTACTGAAATGTTTGTTGCTCCATAAAGCCCCAAACCTGCAGACATTCCCAACTGTTAAGGCAATGCACTGTACGAGCCTTTCTGTATATCCCCCTTATCAGGGTCCATGTGACACTCTGCACTTTCACCCAATAAGCAATTTAAGAAGAGACTCTGCCTGCTATTCAAACTGAATGAAGCCTGATTGTCGCTCCCCCTCTTCGTGGAGGAACGACACAGGACCCTGAGCTGTTCTTTCGTCTGCTCAGCCCTCCCCGGGTTTGCTGCTGGTTCTTCCCCGGTTGGCTACTGTCCCTTCCACCTCCGTGGAAGGGCAGTTCCCCCTGACACTTTCCCCACTTCCGCGGGGGAGCAGCACACCACCGGCTGGCTCTCTCGGGGGCTGCACAGGTGTTCCCCTTAGATGTTCCTGGTGCATGCCGTCTCTCTCCTCCTTTATAGTCCTCTTCCACCAATCCCAACTCTGCTACCCACACGCCGAGCGCGCTGCTCTCCTCCAATCAGGAGCAGCTCCTGCAGCTTGTCAAGTTGGTGAGAGGCAGCTGGGTAGAAGCTGTTTTCTCCTCTCCCAGCGCCATATTGTGGGAGAGCAGATGCATAGAATAAGTCTTAATTCCAGTAACTTAGTCTAGTCCGAGTTGTTCCCCACAGATCCCCCTTTCTTTTTATTTTTGGCATTGATACGCGCCTGTCTTCGGTGCCCCGTGGCACACACTCTGCTCTGCTTGCTAGAGTTGCCCACAGGTGCTTACAAGCCCTACCAATCAGGCAAACCGAATCCGGGTCCTCTCTTCGCCATGTTGTGAGGAGGTTTTTAGGCACTGATGCGTGCCTGTGTTCGGTGCCCTGCAGCGCATGCTCTGCTCTGCTAGAACTGCCTGCAGGTGCTTACAAGCCCTACCAATCAGGCAAACCGAATCCAAGCCTTCTCATTGCCGTACTGTGGGGAGACTTATTGGTGTTGATTCATGCCTATCTTCGGTGACCTGCAGCTCATACTCTGGTCGAGCTGCCTACTGGTGCTTATCGCCTTACTAATCAGGCAGACCGAATCCAAGCCTTCTCATTGCGGTATTGTGGGGAGACTTATTGATGTTAATTCGTGCCTGTCTTCGGTGACCTGTGGCGCATAAGCTGCTAGCCGCCCGCAGGTGCTCACCACCTCCCTAATCAGGCAGACCGAATCCAAGCTCTCTCATTGCCATGCTGAGGGGAGGCCTTATTTTTCTCTATTTCTCTGTCTCCGGGCATTCCTATCTCTCCCATTTTACTTCTATCTGCCAGCATTCCTATTTCTCTCATTTTACTTCTAAATTTCTGTTTCTCTTATCCCTGTGGCTTCCCGGCGCCCGCCCCGAGGCTGCTTCTCGGCGGCTTCCCGGCTCTGAGCCGCTTCAGCCCGCGCTTCTCTCATCTGCGCAGCTTCCTGGCTTCGCGCGCGCACTCCGCGGTCTCCGCGCCCCTTCGTGCCCGCACCACGGCCTTCGCGCTAGCCCCACGTTCCCTATCTATTTGTGCCCCGCGCGCTCTCTCTGTGCGCGGTGGCTTCCACGAGTCACACAGCACAGCTCACGTTTCCGCCACCGGTATTCAGTCCAAGTTCCCTGGGCTAACCTGGCGAATTCAACCCAGCTCACGTCTGCGCCCTTCGGCTTGGCTTCCCGTCCTTTGCTCCCCGGGCTAATCTGACGGATTCCAACGTGGCGGCCCACGTCTCTGCCTCTGGTTCCAGATTTTCGCCTTTTGCTCCCCGGGCTGACTTGAAGAATCCCAAGATAGCTTATGTCTCCACTTCAGCCTGCACTCGTGGCTTCATCCTCCCTAACATATTTTTCTCTACCCAGTATGTTTCCTAACTTTTCTTCCAACAATATCCCTCCCTCATTTCTCCTGGCCTCTCCCCACAGTCCGTATCCAAGTCTAAGTTTCTTATAGGTTTCACTTTCACTTTCAACGTGCAGTCCGTATCTGAGTCTAAGTTTCTTCTTGCTTTCACTTTAAATCCTAACTTCTTTCCCACAGTCCGTATCCGAGTCTATGCCTAGGCTTTCAATAGCTTCTTCCGGCACCTTTTCCGTCCGGCTTTCCCTAGGCTCTTTGCTAGTCTCTCTCTCCGGTATTTTCCCATTTCTTCCCGTTTCTTCCCTCCTAGGTTTCCTTATCAGAGTCATGGCACCATTATGTCGCTCCCCCTCTTCGTGGAGGAACGACACAGGACCCTGCGCTGTTCTTTCGTCTGCTCGGCCCTCCCCGGGTTTGCTGCTGGTTCTTCCCCGGTTGGCTACTGTCCCTTCCACCTCTGTGGAAGGGCGGTTCCCCCTGCCACTTTCCCCACTTCCGCGGGGGAGCAGCACACCGCCGGCTGGCTCTCTCGGGGGCTGCACAGGTGTTCCCCTTAGATGTTCCTGGTGCATGCCGTCTCTCTCCTCCTTTATAGTCCTCTTCCACCAATCCCAACTCTGCTACCCACACGCCGAGCGCGCTGCTCTCCTCCAATCAGGAGCAGCTCCTGCAGCTTGTCAAGTTGGTGAGAGGCAGCTGGGTAGAAGCTGTTTTCTCCTCTCCCAGCGCCATATTGTGGGAGAGCAGATGCATAGAATAAGTCTTAATTCCAGTAACTTAGTCTAGTCCGAGTTGTTCCCCACACCTGATTTCAAACCCTCTCCTCACTGCATAGGCAGGCTCAACCCCACAGTCTCTTTACCCTCCCCCCAATTTTGTCTCCTCTGAAAAATAGTCTTCTCTACTTTAGCTAGCTGTCTCATCTCCTTCTTTGAACCTTAAATTTCTAAAACTCAACTTCGTATAGTTAAAAACTGTGATTCTTGACAGTAATGAAGTTTTCTGCTTTTATTTAAATATGAAAGTAATAAGGTAGCTTTCAAATAACTCTTAAATCTCTCATCAGTTCCTTTCTAGCTATGGCACAAGTTTGGAGTTATGAAAGCCTAGCTTTACTTGTCAAAGCACAACAGATATTGTATCCTCTTAAAAGAGAATTGAAGCATCACGTAAAGACAGGAATGTCCATCAGAGAACTGGTGTTTGAAAGTGAAGCTATTATGAATTCTAAGTGGGCTCAAACAATATTATTCACTGCTTATGTCAACCAGGGCTCAGACAGCAAGAATACTGTGTTCAATGGGGCTTCATGTTTGGTCAGTCATTTATCTTCACATTTAAAACATACTGTCAGCCAGAAGTAAACTTCTACTAAAATGAATTAGAAGCCTCAAAGGAAACTTACTCCTTTCCCAACCATAAAGTATCCACAGAGAACAGAAATACTTTCCTTGTCCTCTTTTAGCTAATGGAAAAAGCGCATTACTCAAATGCTCTTCAGTGTGACTTAAATTTAAATTTGTTTTTCCAATATAAGTTTGGGAAGGATACGTTTGTAACTTATGAATAATATTAATAATTAGAAGTATAGTGAATTGTCATTTATTAGGGATACAGTTAGTAAATAAATTTAAGTTTTAGACAATTTTAATGGGTTAAAAAAAAAGTTAAGCTACCACTTTTATATGGGATAAGGCAGGTATCTAGGCTGGAAGCCACACCTCCCCCACTCTATGTATTCCTATCCACTAACCTGTCAGTCAAATGACTCCTTTCCCAGGATATATCTCCCCTCATCTGGGATCTGGAGGGGGTATCACATAACCTCTCCCCCTTTCCAACCTCATAAGAGGCTGGCAACTAGGAGGAGGCTCTCTCTCTCTTGCTCTCTCTCATACACACACTCTCTCTCTCTCCTTTCCCAAAGACTTGGAGGAAGCAGGGTACTGAAATGCCCTCTCTCCCTTCCCTGCCCCATCCTTTACCCTTCCTGACCCACTTATTCCTGAACAATCCCCATGGGTGTGTGTGTGTGTGAGTGTGTGTTTGTGTGTATGTGTGTGTTTTCCTCACATTTTAAATAAACTTCATTACTTCATGTATTTGTGCCTCTACTTAGAATGTTTCTCTGGGTAAAAGGCAAGAGCCTGAAATAGGGATTTTAGAACCCACCTTGCCCACAACTATTTCAAGGATTTTCAAAAGAATTGAATTATAAATAGCATTCAAGTAAAGACTGAGATATGTCTGTTTATTGAATAACAAAAAAGTCAAAGAATTATAATAGCTGTGGATATTATATCTGACCCTCAAAGTATGCAGAGATCAATAAGGAATAGAAAACTATGCAACAAAGGAAAGGCCAAGGCCACGCCAACTGACCTTTTGGCACATATTTTATCCTTTGAGGCAGTGTAAATAGAAAGGTCAGAGAATATATATAATTATAAATTGATTCAGATTTACAAAAGTGTTTGGGTTGCAGGAGTAAGAGTTAGTTCAAAAGGTGAAGTAGGTAATGAAATTGCCATTCCACAGGTATCAGAAAATTGAGTTTACATATTGATCTCACATTTCTATAGCAGGTGGCACATGGTAGGGACTCAATACATTCAGTAAATGACTTATGTACCTTCTCTAAATATGACACAGGGTATATGCAGTTGACCCTGGCATATGGGTGACAGATAAGGATAATATGCACTACTTTATGGATTAAATATTGGTTCTGCATTTTAAACATGGGGACCCTGTGTTCTTCAGCAGTCCACATGCCTTAGCTAATCTTATTTTCCCATAGTTCCAAGATGGCAAAATAGGGAGGGAACTTACTGCTCTAGGCTAGGGGAAGATAGTTTTTTTTAAAAAGTAGAGAAAGTGTATTCTCAGGGGAGAGTTAGGGAATAAACTGCAATGGAAATTCTTTGGAAGGAAGAAGGACAAGTTGATATATGTGGAGGATGAAGACGTGCAACACAAGCACGGATACAACACAGGACCCCAGTAACTGCAAGCTGGAGAGAGCACCCACTATGGAGAGTGAGGAGAGATCAGCCTGTAAGCAGTTCCACATACTCGAGCTCTACAATTACCTTGGGTAGTCACTGTAACAGGATCCATGCTCACACACATTTTTGTGTTTCTTATGGCAGCACAGGTGAGTATTACATGCGGTGTGGGATAACACCCGGTCACTGATCACCTTGGAAGAGAGGAGGTCAGGGTGTGATTATGGGAACTGAGGTGATCAACCCTCTTTTCTGATAGAGAAAAGGAGATCTATCATGTCCATCATGGGAGTAACTCACACACCTGCACCCCCAGAACTCTGACCAGTGCTCCCTGTCCACACCGAGCATACACCTCTGGGTACCTGCTGAAAATCTCCCATCAAAAGTGTAAAGGAAGTCCAAAGCATACAATAGGAATATTTATGGGGAAATGGCAGGGGCTAGCCATTACTTATCAATAGTGTCCTTGAATGTAAATGGCATAAACTCTTCAGTTAAAAGATATAGAGTGGCTGAATGGATTTTAAAAAACCATCTACTTGCTGCCTACAAGAAACAGACCTCACCAACCGAGATATACACAGACTGAAAGTAAAAGGACAGAAAAAGTCATTCCAAGCTAACGGAAAGTAGAAAAGGGCATGTGTAGCCATCTTAATATTAGACAAAATAGACTTTAACACAAGAGCTGTTTAGCTGGCACTGCGGCTCACTAGGCTAATTCTCCGCCTGCGGCACCAGCACCCCGGGGTTCTAGTCCCAGTCAGGGAGCTGGATTCTGTCCTGGTTGCTCCTCTTCCAGTCCAGCTCTCTGCTGTGGCATGGGAAGGCAGTGGAGGATGGCCCAAGTCCTTGGGCCCTACACCCGCATGGGAGACCAGGAGAAAGTACTTGGCTCCTGGCTTCGGATCAGCACATCATGCCAATTTGGGGGGTGAACCAATGGAAGGAAGATCTTTCTCTCCGTCTCTCTAACTCTGCCTGTCAAAAAAAAAAGCTGTTTAAATAGACAGATGAGGGCACTATATAATGATTAAGGGATCAATTCAACTGGAAAATATGGCTATAATATATGTATGCATGTATTTAAAGAATTTATTTTAAACATATGGAAATTTATATATTTACATTTGTGTGTTTAAAAGAAATGTTAATGGATCTAAAGGGAAATATAGTTTCCAATACAATAGTAATAGAGGATTTCAACAACTCACTTTCATAAGTGGATAGATCAACCAGACTGAAAGCCAACAAAGCAACAATAGAGCTAATTGACACTGAGGACAAAAGAGCTAAGAGATATTCACTGAACTTTTCATCCCACAGTTGCAGAATACACATTCTTCTTTTTTATTTATTTATTTATTTTTGACAGGCAGAGTGGACAGTGAGAGAGAGAGAGACAGAAAGGTCTTCCTTTGCCATTGGTTCACCCTCCAATGGCTGCCGCGGCTGGCACGCTGTGGCCAGCGCACTGCGCTGATCTGAGGGGAGGAGCCAGGTGCTTCTCCTGGTCTCCCATGGGGTGCAGGGCCCATGCACTTGGGCCATCCTCCACTGCACTCCCTGGCCACAGCAGAGAGCTGGCCTGGAAGAGGGGCAACTGGGACAGAATCCAGCACCCTGACCGGGACTAGAACCTGGTGTGCCGGCACCACAAGGGGGAGGATTAGCCTAGTGAGCTGTGGCACCAGCCACATTCTTCTTATCTGTACACGGAACTCTCTCTAGGATAGAACACAAAGCATGTCCCAGCAAACTCAAAAAAAATTGAAATCATAGCATACTTCTTCTCTGACCTCAGTGTAATAAAGTTGGAAATCAACCACTTATGAATCTCTAGAACATATGCAAACACATGGAGACTGAACAGCATGCTCCTGAATGAACAGTACATCATAAAATAAATCAAAAGAGAAATAAAAAAAAAAACTCTGGAAATGAAAAGACAATATAATACATCAAAGCTTAGGAGATACAGAAAAGCAGTGTGAAAAAGGAAGTTTAAAGTGATTTGTGCCTACATCAAGAAAACTGAATGGTACCAAATAAATGAGCTATCAATGCATCTAAAGGACCTAGAAAAACAACAAAAAAACTAAAATTAGTATGAGAAAAGAAATAAGTAAAATTAGAGAAGAAATAAACAAAATAGAAATGAAAAAATACAAAAGGTCAGTGAAATGAAAAGCTGTTTTTTTTGAAAAAATAAAATAAACAAAATTGATACACCATTGGCCCAACTACACACAAAAGTAGAAGACTTAAATCAATAAAATCTGAGATGAAAAGTAAATGTAACAACAAATAACACAGATATAAAAAGAATCATCAACAATTGCTACAAAGACCTTTATGCTAACAAATCAGGAAACCTAAAAGAAATGGATAGATGACTGGACATAAACAGTCTACAAAAATTGAATCATGAAGACATAGAAAACCTAAACATACCAATAATCTAGATGGCGACTGAATCAGTAAAATAGACCCTCCAACAAATGAAATCACAGGACTAGATGGCTTGACTGCTGAATTTATCACATATTTAAAGAACTAAATCCAGTTCTTAAACTATTCAAAACAATTGAAATGGAGGGAATACTCCCAAACTCCTTCTATGAAGCCAGCATCACCAAATTCCTATACCTGAAAAAGATACAACAGAGAAAGAAAAATATAAACCAATTTCCCTGTTGAACATAGACACAAAAATCCTCAACAAAGTACTTGCTAATTGAATCCAACAACACTTACGAAAGGGCATTCACACGGAACAAATGAGATTTATCCCTGATATGCAGGGATGGTTCAACATTTGCAAATCAATAAATGTAACACATCACATTAACAAACTGAAAAACAAAAACCATATAAATATCTCAATAGATGCAGAGAAAGCATTTGATAAAACATAATATCCTATCATGATGAAAACCTTAAACATATTGGGTATAGAATAAACATTCCTCAACATAATCAAGGCAATTTATGAAAACCCACAGCCACCATCTTATTGACAGAGACGTGTTGGAAATATTCCCATTAAGATTCAGAACAAGACAAGATTGAGCACTCTCACCCACTACTATTCAATAGAGCCCTGGAAGTTTTACCCAGCAAGAAAAAGAAATCAAGGCGATACAGTTTGGGAAAAGGGAAGTCAAACTATCCCTATTTGCAGATTACATGATTGTATAAAAAGGGGATCAAAAAGACTCCACTAAGAGACTATTGGAACTCATAAAAGAGTTTGGTAAAGAGGCATTTATTTGCAGATTACATGATTGTATAAAAAGGGGATCAAAAAGACTCCACTAAGAGACTATTGGAACTCATAAAAGAGTTTGGTAAAGAGGCATTATAGCCTTTGTATACACAGACAATGTCATGGCTGAGAAAGAACTTCTACATCCAATCCCATTCACAATTACTATGAAAAACACTTAAATACCTTGGAATAAATTGAACCAAGTATGTCAAAGAGCTCCAATATTAAAGAAAGAAATAGAAGACCAAAAAATGGGAAAACCTTCCAGGTTCATGGATTGGAAGAATCAATATCATCAAAATGTCCATACTACCAAAAGCAATTTACAGATTCAATGAGATACCAATCAAAATACCAAGTACATTCTTCTCAGATATAGAAAAAACGATGCTGAAATTCATATGGAAATACAGGAGACCCCAAAATAGCGAAAGCAATCTTATACAAAAAAGCCAGAGGCAACACAATTCCTGATTTCAAGACATATTATAGGGCAGTTAAAATTAAAACAGCCTGGTACTGGCAGACAAAAAACAGACGTGTAGATCAATGGAAGGGAATAGAAAGTCCATAAGTCAATCCATGCATCTACAACCAAATTATCTTTGACAAAGGAGATAAAATAAATCCCTAAAACAAGAGTCTCTTCAACAAATGGTGCTGGGAAAATTGGATCTCCACATGCAGAAGTATGAAACAAGAACTTTACTATGAACCTTACACAAAAATCCACTCAAAATGGATCAAAGACCTAAATCTATGACCTGGTATCTTCAAATTACTAGAGAACATTGGGGAAACCCTGGAAGACACCAGCACAGACAAAGACTTCTTGAAAAAGACCCTAGAAGCACAGGCACACAATGCCAAAATTGACAAAAAGGATTACATTAAGCTGAGAAGCTTCCATACTGCAAAAGAATCACTCAGCAAAGTGAAGAGGAAATTGACAGAATGGGAGAAAATTTTTGCAAACTATGAAATGAATACAGCATTAATATCCATAATTTATAAAGGGCTCAAGAGTCTTAACAAAAACAAAATGAACAATATATTAAGAAATGGGCAAAGGACTTGAACAGGTATTTTTCAAAAGAGGAGATTCAAATGGCCAACAGACACATGGAAAAATGTTCAGGATCACTAGCCACCAGGGAAATGCAAATCAAAACGACAATGAGGTTTCACCTCACCCCAGTTAGAATGGATATCTTACAGAAATCAACGAACAAATGCTGGCAAATATGTGGGGAAAAAGGTACCCTAATCCACATCAGTGGGAATATAAACTGGTGCAGCATCATGGAAGACAGTATGGAAATACCTCAGAAATCTGAATATAGACCTACATCAGACTCAGCCATCTATCTCCTGGAAATTCACCTAAAGAAAAAGGAAATACGCATATGATCTGTACCGTCAAGGTTATTGCAGTTTAATCATAATAACTAAAATAAGGAATCAACACAGATGTCCATCAACTGATGACTGCATAAAGAAATTATGTGCTCAGAATAATACAAAGTGGTAAAAAGAAATGAAATTATATCATTTGCAACAAAATGGATGCAACTGGAAACCATTATACTTCATGAAATAAACCAGTCTCAAAAAGACAAATATCATGTTTCCCCTCATCTTGGTAACTAATAGAGTACTTAAAAGGTAATCTATAGCAATGAAATTAACACTTTGAGATGCAATAATTTTGAAGAGCCCTTGATTGTTGAGGAACAGTGTACTTTATATTTTTTCTTCATTTACTGGCTGAACTCTTAGTATAGAGTTAATATTATTAGTATAAAGTTAACTAAAAATAGATCTTTGCAAAAATAAGAATGAGAATAGGAGAGGGAGGAGGAAAACTGGTGATAATGTGGGCATGAGGGAGTATAGCTAGGGAAGCATTGCTATATTCCTAAATTTGAATATATGAAATGTATTTAGTTTGTATACCTTAAATACAATTTAAAAAGCAAAAAAAAAAAAGATGGAGAGTAAACAAATAATTTAAATATAAAAAAGGATAATATTAGGATGAACTATAGAGTTGTTAAGTGGATTAGTTAGTGTAGGATATGAAAGACATCTAGCCAAGCGTTTCATCAAAATAAGTTCTTTAACAATAATACCTAAAATTTATTGATCATTTAAATCAAATGACTTTTTAAAACTTTTTATATTGAAATTATTTTAAATTTATGGAAGTTTTTCAAAAAATAGTAGACTTGTTCTCATATACCAAACAGCTTCAAACTTTTCCTATAGAGTCAGATATTAAATATTCTATCCTTTCCAGACCACATGTCCTCAATCAAAATTGTTCAACATAACATTGTAGCATGCAAGCAATGATAGACAATGTGTAGCAAAGGCCTATCACTATTCTAATAAATCTTATAAAAACCAGCAATAAGTTATGGCCTGTAATAATTTGCTAACCTGTAAAGTTAACTATGAACTTTACTCCAACATCACCAGATTGGGAACTAACATCCCTTTTTTGTTGTTCCAGGATTCAATCCAGAACACCACATTGTCATATTCCCTTGGTCTCCTCCAAACTGTTAAGTTTCATAAACTTCACACTTTTGAAGAGGAATGGTGGGGTATTTGGTAGAATATCCCTCAAATTAGATTTGTCTTATGTTATGAAATGATTATATGACTGAGGGTATGAGTTGCTTGGAAGATTGCCAAAGAATTGACATTCCCTCCTCACAGCAGCAAGTCCCACATGCACAGTATCAGCATGGCTTATAATGTTAACTAAGTTCACTTGATTAAGGTGGTGCTTGCCAATTGCAATGTAAAAATGATTTTTTCCCTTTTGAACTCTATTTGTTAGAAGAAAATCTCTGAAACTCTGCCCCTTCAAGAGGAAGGGAACTAAGCTCTACTTCCTGGAGAGAAGATTATCAAAGATTTGTGGACACATGCTGAAAACAGCACAGATATCAGTATGTATTTTGATGGATATATTGTGGGGCTATGAAAATATCTTTAATATTTTGTTCACTGATTTCAGCCAGCTTCACGATCTTGTTTTTAATAAATATTATAATGGTATACCAAAAATCATTTTCTATTTCCCTGTTTCCTTCTCCATATAATTGAAATTTTCTGTAAGAAAACGTTGACATTCCTCACTATTTATTAATTCATTCAATCATTCATCCACCCATTTACACTAGCATTCATGCAAGAATATCTCTTTTCTTCTTTGATTTATAATTCTAAAGTAGAATTTATTTTACTGCGTTGGTTACTGGGAGCACTTTCAGAAGAACTGATTTGTACATTGGCATGCCTCCATCTTCTTATTACTTCTTTTTGTTTAAGGACTTCTTAAATTTCTTGTGCTTCAAAACATCCTAAGGTAATCTTTCGTTCTCTATTCCAAGTCCAGAATCAGCTACTCTATCAAAAATCCCTTGTTCACTTCACTGGAGAATAATATTTAGAGATCAAGATCTAGGCCCTGGTCATGATCATCGGTGCTAGGGTTTCATGCTTCTAAGGCCTCTTATAGAAGGGATCTATCAAATTTCAAACAACACAGAGGTCTTCAAATGGCTCATGGAAAATGTATATTATTAAAAATCTATGCATGGCTTCCTAAAAAGTTTTGCAGCAAAATAAACTATCTTTTCAATTCCATTTTCCCACAAACTTTCTGAAGTCCTCTCATGTAGTCACCCACGTGTACTTGTATTGCAGAATTTTTTTAACTTTTATTTAATAAATATAAATTTCCAAAGTACAGCTTATGGATTACAATGGCTTCCCCCCCATAACGTCCCTCCCACCCGCAACTCTCCCATCTTCTGTTTCCTCTCCCATTCCATTCACATCAAGATTCATTTTCAATTATCTTTATATACAGATCGATTTAGCATATCTTAAGTAAAGATTTTAACAGTTTGCAGCCACACAGAAACATAAAGTGTAAAATACTGTTTGAGTACTAGTTATAGCATTAATTCACATTGTACAACATATTAAGTACAGAGATCCTACATGAGGAGTGATTGCACAGTGACTCCTATTGTTGACAACAAATTGACATTCTTGTTTATGGCATCAGTAATTTTCCTAGGCTCTAGTCATGAGTTGCCAAGGCTATGGAAGCCTTTTGAGTTCGCTGACTCCAATCTTATTCTGACAAGGTCATAGTCAAAGTGGAGGTTCACTCCTCCCTTCAGAGAAAGGTACCTCCTTCTTTGATGGCCCATTCTTTCCACTGGGATCTCACTCGCAGAGATCTTTGAGATCTTTCATTTAGGTGTGTTTGTTTGTTTGTTTGTTTGTTTGCCAGAGTGTCTTGGCTTTCCATGCCTGAAATACTCTCATGGGCTCTTTAGCCAGATCCGAATGCCTTAAGGGCTGATTCTGAGGCCAGAGTGCTGTTAGGACATCTGCCATTCTATGAGTCTGCTGTGTATCCCGCTACCCATGTTGGATCATTCTCTCCCTTGTTGATTTTATCAGTTAGTATGAGCAGACACTAGTCTTGTTTATGTGATCCCTTTGAATCTTAGACCTATCATTATGATCAATTGTGAACTGAAATTGATCACTTGGACTAGTGAGATGGCATTGGTACATGCCACCTTGATGGGATTGAATTGGAATCCCTTGGCTTGTTTGTCAAAACCCATAGATGGTTCATCCTTTTTTCTCTTTATTTAAACAGTTTATTGAAATACAGTATACATATCAAAAATACAATTAAGTGTACAGATAAATGAGTTTTTGTCCTCTGAGCACATTCATAACCAACAACCAAATTAAAAACAAAAAATTACTAGATCCTAAGAGCCTTAGCTCATCCTCCTTCTTCATTTCTCTTTTTTTAAAGAAAAATATACTATAACTTTCTTGGCAGGACTCAGTGAAACAATATTTATAACTAAATACCAAATGACAGGACATCCTCCCAATATTCATATTCTACAAATTGACTTTAATAAAATAAAATAAAATGTAATATCTTTCTTTCTAGAACTGGCTTATTTCATTTAGCATAATGATCTAGAATTTTATCTATTTTGTTGCAAATGTCAGCATTTCATTCTGTTTTATGTATAAGTAATATTCCATCATGTATACATACCATATTTTGTTGATCCAGTTATCAGTTGATACACATGTAGGTCGATTCCATGTCTTTGCTATTGTGAATTGAGCTGCTATAAACATGAAAATGCAAGTATCCCTTTCATATGCTTATTTCAGTTCCTTTGAATTTATTCCCCGGAGTAGGTTAGCTAGGTCATATGGTAAATCTACTTTTAGTTTTCTAAGAAATCTCCATAATGCTTTCCATAATTACCAATTTGCATTTCCACCAGCAATGCATGAGGATATCTTTTCTCCAACAATGCACAAACATTTATAATTGTTTTAAATTTTTGGATAGCATTCTAACTGTGATTTTTATTTGCATTTCCCTGATAACCAGTGATCTTGAGCATTTTTTCATGTGTGTTTGTTGACCATTTATATTTCCTCCTTTTAAAAACATGTTTATAACCTTTGTCAATTTCTTGTTTTTAAAGATTTATTTTATTTTTTTGAAAGGCAGAATTACAGTGAGAGAGGGGGAAACTCAGAGAGAGATAGAGAGAGAGACACAGACAGAGACAGAGAGACAGAAAGAGAGAGCTCTTCCTTCCACTGGTTCACTCCCCAAATGGCCACAACAGCAGGGCTGGGCCAGGGAGAAAACAGGAGCCAGAAGCTTCATCCAGTTCTCCCACATCGGTCCAAATATTTGGACCATCTTCCACAGCATACCTAGACCATTAGCTGGGAGCTAATTTGAAATGGAGCAGCCAGGACAGGAATTGGGGCCTATATGGGATGCTGTGATTGCAGGCAGCAGCTTTATCCATGACAACACAATGCTGACCCCCTGCCCTTTTCTTAACTGGATTGTATGTTGTGTTGTTGTTAGGTTTCTTGGAGTTCCTTTTATATTCTGTATATTAATCCTTTATCAGATGCATAGTTTGTAAATATTTTCTCCCATTCTGTTGGTGGCTTCTTCAATGTGTTGTTTCCTTTGCTGTACAATTTCTCAGTTTGATGTAATCCTATTTATTTATTTTTGCTTTTATTGCCAGTGCTTTTGGGTCTTATTCAAAAAGTCTTTGCTTAGGCAAATGTCTTGTAGTGTGTCCCCTATGTTTTCCTCACAGTTCCATTGTGAGTTGATTTTTGTTTCAAGTATAAGGTAGGGGTCTTGTTTCAAATAACTACATGTGGAAATCCAATTGTCCCAATGTTTGTTATAAGACTGTTTTGTTTTGTTTCTTTAACTAGGGGATGATTTTAGCTCATTTGTCAAAGATCAGTTGATGGTAGATCAACTAATGTGTTAATTTTTGGGGTTTCTAAGTCCATTGGTCTACTTGTCTATTTTTGTGTCAGTATCAGGCTATTTTGATTATAACAGCTCTGTCATGAAATCTGGCATTATTTTGCCTCCAGCTTTACTGTTATTGTTAAAGATTGCTTTGGGGTCTTTTGTGTTTCCATATGAATTTTTGCATCACATTTTCTAGTTCTGTAAAGAACGTCCTTGGAATTTTGTGTTTTGGATTTTAGCCATTCTGACAGGGTTTATGTGATAGTTCTTTGTGGTTTTGATTTGTATTTCCCTGATGACTAGCAATGTTGAGCATTTTTTCATAGTTATTTGCCATTAGCATTTCTTCTTTTGAGTACTGTCAGGTGAGGTCCTTTGTCCATTTATTAACTAGATGGGTGCTTTTTTGGTTGTTGAGCTTTTTAAGTTGCTGTATATTTTAGATATTAATACTTTGTTAGATAGGTAGCTCAGCAATATTTTTTCCCATTCATATGATGGTTCTTCATTATATTGACCTCTTCACTGTATTCCTTTGCCATGCAGAAGTTTCTGAATTTGACATAATCCAATTTGTTAATTTTTAATTTTGTTGCCTGTGCTTTGGGAGTCTTGTCCAAAAAGTCATCCCCTACACCAATCAACATCTTGGAGTGTTTCCCCTACACTTTCTTCCAGCAAATTCATAGTCTCGGGTATTAAATTTTAGTCTTTGAAGATGGCCTAAGTCCTTGGGCCCCTGCACCCACGTGGGAGACCCAGAGGAAGCTCCTGGCTCCTGGCGTCGGATCAGCTTGGCTCCAGCTGTTGCAGCCATCTGGGGAGTGAACCAGCAGATAGAAGACCTCTCTCTCTGTCTCTACCTCTCTCTGTAACTCTGTCTTTCAAATAAATAAATCTTAAAAAAAAATTTAGTCTTTGATCCATTTTGAGTTGATATTTGTATATGGTGAGATGTATGAGTCTAATTTCATTCTTCTACATATGCACACCCAGAATTATTTGTTGAAGAGATTATCCTTTCTCCACTGTATAGTCTGAGCACTTTTGTCAAAACTCAGCTATATGTATGTGGATTAATTTCTGGACACCCTGACCTGTTCCACTGACCTATATGTCAGTTTTCATGCCAGCACCATGATTTTTTTTTTTTTTTTTTTTTTTTTTTTGGACAGGCAGAGTTAGACAGTGAGAGAGAGAGACAGAGAGAAAGGTCTTCCTTCTGTTGGTTCACCCCCTAAATGGCCGCTACGACCAGAGCTGTACCAATCCAAAGCCAGGAACCAGGTGCTTCCTCCTGGTCTCCCTTGCAGGTGCAGGGCCCAAGAACTTGGGCTATCCTCTACTGTCTTCCCAGGCCACAGCAGAGAGCTGGACTGGAAGAGGAGCAACTGGGACAGAATCCAGCACCCTGACTGGGACTAGAACCTGGGATGCAGGCGCTGCAGGTGGAGGATTAGCCTAGTGAGCCGCGGCACTGGCCCCATGATGTTTTAATTAGTATAGCTTTGTAGTACTCTTTGAAATCAGGTATTGTGATACCTCCAACCCGATTTTTCTCGTTCAGGATTGCCTTGGCTATGCTGGGTCTTTTGTAATTCCATATGAATTTTTAGAATGTTTTTGCAAATTCTGTAAAGGATTTCACTGGTATTTGGATGGGGGTTGCATTTAGCATGACATTATGGACAGCTGAGGCCACAGAGTTCATTGTTGTGTAGGGAACTGGCTATCATGCACATTGCAGGATACTTAGCAGTATTCCTGCTCATACCCCATTAGATGCCAACAAGAATTAACCTCCACACACAGCTATAACAAAATGTTTCTGAGATATTGTTAAATATCTGCTAAACAGCAAATTTTTCTCCAGCTGACAATTACTGCATTATAGAGTTTAGCACACTAAAAAAAAAAAATCCCTCTCTGGTAATTACCACAACTGTGTCATATAGGTTAAACAATCTTAATTTGAAAATTCAAACTCTATAATACTCCAAAATCGGATCTAAAATTATATATATTATTTATTTGAAAGGAAGAGTGATAAAGAGGGAGGTAGAGACCTACACAAAGAGATTTTCCATCTGCTGGTTCACTCCTCAAGTGGCTATGACAGTCGAGGCTGGGCAAGACTGAAGCCACGCACTTGGGGAGTGATCCAGCAGTTGGAAGATCTCTGTCGCTATTTATCTCTCTCTGCCCTCCCTCCTCTTTCTCCCTCCCTCTCTCTCTCTCTCTCTCTAATTCTGCTTTTCAAACACATAAATAAATCGTTTTAAAAACATCTCATTCTTAGGCACCACACAGTGCCTTAGAGTTGTAGATTTCATAATTATTTCTTCTCTTGCACCTGCTGTAGCACTGAATCTGGCATGTATTACTCCTTCCAGAGACAGAGCTCTCCACCCTCCAACTCTCTTCTCCTATTGACCTAAGGCCAGTTTTTGTTTTTGTTGCATTTCCCTGTGCACATCAAGATTTTAGATCCATTGTGCAAGTAGAGTACTCAGAGGCATTTTGGCATGGCTACTATTATCCTTCCCCAGACAGAATCAGAGAGAATCTTCAGGATTCTCCAGTACTTGCTGTGAACATTTGGTCTTTCATGAAAGAGGGTACAAATCCTGGATGTTTGATGTGTTCCCTAAAGACTTCAAAAAGACTGACCCTTAATTGGCCTTTAGCAACTCCTTTAAAAAACGTAACTACTGGCAAGACTGATGCCATCTTGTCCTAGGCGCCACCTTGCAAGATATGTTTCAGCCTAGGCACCATCTTGCAAGAAAAATTTTGGTTTCTCAGAGATAAGTTTTGGTTTCCTGGAATTTGGCCTGGCTTACCAGAAGTCAGGTGGTGTGTAGATGTCCCAACCACAAGCGTTAACTCCACCCGCTACCCTAACAGAATCTGTTGCTCCCACTTCATTCTCTCTGCAAGGCTGTAATAAGACTTGTTATCTAACCAGGGGCTGCTGTTCTCTGTCTCTCCTGCATGGAGACACTGCCTGTGGACTCCCGACAATAAAGCCTTTCTTTTTACTCTGATGTTTTGTGTGTTCTGTGGCGGCCTTTCAGTACCCACGGCTTTTCACTGCTTTATATCATGTCTGCATCTAGGTAAGCAAATTCTTGCATCCTGTTTTCCCCTGCTTGTGTCTGTCTCCCCTCTCCCCTTTTTGAGTTAGTCCTTTGTGCTGTTTTCTGATGGGTTGAGGAAAATTCCTTAATTTGCAGTTTATCGGCTTTTTTTTGTGGTAAGGAAAAATGTGATGTTCTTTCAAGTTCCATACATCTTTGAGCTCTCATATTTTAAAGGCTATTTTAAATATCCTCAAGGATATTGCTAAGATTAGATTGTGTTTATTCAGCCCAAAAAGCATGATGATTTGCACTGATACAACAGATAGGGAAATAGATGAGCCCTTATGTTCCCAGTATAGATTGGCAACAACTGTGCTATCAGTTCACAGGATGATTTTTTAAAATCATTCAAAATCTAATTACAAATGCTAGAACAGATGTTTTGCAAATGTTAATGACTTAGCTGTTCTAATGCTAAAATGTACTTTATTTAAATAAAGGTCAACAGCAAAAGAATGAATTTCATTAGACTTATATCAACAGTTCTATAAGAAAGGAAACCAAAGCATAGCATTTACAGGTAGTGTCACTATACAAGTTAACTAGAAGGAAAACACAGAGTGTGGGCATGGCATCCAGGAAAAATATGGCTAAGAAATCCTAGCAGAATGTGAAGAGAGTTCAGAAAACAATTTACAAGCTACTGTTCAATGCTTAGCCAGAGAAGCATCTCACTCAAATTGTCGTTTTCATGGGATATTTGGATGCACTTATGTTTATGAAGTGATCCTAATAGTAGTTTATATCTCAGCTTTGTATAGGCCAATGCATAAACACTTTAAAATGTTTATAAATAAAAAATTTTACATAGGACTAAGGGAAAGAAAACACACGCACACACACACACATGCCTTCCAAGGAGTAGGGACATTGTTAATTAATCCTCTGACCAAGTTTATGAGTGCAGATTGGCAAGTTTGGGCCGGTAGCTAGAGATGAATGTTACTATACACAACAATGAGAGAAGAGCTATGAAAAATGAGAGGGAGGTCAAGAAAAGAGCAGAGAAGTTGTTAACAGGCCAAAGTATTCCTGTGTAGGGAAAAGCCCTCATGACCTCTAAGTGGAAAATAAATGGCGATTTTAAGTTATGACAAGGTGAGCAAGAGAAACCTCTAGTAAAAATGTTGCTTCACATAACTTCCTTTTATCCAGAATGCTTTGGAGCGCTTTAATTCATAGTAGAAGATGTTTCCATTTAGATCAACACTAGTGTGATCATAAAGGACAGAAGCAAGAAACAGTTAAAAGAGACGTCAAAACAAAGATCCATTCGTCTCTTCCCACCCCAACATTATCCCACAGAATATAGCAAAGTCTTCTTGTTAGATTTTCACAGTTCCTGAAATTAAGTTATCTCCTCACCTCCTGTGTTTGTCAGCAACTGTCTAGGTGTGTCTAATTCTTGGTAACACCTAAGAGCCATCACCCACTTGTACACGGAGATCATTCATTTGGGAAGTCGGGAGATCATACCTGATATTCATGCTTAGGATAAAGCACATGCAGAAAAGAAACTGTTTCCTCTTCCTATCCATGCAGCTCCAAGGAAGCAAAGGGCCTGTAGAAATATGAAGACCCAGGGAGGCCGGCGCCGCGGCTCAATAGGCTAATCCTCCGCCTTGCGGCGCCAGCACACCGGGTTCTAGTCCGGGTCGGGGCACCACATTCTGTCCCGGTTGCCCCTAGCACTGCACCCCATGGGAGACCAGGATAAGTATCTGACTCCTGCCATCGGATCAGTGCAGTGAGCCGGCCGCAGCGCGCCAGCCGCGGCGGCCATTGGAGGGTGAACCAACAGCAAAGGAAGACCTTTCTCTCTGTCTCTCTCTCTCACTGTCCATTCTGCCTGTCAAAAAATTAAAAAAAAAGACTCAGGGAGGCCTGTGGAACAAAGTGATTCAAGAAAGTCACCACAGCAAATCTACTCATACAGATTACTGCCATCACATATAACATATTATACTTCGTAAGCATCTCAGTATAGCCACCAGAGCACTCAGTCAGATGTGAACTCATGCAAAAACCTGAGGTAGTGCCTGCCGCTCAGTCACCCTCTTCACTGTATCCCCACACCCTGTATCCCCACACCCACAACTGCCCGCTCATGCTCACAAAGAATTAACAGGCGTGAGTATTGGTATCTTGAAATATTCTCATTAGTTACACACAATAAATCTGGAAAAGTTCCCTGAGAAAGAAGTAACTCTTTTCCTTAAGCAGGAAGGAATCAGCTCGTTGCCAAAATATTGAAAACGAAGACTACGAACAATGTCATTCAATATTGAAAGTATTTATGGACACTAAAAGATTGTTAACTCTAAGTTTCAAATTTCATATGTATTCTAATTATAAACAAAAGAAAGGAATGTCCTAAATTCCATACAAAAATATTCAGAAACAAAACATATTTTATTAAAAACTATGTCACAGTGTTTCAGTGTTATCTCTCTCAGTGGATTGTATAGAATTTTAATTCATATATATTTCTTTGGTATTTTCCAGGTTTATTTTTTGAATTTAAGGTAGCTAGTGATATCGTCTATGGTTAAAAAAGTCTTTTTTCCTCACATTACCCAATATTCTACAATTTTAAAAAATGAAATATTATTTTTAAAATAGTTGAGAAACAGTTGACTATGCAGAGGGTTTTATACTATCCTAGGTAAACCTAAGAAGACACAAGTTTGGAAACAAGAATTTGTATGTTTTATAATAGGATCTTTTAAATAGCCTAAATTATTACTATAGAAAGAGATCATCACCTAATATTAATTCATTTTACAAATGAGAACACCTTTGCCAGAGGCAAAATGACTTAACCCAAATCAGAGTGGGATACCTGGAAACATAATTTAGATCCTCTCTCCCTTGGATGAGTATATTTTTACTCTGCCATAAGCATATTAACTATTCAGTAAAAAATGACTTGTAGTCTTTCATAAAAGGACCCAATGACTATCTTTTCCATGTACTCTACCAGGTATGAGATCTAGGGAAGGAAACCTAAATTTAGGTGGGCTGGGGCAGGGGGGAATCTTGGCTAATTGTACACAGTTAAATTCCTTTCATCTTCTAATGGCAAATGAGAAGAAAGAAGAAAATATCCTGTGATTTTGACCAAACAAAGAAGTGAGTTGTGATGCACTGAGAAATAAATTTATATTTTAACAGCTGGTCCCAAAGTCTCAAAGACTTTGGCAACACCTCTGAGGAAGAAGGCCTTGGTGGCATTTCTATATGGAAAAAGCAAAGTGAAAAATGACTAACTCCTCTAAATAGCCACATTAGCAGAAATTTGGAATTAAGAGAAGAGCCTGAGGGCAAATAACATAGTAAAATGTTGAACAACAAGGATAAAAGTGAAAGTGTTGAAGACAAAGTGTCTAAAATATTTTGGAGAACAGTAAGTATAATTTTCATTTCTTTTATTTGCTAACATTACACACTCTGCTTATTGAATCAAAAAGAAAAAGAACACGCTAAAAAGAATTGAAAATACCAAAACTTGTTACCCACATAGAAGTCCTGGGCAAATAAATGGGTATCATCAGAAAGCGAGTTAGGAGCCGTTTTTATGCCTGAAGCAGAGAAAAGAGAACAGCCCCAGAGAAGAGATCTGAAGAGAATTCAGCTCACAAGAATTTGAGAAGTTACAAAATTCTAAACTGCAATTCTACTTCCTCCTAGCATTTCAGACTCAATAGAAGAAAATATTCACCTTAGCAACTTTGTGATAAGAGATTTACTCAATTTGTATTTAATTTTTTAAAAAAATCATGACCCTAGTTGACATTTACATTATTCACAACTGTAAATGTAATAACAGGGGCCAACATTGTTGTGTAGTGGGGGAGCCATCACCTGCCACACCAATATCCCATATGGGCACTGGTTTGAGTCCCAGCTGCTCCACCTCTGATCAGATTCCTTGCAGGTGACCTGGGAAAAGCAAGAGAAGATGGCCCAAATGTTTGGACTCCCAGCACCTATGTGGGAGACCCAGAAGATGTTCCTGGCTCTTGGCTTCAGTCTGGCCCAGCCCTGGCTGTTGGGGCCATCTGGGGAGTAAACAAGCGGATGGAAGATCCTGAAAGATCTCTGTCTTTGTATTTCCCTCTCTGTGTAACTGTGATTTTCAAATAAATAACTTTTTAAAGAAAATCCACTTGCATTTTTAATAAATAAATAAAAACAAACCCTAACATTAAACATTTTTGCCCTCAATTTCATTATCACATAGTATTTGGGTTGGTGCATTTCAAATTCAAGAGTGACTCCTAACTCTAGACAAGCCTTAAATTAGTGAATTTAGTTCAACAGATTAGTTTGTCTGGTGATATGCTGTGAAACTAAAACATTTTGGAAAATTAGCTGACATAAAATACCAAACAAAATAAATTTAGGGAAATTAAAGAATTAAATTGAGGACAGCTAACACAGGACAATGGTACTGATTCACAAAAAAAAAAAAAAAAGTTTAATTATACTGGTGCAAAAATAGATTGACCATAAAAGGAAAGTATATAGAGTTAGGGATTATGCAAAAGTGAAAATAAACAGAATCCAACAAATACAGCAGGTAAGAACTAATCTCAATGTTGTACAGATTATATCAATCATACAGCAAACACTAGGACTGAAATAATTAAACAGGCAAAGGACACAAAGAAGTTAATCTCTGGTCAGCGCCCCTGCTCACTAAGCTAATCCTCTGCCTACGGCGTCAGCACCCCGGGTTCTGGTCCCGGTTGGGGCGCCGGATTCTGTCCCGGTTGCTCCTCTTCCAGTCTAGCTTTCTGCTGTGGCCCAGGAAAGCAGTGGAGGATGGCCCAAGTGCTTGGACCCTGCACCCGCATGGGAGACCAGGAGGAAGCACCTGGCTCCTGGCTTCGGATCGGCGGCCATGGCGGCCATTTGGGGGGTGAACCAATGGAAGGAAGACCTTTCTCTCTGTGTCTCTCTCTCACTGTGTAACTGCCTGTGAAAGACAGACAGACAGACAGACAGACAGAAAGAGAGAGAGAGGAAGGAAGGAAGGAAGGAAGGAGTGAGTAATAACATAGTATTACATAATAAATATGTAACCACATTATTGATAAAAAGTTAAAACATGGTATCTTTATTTTATGATAAATTACTAAAAGCAACTTCTCTAGTGGTAATATTTCACATTGGCTAGGATGTCATTTATTCACCAGGATGTAAATATACTTGGTTATCTTTTCAATGCACACTGTGAAAAGAGTATATTGTAGTACCTTTCTAGAAAACAGAATGACAAGACTCACCTAAGAATAAAAATCAGGTATACGCTTTTCACCTAGTCACTTTAAGAAAAATCATAATTAAAAATAAAAGCAAAATCTATTAGAAATACTAAAGAATAAGAACAGAGAAGTAAATTATCTATCAGACCAAGTACCTGTTACACAATAATGTTACATACTAAAAATAATGACAATTTAGTATATCATTTTAGGTAAAAATGCAGAATCTAAACTCAGAATACATGTGTGTGGGTATATGTGTGTGTGTGTGTGTGTCTATTGGGGGAGTAAAAGCAGCTTTTGGGTTAAAGAATAAATTTGTCTTTTATTCCGTTTATTGTTTTTTTTTTTTTTTAATTGAAAGGCAGAGTTACAAAGAGGTGGAGGCAGAGAAAGAGAGAGAGAGAGAGAGAGAGAGAGAGAGAGAGAGAGAGAGGTCTTCCATCTGCTGGTTCACTCCCCAAATGGCCACAACAGCCGGAGCTGCACGAATCTGAAGCCAGGAGCCAGGAGCTTCCTCCAGGTTTCCCTTGAGAGTGCAGGGGCCCAGGGATTTGAGTTATCCTCTACTGCTTTCCCAGGCCATAGAGGAGAGCTGCCTCATAAGTGGAGCAGCTGGGACTTGACCTAGAGCGCATAGGGGATGCCAGCACTGCAGTTGGCAGCTTTACCCTCTATGCCACAGCATCAGTCCCCCTTTATTGTTCTTATAATATTCAGGTGAGAAAAGCAGAGTTTTTTTTAAAGGAGATCACACTGAATGTGGCACACAAATACCTCTTGCTTTCTTAAATTATGCCACTTTATCTAGTGACATTATGCTATTTATTCATTATATGAAAAGAAATTTTAAACCCATATTTTTGGGGCCAGCACTGTGTCATAGCAGGTAAAGCTGCCACCTGCAGTACCAGCATCCCATATGGGAACCGGTTCAAGTCCCGGCTGCTCCACTTCTGATTCAGCCCTCTGTATGGCCTGGGAAAGCAGTAGAAGATGGCCCAAGTCATTGGGCCTTTGCACCTGCATGGGAAGACCCACAGGAAGCTCCTGGCTCCTGGCTTCAGATCGGCCCAGCTCTAGCCGTGCAGCCCACTGGGGAGTGAACCAGTGGATGGAAGATCTGTCTCTCTCTATCTCTTCATCTCCTCTCTCTGTGTAACTCTTGACTTTCAAGTAAATAAAAAAAAAAATCTTTTTTAAAAAAAGCCCGTATTATCTGTTCCAAATATTCATGGCTTTGTCAAATATTGAAAACCCACTGTATGTAATAACAATTATTATATACATAACACTGTATGTAATATCAGCATGTTATCACCAGAATCAGTGAGATGCACTGATAGCCCTCAACAGCAAGTCTGCCAAAAATGAAATAATTTATTATGAGTTTAGACATGCCCTGATATTACCAGTGGATATCTTCCATTTCTTTATGTACTGAGTTTTTGTTCTTTACATTTGGCATTATATGAGATCTAGTTGTTCCATGTTCTTTCTTCACATTTAGTATGATGTGAATTTTTCACTTTAGCCATTCTGTCAGGTTTGTAGAGTTATCATTTTATGGTACCAGGAACTTTTAAGTGCTTTATATTTAATATCTGTTTAATTCCCAATAAACCTATGTGGAAGCAGGAATTTACAAATGTCAAGCTAGAAATAGAACAAGATTTTTGACTATAGAGACGGAGCTTTTAACATTTGTGCTAGAATTGCTTCTATAAAAACCTCACCAATTCTCTGTGTGCTCCTATAGACAACTGCATGGCTGGTTGTTTAAAGGAAGAGGATTAAAACCAATCTTTCTTTCCCCATTAGCACAAAGTACTAATCAAACTTACATTGTATTTTCCCCCGTTAGCCTATAACATTCATAAAGCAGCTTTCAGGCTCTAAGAAACTATCATCCAAGCAGAAAAATAAGTTAACATGGCTGGTGACTCAAACAAAGAAAAACTCTGGAGATGTCATCCAGTTGCTTGAAAGGATTTATTGAAAATACTATTTATGTAACTCATGCCACATACTGATTTTCACAAAGTGCTGGACAGTACTAAGAATATCACAACAAACAATGTAATTTTTAAAATCGACATGAATTCATGAAGACTAGAGTATTTGTTCTCTAACTACAATAGAGAAGCATTGATATTTTGCAGTTTTGAGGATTCATAGAAAGACAGGTAATATTTTATTTGAAAAGCAGTTTCATTATAGAAAGATTAGTCTAGAATGGCTTAATATGATATTGAGATCACAATAAACAAAATGGATTATTGAAATCAATGTCTCAAAGCTCCCTTTCAGTGTTTGTTTACTGTTTTAAGAGAACCCTAAATGAGCAATTGAATCTAATTTCTTAACTTGATCTGCAGTTTATGTAACATATTTGAATGATTCAGACAATTTTATACAATAATGTCTACTACAATATTATTCCATTTTGCTAAAAGTGAAATTATTAAAACTAAATTCTTACATATTTTTTCTAAAAATATTTAAAAATCACTTAATCAATCTGATTGCTACAAAGCAGGAATAATTCTAATGTGAATATGCAAAATAGATCAGGTTGCAAATTTGTTATATCTTATATTTATATCATGTAAATCAAATTGTACATTCAATCATCACTGTTTTACTTTAATATATTGACTTACACAGGTTTAATACATACATAAAATTATATATACTTTTTCAAACTTTCATGAAAATTTGCAAGTTTAAAATATCTTTTCTCTACTCTCAGATACACAAAACATCAGTAATTTCTCATTAATAATGATGTAATATTCAATATTATGCTATGTTTAAAGGAGTTCATGTTATTCTTAGTAAAACGCAGTAGATAGTTAATATTTACAGAGTGGAATCTTATATCAATCGTATGATCAATCAGATTTTTCACTGAATTACTTTAGAACAACTTTTTTTCCGTAAGATAAGTGACCTAAATTCAATTTCCTATCACTTACACTATTACTGAGCATATCACTAAGCTATAATTGATCTATGTTCTTAAAACAAGTACAAAAGGATTAAAAATTCATGCTACTTTTTAAAAGGTTGAAATCTAAAACAACTTGAAAATTTAGATTTTTTTAATTAATTTATTTATTTTGATAGACAGAGTGGACAGTGAGAGAGAGAGAGACAGAGAGAAAGGTCTTCCTTTTGCCGTTGATTCACCCTTCAAAGGCCGCCACGGCCGGCGCGCTACGGCCGGCATGCTGCGGCCAGCGCACCGTGCTGATCCGATGGCAGGAGCCAGGTGCTTCTCCTGGTCTCCCATGCGGGTGCAGGGACCAAGGACTTGGGCCATCCTCCACTGCACTCCCTGGCCATAGCAGAGAGCTGGCCTGGAAGAGGGGCAACCAGGACAGAATCCGGCACCCCGACCAGGACTAGAACCCAGTGTGCCGGCGTCGCAAGGTGGAGGATTAGCCTAGTGAGCCGCGGCACTGGCCGAAAATTTAGATTTTTAACTGAAACTATTTTTAGCAGCAGACTTAGGAGGAGAAAAACTTTTTTGAACCAAATTAAGTGATGCTTTCAAGTGAAATATAAAGTGAAAGAAAAAAATGATGATCTCTCACCAAACCCTAAACCATATATCATTTTCAAAGAAATCAATGTTCTTTCCCTTGTGTGTCTGGGATTTTGTCCTTTATATAATACATCTATCTAAAACAAATGGAACTATCATATACCCTTGCTAATAGAAAATTAATGGTAGGTTATACCTCTGGTACTTCATACTTCATTTATAATACTTTTTTTTTTTTTTTTTTTGTACAGGCAGAGTTAGACAGTGAGAGAGAGAGAGACAGAGAGAAAGGTCTTCCTTTTTCTGTTGATTCACCCCCCAGATGGCTGCTACGGCTGGCACGCTGGGCCTATCCGAAGCCAGGAGCCAGGCGCCTCCTCCTGGTCTCCCATATGGGTGCGGGGCCCAAGCACTTGGGCCATCCTCCACTGCACTCCTGGCCACAGCAGAGAGCTGGCCTGGAAGAGGGGCAACCGGGACAGAATCCGGCGCCCCAACGGGGACCAGAATCTGGGGTGTTGGTGCTGCAGGCGGAGGATTAGGCTAGTGATCTGCGGTGCCGGTCATTTTATTACTTTTATATTATTGTTTTGTATCTCGGCTCAGCTTTATTTCTCTGTTTTGCTAGGAAGAATCTCTGTTCTATATCATTTGTATTGGAAAACATATTCAATATATAGCATGACAGAATTTTAAAATCAACTAGAATCAATCCATAAAAGTATTTCATGGTGCAGGGTTGTGATGTTGCAAGTAAAGCTGCTGCCTTCAATGTGGGGACTCCATATGGGTGCTAATTCAAACGCCAGCTTCTCCACTTCCAATTCTCTGCTAATTCACTTTTAGTAAGCAGCAGAACATGATCCAAGTACTTGAGCCCCTGCACCCACGTGGGAGACCTGGAAGAAGCTCCCGGCTCCTGGCTTCAGTCTGGCCCAGGGATAAGAGTTATAAGCACCCATAAATGGAGTGCACATGAAGAGCTATGAAAATGCAGATGAAAAAAAGGTTCCTTCCTGCTTGGTAGGAGCATGGTCTGGAAAGAACGCTCAGAGGAGGCAGCTTTTGAACTGGACCTTGTAAAGTAAATAACAGAACCAGGTGTTAAAAACATCTTGTAATGTCTTGTGGAACACATTAGTTTGGGAATTTTACAAAATTAGCAGCTACAGCCAACTGAGGCATGAGGCAAAACAGGGGCATAATCTGAGCACTGGTCATTGAGAGAGGAAAGGATTTGGAAGGGAGAGATCTGTCACTGACCCTCAGAACGACTTGGCAACCGTCTTCAAGCAAGCATGGGCTGATACAAGTTTCATAAAGCTCAGAGATGGCCAGCGCCGAGGCTCAATAGGCTAATCCTCCACCTTGCGGCGCCGGCACACCGGGTTCTAGTCCTGGTAGGAGCACTGGATTCTGTCCAGGTTGCCCCTCTTCCAAGCCAGCTCTCTGCTGTGGCCAGGGAGTGCAGTGGAGGATGGCCCAGGTGCTTGGGCCCTGCATCCCATGGGAGACCAGGAGGAAGCACCTGGCTCCCGGCTTCAGATCAGCGTGGTGCATTGGCCGCAGCGGCTATTGGAGGGTGAACCAACGGTAAAGGAAGACCTTTCTTTCTGTCTCTCTCTCTCTCTCACTGTCCACTCTGCCTGTAAAAAAAAAAAAAAAAAAAAAAAAAAAAGCTCAGAGAAATATTCATGTTCTAGCGTGACTCTCAAAAGTCATGATGAAAAAGAAGAGTGCCTATAGTCAAGTGCCGCACTTTTGCAGTTACTGAAATAAATAGAGCCCCATGTGATAGGAGCAAAGACATAGGTTACAATTTATTTAACTATATTAAATGGTACCTCATCAGTCCTCATTTTGCATTATTCTTTGCTGGTTTCTGCTACACTCTATCATTTCTTGATTGTGGAATACCCAAAGGTTCAGTCCATGCCGAGTCCTTTGACCTATATTCACTTCCCCAGTGATCTTTTCCACTCTCAGGCCACTAAATACTATCTTTGTGCAGATCCATCCCAAATTAGTATCACCAAAACATCATCGACACCTGCAACTGCCTATTTGACACATCTGTTTCAATGCTTAGGAGACTTACCAATTCGGTGTGATTCACACTAGCTTTCTGAACTGTTTTAATTCCCCCCACCAGGGGAGCCTGCACCATCAGATGTCTTCCATTTCCAACTGTCACACCAACACCTCAGAGACATTCTTGATCCCATTCTTTTTCTCCAACCTCACTTCTAAAGCATCAAAATCCTCTTAGGTCTATTCTTTAAACTATACACAGAATTTGATCTATTTTCTTTACCTCTACTCTCATGTTTCATTCAAATTACATGCCTGACTTCTATATAATCTCTTTGCTCTCCTAAAGCATATTCTCAAGTTTAATAGTCATGAGGAGAAATTTAGAATATACCTCAAATAATAAGATTGCTCTATTCAAAATCTAACAATGGCTTCCTCCCCATTTTATGCAAAATAAAACAAAATGAGTTTACAGGTCTACACATGTTCTACCTTGTCCCATTAGGTAACTCTTTGATCACTTCTACTATCTTTTAATTCATTCCAATTTAGACAGCTTCCTTAATGTTCATAAATTAACCCAGGTAGATTCCCACCTTGGGCTGTGCACTAACTCTTCCCTCTGCCTACAGAGGACTACCCCAGGATAATTGTAGAGCTAAATCTCACGTTGGCCAAACTTTTCCCAAATACCAATTTCTCAATTAGGTTTCCTGTGATTACTTTCTTTAAAATTATATTAAGTATTCCCACTTCTTCCAATACTAGCAGTTTCTACTGTCCTTCCTTTTTCTCTATTTTCACTGCTAAAATTCATCAACTTTCTAACATACAGCAGGTTAATTATTAGATTTTATTGAGTGTGTGTACACATATGATGGGTCTTTACTAACAGATAAGATTCAGATGAGCAAGGAACTTTACATTATGTGCTGATATTTTCCAAACACCTACAATAGTAACTTCCAGAGTAGAAGCTTAATAAATAGTGAAGCAAAATGTATTTGTCTATAGTATATTGTGTATGCATTTAAACTATATTCCTTAAAGATCTTATTTGAAATTGAATTTTTACATTCATATTCACAACTGAGATGAGTGTGGCTTATGAATCTGGGCCATATTTCAAAGTTTGAGTTCTAGGGCTGTATTTGCTCAATACCATAGACTATGAAATATTGGATATGGCATATATATTGTCTCTCAAAAGAATTGAAGATAACTTACAAGTAATTCATTCTGTTCCTCTAGAATATGTAGCAGTTTTTTGCTGACTTTCTCAAGATTTCCCTCTATTTTTCACTTTCTGTGTAAGAAATTTTAAAATTAAAAAAATATTCATATAGATACTTCAGAGCTTTATTACTCATGGGTATATAAGAGTATATGCAGGCAACACAATACCAGATTTCAAGATATACTACAGTTATAATCTAAGCAGTCTGGTACTGTCAAAAAAATACACATGTAAACCAATAGAACAGAATAGAAACTTCAAAAATCAATCAAGGTAAATACAACCAACTTATCTTTGACAAAGGAGCTGAAATCAATCCCTGGAGTAAGGATAATCTCTTCAACAAATGTTGGTGGATCTCTGAATGCAGAAGTATGAAGCAAGACCTCTAACTTACACCTTACTCAAAAATCCACTCAAAATGGATCAAAACCTAAATCTATGACCCAATATCATCAAATTATTAGAGAACATTGAGGAATCCCTGCAAGACATTGGCATGGGCAAAGAATTCTTGGAAAAGACCACAGAAGTACAGGCAATCAAAGCCAAAATTGACAAATGAGATTTGACAAATTGAGAAGCTTCTGCATTGCAAAAGATACACCCAGCAAAGTGAAGAGGCAACTGACAGAATGAGAGAAAACATTTGTAAACTATGCAACGGATAAAGAATTAATTTCCAAAATCTATAAAGAGCTCACGAAACTCAACAACAACAAAATAAACAGCCCAGTTAAGAAATGGGCAAAGGACTTTTAAACAGGCATTTTTCAAAAGAGGAAATTCAAATGGCTAACAGACACTTAAAAATGCTCAGGATCACTAGCCATTAGGAAAATGCAAATCAAAACCACAATGACATTTCACCTCACCCCAGTTAGAATGGCTTTCATACAGAAATCAACAACAGTATATGCTGGCAAGGATGTGGAGTAAAGGGACGCTAATCCATTGTTGGTGGGAATGTAAACTGGTTCAGCCACTGTGCATCTCAGAAATCTGAATATGGACCACCACATGACCCGCCATCCCACCCCTGGGAGTTTACCCAAAGAAAATGAAATCAACATATAAAAGAGCTGTCTGTACCCCCATGTTTCTTGCAGCTTAGTTCCCAATAGCTAAGATATGGAATCAACCCAGATGTCCATCACCTGAAGATTGGATAAAGAAATTATGGGATACGTACACCATGGAATTCCATAGAGCTGTAAAAAAAAATGAAATCCTGTTTGAAATAAAGTGGATACAACTGGAAAACATAATACTTAGTGAAATAAACCAGTCACAAAAAGACAAATGCCATATGTTCTCCCTGATCTTTGGTAACTAATAGAGTATCTAAAAGGTAATCTATAGAAGTGAAATTGACACTCGAGATTTGATTACTTTGAACAGCCCTTGTCTTGACTGTTGAGAAATAGTTTTTTTTCCATACTATTTGTTGAACTCTTTATTAGTGGGATTAATCTTACATGTATAAATTTAATGGAAAATAGATATTAGTAAAAAATAACAATGGGAATAGGAGAGGGAAGAAGAACAGTGGTAGTGCTATGGGAGGGAGGGTAGAGTGGAAAGAATCACTTTGTTCCTAAAGTTGTATTTATGATATGAATGAAATTTGTAAACCTTAAATAAAATGTTCCTAGGAAAAGATAAATAAAAGTATATGTATATTTTATAAATATATTATCACTCAACATAATAGCCTATATACAGTGTAACTTCATGTTAAGTGTGGGAATCTAGAATCAGAGTGTCTGGGTTTGAATATTGAGGTTTAACTTTCAGATTGGCCACTTACTAAATATTTGAGCTTTGGCAAGTTATTTTGTGTCTTTACTCAACAGGTGTTCAACAATAAAAAAGAACAAGGAACAGCACTCATCTCTGGGTTTTCTTGAGTTACACATGTAAATCATATCTGGAACTGAAACAGAGGATTCATTATTTCAACTTCCTGTTGGCTAAAATGAAAATAAAACCACCCAACAAGTGATAATACTCTTTTAAGATAGTTGAGACTAGTTTTATCTAAACTTCTCATTGACACCTATGTATCAGGTTCTGCAGATCCCTTCAGCTTTTTGTTTCTCTCCCTCTAGGAATCTAATAATCTGTGAACAAACATTTGATAAGGTACTACAGATTAGGACCCTGTGATAGTGTTATGGTGTGAAGAATTCACTGTGAATGTGAATAATTACACCTGTTGATTTATATGCTTAGTTTTAAGATATGTAAGTTGTGTTAAGCATTCTATTTAATAATATGATTGACACATCCCAGATTTGCCCCAGTGGTGTTGCTTGGAGGGCATTACAACGTCTCATGTTTAGTTAATCCTAGGGAGGTTATGCTCATCAACTCTTCATCCACTACCACTCTGGGTTAGCATGCCTTCTTACATGCTCTTGGAGATCTCCGCATTAGTCTTTTATTGTTTCAAAGCACCAAAATGTACTTTTATATTTACTTGGGTAATTACTAGTTGAAAATCAGAATGCAGACTCCATGAGGGCACAGATCATATCTATCTTATTTACTTGTTGTATCTCCATTATCAGTTTCAAAATATGATATGCAGTAGGCGACAATCACTAGATATTTTTTTAAAATAATGAGGGAATAGGTGCTATTATTCAAAATACAACAAACAGTACAACATAGTGCTTAAAAGCATAGATTTTGGAGGAGGAAATTTTTAATTGAGTCTCTCCTTAACATTCTATGTAAATAAGCTTTATCCAAGAAAGTTATTTAACATTTCTGATACTAAGCTTACTCATCTGGGAAATGAATATAACAACAATTCCTAACTTGACAGATAAAGTATGAAGCTATAAGTGGGATTGTGTGCCATACTCAGCACATTCTCCAACTGCCAGGACATAATAAAACTGTGGCCATTATTATTAAGAATAAGGTACATTATTGTACCTTCACTCCTAATTATACCATTAATTAATACAAAATGAACTTATGTATTCAACCTTACTTTATTTGTATTTAAAACATTTTTCTCAGGAAAATATTCTGAAATCTTACTTCTGCTTTGTTAAATATATCTATTTGCTGTGAAACAAGCCAATTTTGTCCCCACAATGATTATAATCTTTAAATGGCATATCAGCAACATGTACTACTTAAAGGGCTGTAGGCCTGACCTCACTATCCAGTAACAGGTTGTGCCAATTAAGGTATGGTTGATCTCAACTCTTCCATATCTGCCTGGGTTGCAGAAAGAATAATTACTGACCTGCTTATATAAATCTTAATGAAGTCCCAGCTCCCTGTTCTTGTAAGAACTCAATAGCACCTAACATAAAAGATCTTCTTGAGACAGATAAAGCAATTTCCTAGTGGCAAAATCCATCCTAAATTTAATTAGACACAAACTACAGAATACTCTTTTTAGTGGTACATCTCAGGACCATGAAGAATCTAATCTAGGTCTCTGAGTACTACCCACCAAAAGATCTGAGCTTCTTGCTGCTAAACTTTGTTTATGGAAAGGCACTGCTACTTAATTTATATCTATAACCAACCCGCAAAACTTAACAATATTAATTCATCAACAAAAATGATTTCTCACATCCTTCAAGCTAGTTGTAACGAGAGTCAGGGCTGTCTTACTGATATCTTCTGCCTTCAGAGATTTTGATGAACATTTTCAATAAGATCTTTCAAATTCTAACTACTATTTTACCTATCCCATCTTAACTGCTCTGGGCATATACACAACTCAAAGCACACACACACATTTTCTAAGCTGAAATATTTCAACTTAAAGCTATGTAATCTTTGCTAGATCATTTTATGTTTAACTGTATGCCTACTAGACATGTTTACTTGCCTTCTGTGTGCCTCAATTCACATCACTAAATGGAATTATAATACTATTTGCCTTACAGGTTTGATTTAAGTTTTAAGTGAATTCATACCTATTGATATTTACAACAGTGTCTGGCCCATATCTAGACTTTGATAAATGTTGGTGACCATGGCTATTTCAGTTGTTACCACTACTACTAGTGGTTACTATCATTTTATAATTCTAATACTTATCATAAATAGTATCACACTTTAAAAAATTATCTGAGGTCCAAGTTGTAGTTCTTTGGGACAATGTTATTTTTATCTGAGTTTTTAGTATTCTTCTCCTTTTTTTCTGGTATTTCTTAATCCCTCCTTGGATATGTTTAATTTTCCCATTCACCAATTCATTAAAAAAAAAAAAAATCTCCCCAGAGGAGCGTAGTCAGGATGTGTGGACTACTCACAGCCTCTATACAAATCACCATTGTAATTCTCAGGCAAATTCCAGGAACTAGTGACTTCCTGAGAAGTCAAATTTCTGTTCTCAGTTTAGAAGTAAGAGTGTGGGTTGATAGACACTGTTTTTTGCCTAATTTCTGGTTCCCCTAACAATATGAGCAAATGTCAATTTCCCTTACAGGTGTGAGATCAGATTTTAGGGCCCTGTAACAGAAGTTCCCAACTCATGACTCTAGCTTAGATTTAGACGTCCTATTTAGTGCTTATTCTGTTGCCTCTCTTGTTTTGTTTTGACTTAGGAGATCATTTAAAAACTAAAAGTTTTTTCATCAGAGTCACATTTCAAGTATCTTTTGAAATATCAAAATATGAGGTAGACAAAAATACTTGTGTAGAGCCAAGCAGTAGATGCTCCCTTCCAGAGTTTGTATGCCCTTCAAGCTACCCCGTGCTCCTACCACTCAAGGGCTCACCATCAAAAGGTAAGTGGCTCTCACTGTTATTATCTGCAACCCTACTATTCTATTTCTTTTAATTCACATATATTTCCTGTACTCAACCAACCTGTATCAGTTCCCATATCTTTTAATACTAACATGGAAACAAATCCAGGCTTCTATTACATACTCCTCCATTTATCTTCTGAATCCCATTCTGTTTTTGCATACTAAAGATTTATGCTCTTCTGTACCGCCAATCTTTCATTCCCAATAGGCTTATTCACATCAGCATGCAAACATGAAGTAATATTTTCCAACTTTGAAACATTCTATTGTTTATACATTCCAAAACAAATACTTCTTTCTGTTTTAGAGCAAAATATCCCAGTTAGTTGATGCACATGCTTTCTCTCCTCTATCACTCTTTATTCCTTTTTCAAAGTCAATTAATTAGGATCTTAAGTCCTCAATTTCACTGATACTACTCTGGTCAAGGTCACAGATAATCACCAACTTACTAAATCCAGAAATCAACTTTCTGTTGTTATCTTAACTAGACTTCTCAAGAGATTGACAAGGGTTTCAATAATCCTTGTTCAAAATACTTCGTTTTGTTAGCTTCCTTGACATCAAATTCAGACTGAATTATACTACTAGCATTCCTAATTCCCCAGCTTGCAGATAAAATATCATGGGACTTCTTGAATTCCATATCCTCTCCTTCTCACTCATATCTATATTCTATTATTCTTGAGAATACTATTAATAAAAAAAAACAGTAACCGAAAGAGAGAAGAGACGGCTATATTTATATCAGACAAAGTATTTCAAAGAGGCAAAGAAGGTCACTATAATGGGTTCAATTCATCAAGAAGATACAACAATTGTAAATATACACACATACACACATATAACTTATAAATGCATGTATATGTATATATATACATAAATTGCAAATATATATGGGCACAACATTGGAGCATCTAAATTTAGAAAGCAAATATTAATAGAACTGAAGGAAGAAATAGACAGCAATGTTTAAAAATTATGAGACTCCCATACTCTGCCTTTAACAATGGATACCAATAAGGGAACAACATATTTGAATAATAGTATTAAAACCAGTTGGTCTTAACAGATATATACAGAATAGTCTATCTTTTTTTTTTTTTTTTTTTTTTTTTTGACAGGCAGAGTGGACAGTGAAAAAGAGAGACAGAGAGAAAGGTCTTCCTTTACCGTTGGTTCACCCTCCAATGGCCGCTGCGGCCAGCGCGCTGTGGCCGGCGCACCGTGCTGATCCAAAGCCAGGAGCCAGGTGCTTCTCCTGGTCTCCCATGGGGTGCAGGGCCCAAGCACTTGGGCCATCCTCCACTGCACTCCGTGGCCACAGCAGAGAGCTGGCCTGGAAGATGGGCAACCGGGACAGAATCCGGCACCCCGACCGGGACTAGAACCCGGTGTGCTGGTACCACAAGGCAGAGGATTAGCCTAGTGAGCCGTGGTGCTGGCCAGAATAGTCTATCTTAACAACAGCGAAATATGAACTATTTTTAAGCACTCATGTGACATTATCCAAAATATACCATATGTGGCCTCAAAACAAATCTTAGCAAATTTAAGAAGTTTGAAATTGTAACAAATGTCTGTTCTCATGACAAACAAGCCACCAATAATGGGAGGTGAACTGGAAAATTCATAAATAGGCAGAATATAACAAACTGCTGAACTACCAATGACTCAAAGAAATCAAAAGAAAAATAAAACAGACTGAGACAAATGATAATGAAAACACAACACACCTAAACCTCTTGAAGCAGCACAAGTAACTCTAAGTAATAGCAAAAAATATTAACATTAATAAAAGAGAAATATTTCAACTAAAAGGCTAATGTTACACCTATTGGTTAGGAAAACAAGCCAAACCTGAAGTTAATGGATAGATTAGAGAAGTAAATTTAACAGACTAGGAAGAAAATTGAAAAGATTTAAAAAAATGGCAAACTTTAGCTAGAAAAACCAATAAAAAAGACCAAAGATTCAAATAAATAAAATCATAAATGAAAGAGGAAGTATTACAACTGAAGAAATAGAAGTACAATTTGTAAGAGATTACTACTATGAACAATTAATACCAACAAACTAGGAAACCTGAAGAAAGGGACAAATTCTTAAATACATACAACCTATTAAGATTGACTCATGAAAAATCAGAAAGTTAAAGAGACCAATAAGAAGGAAATTAAATCAGTAACCAAAAACTTCCCAACAAAGAAAAGCCCAGGATTATACAGTTTTTTAAGTGAGTACTTTCCAACATTTAAAGGGCAACTAATTCCAATCCTCAAAATAAACTATCAAACAATGAAATTTCTGACATACCTGAATACTAAGAAATACATTTAATCAAGGAAGTAAAGATCTGCACACTGGAAGTTGTAAAACACTAATGAAAGAATTTGAAGAGGACAGAAACAAATTTAAAAGGATCTCATGTTCATGAATTAGAAGTACTAAAAACATTGACATCTTGAGATGTAATTATTGTCAATAGCCTTTGTCTATATTCTTGAGGAATAGTGGTTGTTCTACTTCCTACTTGTTAAATTCTTTATTTAGTGGAAGATTAAGCCTGTGATTATAAAGTAAATTAAAAGTATGTTATTGCAAAAAATAAAGGAGGAATAAAGAACGAAAGGAAGGAAGAGAGAGGAAGCATGGGGAGTATCATTATGTGCTTAAAATCATATATATGAAATACATGAAATCTACTCTTTTTATATAAATTTTTGAAAAGTTCATATTGTCCAAAAGAATCTAAAGATTCAATGCAATTCCTATCAGAATTCAAACAATTTTCATATAAATAGCAAAAACAGTCTTAAAATTCATATGGTACCAAGAGACCCCAAATAGCTAAAGCAATTTTAATCAACAAGAACAAAGCTAGAGGCATTATATTTCAAATTATATCAAAATATTTTCATGACTGGCATAAAAAGGCAAAAGAGTTATACAATCTGAAGAGAAACCAGAGTATAGCATAAAAGCAGATACATTGAGAAGTGGAACAAAATGGAGAGACTAGGAATAAACCCAGGCATACACAGTCAATCTTTTGCAAGAGTACCAAGAATACACAATGAGAAAAGGATAATCTCCAACAGATGGTGTTCAGAGGATTAATATCTATGTACAAAAGAATAAAATTGGATCATTATCTTACACCATACTCCAAAATGAACTCAAATTTATTAAAAACTTCATTGTAAGATGTGATATTGTAAGACTCCTACAAGAACACAAGGAAATGCCTACATAATTCTGGTCTCAGCAATGATTTTTTTTGGTATATGACACCAAAAACACAAGTAGAAACAGACAAATGGAATGGTATTAACCTAAAATTTTCTGCTTTGCAAAGAAAACAATCAACAAAATGAAAATACAATCTGCAGTAGAGGAAGAAATATTTACAAACCATATATCTGATAAGAGGTTAATAGCCTAAAAATATAAGGAAGTTATACAACTCAACAGCAAAAATAAAATTATTAAAAATGAGAAAAGAGGCTCTCTGCTCCGCCCCGTTCGACAGGCAGCCGCTTCTCGTGCAGTGCAAGCGCGTCCCCGAGACACGATGAGGAAGGTCGGAGTGAACGGATTTGGCCGCATTGGGCGCCTGGTCACCAGGGCTGCTTTTAACTCTGGCAAAGTGGATGTTGTCGCCATCAACGATCCATTCATTGACCTCCACTACATGGTCTACATGTTCCAGTATGATTCCACCCATGGCAAGTTCCACAGCACGGTCAAGGCTGAGAACGGGAAGCTGGTCATCAACGGGAAGGCCATCACCATCTTCCAGGAGCGAGAACCCGCCAACATCAAGTGGGGTGATGCTGGTGCGGAGTACGTGGTGGAATCCACTGGCGTCTTCACCACCATGGAGAAGGCCGGGGCTCATTTGAAGGGCGGAGCCAAAAGGATCAGCATCTCCGCCCCCTCCACCGATGCCCCCATGTTTGTGATGGGCGTGAACCACGAGAAGTATGACAACTCTCTCAAGGTTGTCAGCAACGCGTCCTGCACCACCAACTGCTTAGCCCCCCTGGCCAAGGTCATCCACGACCACTTCGGCATCGTGGAGGTGCTCATGACCACAGTGCACGCCATCACCGCCACCCAGAAGACTGTGGACGGACCCTCCGGGAAGCTGTGGCGTGATGGCCGCGGGGCTGCCCAGAACATCATCCACGCCTCCACTGGCGCTGCCAAGGCCGTGGGCAAGGTCATCCCCGAGGTGAACGGGAAACTCACTGGCATGGCCTTCCATGTGCCCACCCCCAACGTGTCTGTCGTGGACCTGACCTGCCGCCTGGAGAAAGCTGCTAAGTATGACGACATCAAGAAGGTGGTGAAGCAGGCGTCCAAGGGCCCCCTGAAGGGCATCCTGGGCTACACCGAGGACCGGGTCATCTCCTGCGACTTCAACAGTGACACCCACTCCTCCATCTTCGATGCTGGGGCTGGCATTGCCCTCAGTGACCACTTTGTGAAGCTCATTTCCTGGTACGACAACGAATTTGGCTACAGCAACAGGGTGGTGGACCTCATGGTCCACTTGGCCTCCAAGGAGTAAGAGCCCTCAAACCACCGGCCCCAGCGAGAGCATCAGAGGAGGACGAGAGGCCCTCAGCCGCTGGGGAGTCCCTGTCCCCACTCAGTCCCCACCGCGCTGAGAATCTGCCCCTCTTCACGGTTCCATCCCAGAGCCCCTGGAGGAGGGGAGGGGCTTAGGGAGCCCTACCTTGTCATGAAACCATCAATAAAGTCTTCTGCACCCCCCAAAAAAATGAGAAAAGAAACTAAACAGACATTTTTCCAAAACATACAAATGATCAACAAGTACACAGAAAGTTGCTTACCATCATTAATCATCAGAGAAATCTAAATCACAAGCCACAATGAGATGCCATCTCAAACCTGTGGAAGAGCTAGTATCAAAAATGACAATACATAAGAAGTTTTAGCCAAGGAGTAGAGAAAAGGGAATACTTACTACTGGAGTGCTATAAATTAGTACAGCTACTGTGAAAAACAGTATCCTGGGTTCCTGAAAGTTAAAAATAAAACTACCATATAATCAAGCAATCCCACTTTTGTGTGTGTGTGTATCTATATATAAATAGTATCTATATATATATATATAGATGTGTATATAGATATACACACAAATATATATGTAAAGCAAATTAAATCAGTTTCTCTGAGAGATAACTACCCTTCCATGTTCATTACAACATAATTTACAATAGACAAGATATGGAAACAGCCTAAGTGTTCATTGATGGGTGAATAAAGAAAATGCAGCATATACATATAGAATATTTTCATATTCCATAAAAATGGAAGTTTTTCAACCAAAAACAACAACAAAAAATAAATTCTGCCATTTTCAACATGAATCAAACTGGAGTAAATAATATGAAGTGAAGGGCCAGTGCTGTGGCATAGTGGGTAAAGCCAGTGGCTTCGGATCGCTACAGCTCCAGCTGTTACAGCCATCTGGGGAGTGAACCAATGGATGGAAGACCTCTCTCTCTCTCTCTCTCTGCCTCGGCCTTTCAAATAAGTAACTCTTCCTTTCAAATAAATAAATCTTAAAAAAAATAATACAAAGTGAAATAAGCCACACAGAAAGCCAAATACTATATAATTTCACTTAGGGGTGGAATCATAAATAGCTGAATTCATAGAAGTAGAACGGTGGTTTCCAGAATATAGAGTCAGCAGGGGTAAAGGAGCTACCACAATGGTAAGTTGTAGGAATGGAAATGGAAATGAGAATATGTTGATCAAAGGGTACAGAATTTCAGTTATAACATAAGTAAGTTCAGGGGATCTAATGTACAGTGGTGACTGTAATTATTAACCCTGTATTGCATACTTGAAATTTACAAGAGAACAGATCATAAGTATTTTCACCACAAATACACATTCACATAAATGATACCATTATGAATTGACGAATGTGTTAATTACCTTGATTGTGGTAATCATCTCATAATGTATACATAAATCAAGTTACCATGATGTATATCAAATATTTATCATTTTCTTTTTCAAAAATATAGGTAAAACTTTGGTGGCAAATGAGAATTAGTTCCATTCATTTAATAGTGGAACATTTGTCTAATTTGCTGATTTATACTACCCATTTTGTCCCAATAGCATTTAAATTTTCAGCTACTGTTCTAAGCCATGTTAAGAAGTTCAGGCTATGGAAACTTGCAGTATTACATAATTTAAAATCAGGAAGACAGTAGATATAAGCTGTGTGTGGAGTAAAATTACTAAACTGCTGATGTAAGCTCTTAATTGGTCAAGAGGGTTTAGTATGAAAAATAAATAGATTTTGGTGGGTAGGCAATGTGGGTCCTGCTTTTGGTTTTGCCATGATCTAATTTACAACCTTCAAAGAGTCACTTATTCTCAGGCACTAGGTTCGGGCATTTTGTAATTTGTAAAATGAGCATGTTGGGCATAGTGTCTGTTTAAATTCCCAGTTCTACCAATTTTAAATAATGGACTCTCCTTTGCTTTTTCATATGTTCCATACATTTTTATATTCCAGAAACAACAGTAATGGGCCTGCAATATATTTAAACCTGATCTACTATGAATGACATAAATCAGAGAAAAATAATGCTAGGTATATGGCTCCTCTCCTATCAAACCTAGGTATCATATTTTGCTTAGTTAAAAAAAGATTATTTATTGAGATATAGACAAGTTCAAATTATTCATGTCATTAATCTCTTCACACTTCCTTTGGGCTTCATTCCCCTGTCATTGTTGAGTAACTTTTTGGGAGAGTAGGATAATCTTTCTTTTGCTCAATTTACTTCTATTTCTTTTGATTATTCCCCTTTAGATCAGGCAGCATTCTCCTTCCCACTTGGTGCTTATAGTATTCAAGGTTCTTGTAGTAATGTGCCATGCCCAGTAGCTTTGCAGGCTTATTTCAAACCCCTAGAGCTTCATGGAAATTCTGGTGCTTACATTTTTCCAGAGAGGTAGAATGTAAATCAGGTTATTAATATTTCAGATCCAAATTCATGATACCATAGTTAAAATTCCATTTTGTTTTAACAAGAATAAATTTCCTACACATTCCATTCCTAAATGCCAAAAATTCTAATGAAACTGAAAATCTAAAAAGTCATAGCTCCTGCTGTGTCATTTTCACTGCAGTATGGAAATTAGGTCATAGGTTCCTTGTTCACAGTTTGTTGCTTCAGAAAACCTAATCCAACTTATATTTTTCTTTCTGTATCTATTTCACATCATGCATTCTATATTTCCTCTTCACTATGAAACTTTGTTACTTTTATGTTCCCTAAAATTTAATTTTTCTTGCTATTTATTGTTAATGCATTCTTCTCTCCTCACAAATATTCAGTTCTCCATTTTCTAAGGTATTTCATTTCATTTTATTCATTTTGTATATTGCATCCATCTATTTTCATAATTCTAATTTTTCCTTTCATCCTGTAAATGATATTTGCTTATCATCAAACTTATGTTCTTGCTTGTGTTGACTTTCAGGAAGACAGTTAAAGTTCTCAGTATTACAATACCTTCTTTCATTTTATAACTCACTGTGCTTTAAAAATTATCTAATTGGTATTTATATAGTAGCTGCTGGGAAAAGTAAATGCTAGTGCCGATTTCACAAACATATTTATTATGACCAATTATACCCAGCAGGTGAAAACAAGTTATTCTATTTCCTTGGAATATTTTATGTGGTTTCTACAAGGTCCAATCCTGACACAGTCATGACTGTCTTTACCTTTCAGGCTTTTTACTTGCTCCTAAGTGTCAAGGATCTTCAGATAGAATCATGCTTTAGTCAGTCCCCTTTCAGGTCAGAAGTGGTTAGTCAATGTCCTGGAACGTGATGGAACATAATAAATGCTAGCTTCCCATCTATTCTGAGTGGGGACTAAAATGTGTATTGTCTCCCAGGACTGGCTGTTTTCTATTGAATTATAAAAATCACTTGCAATTTAATAGGTCAGATGAGGCCAGCACAGCGGCTCAATAGGCTAATCCTCTGCCTGCGGCGCCGGCATACTTAGTTCTAGTCCCGGTCGGGGCACTGGATTCTGTCCCGGTTACCCCTCTTCCAGGCCAGCTCTCTGCTGTGTCCCAGGAGTGCACTGGAGGATGGCCCAAGTCCTTGGGCCCCGCACCCACATGGAGACCAGGAGAAGAACCTTGCTCCTGGCTTTGGATCAGCGCGGTGCGCCGGCCACAGCGCGCTGGCCGCAGCAGCCATTGGAGGGTGAACTGACGGCAAAGGAAGACCTTTCTCTCTGTCTCTCTCTTTTTCACTGTCCACTCTGCCTGTCAAAAAAATAAATAAATAAAAAATAGGTCATATGATAAAGGCAAACTTCTCATACTATCCACTGTGTTGTGATCAGCACTGTTTATTCTGTGTTCTGTATAGTGAAAAATCAAACATGTACAAAAACGATTACAATGCAATGAGAGAATTGGTTCAAAAAGTACAAGTGGAGTGCAATAGAATCATTAGAGATGAACCAATAAATTTCACTTTGGAAACTCAACAACATTTTCAAAAGAAGCTAAAATGTGAGCCTTGGAATTTGCATTCTAGAGAAAAATGTAAGTAAGATTAGTTCTGAACAACGTGAATATTCGTTCTGAGTGAAGTCAAGGATGGTTAGTAGCAAGAAAATGAAAGCTTCTTAAGCTGGTTTAAGTGATTACAAGTATTAATTGTAGACAGACTTTCAAATCCAAGGAAAACATGAGCATGTGGGACACAACAAGTGTTATACCAAGAGAAATTTCAGAACCTCTATAATTCATAAGTGAACTACCTTTTCAGATTTATTCCATGGCCTATTAATTCATTCTCATCAATGCAATTTCCACATGACTAATCTAAATAACTCAGTTTGAGAAAAATGATCCTTTACTTAATTTGTTGAGCTGCTCAAGGTCCAGAGAAGGATGTTGTTCTCTTGACGGGACTTTAGTGAGACCACTTTCTTTGTAAATGGAATGGGTTGAGAACTTTGCGGCAGGCTAACAAACCTTTAAAAGAAGGACAGTGGCAGATGATGAGCGTGGAAATCCCATCATGGGTGAAATTGTGGAACACTGTTACTCTATTTGCTTGTGCTGTCTAACAAGCCACCCCAAACTTTGTGATGTAAAACTCACATATTCTGAGTCTGAAATTCATGTACAGTACTATTGAGAAGTTCCAGTGGTTGAAGGTGAGTCGGTGGCTGGGGCTGGAATTAGCTGAAGGACATTCACTCATGACTTGCCGTTCTTGCTGGATATAGCCTTGGACCTCAGTTGGGATTCCCAGTCACAGCACTTGCATGCGGCATCTCTGTGTGGCTGCATAGGCTCCCACAGTTACTATTTTAAAGGACAACAGATTTAAAGGAAAATGGAAACTTAAGAAAATGTTTATACTGTTTGGCATATAGAAAAAGGAAAGAGCTATTATATATAATTTTAAAAGTTCTTAAAATTAATAAGAAAGAAATTGTTTATAGCCCTTGTTTATGCTCTTCAGGAACAGTGGTATTTCTACTACTACTTGTTGAATTCTTTATTTAGTGTAGGTCAAGTTTGTGATTATAAAGTAAATATAACATTGTAAAAATTAAAACAAAAATAAGAAAATAAGGATGAGGGAGGGTGAGAGTGGGGGAGCAGATGGTGGGAAATATCATTGAGCTCTTAAAACTGTACATATGAAAAACATGAAATGTGTACCCTTTACATAAATATAAGAAGGAGAAAATAAAAACATACCAAATAGAAATTAAAATGAAATAAAATAAAAATTATAAAGCTAATGAGTACATAAAAATATAACTTCATTAATGTATAAATAATGCTAAGGAAATTAAATATAACAGTCTTTTTCTCCAGTTATCACACTGGCAAAGATGAATATTTGGAAGATAACTCTGGCTGTCATGAGTGAAGGAAAGGGGTTGGCATCATGGCACAGCAAGTTCAGCCATGACTTGCAATACCAGCATCCCATATTGGAGGCAAGTTCAAATCGTAGCTGCTCTTTCTCCAGTCCAGCTCCCAGGTAGAAGGTGACACTAGCACTAGTATTGCAACCAGTGTGGGAGGCCAGTTCCAGGCTCCTGGCTTTGGCTTAACCCAGCCCCAGGCATTGTAGCTATTTAAGGGGTGAAACAGCAGATAAAAGATCTCTTTGTCTCTGTCTTTCCCTCTCTCTGTCACTCTGCCTTTCAAATAAATAAATAACTTTAAAAAAAAGAATGTGAAGGAAAGAAAACTCAGCTTACTGAATTAGTGACAGGATAAACTTACATAAATTTCCTGAAGGACATCCTGCGAAATTCATTATAATTCAAATTGTGTATATCCTTTAACAAAATATTTTAAAATTCTAGAAATTTGTCTTCAAAAAACTTTCAAACAAGTACAAAGATACTTATGAAAGATCATTCAGAATAGCATGCTTTATAATAATGAAAAATTACAACCAATCTATCCTTCAATAATAAGGGACAATTAAGCAGAATATAGATGTATTATATATATAGACATTAAAATATGTTTGTAGGAAGTTCCAAAATGGCAAAATACAGATGCCCAATATTCACCTCTTCCTACACAACAACTGCAGAGCAGGATTTAGAGGTGAATGCCCCATGGAGGGCACTAGGACTAAGCAGGAGAGAGATGAGAACCTGTAAGACACAGAGACCCAAGAGGGCAGCATAGACATAAAAACAAAGTGCCCCGGCAACTCTGGCTCTGGATCCCCAAGCAGCGGAACTCCTCAGTGCAAGAGAAAGGGTAAATTGGAAAGTCCTGGGGCTGGCATCGTGGCACAATTGATTAAAGCCATGACCTGTGGTGCGGACATCCCAAATGGGCACTAGTTCGAGTCTTGGTTGTTCCAATAATGCACCTGGGAGAGCAGTGGAAGATGGACAAATCCTTGGGCCCCTGCACCCACATGGGAGACCTGGAAGAAACTCCTGGCTCCTGGCTTTGGCCTGGCCCAGCCCAATTTGTTGTGACTATCTGAGGAGTAAACTAGTGAGTGGATGGAAGACTCTCTCTGTCTCTTTGTGCCTCCTCTCTCTCTGTGTGTAACTCTGCCTTTCAAATAAATAAACCTTAAAAAAAAAAAAAAAAACTAAACTCTTTGTTAGCACATCAAATGCTCACTATGGAAAACTGGACCACTAATTCATCTGCAAACTAATAAAGCCAGTTTTGTACAAAAAAAAAAAAAAAAAAAAAACCTGGAAAGTCCCAATGGACTCATCTGTGGACACAGGCAATCCTAGCTACAATACAGTTTTTTTTTTTTTTTTTTTTTTTTTTTTTTACAGGCAGAGTGGACAGTGAGAGAGAGAGACAGAGAGAAAGGTCTTCCTTTGCCGTTGGGTCACCCTCCAATGGCCACCACAGCCGGTGCACTGTGGCCGGCGCACCGCGCTGATCCGATGGCAGGAGCCAGGTACTTATCCTGGTCTCCCATGGGGTGCAGGGCCCAAGCACCTGGGCCATCCTCCACTGCACTCCCTGGCCACAGCAGAGAGCTGTCCTGGAAGAGGGGCAACCGGGACAGAATCTGGTGCCCCGACCGGGACTAGAACCCGGTGTGCCGGCGCTGCAAGGCGGAGGATTAGCCTAGTGAGCCGCGGCGCTGGCTACAATACAGATCTGTACATGTGATAGACTACTTAGGAAAAGACTACTTAGGAGAGCTACGTGGCAACTCTACTTTAGAGAAGGCTCTGACATTAAATCCCCATCATAAGAACAGAGCCACTGTCAGAATGTTTTTAGTTTCTGCCATTCCTAAGAACTGAGAAACCAAGGCACTTTCTCTGTGGGACCTGGGACCCACCCCTCTTCACTCATGCTATCTCCCACTGCTGCCACAGATTTCCACATCACTTCTTCTGGGTCTGACATTACTCCACCCACAAGTCCCAACTGATAGCAATGCTCACACCTGCAGGGTCCATGGGCTCATCCATTGTGGTCGCTGCCTCAGCAGCCTCCTCCAAGTATAAATGAATGTACCCAAGTGAGGACTACAAACTTGTCCCCACAGTCCATACTGTAGCACCGCCACTGACTTTGCTCAAAGCCCCCACCCCAGTGGTGTTTGCCTTTGTGGGTCCTGGGGATAGGTCTATCTTGCTTCATCCCAACAGCACTGTGATAGCCACTGCTGGGAGCATCTGTTGACTACAGAGCTTATCTCAGCAATGCCTGAGTAAATACCCACTCTCCTTAATGTCCATGATATTGCCACTCTCATTATCAGTGTAAGAACAAAGTATCTCACTCACACTTAGTGCACCATAATCATCTGGGCTACAAGAACATCCACATCCCACATGGTTGCTGTAAATGAACAGGTTCTTGGACCCAGCAGCCACATTCACCATGCCCAAAGCCAACAAAGTTAAACAAGGTATGAGACCACACTTTGGTACCCAAATGGAATCAATAACCTACCAAACTGACACCTTAACATACTTCTTTAGGAGAAAGCTTCTACTATGAAAGACACCTTGCACTGCATGTGCAAATATCAACACAGGGATGCAAGAAATATGAAAAAGCAGGACAACACTGTACCACCAAAAGAATACAATACCAACATAAAATAAAAAGGATATGATGGGTGGATGCTAAGATGGTTGAATAGGGATAGATGTGCTGCTTTTGATGAGAGGAAAATAGCAGAAGAAAAGTGGAGGAAGTGCATTCCGAAGAGAGAGTTGGAGAACAATATGCATTGGAAATTCTACAGAAGGAAGAGCAACAACGTGGAGCAGCATAGAAGATGCAAATGTGCAGCAGCAAGGAGGCCACCACACATGAAATTCCTACAGCCAGAGATTGGAGGAGATGCCAGTATCTGAATGCGAGGAGACAGCAGAGTGTGGCAGTCCAGGCCACTGGGGATATTGCCTGAAGGAGTACCTTGCGGACCACACTGACTTTGAGTCTGGCCTGGAGCCCTGTGGGAGTCTTGCATGCTGTGACTGGGAATTCTGTGACTGCACTCTAGGGCACAGTGTTTAATCTGGGTATCTGGGCAATGACCGTGTCTAGCTTCAGATACTCAGAGCTCCCTGAAAGCCTAGAATGGGTCATTCCACAGGGTTCCTTGCTCACACTGAGGACCACATAGATGCTTTGTGCAATTCATATGCCATCATGGATGGGGGCTATACCCACCGTGGCCTATTCCTGGTTATTGATCACCTTTAAAGAAAGGAGGTGAGGTTGTGATTATACCAAATGGTGTGATAATACCTTCTCCACAGCAGACAATGGAGATCTACCATGCCCAACTTGGGTGTCACCCTGGATTCCAGCCCAAACCTTGAGCACTGACCAGAGTTCCTGGTCCACACCCAATATATGCATCTGGAAATTCACTGAAGGAGCAGACACTCCACTCAGCTGCAGAGGCATAGTTCAAAGATAAAACCCATACAAGGAGAAAACCAACAAGTATTTCCACAACTGCCAAAAACTATATTCAAAATACAAAAACAAAGAAGATAACTTGATTCCCCTGAACACAACATTTCAATATTAGAATGTAAAAATGAAGATATCGATGAAATGCTTGAAAAGGATTTAAAAAGAATGATCAAGAGATTCATTGAAGTAATTAGAAGTAAATCTAAGAGTTAAAGAAATACATATATGACACAGAGGAAAATTCACCTATGAAATGAGAGATTTTGAAAAGAAATCAAAGTGAAATATTAGAAATAAAGAATACAGTATGTCAAATAAAAAAAATGGAAAGCCCTAAAAACAGACAGAGGAAGAAGAAAGAATATGTGAGCTAGAAGACAAATCTTTGGAAATATCTCAGATAAAAAAAGAATAAATTGTAAAAATTAAAAACAGTGTTTTATTTATGATATTTGATTTACTATCAAATTACCCTACATATGGATATTAGGAGATTCAGAATGTGTGGAAAGAGGGAATGGATTAGAAGACCTATTTAAAGGCCTGATTACCTTCAGAGAATCTTCAATTGCACTAACAGCTGATTTATCATCAGAAACCCTACAAACTAGGTGAGAAAGAACAAGCATAGTCAAAGTCTTAAAAGAAAAAAAAAAAAGGTCAATCCAGAATACTGAAACCTGCAAAGCTCTCATTTATGAATGAAGGTGAAACAAAGACCTTCCATAACAAAGAGAAATTGAAAGAATTTTTGTCACCAGTTTTCCAGCCTTATAAATGATTCTGTGCTACACACAGAAACACAAAAAGATAGTCAGCATTTTGAAAGAATATGAAGGCAGCAAATCTCCTAGTAAAAGTACAAAGGAAACCCAAAGCAAACAATATGAACATTTACAGAAAAATGGCAGGGCCAAGTCATTAACTATCAATAATAGCCTTGAATGTAAATGGCCTAAATTCTCCAATTAAAAGATACATACTGGCTGAACAGATTTAAAAATAGGACGAATTTATTAGCTGCCTACAAGAAACACACCATACAAATAAAGACACACACACAGACTGAAAGTGAAAAGAAGGAAAAAGGCAATCCATGCAAACAGAAAGCAAAAATGAGCTGGTGTAGCCATCTTAATATCAAACAAAATAGATTTTAAAACAAATTGTTAAAAGAGAAAAAGAGGGGCTTTATGTAAGGATTAAGAAATTCAATAAGAAGATACGACAATAATAAATGTACATGCACCCAATCTCAGGGCATTTGGATAATTAAAACAAATGTTAATGGATCTAAAGGGAGACATAGATTACACTACAGTAGGCGGACTTCAACACCCCACTTGTATCAATGGACAGAACAAGTAGGCAGAAAATCAACAAAGTAACAGCATAGTTAATTGACACTATGCACCAAATTGACCTAAATGATATCTGCAGAAGATTCATCCCACAGTTGAAGAACACACATTCTATTCATCAGTGCATGGAACTTTCTCTTACGACAGATGATATGCTAGATCATAACGCAAGTCTCAACAAATTCAAAAAACAGAAATCATACCATGCATCTTCTCTGACCACAATGGAATGAAGCTGGAAATTAACAAGTTAAGACTCTTTAGAACATAGGCAAACATGTGGAGACCAAAGAACATTCTCCAGAACAAACAGTGGGTCATAGAAGACATCAAATCAAAACTTATGGGATACAGCAAAAGCAATGTTCAGAGGGAAGTTTATAACAGTTAGTGGCTATAGCAAGAAAGTCCAAAGTCATCAAATAAATGAGCTATCAATGCATCTCAAGGATCTAGGAAAAAAAATCAAACCAAACCCAAAATTAGTAGGAGAAAAGAAATAATCGAAATTAGTGAAGAAATAAAATTGAAAAAAAAAAAAAACACACAAAATATCACTGAAACAAAGAGCTGTTTTTTTAAAAAAAAAATAATAAAATTTATACACCATTGACCCAACTAACAAGAAAAAAAAACACCAAGAAGTAAAGACCCAAATCAATAAAATCAGAGATGAAAAAGGCGATGTCGGGGCCAGCTCTGTGGCATAGCAGGTAAAGCCACTGCCTGCAATGCTGGCAGCCCATATGGATGCTGGTTCAAGTCCCAGCTGCTCCACTTCCAATCCAGCTCTCTGCTATGGCCTGGGAAAGCAGTGGAAGATGGCTCATGTCCTTGGGCCACTGCACCCATGTGGGAAGACCTGGAGGAAGCTCCTGGCTCCTGGCTTCAGATAGGCACAGCTTCCGCAATTGCAGCCAGCTGGGGAATGAACCAGTGGATGGAAGATTTCTCTGCCTCTCCTCTCTCTATATAATTATGACTTTCAAATAAATAAATAAATCTTAAAAAAAAAAGAAAAGAAAAAGGAGATGCAACAATGGATGCCACAGAAATAAAATCATCAGGAATTACTGTAAATAGCTATGTTCAAAAAAATTAGGAAATCCAGAAGAATTGGATAGATTTCTTGACACATACAATCTACCAAAATTGAGTCATGATGACACAAAGAATCTAAGCAGATCAATAACCATGATGGAAACTGAATCAGTAATGAAGTCTCCCAACAAAGAAAAACCTGGGACCCAATGGCTTAATGCTGAATTCCACCAGAATTTTTTTTTTTTTTTTTTTTTTTGGACAGGTAGAGTTAGACAGTGAGAGAGAGAGACAGAGAGAAAGGTCTTCCTTCTGTTGGTTCACTCCCCAAATGTCCTGGCTGGGACGCTGCGCCGATCTGAAGCCAGGAGCCAGGTGCTTCCTCCTGGTCTCCCATGCGGCTGCAGGAGCCCAAGAACCTGGGCCATCCTCCACTGCCTTCCTGGGCCACAGCAGAGAGCTAGACTGGAAGAGGAGCCACCGGGACTAGAACCCGGCACCCATATGGGATGCCGGCGCTGCAGGTGGAGGATTAACCAAGTGAGCCACGGCACCGGCCCCAGACTTTTAAATAAGAAATAATCCCAATTCTTCTCAAACTATTCAAAACTATTAAAGGCTTGAAATCCTCCTAAACTCCTTATATGAGGCCAGCCTAAGCTTGAAAAAGATACAACAAAGAAAGAGAATTACAGATACATATCCCTGATGAACAGAGATACAAAAATCCTCAACAAAATACTAGTTCATCAAATCCAACAACACATAAGAAAGATAATTCACCCGTACCAAGTGGGATTTATTCCTGGTTCATAGGGATGGTTCCAAAAACACAAATAATAAATGTGATATATAGCATTAACAAATTGAGGAATAAAAACTATATAATTATTTCAGAAGATACAGAGAAAGTATTTGATAAAATACAAAAGCCTTTACTGATAAAAATCAAAGAAATATGCCACAAACCCATAACCTTCATCAGAGTGAATGAGAAAAAGTTGAAAGTATTTCCACTAAGATTTCAAATTATCAAGGATGCCCACTTTCATCATTGCTATTCAGTATAGTCCTGGAAGTTTTAGCCAGAGTCATTAGGCAGGAAAAAGAAACCAAAGGGATAAAAATACATGGAAAGGAGGAGGTCAAATTATCTCTGTTTGCAGGTGATATGATTCCATACATCAGGGATCTAAAAGACTCCACCAAGAGACTATTGGAACTCACAACAGAGTTCAGTATGCTGAAGAGATTATTCTGCACTCTCCTGTCTCTTTCAACATTACTCATAGTATCCATGATATGTAAGCAACCTAAGTGTCCATCAACAGATGAATGAATAAAGAAAATGTCATATTTACACAATGGAATACAGCCTTTAATAATAAGAAAATATTGTCATTTGCAACAACATGAATAGAACTGGAGGAAATTATGCTAAGTGAAATAATACAGAGATAGAAAGACAAACATTGTTCAGTTTCACTCATACGTGGAAATCTAAAAAGAACTGGTCTCACAATGACAGAATGGAAAGGTGATTAAAATAGGCTTAGAGTAGGTGAGGGAGATAGAGAAAGTGAAGATGTTGATAAAAGGGTACAAAGTTCCAGTTAAAATGAAGGAATAGTTTTTCTGATCCACTGCACTGGCCATAGCTAATAATATTGTAATATATATTTCAAAATTGCTAAAATATACTTTAACATTATATTCACAACAAGCAATAATCTTCTGAGATGTATATGTTAATTAACTTGACTGAATCTCTGTCTATAATGCATACATAGAACATGACATCACACTGTACTCCAGTAGTATATACAATTATTGTCAATTAAAAGTAAATACAAAAATAAAATTTGTTAAAGTTAAAAAACAAGCATATAGATGACAAGTGAACTCTTGAAAAGATTCTCTTCCTTATATGAGTAAATTTCAATATGTCCATGGAAAATTGAAATTAAAAGAAATTCATTGGAAGTCCATGCATGGTTTTTTCATAATATATATTTTCCATGAACTTTTTGAAGACATCTACTAGGCATGGATTATAATTACTCTGGAAAAAAAAAAAACAAACCTAAATGAAAGATCTCCACGAATGAGATTCCAGTGAAAATAACAGGTCATCAAAGAAGGAGGTACCTTTCTCTGAAGGGAGGAGAGAACTTCCACTTTGACTATGACCCTGTTGGAATAAGATCGAAGTTGGCAAACTCAAAAGGCTTCCGTAGCCTTGGCAACTCATGACAAGAGCCTAGGGGGATTACTGATACCATAAACAAGAGTGTCAATTTGTTAAGTCAACAACAGGAGTCACTGTGCACTTACTCCTCATGGAGGATCTCTGTCCTTAATGTGCTGTACATTGAGATTTAATGCTATAACTAGTACTCAAACAGTATTTTTCACTTTTTGTTTCTATGTGGGTGCAAACTGTTGAAATCTTTACTTAATGTATGCTAAACTGATCTTCTGTATATAAAAGAATAGAAAATGAATCTTGATGTGAATGGAAGGGGGGAGGGAGAGGGAAAGGGGAGGGTTGCGGGTGGGAGGGACGTTATGGGGGGGGAGCCATTGTAATCCATATTCTGTACTTTGGAAATTTATATTCATCAAATAAAAGTTAAAAAAATTATTTTGTGGCCGGCGCCGTGGCTCACTAGGCTAATCCTCCGCCTAGCGGCGTCGGCACACTGGGTTCTAGTCCCGGTTGGGGCGCCAGATTCTGTCCCGGTTGCCCCTCTTCCAGGCCAGCTCTCTGCTGTGGCCAGGGAGTGCAGTGGAGGATGGCCCAAGTGCCTGGGCCCTGCACCCCATGGGAGACCAGGAAAAGCACCTGGCTCCTGGCTCCTGCCATCGGATCAGCGCGGTGCGCCGGCCGCAGCATGCCGACCGCGGCAGCCATTGGAGGGTGAACCAATGGCAAAGGAAGACCTTTCTCTCTGTCTCTCTCTCTCTCACTGTCCACTCTGCCTGTCAAAAAAAAATTATTTTGTACCAAGATAAACTTATTTTTTATATTTTGCTTTCCACAATGTTTTCACAGCACTTTCATTATATCATTAAGAAAATGTACATTTGATGCCGCTATTGGAATGTTTGAATCTGAAAATTGAAAATACCATTTAATGGTGAAAATGTGGAACAACAAGGATATTCATTCATTGCTAGAGTGCAAAATGGTATTGTACCATGGAAAGCAATTTGGTAGTTTCCTACAAAGGAAGGGATCTGGCCACACAATCCAGATGATGTTCTAGGACATCTATCCAGCTGACTTGGAAAACTACCACACAGGGACTATAAAAACCCAACCTCTGTTTTGGAGATCCAAAGAATATCCTGTTTTGGCAATCAGTAGAAAGAACCATTCTCAGCTAAATAAAACTTCTGCCATTATTTTGCATGGGATGAGACTCAAAATCATAATCCCCATGTGATACAGAAACCTTGAACAAGGTAGTAGAATAAAACATAGTCCCAATATGGTAACTTAATAGGGTTCTGGTCACATTGAAACTGAAACATAGAGATCCAAAATCCAGAGAATGCCCAGAGTTTTTAGGGAAAAATCCTCCATTGGAAAGAAGCTCTGAAAAAAGCCATAATGGGACAATTCTTACTGAAGAAACACAGATCAAAGATATTTTGAAAGAGACTTTAAAATAAGCAAGTTTAAAATTTTCAGAGAGATCAAGGTGACAAGAGATTACATCAAGAATAAGGATCTTATGAGGAACAAAACTCTCAGGTATTTCAAAAGGAACCAAATGGAGATTTCAGAAACGCAAATAGTCATTGAAAATTTTTTAAAAATTCAGTAGATAAGTTAAACAGCAGGCTCCTGAAACATCAAACCTTAGGAGAACTGAAAGTACTGCATTAATATAGCTTTAAAAGCAATGAGCATTTAAATAGGACAGTGACTGTGAAGGCAGACATAAGTGTAGAAATTTTAAAAATATTTAAAAAATAGAATTACAAAATTGGTGGAGGAAAATACTTAAGCCTCCCCACAAAAACCATTCATCACTTCATAGGCAGATATTGTGGCTGTGGTCAGAAGTGAAGCAAGCCACTCCTTTGGGCTGTCTGCATATGACATTAAATGACACTGTTGTATTGTAGTTGCTGCTGTTGTCATTAAAGTTGTCAACAACTAACAAAAACTAAAGAAGGAGCTGGCAAGTCTCCTAATAAGTTTACAAAACACAGAACCTATCTATTCTTGCTTTCCATTGTCAAAAATATCTTGCAGGATGGCTAGGCACCATAGAGCTGCTTTGCTTCTCCCACATTACACAAACACTGACTGAAATATGAAATAAATTAGGTGTCTCAGACATCATACATCGCTGTATGTATCAATGTTCTAATTGATAAGGAAGCAAAACAAATGTGCACTTGGAGAGACAGAATTATTAAATTTGAACTTTAGGCTTCATAATGCTGAAACAGCTTAGAAATTCAGAGGAGCCAATGTAAAAAAAAGTTTGTGACAAAATTAAAGAGATGCAGTTTAAGATTTTAAAAATATATTAATGATAAAACTTGTTTTCAAACTGTACTTTATACTATGTGTGTCTGTGTGGGTACAAATAGTTGAAATCTCTCCTTAGTAAAGAGTTGGTCTTCTGTATATAAAGTCAATTAAAAACAAATCTTAATGGAAATGGAAGGGGAGAGGTAGTGGGAGGTGGGATGGGAGTGCAGGTGGGAAGGTGGGTATGGGTGGAAGAAACACTATATCCCTAAAAGCTGTACATATGAAAATTTATATTCATTAAATAAAAACCTTAAAACAAAAAAATATAGATTTTTTTTTTGCAGACAAAACTAGGGAGTGTGTAAAAGATGCAGTAGTAAAGTAAGCATACTCTGAACATTTCCAGAGAATGATAGCATGCATATTTTTAAAACACTGCTAGCAAGTTTTTAAATTCCAAAGAATATTTGTACTTTTTAATTTGAATGGAAGCGAATCACACACACACACACACACACACACACAGAGGGGGAGACATTTTGAGAGAGAGAGAGAGAGAGAGAGAGAGAAACTTCATCTGCAGATTCACTCCCCTAATGAATTCCCAAGAATCTATTTAAGAAAATTGCAGAAAGTTAAGATAGATAAGTATTTCAGTATTACTTATAATACTGGACAAACATGGATAGTCAATCAAAAGTTAGTGGTTGTAATATATGGCCTCATTATATTGGAATACTATGAAGCCACAAAATTCTACTAATAAATAATTATTAATAAATTATATATGACTGTCCTACCCTTGCTTCCACCCTGCTAGATCCATTGCCTTCCATTCCCTTCCCTGATCTATCTCCTGGGATCCTGACTACTTCAGTCTCCATCATACATATTCTCTCTCCTCTGACTTTTGTTTTAGATCTAAAATCATTTAGTAATTATTTGGGAAAGAAGAATGATATTTAATGGTAGCCTCCTTAGAAATTCTAGCAATTCATGGTCTTTTACTACCATATGTATACAGGAATATGTTAATATAATAGTAAAGAATTCTGTTTTGGGTAAGTTTTGCCATATGCTGACCTAATTTTGGATACCAAACAGCATAATACAATGCTTTAGAAAAAAATTTTTTTATTTACTTGAGAGGCACAGTCACACACACACATACACACACACGGAAAGACAGACAGAACTCCTATCTTCAGATTCACCACCCAGGTGCCCACTGCAGCAATGGGCAGACCCTAGGAGCTGAGAACTCAATCCAAGTCTCCCACATGAATGGCATGAGCCCAATTACATGAGCCATCAACTATTGCATGCATTGGGGAATTAATGAGAAATCAGGAGGCAGAGCCAGGAAATAAGCCTGGGCACTCCAATGTGGCATGTGGGCATATTAACCACTACGCTAAAATGTCTGTTCCCCTCATGCAACTCTTAAGCAGTTCATGATAATTTCTTGGAGAATGAAGCAGGTCAAACAGCAAAGATAGAAGAGTAAAGATCACTGGGGGCACTGGGAACTCCCATCAATCAGAAGTATGAATCCAGTGGCTAAGCTAAGCAATAACTATGACTTCTCTTTCCTCTTATCTTTTAAACCTAGAATGCCAGAAAACTATAAGTAAACATCTGGGACCTTCATGACCCTCCTTAAAACTTTATTTTTTATGTTTCTCAGTGATTCAGCATTAAAAGGTAAGCAATGAGGCCACCCTGATCTAAAAATATTTTTTATATTAAGATAGAAAATTGGAGGCATTGTTGCATTTCTATTTTACCATATCTTTTTTTTAACTTTTATTTAATGAATATAAATTTCCAAAGTACAGCTTATGGATTACAATGGCTCCCCCCATAACGTCCCTCCAACCCGCAACCCTCCCCTTATCCACTCCCTCTCCCCTTCCATTCACATCAAGATTCATTTTCTATTCTCTTTATATACAGAAGATCAGTTTAGCATACATTAAGTAAAGATTTCAACAGTTTGCTCCCACACAGAAACATAAAGTGAAAAATACTGTTTGAGTACTAGTTATAGCATTAAATCTCAATGTACAGCACACTAAGGACAGAGATCCTACATGAGGAGTAAGTACACAGTGACTCCTGTTGTTGACTTAACAAATTGACACTCTTATTTATGGCCTCAGTAATCACCCTAGGCTCTTGTCATGAGCTGCCAAGGCTATGGAAGCCCCCTGAGTTCACTGACTCTGATCATTTTTAGACAAGGCCATGGTGAAAGTGGAGGTTCTCTCCTCCCTTCAGAGAAAGGTACCTCCTTCTTTGATGACCCATTCTTTCCACTGGGATCTCACTCGTGGAGATTTTTCATTTAGGTTTTTTTATCCCCCCCCCCCCCAGAGTGTCTTGGCTTTCCATGCTTGAAATACTCTCATGGGCATTTCAGCCAGATCCACATGCCTTAAGGGCTGATTATGAGGCCAGAGTGCTGTTAGGACATCTGCCATTCTATGGGTCTGCTGTGTATCTCACTTCCCATGTTGGATCATTCTCTCCCTTTTTGATTCTATCAGCTAGTATTTGCAGACACTATTCTTGTTTATGTGATCCCTTTGGTTCTTAGTCCTATCATTATGATCAATTGTGAACAGAAATTGATCACTGGGACTAGTGAGATGGCATTGGTACATGCCACCTTGATGGGATTGAATTCGAATCCCCTGGTATGTTTCTAACTCTACTGTTTGAGGTAAGTCAGCTTGAACATGTCCTGAATTGCATATCTCTTCCCTCTCTTATTCCCACTCTTATATTAACAGCGATCACTTTTCAGTTAAGTTTCAGCACTTAAGAAGAATTGTGTACTGATTACAGTATTCAACCAAAAGTATTAAGTAGAACAAACAAAAAAAATACTAAGAGGGATAACATATTAAGCTGCTCATCAACAGTCAGGGTGAGGGCTGATCAAGTCACCGTTTCTCATAGTGTTCATTTCACTTTAACAGGTTTCCTTTTTTTTACCATATCTTAAGCATTAGTCATTCAAATAATTTTGAAGACTTTTATTAGCAATTCTATTAATTCCACTCGAATGCATCTTCATTTCACGAATCAATGTGCACCCTTATTTTCTTCTTAAATGAAGTAATTTTGCGTCAATTTTTATTTTATTGCTATTATTAATGCCATATTTTAATGTTATATTCATTCCATGACCTGTTATTAAACGTCTGTTAAAAGTAAGTCATTAATTCATTGCCTCAGACTCCATGAACAACTGATAAATTCTGTTGGTGATTTACCAGCAGGAGGTCTTTTAGCACGGGACATACTTCAGACCATGTAACGATGAATGGTAATCCCACTTGTCTAGGATGGATGAAAGATTTGTTCATTAATTCCCCAAAAATGTAATCAGCGCTTACCATTGTCAAGCCCTGAGCTAGTTACCAGGGCCACATTTCCTCTGCCTTCATGGAGCCTAGAAGAAAGAATAGACATTAATTCAAGAAACATACAAATAATGATATAATTATAAACTGAAAAATACTGTAAGTAAAAGTTATAACTAGAGATGGCAGAGTAATGTAAGAAGGCTTAGAGATCATTAATGTTCCTTTTGCCTCACAGTTAATAAAAATGTTCAGCCTCAAAAATTTACCTCTTGCCTCTAACTTGAATAACCACATGAGCTTACAATAATTAAAATCAACTCTTTAAAATCCATCCAAGGACAATTATGCAGGAAAAACAGCCATTCAATATTACAGGCATTATAATTCAGAAATCATGGCAACATAGTTTTTATAATTTGAGGAAAATATTCTCTATTACTAAAGACTATGCTTGTAGAGAAGCTAAAAGAATACTGGCTTTATGTGAAAAGATAGAACTGGATACCTTTAGTCTTTCATTAAAACGATTTTTAATTGTATAGAAATAATAGCTGAGGTAAATACAATTGCTTTTGCTTTTAAATACAGCATCTAATTATCTTGAGACATCTGTTCCCTAATGCAAGTTAGTGTGGTATGCTTTTAATAATGAATAGAAGATAGATTAAATCAACCTATGTATATAAGTAGTAGTCACCCCAGAAGGTTTTCCTCTTCCCTGGTATAATGTTAAGTCTACCTGCTGTACACATTTCTGAAAACACACCATTTCCTGCAAATACAAAGGGCAGATAATCATCTGTTTAACAATATCTTTTTTCTCCTCTAAACACAAAATCTATATGCTATATTATTCCAAAGTTTGCTGCAGAAACAATAACCATACTTCCTGGAGTTTTAGAAAAACAGATCTATTTCTTAAGATTTATGTCAGTGGAGGCTTTGCCCAACATTCAGGTGTGCGTGGCTAAGTATGAGTCCACTATGCTAGTTGGTTCCATGTCTTCTCAAGATATTTGTTATTCTGGAACCACAGTTGAAGAAATAGAGACCACATGAAACGTGCTTTTATGGCTCATGGCAGTAAAGCAAGAGCAAACAAAAATGCAAGATCCTTCTGAGGCCTTATTTAAGGATGGTCATACTGTCTCTCCATACATTTCATTAGCCAAAGCAATCATGTTAACAAGTCCAAAATCAATTGAGTGGGATGGGTACCCTGCTCATTCTACAAGGAGGGAAAATGAACTCCTGAGCAGTAATCAAATCTATAGTAGGTACCCTACATTTGCCACATATCACAGCACACGGCCCAGAGTGCATACCTACTTTATTATAAAGAATTTATAAAACCGAGTAGCATGTCATTCATTTTCCCAAAATAGCCCATGTTCTCTTGTCTATCCTTGAAATACAAATGTTTGTTCTCCTTCATATTTTAATAATAACTAATGACCTTAACTTTTCCCAAATTCAGCAGTAGCATTATTGTTCCAAACACAGTAGGCAACAGCATGAAAGAGTTTATATCATATCCTTAGTTCCCAGGTCAATGCCTTCCACATAATCAATATTCAATAAATATTTTGAAATGAGCAAATAAATGAGTGAATCCTTAAGCCAAATGTTATCTGATTTTTTAAAGCAATGAAATAAAACTGAGAATTAGATCTAGTAAAATGCTAGGGTATTCTAATATCATTTTCTATATAAATCAAGAATGCAATTATTCCCTTTTGTGAACTCTATTTAAATTTTATGGTTCCCTGACTGGAAATAGTTTTGAAAAATCTATGTCACTGAGATATACCATGTAAATGGCCTTTAAACCAATAAGTTTCAATCCTCATGCTTTAAGGATGATGATCATCTCCTTAAATTAATTTTAAATTTCTCAAAGGAGTATCTTAAATTGATGTAATAGCTTTTACTATTCATTAAAAATACTTTCTGGGTACCTGTTAGGCCCAAACCTTTGCTTGTTTTACAAAGAAATTGTGAATTTTTTTTTTTTATTTCACAGGTAGAGTTACAGACAGTGAGAGGGAGAGACAGAGAGAAAGGTCTTCCTTCCATTGGTTCACTCCCCAGCTGGCTGCTGTGGCTGGTGCTGTGCTGATCCGAAGCCAGGAGGCAGGTGCTTCCTCCTGGTCTCCCACACAGGTACAGGGGCCCAAGCACCTGGGCCATCCTCCACTGCCTTCCCGGGCCACAGCAGAGAGCTGGACTGGAAGAGGAGCAACCAGGACTAGAATCCAATGCCCATATGGGATGCCGGTGCCACAGGCGGAGGATTAACCAAGTGAGCCACAGCACCGGCCCCAAAATGGTTTTCCATTCTTACAAATTTGTTGTTTGGCTGAATAGATACTCTTTGAAATAGCTGCAGTAATATCTGATGAGTATCAAATGAGTAGGATATAAAACTACAGGAATTCAGAAAAACAGGATAAATTATTATATGATGAAGAAAATCTCATGGGAGAAATAGAATGTAACTGAACCTCAGAAAATGAATGTGATTTTAATAACCAAATCAGAGAGAAAGGGCATTTAAGGAAAAAGAGCATACTAAATCAAAAAGTAAGGCAAATCATCTAGCAACATAAAAGCAATATGTGATAAATAAACAGATGTAATACTGGAAGCCTAGGAAGAAAACATGTTATGGATGAAGTCACAAAATGATGAAGTGAGCAATCTCAATTGATATGGTAAGCATTGTAAAGCCATAACATTTCTGCCCCTAGGAATGTATCACAGTGAAGATGTATTTTTAGAATAATTAATTTGACAGTAATATAGACAAGGGATTTGAGGAGAAAAATCATAGAGGCAATTTAGGATGATGTTTCCATCCTCAAAGGATGAGGTAACTACACATAAAGGAAGGTGAATGATTATAGGACAACATAGTGAGTACAAAGTCGTATGTATTATGATCAAAGAGTAACATGGCATGGTGAGGGTTTATAGTTCCTGCCCCATAATTTGGATCAGAGAAGACTGAGGCCAAAGTAGTGTAAAAACTTTGAGTTGGGCCCAGGACCAGAATTTGAAAAGGGAAACAAGGTCAATGCCAATGGTTGCTTATCAGAGAAATGACATGATTCCCAAAGTGTGAATAAACCTAAGAGGTAGAGCATGGATATCATTAGCCAGTGTCCAAAACAAAGAGGGCATCTTGATTGTGGACTTTAGAAGAAAGAGGCCATAAAATAATTTTAAAAGACAGCTGAGGGGTATGTTTGGCACAGCAGTTAAGATGCCATCTGTCGGGGTTTGAGTCCTCATACTGTTTTTTTTTTTAAGATTTATTTATTTATTGATTGAAAGTCAGACTTACACAGAGAGAGAAGGAGAGGCCAAGAGAGAGACAGAGAGGTCTTCCATCTGCTGGTTCACTTCCCAGTTGGCCGCAACAGCCAGAGCTGTGCCAATCTGAAGCCAGGAGCCAGGAGCTTCTTCCAGGTTTCCCACACAGGTGCAGGGCCCCAAGGACTTGGGCCATTTCCTACTGCTTTCCCAGGCCATAGCAGAGCTGGATCGGAAGTAGAGCAGCCAGGATTAGAACCAGTGCCCATATAGGATGCCGGCACTGTTGGTGGTGGCTTTATCCACTACACCACAGCGCCGGTGCTGGCATCCTGGCTCTGCTTCTAATTCCAACCTCCTGCTAATGTGCACCCTGTGGGGGCAGACATGATAACTCAAGTACTTGAGACCACAAGAGAGACCCAGATAGAGTTCATGGCTACTGGCTTCAGTCTAGCCACCTCTGGCTTTTGTTTGCAGGCATTTGAAGAGTGAAACAACATATCATAGATAGAAGATATTCTCTCTCTCTCTTTCAATGTATTTTTTGCATGCCAGAGTATATATTTGTTGTATAACTTACAACTCCGACATACAGAAATTTGAGTTCTATGTCACTTGAAGGAAATAGCAGTTGCAGCACTGCCTTTGTTCCCTTGAAAATTGTCAGTAGCTACTGAAGAAAATCATATATTTTCTTCTCTCCTCCAGGTACCAGGACACCAAAAATGAGATTTCTGCTTATTTATAAACTGACACTTTTCAATGTGGGAGATGTAACAAGAATCAACAAGAGTTCAGTGGTGAGAGAAACCATTTATATTAATTGATCATAGAACTACCAAAACAATTAAAATGTATCTATGGATTTCAAATATGTGAACATTTCCCAGATGTGTAATGCAACTAAAAAGCAGGACAGTACACCTTTAGTTACTATCAACAGATCTTGATCCATTTCTCTTTTTGGCTTCCTATTCTCTACATCAATGGATTCCCCAAAGACTACCTTTTCTTGTAATCAGCTTTACTGCTTGGGTCTTCCATCAAGTTTTTAAATGCTATAATCTTATTTTTCTATTTGAACTCTCCTTTCATTTTTCTTTTTTAAGTATGCATGTTGTTAATGTTAACAGTCAGTGTAAATATGAAGGGGGATGTATGGGTGTGAGATATATATATATATATATATATAGAGAGAGAGAGAGAGAGAGAGATGTATGTAAAAAAGAAATGTAGGAAATATAAAATATATCAATTTCAGGATTCAGTTGCTACTTTGTTGCCTTTTCACACCAACTTCAAAGTCTACCAGCAGTAGCATTATTGCTCCACACATAGGAGGCAACAGCAGGAACATGGTGAGTACAAATTAGTAAATTAAAAATGAAAAATCTAATAAATTCTGCCTTAATGAAACTGCCATCTCCTACAGTAATGCGAGTCAGAGCTCCCGTGGAAATTATTAAAAATACAGATTCTTTAGGCTCTACCACCACAGAGATTTTGATTAAGTAGATCTGGTGTAAGGCCAGAGATTTAAATTTTTAGCACACCCCCACAGGTAATCTTGATACAAAGCAACAAATAGAAATCATTATTCTAGAAATTATAGGAATGAATACTGTCCTAATTTGACTAACAGAATAATTTATGGTAGACTTGACAGTGATGGAGACAAGTAATAAAAGGCCCAGGTATGAAGCCTAAGAGGTAAATAAGGCCAAAGTTAGACCTCAGCCTTGAGGATAGCAGATTTCTTAACATGTATATTTTTAAAAGTAGAGTTAGATTATGGAAGACAAAAATAAAAACCATCATATGCATTTAAATTAAATGAAAATAAAAAACATCATATGCATTTAAATTAATGCCATACATGCTTATACCACATTTTCTTTATCCCTTCATCTGGGATGATAATATTGGTAGATTAAAAATTTTGGCTATTATCGACAGTGCTACTATAAACATAGTGGTGCAAATATCTCTTTGAAACACCATGCTCATGCCTTTTGGGTATACACCAGTAGTGGAATTCCTGGATCATAAAGCAAGTTTATTTCTACTTTTTAAAGAAATCTCCACACCCTTTTCTACAGTGGCTACACTAATTTACATTCCCACATCAGCATTTGTTATTTTGAAATTTAGCCATGCTAAAAGGCGTGAGTTGATACCTCCTTGCTGTTTTAATTTGAACTTCCCTAATGGCACGTGATGTTGAGCATTTTTCCATATATTTCTTGGCCACATTAAAACACATTAGCTCTCACTTGCTCCTATTGTAAGCAGATAACAGACTCCTTTCTGCTATTTCACTGATTTATTATCTCTCTTTTTTAAAGATCAATTTATTTATTTTAAAAGCAGAGGAGTGAGAGAGAGTGAGTGAGTGAGTGAGAGAGAATCTTCCATCCACTTGCTCTCCCCAAATGGCTATATTGGCTGAGTGAGCCTGGGTCGAAGCCAGGAGTTTGAACTCCATCAGAGTCTCCCACTTGGGTAGAAAGGACTCAAGTACTTGAACCATTCTTCACTACTTTCCCAGCCAGATTGGCTGGGAGCTGTATCAGAAGCAGAGCAGCTGGTGTTACCTGCAACGGGCTGAACCCCCTACACCAGCACACTGTCCCCAGTTTACCATTTATTTTTTTAACTTTTATTTAATAAATATAAATTTGCAAAGCAAAGCCCTTGGATTACAGTGGCCTTTTCCCCCCATAACCTCCATCCCACCCTCAACCCCCCCAACTCCCACTCCCTCTCCAAACCCATTCACATCAAGATTCATTTTCAATTATCTTTATATGCAGAAGATCAATGTAGTATATACTAAGTAAAAATTTCAACAGTTTGCACCCACACAAACACATGGAGTGTAAAGTATTGTTTGAGTACTAGTTATAGCATTAATATCACATTGTACAACACGTTAAGGACAAAGATCCTTCAAGGGGAGTAAGTGCCCAGTGACTTTTGTTGTTGACTTAACAATTGACACTCTTGTTTATGGCATCAGTAATCACCCTAGGCTCTTGTCATGAGCTGCCAAGGCTATGGAAGCCTTTTGAGTTCACCGACTCCAATGTTATTTAGACAAGACCATAGTCAAAGTGGAGGTTCTCTCCTCCCTTCAGAGAAAGGTACCTCCTTGTTTGATGGCCCATACTTTCCGCTGGGATCTCACTCACAGAGATCTTTCATTTAGGTCATATATTTTTTTTTTGCCACAATGTCTTGGCTTTCCATGCCTAAAATACTCTCATGGGCTTTTTAGCTGTATCCAAATGCCTTAAGGGCTGATTCTGAGGCCAGAGTGCTGTTTAGGACATCTGCCATTGTATGAGTCTGCCACGTATCCTGCTTTCCATGTTGGAATGTTCTCTCCTTTTTAATTCTATCAGTTAGTATTAGCAGACACTAATCTTGTTTATGTGATCCCTTTGACTCTTAATCCTATCATTATGATCAATTATGAATTGAAACTGACCACTTTGACTACTGAGATGGCATTGGTACGTGCCACCTTGATGGGACTGAATTGGAATCCCCTGGCATGTTTCTAACTCTACTGTTTGGGGCAAGTCTGATTGAGCATGTACCAAACTAAACATCTCCTCCCTCTCTTATTTCCACTCCTATATTTAACAGGGATCACTTTTCAGTTAAATTTAAATGCCTAAGAATAATTGTGTGTTAATGAAAATGTTCAACCAATAGTATTAAGTAGAACAAAAAATACTAAAAGGAATAAAGTAGTAAGTTATTCCTCGACAGTCAGGACAAGGGCTGATCAAGTCACTGTTTCTCATAGTGTCCATTTCACTTCAACAGGTTTCCTTTTTGGTGCTTGGATAGTTGTCACCTATCAGGGAGAACATATGATATTTGTCCCTTTGGGACTGGCTTAATTCACTCAGCATGATGTTTCCCAGATTCCTCCATCTTGTTGCAAATGACCGGATTTCTTTAATTTTTTTTACTACTGTTTAGTATTCTATAGAGTACATATCCCATAATTTCTTTATCCAGTCTACTGTTGATGGGCATTTAGGTTGATTCTAGGTCTTAGCTATTGTGAATTGAGCTGCAATAAACATTAAGGTGCAGACAACTCCTTTTTTTTTTTTACCAATTTAATTTCTTTTGGGTAAATTCCAAGGAGTGGGATGGCTGGGTTGTATGGTAGGGTTATATTCAGGTTTCGAGGAATCTCCAAACTGTCTTCCATACTGGCTTTACTAGTTTGCATTCCCACCAACAGTGGGTTAGTGTCCCTTTTTCCCCACATCCTCGCCAGCATCTGTTGTTGGTTGATTTCTGTATGTGAGCCATTCTATCCCAAGTAAGGTGAAACCTCACTGTGGTTTTGATTTGCATTTCCCTGATTGCTAGTGATCCTGAACATTTTTTCATGTGTCTGTTGGCCGTTTGGATTTCCTCTGCAGTTTTTTCCCTAAATGTTTCCTGAAACTACAGTATCTCCACTTTTATTAAATTATCTTTCCTCGGACTATCAGTGCTCACTCCCTATTCTGCCATCTTGGATAAAGAAATTATGGTACATATACACTATAGAATACAACTCAGCAGCAGAAAAAAAAGAAATCCTGTCATTTGCAGCTAAATGGGTGTAACTGGAAACCATTATACTTGGTGATATAATCCAGTTCCACAAAGACAAATAACATATATTTTCCCTAACTAATAGAGTACCAAAAAGGTATTGCATAAGAATGAAATTGACATTTTGAGATTTGATAATTGTTACAGCCCTTGTCTCGACTATTGAGAAAGTCTTTTATTTTTCTTCATACTATTTGTTGAATTCTTTACTTAGTGTAGGGTTAATCTTTTGAGTATAAATAAATGGAAAATAGATCTTTGAAAAAAATTAAGAGTGGGAATAGGAGAGGGAGGAGGAAGAAAGGAAGAAGGGTGGGAGCATGGGTGGGAGGGAGGGTAGGGTGGGAAGTATCACCATTTTCTGTATGTATGAAATACATGAAATTTGTAAACATTAAATAAAATTTTAAAAGTTTCATTCATGCCTTTTTTAAAAAAATTTGAAGACATCTATTTATTTGAAAAGCAGAGTTACAGAGAGACAGGGAGAAACAGAGAAAGATCAATCTGTTGTCCATTGATTCAGACCCCAAATAGCCACAACTGCTGGGGCTGGGCCAAGCCAAAGCCAGGAGCCTAGAACCGCATCTGGGTCTACCACATGGGTGCAGGGCCCAAGCACCTGGGGTCATCTTCTGCTGCTTTCCCAAGCACATTAGCAGGGAGCTGCATCAGAAGTGGCACAGCTGGGACTCAAACTAATGCTCATATGAGATGCTAGCATCACAGGTGGTGGCTCAACCGACTACACCATAACATCAGCCCTCCACTCATTCTTATAAAAATATTTTATCATTTTTTATTTAAAATGCATTTATTCTTTAACTCTCTAAATTACACCTTATGGCCCCATCTTTCTGTTCAAGTTGACCTTGCTAAGATCAGCAATGACTACTTCCTTTACCAGGCCAGAAAATACTTCTCATCATACATGCTACTTAACCTCTTATTGGCATTGACATCGCCTGCTCTTGATGCGCTGCTCTCTTCCATTGTGCTCTATCACAGCAGTTTCCCTGGATTTCCTTTAATTTTTCTGCCTCTTTCGTCAAGCTGTAGACACATGCTATAGAGTCAGACTATTCCCACCACTTACCAACTCTGTGACCCCTCTGACCTAGATTCTTTCTTTCAGTGACAGCAAGATGACAATTATACATCACAAGATGATTGTGCAGAGTCAGTGACAAAATATGTTACAAAATGCCTTGCTACACAGTGTCTGACAAACGCAAAGTGGATCAGTAGATGGTGAGCAGTGTGGTATTGATCCATGTGTTATTTAACAGCTGTCTTGCTATAATTACTAATATTATCTTCACTGTTCCTTACCTCATTTGTGCTTGTTAAAGTATAGATTCCTGTGCCTCACCACAAACACAACAAATTGGAATCTTTGGAATAGATTCTAGTAATCTATATTTTAAGAAGTTCTTTGTTGATTTTTCTACATATTAATGCTGAAGATCTACTGAATTATCTCTTTCTGTAGGCAGGGACCTTGGAATCAGAAAAATCTAAGATTAAGTTTAGGAATAAATCCTTGACTCAATTACTCCTTTATCAGTTTTAATTTTCATATTCATAAAAACAGATTAGTAACACCAACTACTTAGGCTTGTTGAGAGGGTTAAAATTAGATGGTATTTGCAAAAGTATCTACACAATGTATTTTAGGTTAATCACTCTAAATACCTACCATACTTCTGATTTTCCTTTTCAGTCATAAAGCAAAAACAATATTAAATTCAGTAAAGGGAGAAACTTTATTGTACCCATTAATGTATCTGTGTCAGTCTTCTCCAAAGGCATAGATTTAGTTGCCTTAGTTACAGAGAGGACCAGTAAGTATGACAGTAAACTAGGAGCTAATAGAGCAGAAAAAGCTGTAGTAACTTAGAACCAATGGACCAGGAAAAAAGGAATCACATATTATGAAATGAATTTAAAGTGAACTAAGGCATTTTGGCAAGCATTTCACATTTAACAATGAATACCGTCATGTTTGAAAGTTTATAGTGTTATCAGCATTATTATTCCTAATATGAGAAAGCCAAAGAGAGTTCCAGATTATGATGTCTGTCCCCAAGGATATAATATTTAGTTGGGGTGCAAGAGCTAAGCTATGGAAAATTATGACAGTCTTAAAGAGAAATTTTCTCTTAACTGAAACATAATAAACACTGTGTGTAAGATTGGACTTTTCTAGAGATGATTGAGAGGAATGCAAAGTTGCCTAAATATCTTTAAAAAATAGTTGAGAATTACATCTATGCATGTAAGATGCAATGCAGAGAAAAAGAGAAGGAAAGGAAGAATAAAAAGAATGGATGTAGAGCTAGACACTCGTGAATTTTAATACTAGAACTTCTAAGTAAGGCACTTTTAAATTCTCCCCCAGTTTTGCCCTGGTGTCTGTGTATGATTAAGTGCTAAATTATAAGTCCATGATTTTTTTTCTTTTCAGTGTTAAAAGGGAAGAAACGTTGCAGAAGTCATCCTGGAGTGGTCTGTAGAGAATTTGGGAAGTGAGATGGGACGTAAAATGAAGCTTCACTAGTTGAAACAAAGACAGGATCAACCTCAAGCAAAGGAAATGTCACCACAGGAATACAGGTAATAGTGACTGTGGCATGTTCACGGGACAAGGAAAAGACAGTAGGACGTAAGCAGCTACCCCAAATCATCTTGGGCAGAGAAGATGTGACTAGATTCTGCTGCGTGAACGGGAGTGCAGATTTGGTTCGATGAAAATAACAGTATTTTTGGAAAATGGAAACAAAACAATGGATAATAAGCAATTCTACTGTTCATATATACCCACTCAACAACTAGCCACCAGCAGTTAACACTGGCTAAAGCAAAATGCTAGTATCATATGAAATAAAAATAATGAAGGCATAGTACACTGCTTTCTAAGCCACTTAAAAATTAAAGCATGACATTGTAAAAATATTTATAATTAAAGAATATAAATTCTAGAAGTGATAACACTATGAGAAAGAATAGGCAGCCTGTAAATGGTGGTTACTCGTGTTATTTGCATGGCAACATGAAGGATAGCTATTATATGGGTAAAAATAAAGAGAGAAAACTTCTTATAGGGAAACACTATGCTCAAAGATGTTCACTTCAACAAATATTGCATGAACACTGCATTCCAGGCCCTGGACTGACAATGGCATATAAAGATTTTTTGTTTTTTGTTTGTTTGTTTGTTTCACAGGCAGAGTGGACAGTGAGAGAGAGAGAGACAGAGAGAAAGGTCTTCCTTTTGCCGTTGGTTCACCCTCCAATGGCCGCCGCAGCTGGCGCACTGTGCTGATCTGAAGGCAGGAGCCAGGTGCTTCTCCTGGTCTCCCATGGGGTGCAGGACCCAAGCACTTGGGCCATCCTCCACTGCACTCCTGGGCCACAGCAGAGAGCTGGCCTGGAAGAGGGGCAACCAGGACAGAATCCGGCACCCTGACCAGGACTAGAACCCAGTGTGCCGGCGCCGCAGGTAGAGGATTAGCCTATTGAGCCTTGGCACCGGCCTCAATGGCATATAAAGTTATAACAATCTCTGTCCATAAAAGCTTAACCAGGGTGAGGAAATGGCACGTTCTCAGGGATATTTAGGTAGTTTTACTTAGCCAGCACATATAAACATGAGTAAGTAATGGAAAGAAGCTGAAAAGATAAATTCAACCAATATTAATGGGAGCCATAAATGCCAGCCTAATTTATACTCACTTCTACTGAGTACAGTATTCATTTACATCTGTTGTGGTTTTCAGCAGGAGAGGGTAATGAAGAGGATTACGTTTGTGGCAGTATAAAGTGGAAGATATGTACAAGATGTATTCTAAAGGAAAAGATGTTTGACTATGTGGCTATTATTACAACAAAGTATGGAGTGTTCACAGTCCAGATAGCTGGTGACACTAGTGTGATAGTAAAAGCTCTCATGTAAAAAGAACATGTACATGCTCTGGGTATATGTGAATCATCCCACCTACTCCTTGAAATACCCCTGTAAGAGGGATGCTGTTATGATTCTCCATTGACAAATAAACTGTGCACAAAGACAGTTTAAAAACAATAACCATGTTCCAGAGCTAATAAATGGTGAGACTTGATTCAAGAGTAGGAAGACTCCAGGAGCTGTGCTTTTCAACCACTCACTATGGAGCCAGAAACAGCTTTGAACTTTGAACTTCTATGTCTAAGTAAAAAAATAGCTCAATTAACAAATACAAGGAGGTTGTAAATACTTTACCACTTAAAACCTTACCAGCTTAAAAAAAGTTATATTGTCCTATTCTTTATTTTATTTTATTTTATTTTGACAAGCAGAGTTAGACAGAGAGAGAGACAGAGAAAAAGGTCTTCCCTTTTTATCCGTTGGTTCACCCCCCAAATGGCCTCCACAGCCAGTGCTTCGCCGATCCAAAGCCTGGAGCAAGGTGCTTCCTCCTGGTCTCCCATGCGGGTGCATCCTCCACTGCCCTCCCGGGCTACAGCAGAGAGCTGGACTAGAAGAGGAGCAACCAGGACAGAATCCGGCGCCCCAGCCGGGACTAGAACCCGGGGTGCCGGCATCGCAGGTGGAGGATTAGCCAAGTGAACCGCGGCGCCGGCCGATGTTGTCCTATTCTTAAATCACACACACTGAAAGGTTATGTGGTTTTCAAACTAAATAACAGAGTCTCAAAAGTAGAATTTATCATGGAGAATATATATATATATTCTCTTAGAGTGTATATATATATATATATATATATATACTCTAAGCTCACAACTTTATAATGAGGACAAGTCTGGGCACAAACTATAAAAGCTTGCCAGGGATTCAACTAAGATTAAAATCCTTACTTCCTTTTTCTTGCCTACAATAATGCAGAACTCAGATTTTATTATGTGCAAAAGAATATGATACTTCTACCATGTTTTCATAGTAAACATGGAAGGTCAAATTATTGAGTCATAAAGGAAAAGTTGGTTTTTATTTATAAATTTCAGAACTACATATGACTGCATAATATGTTACACAAAATACAACAGTGTATTAGCAATGAAGCTCATTATTTTAATAGCTTCAATACACAAATTTATCTGCAATGGTGGATTTTCAGGTAGCTGTGTTGAATACTTCCACTTCCATGTTATAATAAATCTTCAATGGGAAAATAAAACTGGATCACTTGTTCTCTTGCTAGTAGTAAGTAAAAAAAAAAAAATCAGGGTGTTATCTGGGGGGAGGCAGGAGGAAAGCTCACCCAAAGATTCTCATGCATTACTGCCTTCCATGTACAACTTTGCAGGAGAACTTTGATCTCACTTCTTTGATCATCACCAGATATTTTCTCTTGCAGCACCAAAGTCCAGCACTGATAATAAAGGCATAGCCAGACCAATTTGCTCTCATTTATTTATGAGTCATTGCCAGATTCAGAAATAAAGAACAAAGAGAAACCTGCCCTTTGCATGTCCTTTCAAGATGAATGGCACTCAATGAAATATCTTCATAACATCAAGTGTATAGAGAATGTCCTACATTGATACAGGATTATGATAACTCAGAGAACTGATGTTAGCTTCAAAGCAAATTGAATGTGCCAAGAAGCAGACAATACAAGCAGAGAGCACACTGGGAGGCTCAGAGGGCAATGGTGTAACATTTCTGCCAGGAAAAAGAGAAACCCAAATAACAACTGAGAATAGTTTGTCAGTTACTTCTCCATAACTCTCCCTAGCCACAGATTAAAACAAAAATGAGTTCAAAAGTAAGAATAAAGTATGGAGGCCAGCGCTGTGGCGCAGCAGGTTAAAGCCCAGGCCTGCAGCGCTGTTATTCCATATGGGCGCTGGTTTGAGCTCCCTCTGCTCCATTTCTGTTACAGCTCTCTGCTGTGGCCCGGGAAAGCAGTGGAAGATGGCCCAAGTCTTTGGGCCGCTGCACCAGTGTGGGCAACCTGGAAGGTTCTCCTGGCTCCTGGCTTTGTATCAGTTCAGCTCTGGCTGTTGCTGTCATTTGGGGAGTGAACCGGCAGATGAAGTCCTCTCTCTCTCTCTGTAACTCTTTCAAATAAATAAAATAAATCTTAAAAAAATAAAGTATCAATCAGAAAAATTGTAAAGAAAAACTTGATTCCCTTCAAATTCACTGTTTCTGGGATGGGTATTGTAGTTTGAAGGGTTAAGCCGCTGCTTGGGATACTTGTGTCCTCTATTGGACTGCCTGGTTCCAGCCATGCCTACTTTGTGCTTTCGATTCAGCTTCCTGATAATACATACCCTGACAGGCAGCAGGTGATAGCCTAAGTGTAGCAGTACCACCATTCACATGGGAAACCTGGATGGAGTTCCTGGTTATAGTCTGGTCCAGCCCTTTTAGGAATGAACCAGCAAATAGAAGATTCCCTCTCTCTCTCTCTCTCTCTCTCTGTGTGTGTGTGTGTGTGTGTGAGGGAGAGGGAGAGAGGGAGAGAGGGAGAGAGGAAGGGAGAGAAAGAGAGGGAGAGAGGGAGAGAGGGAGAGAGGGAGAGAGGGAGAGAGGGAGAGGGAGAGAGAGAGAGAGAGAGAGAGAGAGAGAGAGAGACTGCCTTTCAAATACATAAATCTGAACAAACAACTCATGGCCCCAAAAGATAAGCAGTTGATTAAGATAAATACAAGGAAAACGGAGTTCATATCGCTTGAGAGAATAACAAAGAAGAAGATAAAAGAAACATGTGGAAGTTGGAGTGGAATACAGAAAAGTAAAGGGGAAAACTAATAAAAATTTTAAGAAGTAAAAGAATGGGGAAAGAAAATGAAAAATCAAGCTGACAGAGAGGAACAAGAAATGCAGCTGTGATGCTCATTTGCTGTTCTTTTAAAATGTAAATTACCTCTGATTTTGAAGTCAGGGTCTGGAGATTTTCCTGTGGGAATATAACCATACACGCTCTAAATAATCTCTTCCCCAAAAGAAAAAAAATCGAGAGGGATAATGTAGTTTTACTTTAGAATTTAAAAGTGGTCCTAAAAACCTAAAGGCATTTCGGTCTGCAGCAGACAACAACCTCAAAAACCTCCAAATTTCCTAGCCTGATGTAGGCACAAAGCAAGCCTGAGACTTGGTTGCCTGGCAACCGCGCTCTTCACTGGCAGCTGGAGTAAAAGGAACCGGCTGGTGCCAAATGGCCTTTCACCTGCTTCCTTACAGGGAAATCAGAGTGAAAGAGCTACCTCACAAGAGCCAAAGCTCCTCCTGAGACACGGGGGCTTGAGAAACCCTCAATTTGTTTGGGGAGAAGGGGCCACTTTTACCTCCCCTCACCGAGCTCTGGATCCCACCCTGAATATAACAGGCTGCAAGCTAGGTGTTCAGACCTTGGGGGAAAAGACATCACTTTAAATGTTTTGCTATGAATTGATAATTTCTGAAAACTAGAGGAACATCTTGCATTTCCTTCTTCATTAGATTTGTGTTCTGATAATACAAGGGCTAATAAAGTGTGTTTATAGCGAAAAGTTTTAGAAATGATGAGTATAAAAATATTCTGATTTTCCCTGAATACCCAAAGGTTGAATTTATTTTGGGAACAGAGCTTTACCTGGCTGCCTATTTTAGTGGAAATGGGAAAGTGCCTAGAGATGATTTAGTATAAAGAATAGTGAATGTTTTTCAAAAGAATTCATACAGCTCATTCCTAAAATGGAAAGTATTCCAGTATCTCTCTGGGGAAATTTTGCAATTTTTGGTAGAAAATACAGGTTTGGTTTATTTTCCTGGAAAGTGAGGATTAATTTCCAATTAGTCCAATCATCCCAAGATCAAACAGAAAAATTTGAGTAGAAATTGGGCAGATAGCTGCATAGCAGTTGGAAACAAAACACTGAAGTCCACCTTGAGAGCTAAGGATTCTGGTCCTTACCCTGTCACCCAGTACAGCATTGGAATGCCGAGCTCTCACCGGTGTGGTGTAGACACAACCTGCTCAGTGTTCCTTTGGATTTTTCCTTCAGGTAAACTCTGAATATAAAGTATAAAACATAAAATGTTCAAACTTTTCAGGTTACTCACAGGAACAGTTTTCTTCATTACCAGTAAGTATCATTACTTTTGATGGCTTTTACAGCATCTTGTTTACTCTTTTTTTTTTTCTCATCCTGGTATCTTTTACTAAATTATATTCAAACATATGAATTTTCTGATATGCGCACTCACACATATTTCATTCACGGTCCCAGTCTTCCTCCAAAGTTGAAGCAGAAATGTGTTTTTTCCAATTCTCATGTGACTTCTCCAAAGCAGTTTTCTGTGATTGTTAGTAGCTATGGAATCTTTCTGAAGACTTTGTTCAATGAAGGTGAAAAAATGTCAAGCAGCCAAGGGGGAAAAAGCCAGAATTGCTTATAAGCACTCCTCATATCTCTTCCAGGGATCAAATCAATTACTAAAGACTTAAGTGAAAGTCAAGAGGAAGAAGGTATTCTTTCTCTAAATTTAAGATACATCTGACCCTGAAGGCTATGGCTCTTGCCCATCTCACAAATGCCTAGAGTGGGATAATCTCCAACATAATTCTTTATCTAACCTTATCTTAAAGTAAAAGTTCCTAGAGAAATGTATGCTATGTGGTGTGTTTGATTCTTAGGTAATGAAATGTTTAAACAGAACATTATTCTCTGTTTTCCTTTGTAATCTATTAATGGACTTTTTGGGTAAGTCTTCATTTACAGAGTTAAAATGAGATATCAGTTATTTTAGATTATTTTAGAAACCTGGCACAATCATTCCTTTGTATAAAAAGCAATTTAGGGTAGAATGTGAGACTCTGAGAACGCAGTTCTTAACCTTGACTACATATTAGAAGTATCTAGAGGGCTTTCATAAAACATTGGTTTCCAGTCCCTTTCGCCCCATAATCATGGTTGTGAGGTTTTTTTTTAAATATTATTGTTATTTTAATTGTACATAATTGTGGGGTACAATATATGCACTTGGTTGGATTTTGAATACATATGACACTAGGAAATGTCCTGATTTTAATAAGTGTATTGTCAATAGGTAAAAGAATGAACATGTTCCTAGAAAACCCAGTGAGTTATTTAGAGGTAGATATTTAAGATCTCTCCGATTATGCACGTATATAGAGAAGGAAAGGACAAATTTTGAATAACTGGTGAATCTGGAAATAGCATACATGAATATTAGTTCCTTGTAGTATTCTTTTTTAATGACTTTTTAAAAAAATATTTTATTTATTTATTTGAGAGGTAGAGTTACAGACAGTGAGAGAGAGAGAGAGAGAGAGAGAGAGAAAGGTCTTCCTTCCATTGGTTCACTCCCCAAATGGCCACAATGGCCTGAGCTCCGCTGATTCAAAGCCAGGAGCCAGGTGCTTCTTCCTGGTATCCCATGTGGGTGCAGGGGCCCAAGGACTTGGGCCATCTTCTACTGCTTTCCCAGGCCACAGCAGAAAGCAGGATTGGAAGAGGAGCAGCCGGGACTAGTTCTGGTGTCTATATGGGATGCCGGTGCCGCAGGCGGAGGATTAATCTACTGCACCACAGTGCTGGCCCCTTGTACTATTCTTTAAAGTAAGTTTGGACATATATAAAACTTAAAAGTTATAAATAAGAAAATAAAAGTCCAATTCCCCACTCCTCTCAAAATGTTGTACATCAGGATTTAGTAAGTCAAAATAAGAACAGTACTGAATTCTAGTGTTCCTAGTTCCAGGGTCTTCAGAGGGTATTTCCCAAACATAAGGTGGAAGAAAGCTCCTCTCACCCTATGAGGGAAATTCCCTAAAAATAATGTATGCCTTCATCTCACAGCATGAGAGGCTGGTTCTATCTTGTTTGATTGCAAGAATAGGGGTAGGGAATCAAGAATTGGGCTGATTATTCTTTTACCTTAGGGAAAAAATATTTTATTGTTGGTGAAAGATTTTTTGATGCATTTTTATGACTAATAAAGAAAACTTTTTCTAAAGTAGCTGGATATTTGTGAGCCTAGAGCTATTCTGACAACTCAAAATGCACACAGAAATTTGAGTACTGTCTGTCATTAACTGTGTGAGATCTAATCATTCCTTTTAGAGAGATCAAAATTATTTTTGTTTGGAAGAAAAAGGACTGAGTTTTCTGGGGGCAGTATCTCACAACATTTGCATTTTTGCCTTCCCATAGCATTCCTCTACTACTTATATCCTGTGGTTCACAGCCTTTATGTAATGAAGTACAGCATATATTTTAACCATTAAGAAACCCTGATTAGAAGTCAACCTTCAAAAGTAGTATTTATGACAATACCATAAGGGAAAGGATGTATATTTTTTTAAATATATCCTTGACAACTTTGAAAAAAATCCATAGTAATGAATATTCATTCTTCTTCAAGTTTGTAATATTTATTGGAACTGGCATTTTCTGTCATTCAATTAGATATGAAATCTCTAATACGTAAACTTAATATAAAAAAGAATGCTTGAGACCTGCATTGTGGCATAGCAAGTAAAGCTGCCATCTGCAATGTCGGCATCCCATGTGGGCATAATTTCGTATCCCAGCTGCTCCACTTCCAATCCAGCTCCCTGCTAACTGCCTGGAAAAAGTGGCCCCTGCCACCATGTGGTAGACCCAGATGCAGCTCTTGGCTCCTGGCTTCAGCCTGGCCTAACCCTGGCCATTACAGCCATTTGAATTGGGAACCAGCAGATTCTCTGTTTCTCTCTCTCCCACCCTTAAGGGATGTGCTACACACAGAAACAGAGAAAGAAAATCAGTGTCATGAAAGAATGTGAAGGCAGAAAACCCCAAAGTAAAAGTACAAGGGATATCCAAAACAGCAGTTATAGTTATGAAAAAATGGCAAGACCAAGTCATCAATAATAACCTTGAAAGTAAATAGTCTAAATTCTCCAATTAAAATATATATAGTGGTTCAATGGATCAGAAAGACCCATCTATATGCTGCCTACAAGAAACACATTTACCAACAAAGATACACACAGATTGAAAGAGAAGGGATGGAAAAAGGTATTCCATGCTAACGGAAATCAAAAACAAACAGTAGTACTCATCCTAATATCAGACAAAACAGACTGTGAGACAAAAACTGTTAAAAGAAACAAAGATGGGCATTATGTAATGGTTAAGTGATCAATTCAACAGGAAGATGTGACTATAGGAAATGCACATGCACTCAATGTTACAGCACCTGGCTATTTGAAGAGATCATCATCAAAATACCAAGGAAATTCTTCTCAGACCTACAAAAAAAATGATCCAAAAATGCATACAGAAACATAAGAGACTATGACTAGTTAAAACACTCTTACACAGTAAAAACAAGGCTGGGGCCGGCGCCACGGCTCACTAGGTTAATCCTCCACCTTGCGGCGCTGGCACACGAGGTTCTAGTCCCGGTCGGGGCGCCAGATTCTGTCCCGTTGCCCCTCTTCCAGGCCAGCTCTCTGCTGTGGCCAGGGAGTGCAGTGGAGGATGGCCCAAGTACTTGGGCCCTCCACCCCCATGGGAGATCCTGCTATCAGATCAGTGCAGTGCGCCAGCTGCAGCAAACCGGCCTTGGCGGCCATTGGAGGGTGAACCAACGGCAAAAGGAAGACCTTTCTCTCTGTCTCTCTCTCTCTCACTATCCACTCTGCCTGTCAAAAAAAAAAAAACAAAAACAAGGCTGGGAGCATCACAACACGAGACTGCAATACATATTACAGGGCAATTATAATCAAAATATCCTGGTACTTGCATAAAAATAGACACACAGACCAACAGAATAGATACTCCAGAAATTAATCCATGCATCTTAGAACCAACTAATTTTTGACAAATGAACTAAAATAATTCACTGGAAAAAGAGCAGTCTTTTCAACAAATTGTGTTGGGAAAATTGGATCTCCACAGGCAAAAGTATGAAACAAGGCCCCTACCTTGCACCCTATACATAAATCAACTCACAATGGGTTCAAGGATATAAACCTAAGACCTGAAACCATCAAATTACTAGAGAAAAACATCAGAGAAACTGCAAGACATTGGCGTTCGCAAAGACTTCTTGGCTGAGACTGCAGAAGCACAAGGAATCAAAGCCAAAATAGACAAACGGAATACATCAAGTGTGCTCCTGGCTTTGTATCGGTGCAGCTCTGGCTGTTGCGGCCAATTGGGGAGTGAACCAGTGGGTGGAAGACCTCTCTCTCTCTCTGCCTTTCCTTCTTGCTCTGTGTAACTCTGACTTTCAAATAAATAAATCTTAAAAAAAAAAAAAAGAAATGTGCTAGGTTCATGGAGCAGGCATTTTTCAAAGGATGAAATACAAATGGCCAATACACATGATAGGATGCTCAGGATGACTAGCCAACAGAGAAATGCAAATAAAATCACCGTGAGGTTTCACCTTACACCAGTGAGAATGGTTATTATTCAAAAATCAAAAAATAACAAATGCTTCCAAGGATGTAGATGAAAAGGTGCCCTAATACATTGTGGGTGGGAATGTACACCGTTACGGAAGAAAGTATGGAGATTCCTCAGAAATATGAAAATTGATCTGCCATAACCCAGCTTTCCCACTCCTGGGAATTTACCTAAAGGAAATAAAGTCAGCGTATGAAAGAGCGATCTGTACCCCCATGTTTTAGCAGCTTAGTTAACAATATTTAAGATATGGAATCAACCCAGATATCCTTCAGCTGATGTGTATAAAAGAAAATGCAGGGGTCAGTAGGCTAAGCTGCAGAACAGCAGGCTAAGCCTCCACCTGTGGGGCTGGCATCCCATATGAGCACCAGTTCAAGTCCTGGCCACTCCTCTTCTGATCTGGCTCTCTACTGATGGCCTGGGAAAGTAGTGGAAGATGGCCCAAATGCTTCGGTCCCAGCACTCAAATGGGAGACCTGGAAGAAGCTCCTGGCTCCTGGCTTCAGATGGGCCCAGCTCTGGCCATTGAGGCCATTTGGGGAGTGAACAAGTGGATGCAATACCTTCTCTCTCTGTCTATTCCTCCCTCTCTCTCTCTCTCTCTGTAACTCTACTTCTCAAATATATATATATATATATATATATACACACACACACACTGATGGAATACTATTCAGTCATAAATAAGGATTAAATATTGTCACATCAAAACTGATGCAACTGGAGACCATTATACTAAGTGAAATAAGCTCATATCAGAAACACAAATATATTATCTCTGATTTGTGGCAGTTAACACATAGAGTTAAAAATGTAATGCATATGAGTAAAATTGAAATCTGGAGATCTGATTATTGTTTATAGTCCCCATCTGAGCAAATCTTCCTACTTACCACTTTTGAATACTTTATTTTGTGAAGGATAGAGATTGTGATTGAAAAGTGGATTGAGGGTATGTCATCTCAAAAAGTAAAAGAAATATAAAGCAGACAAGGGAATGTAGGACAGAAAGGAGAGAGGGTGGGAAGAATTACTATGTTCTTAAACTATATATGAGATACAAGAAATCCATCCCCTCTATGTAAAAAAATGAATGAATGAATAAATGAATAAAATTATTTTTTAAAGAATTTGTTCATGGGCCAACTTTGTGGCATGGCAGGTAAAGCTGCCACCTGCAATAGCCGTATCCCATCTGGATGCCGGTTCATGTTGCAGATGCTCCCCTTCTGATCCAGCCTGCCAGTAGCCTGGAAAAGGCAGCAGAAGACGTCCCACATATTTGGGCCCCCGCCACCCATGTGGGAGACCGGATAAAGCTCCTGGTTCCTGGCTTCGGCCTGGCCCAGTGCTTGCCGTTGCAGCCATCAGAGGAGTGAACCACCAGATGGAAGATCTCTCTCTTTCTCTCTATACTTGTAGCTCTTTCAAAATAAATATATTGTAAAAAAAATTGCTCAGTGCTCAATAAATGGTCTCTATGTGGATTATTTTAATTGTACAACTTCAAGTTAAAAATGCCATTTAGTGCAGTGGTTACACCTCTTGGGATGCCCACATCCCACACTGGAGTGCCTGGGTCCAAGTCAGCTCCACTCTCCATCCCATTTCCTGCTACTGTGCATCCCTGGAGGCAGCAGATGATAGTTAAAGTACCTGGGCCCTTGACACCCATGTGGGAGAGCCAGACGTCCGGGATCCAGACTCCTGCTGTCAGCCTGCTCCAAATGTTGTGGACATTTGGAGAGTGAAACAGAGGATGAGATTCATTCATTCTCTTTCTCTCCCTCCCTCTCTCTCTCTCTCTCTGTCTCAACTTTCAAATAAATAAGAAATACATAAATAACTTATAAGTTCCATATCAATTGTGGGGAGCAACTCGGACTAGACTAAGTTACTGGAATTAAGACTTATTCTATGCATCTGCTCTCCCACAATATGGCGCTGGGAGAGGAGGAAACAGCTTCTACGCAGCTGCCTCTTGCCAACTTGAGTGATGACCTCCAGGAGCTGATCCTGCTCCTGATTGGAGGAGAGCAGCGTACTCGGCGTGTGGGCAGCCGAGTTGGGATTGGCGGAGGAGGACTATAAAGGAGGAGAGAGACGGCATGCACCAGGAACATCTAAGGGGAACATCTAAGAGGAACACCTGTGCAGCCCCCGAGAGAGCCGGCCGGCGGTGTGCCGCTCCCCCGCGGAAGTGGGGAAAGTGGCTAGGGGGAACCGCCCTTCCACGGAGGTAGAAGGGACGGCAGCCAACCTGGGAAGAACCAGCAGCAAACCCGGGGAGGGCCGAGCAGACAAAAGAACAGCGCAGGGTCCTGTGTCGCTCCTCCACGAAGACGGGGAGCGACAATCAATCACATGTTTATCACATGTTTATCTACTAGGTTAGTGGCCTGCAGAGGGGGATGCTGATGAAAATGAGCTGGTATTAACCAACGTGTTCTCACAGAACACTAGAAAATTATAGGATACAGAAGCATCCTATAGATATAGAATAAGGTGAAAAATTACAGAGAAGGAAATGGGAATGAGGGTATATTAGGGTGGTACGGTTATAGAAGGGAGATGGACAATAGCTGAAGTCTATGTTCATGGCCGGCGCTGCGGCTTGCTAGGCTAATCCTCCACCTGCGGCGCTTGCACCCCGGGTTCTAGTCCCGGTTGGGGCGCTGAATTCTATCCCGGTCACTCCTCTTCTAGGCCAGCTCTCTGCTGTGGCCCGGGAGTGCAGTGGAGGATGGCCCAAGTGCTTGGGCTCTGCACCTGCATGGGAGACCAGGAGAAGCACCTGGCTCCTGACTTCGGATCAGCGCGGTGATCAGTACGGCTGCAGTGGCCATTGGGGGGTGAACCAACAGCAAAAGAAAGACCTTTCTCTCTGTCTCTCTCTCTCTCACTGTCCACTCTGCCTGTCAAAAAATAAATAAATAAATAAAGTCTATGTTCAGCATCTTCGATTTTCATCCTTCACTTCCATAAAATGAATACAAATAGCCAGCTACTTCACCCCAGGGGCTAGAAACTGGAGGTTTAATCTGAATATATTAAATAGATGAATTTAAGGTCTTTGGAATATAGAGCATATAGCAGAGCAATAAGGATGCAAAATAATTGAAACTCCAAGAAATTATTGAGCCACTGTGTACACAATGGCTTCATCCCAAAACCTCTTCCTCAAACAACATAAATCACTTGAAGCCAATGTTAGAAGACTGGAGAAGTTTTTTTCTGAAGAAATTGAAATATTCATTGATATTTGGGCTCCATATGATCAGTCATCCTTTAAACCAATTTTGAAAGAATTAACAATAGTCCCTGCAAGCACTGGTGATCCACAGAATTTCCAATCAAAATGTGAGGGTTTTGCTTTTGAATAAGTGTGGCCGTCAAGGATCATGAAACATAGAAAGGCTCCAGAATATCAGGGAGAAATCAATAAGCAAACCAAGAAAGTAAATTCAGAGGAAGGATAATAAAGGATATGCAAGAACATTTCAAAATTTATACCAAAATGCAAATTAGTAAAGCAGAAAGGAAGAAGTTTTTTTCATCAATAAAAACTCTTAGCAATTAAAAAAATACTTGAAACAAATATTCCTGCAGAAATCTGAAGTAAACAAAATGTCAACAAGGTAGAAAATGTGAGATAACTGAGAGCATCCAGTCAAGTTCAATAACCAATTAATATGAAATCTATAAAGAGAATAGAAGGAAATTCATGGGAATAAAAATATTTTTTAAAAAAAGAAACTTTTTCAAAAACTAGAGTATACATTCTCAAGTTAAAATAAAAACAAAAATTAGTAGTACAATTTATTTTTTAATTAGCCAAAACAACACATATTTTTCTCATATTTCATAACTTCATATTAATGAAACAAGCTTAAAACAAATTTTAAAATGGTGTTATGTCCAAATGTGAAGAATCAAAACACCAAGTTTTTCATCATTTACACCTGCTAATTCAGAGAGAAAAATGTTTTTAGTGTGGAATTTTTCTCTCAAAAATAAAAATAAGAATTGAATAGTTATTTTCAGATATGCAAAAATCATAAATTTTTCTCCATTTCTTAGGCAGCTGCAGAAAAAATATGCAGGAAAGAAACAAAATCTGCACAAGTATTAGTACCAGAATTTTGCAAATCAGCTGTTTCTTTATAACTTAAATAATAGCTCATCTATGATAGTAAGAGAGAAAAGGAATCTCTCTATAAATGAAGGATAAAGACACAATTTTAAATATATTACTTTTTTAAAGATTTATTTTAAATATATTACTTAAAATTAAAAGATAATGTAAAAACTAAAAAAGTGACAAAATTACATTGAAAGAATGGGAAAGAGGAAAGTAGTAAAAGTAAGGTAAATTTTTATCTGTGGAATAAAATTCATAGGTAATGTTTAAAATTTACAATAAAAATCATTTTATAATATATATTCATATATTTATAATAGCCATATCTATATATGGTTGTAAAAATAATCACATATTATTTTTTTAACTTTTATTTAATGAATATAAATTTCCAAAGTACGACTTATGGATTACAATGGCTTCCCCCCCATACCGTCCCTCCCACCCACAACCCTCCCCTTTCCCACTCCCTCTCCCCTTCCATTCACATCATAAACCATAAACAAAATACTGTGAAGAAACTGTGATTTCAGGGGCAGCAGAAAGCTGCACATAAGAGTGTCGCTGAGGCTACAGGCTGCCTAATAGTAGATCCACTACTGATTGAGCATGATAAATTTAACTAATGGCTGTAAAGATATGTGAGCAGGGCAGAACTAGAGTAAATATTGAGGAAATGCTACCACTTAGAGTATATGACACTAAGTATGGTTTGTTTCCATCCCATGAGCAGGCCCTGCATGGGAGCACCAAGGGGAAAGAGCAGCAGAGATTCTGATCTCACTCACAGGAGTTGTTTCCACCAACATTTCAGCAAATCTCTTACAAAATCTCACAGGTACAACAAGTAGGGTATGCTGTGAAACTCCCAGTAAGTGAGATGAAGCCATTATGAGGTGAACTTAGACATAAACTGCCAGAGCAAGTTGAGTGTTCCTGGAACAAACTCAAATGGAGAAGGCCTAAGAGGAATCATTACATCTTAATATATGTGATATTATTACTCATAATATTCCTCAAATGCTTCTGATGGAGCATTGTGGGAACACTCTGGACCCCGAGTTGGATGACAATTACAGAAGGGTCTTTGCTATTATCAGCAAGGCCACAGACGTCTGCAGAAACATGCTTTTCTCTGGGTGGCATATTGTGCAAGCACCAAGTTTGGCAAGTGAGAGGCATCACAACAGGACAGCTGCACTGGGTGGCTTCAGATAGCATAGAACTCAGTATACTTTTTTCAGATTACATTGAATACACACACACTCACACACATACACACACACACACACACCCATACATCATCATCCTGTATCATCTGCATGAATCAGAGGAAAAAGTTCATAATCAAACATGAAATATAAAACATGATTAGACATGAAATATGGGGGACGCAGTTTGTGACTTACAAGTCTGAGATATGTTTGCCCTGACACTGTGTAAATATTGCAGCTTTCTAAACCAAGGATGTGAGGGGAAATCTACCAAGTGGATAACGGATTATAATCCTCTAATTATAATTCCTCTGATTTGTTGTAACCTCAGAGAAGAGCAGGAGATATCACAATATACTCCATTCTTAGAGCCAGGTTTTCCCTGGCTGGGACAACCCTTCTGTTCTGTTTTTGAAGATTTATTTATTTACTTATTTGAAAATCTGAGTTGGAGAGAGAGAGAGAGAAAATCTTCCATCTGCTGGTTCACTCTCCAGATGGCCACAACATCCGGGGCTGGGACAGGTTGAAGCCGGAAGCTTCTTCCAGGTCTCCCTCATGGGTGGCAGAAGCCCAAACACTTGAGTCATCTTTCACTGCTTTTTTTTTTTTCATCTGTCTCTGCTTTTCCAGGCCATTAGCAAGGAGCTAGATCAGAAGTGAAGTAGCCGGGGCATCATATGGGATGCCACTGTCGCAGCTGGTGGCTTTACCTGCTACACCACAATGCCAGCCCCCTGCCATGTTTTTAAATGTCCATGCTGTCCTTATTCTGTTTTCACCTTAAACACTGACCTTGAGTAAGATTAAGCTTAACGGTTCTCTCTCCCTGTCTTTGCACTCTGCCCCTTCTGCCCTCACCGTCCTGTGTCACTGGACAGTTATCCCTATCTATACGCTAAGATCATCCTTGCCTTCCGCCTTTCATGTTCCTCCTTCTCACCCTCTGTCAGAGTTGTATAGCTATTTCAGAGTCTGACTGTATTATTTAATCTATTCCTATGCACAAAATCATCCCAAGCTTTGTGGCTTAAAATAACAACAGCAATTATCTCAGTGTATGTAGTCAGGAGAGTAGGCATGATCCTTTTTGATGCTCACTCATGTGGCTATCAGCAGGATTCATGTCTTTGTATATGCTGAGGTCTCACTTTCTCTTTGGTTGCTGGCCAGAAGCTTCCCTTGTTTCTTACTATGTAGACCTCTCCACAAGACATCTTACAATGCCACATGGCAGCTTGCTTCATGAGTGAGCAAGCTATAAAACATGAGACAGTGCCAGAAAATGAAAGCGCTAGCAAGAAGGAATCACTGTCTTTTGTAATCAAATCACAGAAGTAATACATTTTGGTTTCTTCTATTGATCAGACATGAGTCACTCAATCCAGTCTTTACTCAAGATTAGGGATTGCAAAAGGATGTAAACACCAAGAGGTGAGGATCCTTGGAGCCATTTCAGAGAGTAAGCTTAGAGTTACGGGGAGGAGAATGTTGGTAGAGGTGGGAAGACAGCAGAAGATTGGAGCCATATCAGAAGCTGCCTACCGCCCTGGCTCTATAACTCACCCATTCCCAACTCACTTCCGTCCTTTACTGTCTCCTTTGATGCTTACTTCATCTTTATCTTAAGGTTCTATGCTCACTGACTCCTTGGTTTTAGCCATTTGCTGATTGCTTAATATTCTATTCTAGCCAATAGCAATAATTAACATTTATATATTGGCACATGACAGATTAAAAAGCACTTTCCCATAAAAAAACTGAGTTTCAGAAAGGAATAGGACCAAAAGACAGAAAAGCAGAGGTCAGAGAAGTGGAATCATTCAGATAATGCAGGACCATAGTAGTGAGTAGTTTCAAATATTCACTGGTCCCAGGTCTTTGAGGGGTGAGTGCTGAGGCATAGCAGGTCAAGCCACCACATGAGATGTCCACATCCCATGTCAGAGTGCCAATTCAAATCCTGGCTCCCCTGCAGACAATCAACTTCCTGCTAATGCACCTAGAAAGACAAAGGATGATGACTCAGGTACTTGGGTTCTTGCTACCCGTGTGAGAAACCAGGATAGAGTTCCTGGCTCTTGGCTTCAGCCTGGTCCAGCCCCAGCTGTGAGCATTTGAGAAGTGAACCCAGAAGATTGGAATATCCCCCTCTCCACCTCTTCTGTCACTCTGCCTTTCAAATAATTAAACAAATGAATAAATCTTTTTTAAGAAAAGATTTTTGAATTTTCTACTTAAAACTAGATTGACTAGATCAGATGGGTAGTTGTAGGGTATTTCTTGCAAACTGGAAACTTCTACCATTTGGTTTTTTCAGTAAGTTTAGTAAATTTAATGTAGTTGATGCTCTTTATTACAATAAAGAGAGAGTTCTGAGAGTAGTAAATTTTAAACAGAAAAAAAATTGCATTTATTTTGAACATAACCATAGAAACTGAGTTAATATCAGAACTTTTTGGCTTATTAAGGTCAGGTTCTGACAGTAGTTGCCATGGTTGTGTTTGATGGCTTTCATTGACTGCATGACAATTAGAAATATTTCCCTGAAAACTGATTTTTCTGGTAACCAGGGAATGAAGTGAATTCAGGTCCAGCCATCCGTTGTGCTCTCATCTGGCTTTTCTTCCACAGACACAGCCACGGCAACCTACAAAATCAATCAGCAGATATGCTTATTTATGTCAAATATGGATTTTCCAACAAAAAGATTATGAAAACACCTTTTATGTGGATAATGAATAGAGCGGTAAAAAGTGGACTGTAAGATTCCCAGTAATTACAGCCTGATATTGCTTTAATCACCAGTAGTCTATCATTAAGAAACGTATCATGCCCAAAGAAGGTCAGGATACAAACTGGCTCAAATAGGAAGAGAAATGGGAAAAAGAAGACATAGTTATTCTATCTGGTTTCCCCGACCATCACACCGCACTATCACAAATGGGTATCTTTTCATTTAGATAAAGGTACAAGTATTTAAGCGACAGCTGATGAACAGTGAGTTCGTATTCCAGCAGCACTTTCATAGATTTGGATTACATACAAATGAAAAAGAGCCCATATGGCTTTTGAACAAAATGAATGGCTTCAAGCCCTGAAAAATTCTAGTGGAAAGGTTGACATGCTAAAAGGTTAATTAAAATTTGACTCTGCAAGATGGATACTTTTATTTATAGAACCTTCAGCTTATTTTCAGCAGCCATGTTTTCTTCTAATTAAAATAATATGAACAGCTAATAGTAATCAGCTTAAAAAACTGAATATTTTAGAGAAAGGGATGATTCACAGGCTTTTTAATAATTATTTTGCAGTAGGTGTCTCCACTAAAGAGCACATAAGACATTTGTATTCAGCCGTTGTCTAGTTAAAATGTCAGGAAATATTAAATTAGAAAAAAAATGAGAAGCAAATTATTTAAAGCTGTTTAAAATAAGTCATTGATATTATCATGTAAATTTGATATTTCTCTAAAGGTTCTGGAATCTTTGACATAGCATAACACAAAACATTACAGAAAGTAGACCATTATAAAAATCAGAATTTCCTTGTTTTCACAAACATAGGCAAATATTGACATTTAAGAGAAGCAAAAGTTCGTGATGAAAAATTATGTACAAATTCAGAGATAGGTAGGTTGATATATAGATGATGGATACATTCATACATACATAGAATATATAGATAGGAAGATATTAAGATTCATATTGTCACTATAAATCCTGTAGGATTAATCATACTTTTTTTCTCAAAGCCTTGAGAATGACTAAAACACTAGATTAAAATCTGAAATGGAAATAGGGAAAGCATGAAAAAACATCTATATGTAAGAGAAATAAAAAGTTAAAGGAGCAGGAGGGAAAAGAGGAAGAAGTAAAGAAGAAAAGGAAAGAAAGTCAGAAATCCGTATTTGACAAATAAATCTATATACCTACAATGAACCCACCACCCTGCCCCCAAACATATACCACTCAATTTCTTTTTTCTTCTTATTTATCAATAATGAAATCTTCAAATGTTAACCTGAGATATCAAACCTCAGAATCAAGATGGTATTTCCCACCTGTTTGAAAACTAAAAATGAATATAGCTCAGTCTGGCCAATGGTATTATAGTGGAGGTAGTATATGCATCTCTTATGAAGTGTCCATCCTCTCTTCCTCCCTTTCTTCTGAGTGGAATGAAAATATTATGTGCTCCATCAAGAGTAGTTTTCTGAGATACAGGGTGGGCTTTGGAATGCAGGATTACAATACTGAGTGATATAATTAAAACAGTATGGTTCTAACATAATGCAGGGTCAAATAAGTCTGGATTGCTCTAGGTAGACTCCTCCTTCCAGAGCAGAAACCTTTCCAGTGAGAAAACTAATCTCTACCTTTTAAACCCCCTGTTGCTTTGTTTTATTATCGCTTTGGGCTGATCCAAATCCAAATTAGTACATGCTCTAGACATGCATGTTTGTTAGAGAAGCAAGTCAGGGAGCATCTCCACAGATTAAGATATACTTCAAACACCCAAACACACAGTCTCCAGGTCAGACGTAAGTATACCAAATTATATTAAAATTTTCGTATGTATCGGAATCATCTGGTGGGCTTGTTTAAGCACAAACTGCTGGATCCTACCTGCAAAGATACAAATCAGTAGGTCGGAGTGGGGCTAGGAATTTGCACTTCCAACAGCCTCCTAAGTGATGCCGCTATGCCTGACTACAGAATGTACACTGTATCTCACCATCCCCAGAATATACCTGAACTTCTAACATATACACATTCTGTAAGTCTTACAGTAAGATACAACTGTTCTTTGCTCTATACTCAGGATATTCTAATTTCTCTATGTGATGCAAGGTCACCTTTAATATCCTGGGATACATTACCCTTCACCTAATAAGCTCCATACCTTCATTGTCTTTTTGATTTTTTAATTTTCTTTTTATTTTTGAGATAACATTTTAAATTTATATTATAGCCAAAGGTTTAATGGTCCACTGAATAAAGAGTTCATCAAATAAAACTGAGACCATAGCTCAGCAGGAATATAGGCAAGGGCTATAAACAATAATCAAATGAAATATAAAACTTCACTCATATAAAACAAATATTTAAATACCTTCATTATTTTAAATTGATTAAAGCTAAAAAAAGTAGTGAAAGGAATATAATACAATAATAATTACTTTGTTCATTATTTCCTGCAGCAAACTTATCTCAAGTTCTACTTCAGAAATCTGTTAAACTATTAATAACCAAATTTAGCCAATTTGATTTCCTCTTTATTCCAGAGGTACATGATCATTTGATCATTTATTGCAGAATCACCTAAACCACTTATTTACAATGAATATTTTGGGTCCTGATGCAGACCTACACAACTGCAGTACTGAAAGCGAGGGACTGGAAAATTTTTCTCTAACTCATTCTTCAAAGAATTCTTAAAGCCCATAGTGTTTGCAAATTATTGATCTTGTTGTTGAAATATTATCAAAGACACTAGCTCAGACTCCAGAAGGGTATTTTCCAGCATAAGTATGCATGAAACACAACCAGAAAGACCTACATACTGCTGCAGGCAACAGGTTTGAAAGGGCTTGAAATCATGTGTAGCAACCAAAGGGAAAGTTGGTGGTATGAGACAACAGACAACCACAAATAAATTGCATGAATAATGGAATCTCATTGGATCACTATATTTGAAAGGTATTTTTTCCCCACCAAACTCATATGAATGTGTAAAATCACCCAGGCAGTTACAAAAGACAGTTTGAAGGGAAGTTTTTTGAGAAGGGTCCATCAGAGATACACTAAAGAAAATGCCACATGCTTATTTTTTGGCACAACAGAGATCTTAGAAAATAGAGAATAACAGCCAGAGAAATAGAAAAGCTGTGTCTATCTCCTTAATGTATCTCCAATACCTCCACTTATACTGAGTCCCACTCCCACTCCTACTCCCACAGTTTAGGCCACTACCAAGTCTCTCCTAGAACTGCAATGGCACCTTAACTGGTAAAATCCTCTAACAAATCTTTCACAGAGCTACCAGAATGACTCTCCAGACACACATTTGATAATGACTTTCTACCATTTAAAATATTTTGAGATTCTCATGGTCATGGGGATCAAGTCCAACTTCCTTAGGATAGCAAAAATGGTCTTTCATGATCTCATCCTTTCTTACCGCTCCAATTTCTGTCACCACCACCTTCTGCTCACTTAAGCCTTGCACGGTGTATCAAACACTTGCAGCTCTTCAAGTGCTCCCTTTCTCATTATCAGGTTTCCCCATCTGCCTTAGAAGCTTTCTCCACAAATCTGTATCCACTCATACCTTTTCTCCCTGGATAACCCCCACTCAGCTGTCAGGGCTTGTGGCTCAGTTGTTAACCCTTTTAGGAAGTTTCATCTGACACCACTACCCTGACTCAAATTTCCTTCAATATCATCTGTGGAAATCAATCTCTCAATCTCTCTCTCTTCTTTCTCTTTCTCTCTTTCACTCTCTCTCTCCTCCCCCTTGACAAAGGATATATACCATTACACATTCCTATAGTGTCTGCCATGTTATTGTATGTGTCTAAAATATGATAATTTAATGAGTAAACAAATGGAATAAATATATTGATCAATGAATTGCAGCTGATAAAGCTGAAAGAGAAATACTGTAGTTTCAAGACTGAATCTTGAAAAATTGCAGATAACTAGAAATTTAAGACAATTGGTAATTACTGAACCTAAGTACTCAGGTATTCCCAGCCTGTAGGGAAGTCCCTGTATTAATCGCATTTTACATACAAGGGGACAGAAGCCCAGAGAGATTACATAACTTGCCTGAAGTTAGTAGCTAACAGTGGAAAATCTCATTTGGCTTCATTCATACACTTAGCCAGTGCTCATGATGCACTTCGCATGTCTCATGGAAGTCACTAGACCAGCACAGCATGTATTGGAAATAGAGGCAGTCAAGGCATACCAAAAGAAAATGCAGAGTCAGACAAGGATATTTCCAAGGATGAAGTTGAACTCTACTGCTGTTTTTCAGATTGTATCTTTTCTCTCTCACTAATTTCCCTATATTTTTCTTTCATTCTTAATAGACACACTAATAAATAAAATTGCTACTTCCCAACCTAAGATTCTAAACTAAAAATCCAAGCAATAGAAACCATTCCCTGAACATAATTTGTTCTTGATGTACTTTTCATGTTCTATCATTTGATATTATGGAGAGTTATGAACAATGGTGTCCTGAGAAAACTAAGGCAAAAGGTGTGTGTTTGCCTTGACAATCACTCCATGCAGTTCTCAGGATCTTCCTTTTCTGGTGTCCTATTGTTCCTATAAGACACAACAGTACTCCATATTCTGAGTGTTTCCAGTAGGGCTCTGCCTAGTTCCTACTCCCATCAAAACTTGCTTATTATACAAATAATCTCAAATTCTCTATTAAACACTTTTCTGTCAGGCTGGCGCCACAGCTCACTAGGCTAATCCTATCCTGGTTGCTGCTCCTCCAGTTCAGTTCTCTGCTGTGGCCCAGGAGTGCAGTGGAGGATGGCCCAAGTCCTTGGGTCCTGCACCCGCATGAGAGACCAGGAGGAAGCACCTGGCTCCTGGCTTCGGATAGGCGTAGCGCCAGCCATGGCAGCCATTTGGGGAGTGACCCAATGGAAGGAAGACCTTTCTCTCTGTCTCTCTCTACCTTTAAAAAAAAGAGGAAAAAAACACTTTTCTGTCAATCTAGATACCAAAGTAACCAGATGAGCATGGCATGTGGACCTCAGAAGTAGAAGCACTGGCATAGAATAAAGTAAATCACAAGATAATTGCTCGGAAGCACTGTTGGGCTCACATTCATGGTCTCGGCAGCATTCTGTTATCCAGATACTCATCAGCACTTTCAGTATCATGCACCTCACCAGCCTGTTATAAATATCAACAGTCCAGGAAGAGACATAGTCTACCTAATTAACTTAGGTGACCCACTGTCTCTACCTCCTGCTATCTCAGGTTCCTGTTTTGGCAAAATATTCAGCACTGCCAAGGCTGAGAGCTCAGCTAACCTGGCAGTCCTGCCATCAGTCCTGGCTCCTTTCCACACATGCATACTCATGATCTCAAGTCTTGTATCTGAATTCTACCTGACTTCTCTGTCTTCTCTCTGTTTCCATAATTTCATAATTTCCATACCTCATGCCAGAATGGTTACATCAGTAGTAGAATGGTTTTGTAGCTTACCTTAATTATTTGGTGATTTAAGTGTAAGCACCATTTAACTTTTGGTGAACCATATATACTTTATGCTATATTGTAAACATCAGTGCCTCTATAAAAGTTTCAAAATAAATTGTCTCTTCAGGATATTGTCAAATAGAGATACTATAAATGATAAGGAAAAGCCATCAGACTAAGAATCCCATCAAGAGGGGATATTTTGACACAGCTCCTATTGGGATGGTATCTGCTGCAAATACCTCATGGATTTCCTGGTCCACCTGTCACCTGGCCCACCAAGGCCATTTTATAGTTTCAGCAACACAGACAGGAAAATTACCCTTGCTAGTTAGTTTTGAAATTTTTAAATTATCCATATGATATGATTGATAGTACTCATGGTCTTAACGTTTTTTAAAAGCTTAATCAATATTAATTTTGAACTATTTTTTAGTTGTCAGTATTAATAATTTGGGGATTATAAAATCTAACTTTCATCTATTACTAGTATTTGCTTCACTGATCCTAACACAAAACAGTACATTTTCTCTTTCCTAATACCACAGGGTAAAATACAAACCTACAAGATGAATGAAAATAGTTCTTTCATCATACTGGTCACCCTCTTAGAAACTATTCATACTTTGAAAAAATCCCTTTGTTTTACAGTTCAAAGTAAATTCATCAGAGAAAATGTCAGTTTAGAGCAGAGAGCAATAAATACCTCTTTATCCATGCATGAGAAAAGCATTAATTACAAGAGAACAGAGCAAATTTCTCAACTTTGTTTATGAACTGTCTCATGTTCTTTTTCACTGGTATACAGTCTGATTTTCACATTCACATTTTAATACCTACTATTGAAAAGAAGCTGATGACAGCCAGTGATATTCCTCAGGCTATATCTATCTAAATTTATTTCAGCAGAAATGACAAATTTAATCTGAGGCATACTCATGTTTCACAAACACATATCCATAAGCACAAAGTAAATATCCAGATCTGACAGAATATTAAAATATATATTATACTAAGCAATCTATTCACAAGTATAAAATTAAAGGTTTGAATATCAATGAAACTAATTTTTTGGAATAAAAGAAGTCTAAATATTCTTTTTCTTTTTTATTTCAGGTTTTATTTTTTATTTTTATTTATTTATTTATTTATTTATTTATTGCAGGCAGAGTGGACAGTGAGAGAGAGAGAGACAGAGAGAAAGGTCTTCCTTTTGCCGTTGGTTCATCCCTCAGTGGCCACTGCCGCGGGTGCGCTGTGGCCAGCGCACGGCGCTGATCTGAAGCCAGGAGCCAGGTGCTTCTCCTGGTCTCCCATGTGGGTGCAGGGCCCAAGCACTTGGGCCATCCTTCACTGCACTCCCAGGCCACAGCAGAGAGCTGGACAGGAAGAGGGGCAACCAGGACTAGAACCCGGTGTGCCGGCACCACAGGCAGAGGATTAGCCTATTGAGCCATGGCGCCGGCCTCAGGTTTTAATAATCATGATCCAATGTATTTAAAAAAAAAAAAAAAAAAACACAGAAGGGGCAGCATTGTGGCACATCAGATTAAGCTACCACTTGGGATGCATACATCAATACAGGAATGCCAGTTTGAGTTCCAGCTACTCTGGTTCTGCTTTTGTTCCAGCTGCCTGCTAATATGCCTGGGAAGCAGCAGCAGATGATGGCTCAAGTACCTGAGTTCTTGCCATCCACGTGGGAGACCCAAATGGAGTTCCTGTCTTCTGGCCTCAGCCTGGCTCAGCCTCAGTTGTGGCCATCTGGGGAGTGAACTAGTGGATGGAAGTCTCTCTCTCTCTCTCTCTCTCTCTTTAAAAGATTTATTTTAGGGCCAGCACTGTGGCATAGCAGGTAAAGCCACCGCCTGCACTGCCGGCATCCCATATGGGTGGCAGTTTGAACCCCAGCTGCTCCACTTCCAATCCAGCTCCCTGCTATGGCCTGGGAAAGCAGTAGAGGATGGCCCAAGTTCTTGCGCCCCTGGTTGGCCAGTTGGGGAGTAAACCAGCAGATGGAGGACCTCTCTCTCTGCCTCTCCCTCTCTCTCTGTGTCACTCTTTCAAATAAATAAATAAATAAATCTTAAAAAAAAAGACCAAGAAAATATTTATTTTATTTATTTGAAAGAGTTACAAAGACAGGTAGAGTCAGAGAGAGAGAGAGAGGTGGTCTTCCATTCCGCTGGTTCACCCCTGCCAAATGACTGCAATAGCCAGAGCTGAGCTGATCTGAAGCCAGGAGCCAGAAGCTTCTTCTAAGACTCCCACATGGGTACAAGAGCTCAAGGAGTTAGGCCTTCTTCTACTGCTTTCCCAGGCCACAGCAGAGAGCTGGATTGGAAGAAGAGCAATTGGCGCCCATATCGGGTGCTGGCACTGCACGCTGGGGCATTAACCTGCTGAGCCGCAGCACCAGCTCCATCTCTCTCTCTTTCTCTCTCAAATAAATAGATAATTTTAAAATATGTGAAGTGAAATTTCTACTTACCTCTTTGTTGGTATTGGTGGAAGTTCTTTAAAATGCCAGTTGTCAGAGTTCCAGGGCAGTATCCCATACTGTTTGTAAGATCAGTTAGACAGTTACTGGTAAAAACCTGTTTCTCATTGGGGTTTTTGTGTACTTTTTATGTTTATAATTATATTGATAGTCTTATTGCTAATTGACAACTTAAAATTTTTGTTATATTGACACTAGGAGAAACACAGGTTTGTGTTGAATTAAAACATGAAATTGATCATTTTGATATATTACATGTTACCCTTGTGATTACCACTACTACCCCTTGCATTCCTTAATCCTAAAAATATTTCTTGTTTGTTCATTTTTATTTTTATTTTTCTGCATTTCTGTTACATCAATATGGTATTTCTATTTTTAAAAACAAACATAAGCCCACAAATTCTGTGAAAATAAAAGCTATATATGTTTTCATTTATACCTCCTGGAAATTAAATGTTAGTTCCCTCATTACAATAAGAAATCTCAAATGATTTAGAATCTACCAAAACACATACATACACAGAAGTCTCTATCCTGTGAATATGGTCATTTACAAATGTAACTTAATCTAAGTTCAAGTGAATTTGCTATTCCTAAGTTTGCTATTTCTAAGTTTGATAGTGAAGCCAAGCCTATGTGAGTTTACTTGCATGGGGACAGAGCCCACAGTCAAGGGAACCATTTGATTTCCATATTAAAATCAATCCAGAATAATAACTGGATCAATGAAAAATTTCTAATCACAGATTACAGGCAAGATTTGGGGTAAAATTGTATGGAAATCTTTTGAAGATTCTATACTGTTGGGAGAAGAATCTCAGCTTATTTTCTCTCCCTTGCACTTTCTTTTTAAAATTATAAGTTGACTTCATAACTGTACAAGCTTATGAGGTACAAAGTGATGCTATGGTTTATAAATATAATGTTCAAACACTAAATCAAGCCACATCCTATTCCCAAATTCTGTGGGTAAACCAGTCTTCCATTCTTTGCATCCAAGGCTGCATGCATTAACTCTGTGTGACTGAACCTAAAAACTTAAACAAAATGATTACACTCAAAGAGCACTGTCATGATCAATAAATAGACACAGCAAAATTAGTCAGCCAGACTTCCCATGGCAACTAATTTATCTGAGTTATTTGAGCAAATCAGGCATTTATTTATCAAGTATTTATGGAAGGCCTATCTTGTATCAAGCTGTTTGTTAACTCCTGGTACTACAAAATCTGATACATTAAGTTTCCTGCCCCAATAAATTTACCTTATATTTGGAAACACAAATAAATGAACTGCCTGCCATCCAAGATCACCCTTGTAGTTCCTACTGAGTAGCTGAAACAACTAACATCTCAGAAGTCAGATGGAATTAGGTTCCAATTTTCCCTCCACCCATTCTGGCTATATTATTTTTAGAAAGTTGCTAAAGTACTTTCAGTTTTAACTTTCACATCATAAGATTCAATACATGCTTTGAATCACGGGCTATTTTGCAGTATTACATGCCTGAAACATAGATTTTAGAGATCAAGGAATGAATTGAAGTAACAGAAGTGGCTCATCTAAATGTCACTCCAAGTAATCAATTTGGATTATTTATTTTCCTGTTCCCACAATTTTGGATTTGCTGACCTTGAGTCTCTGGTTCCTAGGGGTGAGGGAAGGGATGCTTCTATTAGGAGGCACAGTAAGAATCCCACTAATTCCAAATTTATGTGTTACATAGAAAATATGTAGTTTTCCTACCAGAAGGCAAATACACACACACACACACACACACAAATATGCACACTATGCATATGTACGCTATACTATGTTATTCTACCAGAAGTAGCTGAGCCTGATTACCTTGAGAAAACAGACTAGCAAATGCATAATGGTCTGAATGTCTGGAGCTTGGCAGATTCACTGGCTTGCTTCTGGGTATTTCTATGTGCTGATAACACCTAATGAAAATTATAGAAACAATTGCCTAACAAGTGAGCAGTAACAAAGGTCTCAGATCCCTCACGAATAAGAAATTTGTATTATTTCACTGAACAAGCAATCTTGATCCACTGAGACACTGAGAGTGCAGGATATATAGAATGAGTCATAAATGTAATAGATCATGGATGTGAGTTGCAGCCTCAGCATAAATTCCAGCACCACTGTTATGAAATAAATATCTGTAATATGTTGAAGCCCAGATCCCCAGTGTGATGCTATTTGAAAGTGGAGCCTTTAAGGAGGTAAATAGATCATGAGGATGGATCATCAGGGTAGGATTAGTGTCCTTACAGGAAGACACCAGACAGATGATCCTTCTCTCACCAATATGTGAGAATATAGCAAGAAGCCCCCTGTAGGCAATCCAGAAAGAGGGCCCTTGCCAGACATAGAATCTGCCAGCACCTTAACCTTAGCTCCCAGTACTGTGACAAACAGATGTTTGTTATTTAAGTACATCAGTCATACTATTTTGTTACAGCAGCCCAACCTGATCAAGACAACTGGGGAATATGACTCAGGAAAACCATTCTGTGTTCCTAAGCTGTGAACCTTTAGGGTTCCAACTGGAAGTCTGGCTTGTTTACTAGTATATTTCCTTTTTGCAGCAATTCCAATGTGTGTACTGCCAGTAAAAGCTAGAAGTTCATCACAACTTCTCAACTTCTTGGTCACTGTTTTCAAATTCTCCAATGAATTGAAGGGAAAAAGCAGGACCAAATGTTTAACACATACCTCCCAGGTCTTCCCTTCTCACATCATAAACTTGCAAGCCCTCTAAAGTACCATCAATAAGATTTCTCATTCATCTTTTTGAAAGATAGATAGGTAGATTTATGTATGTATGTATGTATGTATGTATGTATTTAAAAGGCAGAGTGATAGAGACAGGGAAAGACAGACAGATTTTCTATCCACCAGTTCACTCCCCAAAGACCACAACAGCTGGGGCAAGGCCAGGTAGAAGCCAGGAGCCAGGTATTCCATCCAGGTCCCCCATATGGCTGGCACGAGTCCAGGTTCTTGGGCCCTCATCTACTGCCTTCACAGGTGCATTATCAGGAAGCTGGATTGCAAACAGAGCAGCTGGGACTCAAACCAACACTCCCATATGGGATGTTGGCATCACAAGCAGCAGCTTAACCCTCTATGCCACAATACCAGTCCTTGTTCATATTTTCACAATTCTTGTGATTGTTTTACAGCTCTGTTTAGTTGTTTCTCAGTAGTGTGAATAAACTAACTCACCATTTCTGGAAGCAAGACTCTCAAATAGTATATTGTTTAAAGATACTAAAGAATGAAATGATTGAGAATCCCAGGAGTAGCAGAAAGTTCTATCTAGGAAGACTTAGATACATTAAGTAGAAGAAAAAAAGTTAGGAAAACTATCTATAAAAGAATTTAATAGATATATCATTTCCATATGTAAAAACAAATATGAAATATTCAACCTAGAGGAAGAAAGGATTCCAACAAAAGATATATGGAGGAGAAGGAACAGTTCAAAAGCTAATCAAAGATAATATATATTCACTATAGAAAAACATGAGTCTACAAATCAAAACATTAAAAAAACTCAGAGTTCTGGGAACAATTAATAAAAAATGTATATATAGATATATTTCTGATGAAAAATCTAAACTTAGAGATCTGAAAAGAAGAAAATAGAAAAACCATATACATGTAAAGAAAGTAAATGAAGTTCTTGGTAAACAATATGCAAAGAATGATTATTTCAAGAAGTTACTAATTGTTTTCTTACATAAAGGATAACAAAATTTTGATTCATTTGCATCTGTAAAATAATAAAAGCCTATATTTTATGCTGTATATAACTACATTCAAAGTTTCCTTAGATTGATAATTGCTGCCTAGTATCAATTTAGTGGTTGTGGTTAGAAGAGCTATCATCATCTTTGTTGTCAGGGTCATTGCAGGAAACTCAGGGATAATGCCTTCATCTACCATAATCTATGATGATTTCACATTGTTCTGAATCTCCTCATCATGCTTTGTATTTTCACTGTGCTCATGATTATGCTCCACAGATCCAGGTTTCCAACAGAAACACAATTTTTAAATTTATTTTAAAGGTAGATGAAGATCCTTAAGTAAGGAGAAAGAGGACCAGTAAAATAATAAAGGGAACAACTGGTGGCAGTCATGTGGCAAAGCAGGTTAAGTTGCTGCTCAGGATGCACATATCCCATATTGGAGTGTCTGGTTCTACTCCTGGCTACCCTGCATTTCTGACCCCGCTCTCTGCTAATGCACATGGGATCAGCAGATGAGGGCCAAACACGGGTCCCTGAAACCTGAATGGAGTTCCTGGTTCCCAGCTTTGGCCTGGCCTCATCCCAGCTGTTGCAGCCTTTGGGGAGTGAACCAGAAGACAGAAGATCTCTCTCTCCCTCTCTCTCCCTCTCTCTCTCTCTCTCTCTTTGTGTATGTATGTGTGTGTGTTTATCTCTGTCACTCTGCCTTTCACGTGAATAAACAAACTTTTATTTTTTTAAGGAGCAATTGAGAATATTTTACTGAAAGGGAAACTCACTTTGGTTAGAAATGGAAGGAAGTAAGATCATGTTTGTAAATCAGAATTCTAGCACAAATATGAATTGAGTCAACTATTAGAAGAGAATTTTTGTTGGTTGTTAGTTAATTATAACGAGGTAGATTTTAGTTAAAAAAAAAAAAAAAACATGTACTTCCACAGACCTAGAAGCCATTACACAATCGTGCTCTAACATGACATATATATATATATATATATATATACAGAGAGTAAATGATACTTTCTCAAATCATCAGATAAAAGATATTCCAGTAAAATAAATTATAACTCTGTTGTCCAAAATAACTTTAGCAATTTATACCCAAGGATTATGTAAGTCCAGTTCACAAAATTGTCTAACTCACTTTTTTTTTTTTTTGACAGGCAGAGTTAGTGAGACAGAGAGAAACAGAGAGAAAGGTCTTCCTTCCGTTGGTTCACTCCCCAAATGGCCACTACGGCCAGCGTTGCGCTGATCCGAAACCAGGAGCCAGGTGCTTCCTCCTGGTCTCCCATGCGGGTGCAGGGCCCAAGGACTTGGGCCATCCTCCACTGCCTTCCCAGGCCACAGCAGAGAGCTGGACTGGAAGAGGAGCAACTGGGATAGGACCGGCGTCCCAACCAGGACTAGAACCCAGAGTGCCAGCACCGCAGGCAGAGGATTAGCCTAGTGAGCCGCAGCGCCGGCCCTAACTCACTTTTAAAAAATTAGAAAATAATAAAAAAAAAAAAAAGAAAGAAATTATCAATTCCCAACTTGACTCTCACTGGGATTAAACATGACAATAGGTCTGATCTGATTTCATCATCATTTAAAAAAAATCATCTATTATTTTTCACTTTATGTTTCTGTGTGGGAGCAAACTGTTGAAATCCTTACTTAAGGTATACTAAGCTGATCTTCTGTATATTAAGATAATCGAAAATGAATCTTGATGTGAATGGAAGGGGAGAGGGAGTGGGAAAGGGGAGGGTTGTGGGTGGGAGGGACGGTATGGGGGGGGAAGCCATTGTAACCCATGAGTCGTACTTTGGAAATTTATATTCATTAAATAAAAGATAAAAAAAAATTAGAAAATAATGCTAAAGATACAGGTTAAATGAGAAGTAGTTGAAACAGCATTATGTACATTTAAGAGTTTAATAATTAAGAGTAACAATGTCAGAATTAAACTGCTTATACTTTAATTTCAGCTTTGCAAAAAGCACTTCCATATTTGACACTGAACAAGAGGAAGAAAAAGCTTAAAATACAGCATAAAAAGTCAAAAATAACCACTTATATAATAAAAAAATAGAATGTCAACCTCCCAATTCATCAGAGGAGCAAAACCAACCAACACACAGAGTTAACATTAATTAAGGATATAAAGAGGCACTATCAAGATAGAAAATAGAAAATCTGTAACAAGAACAAAATTTTCTTTGTCCTCATCCCATTTCCCCCACCTTCTTTTCCTACTGTCTGAGAAATGGAAAGCCCCTTCCAGATTCCTTTCACACATCTAAGCAAGGGGAAGAAAAGGACATCTACTACTGCCAGGAAGCCTAGAGACAAAAACAAGATGCTCTTAGCACCATAGTTCACAGGACATATGTATCAGAACTTGTCTGTGCAAAGTAACTTATTGCTTTGAGGCTTAACCCCTCACAGAATCCAAAATACAATCAGCCCCACCCAATCCCAAGGTATCTAAAATAAAAACAGATGGAACTGAGTAACAATTCCCCCGAGGCTAAGAAGAAAACCAAGGCCATGGGAGGTGGGAGGTGTGAAAGAGAAAGAAGGGAAGGTGCAAAGCAGTCTAGAGTTTTGAAATTCCTGTGGGAGAGGAAGCCTCACAAGGCAGCAGGAGAGCTGAACCCGAAAGCCTGGTGGCATGAGATGGATAGGTCAAATCCCCAGGCTTCTTGGACCCTGCAGGTGCTGGAGTTTCCGGCTGGAGACTGGAATACTACCATGGTAGAGGCCTTTGTCTTTTAACTAAACTTGTTTCTCACTGACATGATTAAAGTTATGGTAGAGGCCTTCCCAAGGTCAGAAGGACAAAACAGGAAGCATCTGTCCTGGGAATGAAATGTAGTTGTTATCTGCTTGCCTATGAATGCTTTAACTGTAGTTATATCTGCTTATATGTAACCATTTCAGGTTCTGCTTGCTAGTACAGAGCAATGATCTAAATCCTTGCCAGACAGCAGACGGTTCAGTATGTGTATAGAAAAAAAAAAATCTAAGTAACTATGTTCCTCTGCCCAGTATTGTATCAATCCTGTGGCTGCCATGTAAGATTAGAATATCCAATCAAAAATGCATGTACCATATAAGGGAGAGAAAGAAGCTAAAACCATATATAAGGAAATACCCCTCTTTGTTCAGGGCTCAGAATTTTGGATAAAAATTCCACCTGGGCCTTATGCCAGCATAATAAGACTAGTTCCTATTTAGAGACCTTGGCGTCTTATCTCTGGACACAATTCCAACTACACTGCTTTTTGCAATCCTCTGAATCCTGTGAGTATTTTATCAGCCAAGCATAAGAGCATTTAATAATGAAAAGTGCCACCCCACCTTCTACTAGTAAGGAGCCAGGAAACAAAATTATTCAAAGGTCAGACTTTGCTAATAAATTGGGCTGTATCTTTCTGAGGAGTATCTTCCTTAATTTTTACTTAGAAGTTTCTGAAGGGAGTTCACATCCTCAGTGACTGTATACCCCAATATTAAGAAATAGTATATTCCCCGACAACTTCTTCAAATATTCAACAATTGGACATTCAGTTCTCTTGAGTAGAGATCCTGCAGTAGCCAGGGAAACCAGTTTAAAGAGTCTGGCTCCTGGGGTGTTAAAGGTCTGCTACCTATCTTGAGACTCTAAAGTCAGTTTGACCTGTCCTAAGTTCCTGATACTTCTCTTCTGTGATACTGACAAATTCCTACACATCAGCAGGTACAGCTAGACTACACACCAATGCTTTGGTGCTTTGATCTCTTCTCCACTGTCAAGGTACTCCACAGTGTCTCAGCAACCAATAGAGAATGCTTCCTTATGTGTAATGTTGTTTGTAGCTCTAATAGGAAGCATCTCCCCAGAAAGCAGCATTGATACCTCCTATGAATCACTGCTTCAAAGTCATATATCTCTGACACAGCTGCAGTTTGCTTTAGAACTGTCAGATCAAATGTACTTGAAACTGTTTGATTTACTTTTAAAATCTCTGTCTCTCCCTCTCTCTGTCTGTAACGTTGCCTCTCAAATTAATGAATAAATATTAAAAAAAAAACCATAACATTTAAAATCTCTTCATCATGACTAAATACAAACTGTTGTTGTGGATTAGATCTTGACACAGAAAAAGGATGTGAGTGGAAAAATTAGTGAAATAGTGGAGAGTTAATCTTACAATTATAAAATAAATATAAAAGGATGTTATTGTAAAAATTAAAAGGAAGAATAAGAAAGGAAAGAGGAGGGAGGATGAGAGTGTGGACCAGAGGTAGAGTAGGGTGGGAAGAATCACTATGCTCCTAAATCAGTAGGAAATCATATGAAACACATGAAATTTGTTCACATTATATAAATAAAACAATCTGAATGAATCTTAAAATTCAGTTATAAGTTTTCTGACAAATGTCTCATGATAATAGAAAGTATTGAATTCAAGGAAAATTGAAATAAGTGCTGACAAGAACTCTGGATATTGACTTTGTATTTAATTTTTTCATGAATTTAAAATTATTCCAAATTCAAGTTTATCTTTTTTTAAAAAATCCTTTAAAGTTTATCTCTTAAAAAATTCCTTAATTCACCAAGAAATGTGTGAATAGAGACCTTTGGAACAATTGAAGAAAATACCTAAAGTGAGTGATTGCCTTCCTTGTACACACTCAAAGTACTTGGAGGAAAGAAAGCAGACAGTAGCTAATCAGGCATGTTCTTCAAGAAAGAATGAAATTTAATCTAAACCTAAATTTCATGCTGATATTTTATTATATACTGGCTCACTAAACAATTTTCTTGCAGTAATGGGGACTGACAATTTTTTTTAATGCTCAGATATTTTCAAGGGGCAACTTTAATACAATAAATCAAAAGAATGGAATCTAGTCTTCAGACACTACCATTGAATGAAATTTCTTTTTGAGACCAAATCTATTTGTTATGCAATAAATATAAATGTGTTAAATTCCCTCATAAAATAAAAAAATACTTAGTTTCAGCCCAAAGATGTTAACCAACTAAGCATATTTCACAAGCGAAAAAAAATACTCAGGGGCTCTAGGATGACAGCAGAATAATGAAATGAGCAAATCACAGAAAAATAATACAAAAAGAGAAAACCAATTAATTAAACAGACATCATGATGTGCTAGAAGTGAGTGGGAAAATGAAATGGTTAGTGGAAACTGAATCCACAGAATAGCTAGGGTCTACAGCAGGGTTGACACTAGGAACAAAGAAATCTAAAAATATTCTATATAAAATCAGTGCCATTTTATAAAGTCTAGTGTTGGCTGCACCAAATCTTGAAAGAAGCTTAATGATCAATAATATTAATAATAATAAAGCTAAAAAATCTTGCAGAATGTTATAGTCGTATTTAGGGCGACAGAAGACTTAGAACAGCACTTGACCAGGATCTAAGGCCAGCAGTCTTCCTCTTCTCCACATTCATGACTCTGCCTTCAGTATCCCAAACAACATCATAGAAAACTAGCATTGGAAAATTACAAGACCTGGTTCTTAATTGGGGAAGATGAGGCTGAGTGATTACAGCAGCAAAACAGTTTCTCAGAAATGGATCAAGAAAGCAATTAAGAGAACGGGACAAGCGTTGTGCAGCAGGTCAAGCTACCACTTGGACAAGGGCATCTCATATCAGAGGGCTGGTTACGTCCCAGCCCTCTGATATACTCCATTTCTGATGTTAAGGCACCTGCAAAGGCAGCAGAGGATGGCCCACGAACTTGGGTCCATGCCACCCAGGTTAGAGACCTGGATGAAATTCCTGGCTCCTAGCCGCAACCTGACCCACATGTGGCTGTGGTGACCATTTAGGGACTGAATCAGCAGAGGGAAGATTCTCTCTCTCTCTCTCTCTCTCCCTCCCTCCCTCCCTCCCTCCTTTTCTCTCTCTCTCTTTTACTCTCTCCCCCCTCCTTCTTTCTCTCTGTCTCCCTCCCTATCACTTTTAAATATTTAAAGAAAGTAAGAGAGAAAAGTGTACCCTAAAAATTAATGCCATCCTTCCTTTAAAAAGAATCTATGATACACCTGTGGTAGGCACAATTTTAAGATGACCCTTAACATTTCCAGCCCCTTAAGAATTCTCTCCTATTGAGCATAGGCAGAGCTGTGGATATGATAAACGCCAAGATGGCCACTGGCAAGTTAGCATCAGTTACTTAGGAATGGCTTCAAAACCCACCTGGCAATGGAGCCTGCCTGGCAACAGGCTGTGACTGGTTAGGGCATAAACCGCCCCTTGACCTGAGTGGCTGCCTTGGCTATTTAAGCTGCTATACCAACTGAAATAAATGAGTCTGCGGGCTTGTCGCCTCTTGGCTGCTTTCACCTGACTCCCGGGGTCTGTGTGGTGACTCCACGCCTCTTGCCCCCACCACGCTCCTCCTCTCAGAACAAATCCACAGCAACACTCCAGTAATCAAGTTACATTATATAACAAAGGTGAAAAGATTTTGCACATGTAATGAAAGTCCTTAGTCAATTTCCTTTGACGTGATCAAAGGGAGATTCCTCTTCATGGACCTGACCTAATCAGGTAAGCTCTTTTAAAAATGTGTTTGTCAGTATTTTTCATTTTGTGTTTCTATGTGGGTGCAAACTGTTGAAATCTTTACTTAATATATGCTAAACTGATCTTCTGTATATAAAGAGAATTGAAAATGAATCTTGATGTCAATGGAAGGGGAGAGGGAGCGGGAAAGGGGAGAGTTGCGGGTGGGAGGGAAGTTATGGGGGGGAAGCCATTGTAATCCATAAAATGTACTTTGGAAATTTATATTCATTAAATAAAAGTTAAAAAAATTAAAAAAAGTATTTATTTATTTATTTTATTTGAAAGCAGAGAGAGGGAGGGAGGGGGGAGAGAAAGAGAGAGATCTGTCATCTACTGGCTCATCCTCCAAATGCTAGCAATAGCCCACGCTGGGCCAGACTCAGGCCAGGAGCTGTGGACTCAGTACAGGTCTTCCATGTGGGAGGCACAAAGCCATGCACTTAAGCCTTCACCTACTTCATCCCTGGGTGTACATAAGCAAGAAGCTAGAATTGGAAACAAAGCTAGGACTCAACACCAGGCAATCCATTATGGGATGCAAGTATCCCAAGCCATTTAACCACTTACAAGATGTCCAAGATGGTCCATCCTGTTGGACTTAAATACACAAGACACCACTAGTTCTATAGTTAAAAGGAAATGAGCTCTTCCAACAATCCTCATGAACTTGGATGAGAACTCCAAACTTCAAATGAGGTTTCAGCCTTGGCTGATCCCTTAATTGCAGCTTGTTAGACCCTGACCGAAAAAGTGACTGAACTTCTGAAACATGGAAAGTACACACTAATAAATATGTGTTAGCAAGTAAAAAAAGACAGCAAAAACTCTTATGCTAATAATTGGCATTGGAATAATTCCACATAAAATTTATCCCATAAAAATCTAACAAAGATTTTGAAATATTAACTTTTGCAAATATTAAATGAGATAAATGAAGGCATCACTTCGATTAAAATAGTAGGAAGTGATAAACAAAAACAAAATTAAGAGTATGTAAGCTTTAAGATATTAGAAATATAAAATATAGCAATTGGAGTGATAAATACTTTCAGAGTATAAACTTAATAGTGTACGCAATCAAAACGAGAATTAATTAGGAGGGTGACAGAACTGAAAAACTCACTAGAATGCAGAGCAGAGTTAAAGAAATTTATAAAAACATGCAGGATACGAAGATTAAAACTTATTTATGAGTTGATAACAGAAGATTATGCTCCAAAACCTTAAGCAATATTAATATACAGTAAGGAATACTTAGTAGATAGTTAAAGCATAACAAAGTCCTTGTAGTCATGATGAATTAGGGATTCAAAATAATATAAACATTAACTTAAACTATGAGTAGCACATTTCTTTTAATTTGGCAGGTTATATAACCAGAAAACTTTTCAAATACAAAATGCCTAGAAGTGCTGGGTAAAATTTAAACCAGAAGCTAATAGTGGCTTATAACAGTAAAGGTAGAATGCCAGACCCTGACATAGAGAAAAAGGAGTGTGAAGACTTAGGGAGATAATGTTGGAATGAAACTACTAAATGCAATCTGTTTAGCCAGTGGAGCCATTCCTGTTAGACATCCCCTCCACTAAGGTATTAACAAACACACTAGTGTGAAGAAGAAATCCTTAACAGAATCCGTGATGGTTATTCGCCATAAGCTATCAATGATGGTTGTAGATGTCATCTTAAAATCGGGCTCCCTGGTTTCATTTCCAGATGGATAGAGACCAGGTGTCTATGTTTAATCATTGGAGACAAGCTGTGTGCAATTACCATAATAAGTCAGTGGGGTAGAGCAGTAATCAAAGTATTTTAATCTAAAGGAATCTCTGGTGGTGGCTAATTGAGTATGAAAATCTCTGGGAATAAAATAGATAGGCAGCTATTACAATACTGCTCAACATATATAAGTGAAACAAGTCTAGGACTAGTGACAACTTGGTGTGTCATTAAAATTCAGACACAAGACTATTTATCCAGTCCCCAAACTTACGCTGGCCCTCAAACCCAGAGTCCCTTGATTGGAAGAATTGAGGAAGACCCCTGCACGTGCCACAGCTGGTTAGTAAAACTCTTCTCTAAGCCTTCCCCAGAGGGAAATGTGGCTGTATATCAGGCTGACTGCACTGAGGAAACAGATATGCAGACATTCGAAGGTCACAGTACTGCTCTGGAAAGATGCTCAACTGCCCAAGACACGAAATGGCATCAAGCAGTCAGAAGGGGCTTGTGGAGGTCAGGTGATAGAAGAAGTCTCAGCTCCATGTCACCTCACAGTAGATCCACTGGGATTGGGGGTCCATTCTGTGGTTATTTCCCTCAGAAAATGGGGGTGTCAGCACTTTGGTTCTGTAGTTATAAAGGCTTTTATTGTAAGAATCAACATTCACCTCCTTCTCCCATTGAAAGAAGTACTGCATCTCTGGGTTTTACATAGATTAGGGCCACTTTCAAAGACATGAAATATGTAAAAGTGATTATTTCCCTCATATCCTCTTTGTACTTACCCATTTAGCTATGCAAACACAAGATGTATGTTCAGGGATACCTAGGCATTGTCATAAACCTGATCAGGTTGTGACCCCAATTGTAGATGCTATTCTGAATATGTTATCATCACTGAAGCAAGTCTTCACAGCACTTGGCACATTTTATGCAATCATTGACCCAGCAAACATTTTCTTTCCCATAGTAGGTAATCGAGAAAATTGGAAGTGATTCACCTTCACTCTTTTTTAACCCAGACCTATGTCAGCTTTCAGACTCTCAGTCTTAATATATACTAGAGAGAACCTGATTGCCTTGATATTCCACAGAGCATCAAGCTGGTTCATTACATTGATGGAATATGCTAATTGGATCTGGTGATGAAGCAAAGTAGATCCTTTTGAAAGGCACATGCATGCCAGAGGGAGGTGAGGTAAACTTCATGAAATTTCAGAAATCATATAGATAAAATTTCTAGAGGAGAAGAGGTTGGTTGGTGGCAGGTCTGCATAGCACTTCTAAGGTGAGAACCAAGTTGACCGCACTTGACTGTCCCCCATAAAGTACGTAGCACAGTGGTTGGAACTTTTAGATTTTAGAGAGAAAATATACCATATTTTGGTGTACTACACCAATGCATTTATAAGCCAATATGTGAAGTTGTAACTTTTTAGTGGGTTGTAGAGTAACAGAAGGCTTGAATTTAGACACAAACTGTGGTGTGAGGGACCCTATCATTTGGGACTTATGACCAAGAAGATTAAATTATACTTGAAGTATGTTTGGTAGATAAAAATCTTGAGCAAAAAACCATAAGACATACTCAGGATTTGACAATAAGGACATGCTATCTCCCTCTAACAGCCATCCTTCATTTAAAATACAGGTGTCAGCTTAGAACTGGTATGCCCCCTGACATCACATGCAACCAGGGCTGTGCATCACAAACGGATCTTATTTGATAAACCAAATAAAGAAGCTGGACATGTGCAGCATCATTCCACACTTAAATTGAAGTGGTACACAGAAGACAGGTTCAAGATGGACTAGACTGCATAAGTAAACCCCATGAGCTAGTGAACCAGGTACTATGGAACTTACTCCTCCTGCCTTGATGTCTCTCCCTCACCAACACCTGTAGACTTATAAGCAGTTCCTTCTAACAGAAAAATCATAGGCCTTACTTACAGATGAGTCTAAAAGGTACTCTGTAACCAGCTAAGTGTAGAACACTGATTATAGTCCCATTTAGATGTGTTCTGAAAGACAATGTTGAAGGAAATCCTTTCACTAAGCAGAACTTCAGCTAAAGTAGGCACCACTTTCTGTAAAAGGTGAGAATTACAGGCACAAATCTAAACTAATAGCTGGTCCATAGTTACTAGGTTGGCTAGTTTCAGGGATATTTGGAAATATAAAGAAAGAAGACAACAACCAAAAGTATTAAGTAGAACAAACAAAAAAAATACTAAGAGGGATAACATACTAAGTTGATCATCAACAGTCAGGGTGAGGGCTGATCAAGTCACCATTTCTCATAGTGTTCATTTCACTTTAATAGGTTTCCTTTTTGGTGCTCAGTTAGTTATCACCTATCAGGGAGAACAAGTGGTATTTGTCCCTTTGGGATTGGCTTATTTCACTCAGCATAATGTTTTCCAAATTCCTAACAGGGATCACTTTTCAGTTAAATTTAAACACCTAATAATAGTTGTGTGTTAATTACAGAGTTCAACCGTAGTATTTTTTTTGTTTGTTCTACTTAATACTTTTGGTTGAATACTGTAATCAATACACAAGTCTTCTTAAGTGCTGAAACTTAACTGAAAAGTGATCGCTGTTAAATATAAGAGTGGGAATAAGAGAGGGAAGAGATGTGCAATTCGGGACATGCTCAAGCTGACTTACCTCAAACAGTAGAGTTAGAAACATACCAGGGGACTCCAATTCAATCCCATCAAGGTGGCATGTACCAATGCCATCTCACTAGTCCCAGTGATCAATTTCTGTTCACAATTGATCATAATGATAGGACTAAGAACCAAAGGGATCACATAAACAAGAATAGTGTCTGCAAATACTAGCTGATAGAATCAAAAAGGGAGAGAACGATCCAACATGGGAAGTGAGATACACAGCAGACTCATAGAATGGCAGATGTCCTAAACAGCACTCTGGCCTCAGAATCAGCCCTTAAGGCATGCGGATCCAGCTGAAAAGCCCATGAGACTATTTCAGGCATGGAAAGCCAAGACACTCTGGGGAAAAAAAAAAAACCTAAATGAAAGATCTCCGCGAGTGAGATCCCAGTGGAAAGAACAGGTCATCAAAGAAGGAGGTAACTTTCTCTGAAGGGAGGAGAGAACTTCCACTTTGACCATGGCCTTGTCTAAATATGATCAGAGTCGGTGAACTAAGGGGGCTTCCATAGCCTTGGCAGCTCATGACAAGAGCCTAGGGTGATTATTGAGGCCATAAACAAGAGTGTCAATTTGTTAAGTCAACAACAGGAGTCACTGTGCACTTACTCCTCATGTAGGATCTTTGTCCTTAGTGTGCTGTACATTGAGATTTAATGTTATAACTAGTACTCAAACAGTATTTTTCACTTTATGTTTCTGTGTGGGAGCAAACTGTTGAAATCTTTACTTAATGTATGCTAAACTGATCTTCTGTATATAAAGAGAATCGAAAATGAATCTTGATGTCAATGGAAGGGGAGAGGGAGTGGGAAAGGGGAGGGTTGTGGGTGGGAGGGAAGGTATGGGGGAGAAGCCATTGTAATCCATAAGCTGTACTTTGGAAATTTATATTCATTAAATAAAAGTTAAAAATAAAGAAGACAACAAGATAGGAGGGAAAAGTAAATAGAGCTTGAAGATGGTAGCCATGAAAATGTGTTCTGTTCTCCACTGTGAGGCATAAATTACTGATGGCTCAAGCTATTGTTGTTCTGGACCCACTACCACATCCTGGCCAGGTCACATTTCCCATGGGCTGCCCTGAGCCAATGACTTTATATGGTAGACTTTCCAATGCAGACCCATTTCTGCAGATGAAAACTTTTTTTAAAAATGCGGAGTTTTAGGGGCCGGCACCGTGGTGCAGTAGGTTAATCTTCCACCTGTGGTGCCAGTATCCCATACGGGCACCGGTTCTAGTTCTGGCAGCTCCTCTTGCAATCCAGCCTCTGCTGTGGCATGGGAAAGCAGTAGAAGATGGCCCGAGTGTTTGGACCCCTGAAACCGCATGGGAGACCAGGAAGAAACTCCTGGTTCCTGGTTTCGGATCCGCACAACTCCAGCCATTGCAGCCATTTGGGGAGTGAACCAACAGAAGGAAGACCTTTCTCTCTGTCTCTCCCTATCATTGTCTGTAACTCTACCTCTCAAATAAACAAATAAAATCTTTAAAAAAAAAAAAGGGAAGTTTAAGCTTAGGGACTCGCCACCAGCCCAAGGAGTAAAACTTTTCTGGAATTACATTGCAGTCTTTCTATTCTGTTCTCTTTCAGGAATGTCAGAACTGCATTGAAGGCTTTTCCCATCTTCTTTAGTTCCTCCCCCCTCACATTTTTTTTGCAATAAAATCTCTTGCATGTTATGGTAGGCTAAAAATATGACCTCCAAAGATATCAGGTAATAGCTCCCTGTAATTCTGCCTTATTAGAGAAAGAGATCTTTGCAGATGTAATTGGTTAATAATTTTGAGATAAACAGATTATACTGGATTAACTGGATGGACACTGAATGTCATCACAGATGCCCTTATAAGGGAGAAACAGAACATTTGACATAAATACAGAAGAAAAGTTGGTATGGATACTAGGAGAGAGGGTAAGGGAGAGAGAGAGAGAGAGGGAGAGAAAGAGAGAGAACATGAATGTAAAGATGCTGAGATGTGAAGGAATGCCAGCGGCCGCAAAGAGCAGATTCTCCCCTAGAGCCTCTAGCAGGGTTGCTTTTCTACTGACATCTTCATTTCAACTGGTGAAACTCGTTTCAAAACTGCTATCTTCCAGAACTGGAAGAAAATAAATGTGAGTTGTTCAATACTACCAAATTTGTGACAATTTGTTAAAGCAGCCACAGGGAACTGTGACATATGTCTTGATGCCTACTGCACTGACCTGCACTGGTGGCCAAAGAAAAGAGGCAATAAGGTGGGATTTGGAGACTAGGTCACCCACTGCCTATTTAATATAGAATACAAAAAAGTACATAGGGATGAAACGGACATCTTCTGATTTGATTGTTGTTTTTAGCTCTTGTTTATACTCCTGTGGAACTGTGGTCTTTCTAGTTTTTCTTTCTGAATGCTGTGGTTGGTGGTACATTCAACCTGTAATTATAGGGTGGATTAAAGCTATGTTTTTGCCAAAATGAAGGAAGGAAGGAAGGAAGGAAGGAAGGAAGGAAGGAAGGAAGGAAGGAAGGAAGGAAGGAAGGAAGGGAGGAAGGGAGGGAGGAAGGGAAGGAGTCAGGGAGGGAGGGAGGGAGGGAAAGAACTGCAGGAAGGAGAGAGGGAAGGAGGGAAGGAGATATGGTTATCTTCTTAGAACTGGACCTATGAAATACATAAAATCAGTTCTCTTTATATTAATAAAAATTTTTTAAAAAGTGTATGCTATCCTCAGTTGAATATGGGGCAGAGACATTTCCTGGCACAAGGCAATCGTATTTGTCATTACTTTAACTAAGACATCTGTGGGGAGCTTCTCACAAAGTAAAAGATTTATTTTGGCTTTTGGCTTAGAGTTTCATAGTGAAAAATCAGGCAGCCCCACAAGTCTGGTGTCTGGTGGAGACTGGAATAATGAAGCAATGCAGAAAAACAATCTCACTGTAGACCAGGAAGAAGACAGAGACAAAGAGAGCACACCCAGCTTATATAATCAAACCTCTTATGAGAACTACCATCCAAAGTCAAGCTCCTTATGAACTGAAGACCTCCCAGCAGACCCACCTCTCAGATATCATAATTACATCAAGTTTCCATCCTTAATTCAACAATCATTGACATAAGACTTTGGGTTTAAATGCCTGCATGTGTTCAGGGAACCAAACTCTATTCAATCCAAATCAGTAGTTCAAATGCTAAAGATAAAAAAATTAACTTGAAGATTTGAAAAAAAAAATGTTAAAGGTAATCTATGATGACTTGGGAGGATATTTAGAAGATTAGGGGAGTAATGCCTACAAAGACAGCAAAGTTGGTCGTTCACAGCTAAACTGTATTGGTAGCCAAAAAGTAACAAGAAACTGAGGATTGCTAAGCAGTTAAAATCTAAGTGTGAGAGCTACTGACCTACTTAATAGCTTACAAAGTGGAAGTGAAGACACTGGGAAGCAGCAAATCAAAGATCTGAAAGTTAAAACTCACAGAGCCCCACAGATGATTGAATTCTAAGTCAAGGGAAGTCTGTTGCCATTGGTCAGGGCCATGGGTGAAAACTGTGTCCCTGTGCCAGAGCCTCTCCATGCAAAGCAGCAGATACTTCCCTAGGAAACTGCCCATGCTATCTCTCCTGGCTAGCAACCTGATAACCAGGGTTATATCTCAGTGTAACCTGTATAGAGATATGTTGAGCCTAAGCCTGATAGAACAAGGAAATACACCAAAGGAACAATAACAATCATCTGTCAATATCAGCAGGATCCAGAAAAACTTCTCTGGCATTGAATTTAGAGAGGGTTTGATCAAGAGAGCTAGAATAGCAGACTTAATAAGCAAAGACTTATTGGGTTACTTTCCCTTGGCATGAGACTGAACAACCTGGCAGGAACGTTGGTGAATAGCTATACTTGTTGCCAGAATGGCTCATGGCAGTCTGAAAAAAGTAATGGTCTATGCTGACTATTTCACTAAGGTAGACATGTCTGAGTAGCCTGACAGACGTTCAAGAAAAGCATAAAGTGGCTGAGAGAAGAGGGTGTATGCAATGGACCATATTATAATGGTTGGATCAGAATACCAACCAGAGGATAATGTTCTGCTCAAAGCATGAGACTCCAAGGAACCCACATTGCATCAAGTCCATCCATTACAAATGCACTGTCCAGCACTGTGAAGAACTTATGCAGTAGCCTCCTTTGCAGGCCAAGACCGATGACAGAGAGTGACCATTGAGCTGGGTTCATTATTATCCATTGGAATAAGAGGACCCTGAAACAAGAAATTAGATTTCAGATGCCTAGCTACCAGAAACCAGGAAACCACAGTTACTTTAGCAACTGCCAGGGTCAGGAGAGTAACTAGCTTTGAATAGCAAGGAGTTGTTAGTAAAGATTGCTACCACCAGGGGGAAAATAGGTATGCAGCCAATAACCGTGGCTTAATATCTACAACTAAATAAAAAGGTAACAATGGAAGAGCAGGAAGCTGAACGTAGTCACCCAGCAAACAAATCACAACCCTACTCAATTCCCAAATGTAAGTGAAATTTCAGATCCAGGACACATTAACTCAAGAGATTAAAGATAATGAGGCAAAGAAAAATTAAGATCTTGTCCAATATCACACACACATTGCATCAAGAAACAAACTAAGGAAAACATATTTGTAAAATTTATGACAAAATGTTAATTTGTGAAAGAATAAAGAAAGTAGATGAATACTCACAAAAATGTGTGAAAGGTGGCTAGCATTGTGGTATAATGAGTGAGGGCACTTCCTATAACAATGGCATCCCATATGGATGCCAGGTCAAATCCCAGCTGCTCCACTTCCCATCCAGTTACCTGTTAATGTGCCTGGGAAAACAGAGAAGATGGCCCAAGTCCTTAGCCCCTGCGCTCATGTGGGAGACATGGAAGAAGTTACTGGCTCCTGGATTTAGCCTGGTCCAACCCTAGCTATTCAGGCCATTTGGGAAGTGAACAAGCAAGCAAATGAAATTCTCTCTCTCTCTCTCTCCTTCGGTCCCTCCCTCTAACTCCGCCTTTCAAATAAATAAAATAAAATCTTTTTAAAAAATATGTGAAAAAATAAAAGTGATTAATAACTACAAGAAAAACAGCAAATAAAGTAATATAAATTAAAACAAAGTATAACTATGTTAAGCTTGATTCATAAATATTTAAATAATAATATGCTAGGCTAAAATTCAGAGGTATGAAAACTATATTTCTGTTTATTCTGTATTTAATTTCTGGAAGTAATTTACACTATATTTACAAAACACATTTTGGGAATCATTTGATTTATAAATTATACACTTAGGAGTTTATTACACACAAGGGTTTATATACAAGGACAATAACAGCATAAAATGTAACTGGAAAAATGAGAAAAAAACCTTAATGTTATAAAATGATAAAACTATTATATAATAATACAACAGGATAACAGAAAGCCATTAAAATAATGCTATTGAATGACATTTAATTACATGAAAATTTCCACAAAACAATGTTAAATGTGAAATGCTGGTTTAAAAAGAATTCTTACATTGATGTGAAAATTTTATCCACAGAATAACAGGAAATTTAATAAGTATTCACAGAATTGCGTTAGAGGGGCTAGACCTGGGAGATCAGTTATACTGGTATCTTCATTTTTTGATGAATGTACTGAAATCCAAAGAAGTTATTATTTTAAAGTAGAAACAAAAGAAATACACTGTTGAGAGCAATTTGGCATGCCAAAAACTATACATGTATGTGTAAAGAATCAAAGTTTACACTAAAACATTACTAGTCCCTAATATGAATAAATAATTATTCTTTAAAGATTTATTTATTTAGAGGCCAGCACTGTGGCACAACGAGTCAAGCTGTGGGCTGCAGTGCCAGCATCCCATATGGTCACAGGTTCGAATCCCAGCTGCTCCACTTCACATCCAACTCCCTGCTAATGCACCTGGGAAAGCAGCAGAATATAGCCCAAGTGCCTGGGTCCCTGCACCCACATGAGATACCCAGAAGAAGCTCCTGGCTCCTGGCTTTGGTCTGGCACAATCCTGGCCATTGTGAACAACTGGGGAGTGAGGCAGATGGAAGATCTCTCTATCTATCTCTCCTTCTCTCCCTGGGCAACTCTACCTTTAAAAAAAAAAAAAAAAGAGGAGGGGTAGAGAGAGAGAGAGAGATCTTGCATCCACTGGTTCACTCCCCAAGTGGCTGCAAGGGCCAGGGTTGGACCAGGCCAAAGTCTGGAGTCAAGAGCTTCATCCTTATGGGTCTCCCATATGGGTGGCAGGTGCTCAAACACTGAGCCACCTATTTCTATTAATCTACAATGAACATTTCTACTACTTTGCAACAAATAAGAAAAGTTATTTTTAAAAATTTGTTCAGGCTGGCGCTGCGGCTCAGTAGGCTAATCCTCCACCTAGCGGCGCCGGCACACCAGGTTCTAGTCCCAGTCGGGGCGCCGGATTCTTTCCCGGTTGCCCCTCTTCCAGGCCAGCCCTCTGCTGTGGCCAGGGAGTGCAGTGGAGGATGGCCCAAGTGCTTGGGCCCTGCACCCCATGGGAGACCAGGAGAAGCACCTGGCTCCTGCCTTCAGATCAGCGCGGTGCGCCGGCCGCAGTGTGCCAGCCATGGCGGCCACTGGAGGGTGAACCAACAGCAAAAGGAAGACCTTTCTCTCTGTCTCTCTCTCTCTCACTATCCACTCTGCCTGTCAAAAAAAAAAAAAAAAAAAAAAAAAAAAAAAAAAAACTTTGTTCAAATAATAAATGTGTGATTTAAGTCCCCCGTTCCAAAGTGCTTCTCAAGATCTACCTGTATGTACCTGACAGTTGCTAGGTGAGCACTTATTAGCATTCTCACAAATCCTTCAAGCTTAAAATTAACTTGGTCAAGATGCAATCTAATTTTTTTACATATCTGAAATAATAATCCCAATGCCTGGCTGTGGAACTCAATTATATGAACACTGACAATACACGAGTAAAACTGAATATTGCAATAAATAAATCTTAGAATAGAATTCATATGATATATTTAGCTATATAAAGATGCTCCTCAGTGTACAACAGAATCCCAGTAAAGTCAATGTAACTTGAAAATATCCTATATCAAAAATGCTTTTCATATAACTAATCTAATGAGCGTCATAGTTTAACCTAATCTATCTACACTCTACATGCTCAGAATACTTACAGTTGCTTAGAGTTGGGCAAAGGTCTATTTTATAATAAAGCGTTAAATATCTCATGAACCAATTGTATGCAAAAAAGAAAAACGAATATTCTGGCAACACAGTACCCTAAAGAGTAACAGTTATCTACCTCATGATCAGATTGCTGGCTGGCGGTCACGGCTCCCTGCCATTGCCCAGCATCACTGAAGAATGTCTTACAACATAGTGCTACCCCATGAATAGGTCAAAATTCAAAACAGCAGAAATGTCATAAATTGGGGCCCATCTATACATAATTGTTATTTTGTGACTCATTAATGAACCTATGAAAATTAACTACAAAAACAGTACAATTAATATTTTTACAGTCAAATTAAATTTTGGATTTCTCCTCTTTGTATTGTTTCTGTTATTAGTGCAGATTTCCAAGTTTTTCCCAATGCACTTCCTATTTATTTCTCTTTGCCATCATCATCATTATCACCCTCATGCTGACATGTTAGAAAAACCAGGACCTGTTATTCCTGAATCACTGATCCCACCCCACACACTACAGTTGATATTATTGATGTTTGCTTCCCGTTAATGCAGGTCCACTACCACAGTCTGAGACATCTTAGAGCAGCTAGCTGATACTTGTACTACCTCTGACACACCTAGCAATTCTGAGCAACAGAGGACTTTAAGGTCTTCAGAAACTTTGGAGAATGTGGCTATAACTTACCAGTCCCAGTAAATACAGGATGGTTGGGAAAGGGAGAAGGTAGAATGAGGAACGGCTGCATTATCTCTAACACTTGAGAATCTAAGAACTGAGACGTCAGAAAAGAGACACTTGCTGTAAAGAACATGAGAAACAGAATCTAGCCCTGGAACCTTATTTCCAAAGCAGACTCCTCAGCATTCTAAAAGACCAGAGCAGTCTTACCCTTGGGGCCAGTCTTAAACCCAATTTAATTCAGGGATGAACAAGACACCTGCCAAAGAAATATTTCTAACCATTCATGCCTAAAATTATTTTACTATGCGCAAAAAAGCCTTCATTCCCCAATGAAAGAAACACAATAAAACACTAATACCAGTGAGAGTTTATACAAAGAATAAGTGGAACTTGCATACAGATTAATAGAATTCTAGGCGTGGACCTTAGAGATCAATTATAACAACACCCTCGTTTTCTAATGAGCCCATTGAAAACCAGAGAAGCTATGTTAACCAGAGTATAAGTATATTGCACAATAATTTAGCTAATCTTAAAACACTGGGGCCAGAGTAAGCTTGAAATTTTAGAGAAATTGTTCTAGGAGAAAGTAATAAATGCAAATTTTGTGTACTGATGTGTTAATTTAATTGAACATGTAAACCTACAAATGTCCCTGAAAAAAGCAAAAAGCAGTTAAGGTAACTATAAAATGATACCTGCTCACTGATTATTAGAGAAACTTGATCCTAGTTGAGATTGATACTATCACAGTGTCTAGAGACCTCTAGACATGGTTTAGAAGATATTGGCTGGCTTCCTGTTTCACTTTCTCCTCTAAATAGCTCTGGACAGAATAATGGACCTCTAAAGGGTTCCTTCAGTCCCTCGGGAGTTATAGACAGAATTGAATACATGATCTCTAAAGCCTGAAATTCTATACAATAACATGCAAATTATACTTTGTGCAAATCATTTCAGGGCTGTCTCTACAAATATTAGACTGTATTCGTCTTTGGTCTTATCCATTAAGCACCTCTTATGATTCTTACATAAACTAGCAAAGAAAAAAATCACTGGATCATTTTCTTTCTTTTTTTTTTTTTTTTTTTTTTTTTGACGGGCAGAGTTAGACAGTGAGAGAGACAAAGGTCTTCCTTCCATTGGTTCACCCCCTAAATGGCCGCTGCAGCCCGCACACTGCACGGATCCTAAGCCAGGAGCCAGGTGCTTCCTCCTGGTCTCCCATCCTGGTGCAGGGCCCAAGGACTTGGGCCATCCTCCACTGCCTTCCCGGGCCACAGCAGACAGCTGGACTGGAAGAGGAGCAACCAGGACAGAATCTGGCGCCCCGATCGGGGCTAGAACCCGGGGTGCCGGCGCCCCAGGTGGAGGATTAGGTTAGTGAGCTGCAGCGCCATCCCTGGATCATTTTCAACATGTTTTGTTAAAATTACTTTAGATCTTAAGTAGTCGACCTTAAAATGAGCCATAAGGTAAATCTATGATACCAATTGAACATGCTTTGGAGTGATAAAATTCTAATGAAAGTAATGAAAAGTGTTCCATAAAAAAAAAAAAGAGAGACAACAATAAAATAACCACTTTCTCTCATGAATGATAAACTTTGAAATTATAGAATGGCCTGGCAAACTTAAAAAAAAGTTTGTAAAAAGATAAAAGTCAGGGTCAGCACTATGGTGCAAAAGGTTAAGCTGCCACCTGCTGTGCCAGCATCCAGTATGGGTGCCAGTTCAAGTCACAGATGTTCCACTTCTAATCTAGCTCCCTCTAACGTGCCTGGGAAAGTAGTGGAAGATGGCCCAAGTCCGTGGGCCACTGCACCCAACGGGGAGACCCCAAAGAAGCTCTTAGCGCGTACCTTCTGCCTGTCCCAGCCCCAACCATTGCAGCCATTTGGGGAGTGAACTAACAGATGAAAGATCTGTGTGTGTCTGTGTGTGTGTCTCTGTGTGTGTGTGTGTCTCCGTGTCTGCCTCTCTCTAATTCTGCCTGTCAAATATATAAATCTTTAAAAAAATATTAAAAGTCAAGATCTTTAAAAATTGCTTTCCAATTACAACTGACAACAAAATCTTCTAATCAACGCTGACTTCAGGCAAGATTCTGCTTACCAACTCTTCAAATACCTAGTTAATCACATCTTTTAAAATAAATCACAACTTCTTTTAGGTTATAGGATTGTATGAGAACTTAGAAGAAGATTTTTAATTATTCCCTTAAAGTCTTCATGACAAAATATTTGGATTTTACATTGTCGATACTTGCAAATGTTCCATACTTCCTTCTTCACTCCCTTTCTAGTAGACAAGGAGACTTACTGTGACGTGGCAAGTGCAGGGCAGGTCCAACCAACACCTCCTGTTCCAGAAACAAGAAGGCATAAAGTCCACTCTCTGGCCCACAGATTTACTTTAGTTAGATATGAAAGGAATTAATTTTTTTCTAAGGCTATTTGGAAGGAAAAATCCTAATTTCATACTATTTCTTCAAAGACTGAATATTATTCATTATAAAACTCAACCATCTGGAAAAAAAAATAATTGAAGAAGTGCTAAAGGGCCTTTTAAAAAAATAACAAATTATTCTAAGTCTAAAGAAAGACAATGAACAGGATTCTCCCTTTATTAATTTATTCAGCAATATTAGAGACTCAGGCACGTTTGTTTTCATCAAGCATCTGACCTCCCCCGAGGCTGCTGCACTTCCTGACATTTTTCAAGAAATAGTTCAGATTTTTCAGCTTTTCTCATTTACACTTTCAGGGCAAGATCCTAGAATTGATTTTCGCACATGTCTCTGATTGACTCCAGTGGGAGGTCCTACACACAATTCAGTTGTACAAAATGATTCCTAGACTAGTGGTCTATGCCTGTCCCACAGAAATATTTTATAGTTTCCAACTTCCAACTTTTATTTCCTAGATCATCTACTCAGGGCTTCAGAGTTTTCTATCTCAAATATCTGAAAACATGTTTTTCAAAGTTTAGCTAAAATTAGTTCCAATATTAATATTTTTCTTTAATTTTTTATTTATTTTACTGTTTTGAAAGGCACAGAGAGTGAGAGACAAAGATAAAGACAGTCCATTCTCTGATTTGCTCCACAAATGCATAGGCTGGGCCAGGCCAAAGCCAGGAGCATAGAACAGTCCAGGTCTCTCACATGATGGCAGAGATCCAAGTAATTGAGGCATCATTTGGTTCCTCCCATGGCATATATTAGCAGGAAGCTGGAATTAGGAGCAGAACCAGAAACTGAACCCATGTAATCTAATCCAGATTGCTGGTATCCCAAGTGTTTTCTTAACCATTGTGCCCATGCCCACCATTCAGTATTTCTCTAAAACACAGTCGTGACAGTCTCAGATGCTAGAAGTTTCAAACCCTGTTACTACTACTTGCATTCCTAAAGAAAAGTCATAAATTATAATAATCTTGCAGTGATTCACAGTTTATAGCAAAACTATTTTTTAAGATTTATTTATTTATTTGAAAGAGTTACACAGAGAGAGAAGCAGAGAGAGAGAGAGAGGTCTTCCATCTGCTGGTTCACTTCCCAATTGGCCGCAACAGCCAGAGCTGTGCCAATCCAAACCCAGGAGCCAGGAGCTTCTTCCAGATCTCCCACGCAGGTGCAGGGGCCTAAGGACTTGGGCCATCTTCTACTGCTTTCCCAGGCCATAGCAGAGAGCTGGATCAGAAATGGAGCAGCTGGGTCTCGAGACAGCACCCGTATGGGATGACAGTGCTTCAGGCCAGGGCATTATCCCACTGGGCCACAACGCTGGCCCCTGTAGCAAAACTCTTAAAGAGAGCAAGTCGTTGTACATTTTTATTCTGTTGCAACAGTTATAAATATGATTTATTCTTTTTACATTAGGAACTGTGTTTTTAGGAGTACTTCTTCAAGAAACAAAACTAAATGAACTAATGCAGCTTGAACATGAAGCACATTTTATTATCTTACTTACCAAAACCTTTTGAAGCAGGGTGGGTGTTGTGATATAACACATTAAGCATCACTTAGGACTACATATATCATAACGGAGTATCTGCTTTGAGACCTGGCCACTCTGCACTTCTGATTAATCTTCCTGCTAGTGTACCTGGGAGGCAGTGAACAATGAATAAAGTACTTGGTTCCTGCTGCCTACATGGCAAACCTAGATGGAGTTCCTAGAAACAGACTTTGGCCTGGCTTAGTCCCAGCTGTTGCAGCCATTTAGGGAGTGAACCAGAAGATGGAAGATCTGTGTGTGTGTGTGTCCTTTTTCTGTCACTCTTTCAAATAAGAAAATCTTTTCTTAAAAAAAAAAGAATAAAAGAAACTTCATACAACAGGAATTTCAAAGTTGATTACATCACCTGCTCAGAAATAGCAGAGCCCCAGTTTGGCTTCCTTGCTACTTTTTTGACTCTCTCCTCATGTTCACAAAATGGCTGCAGCACCTCCAAGCCTTCTGTCTTCATATCACATCCAAGAGTATGAAGGAAGAGTGTGGGCTCCACTTCATCATATATTCCCTGGCTGTAGTGAGTTTTAGTGGAACTCTACCTCCCCTGTTCATATTTCATACACCTGAACACAATCAGATTGGTTTGCAAATAAGTGGGAAGAGTGAGTATCAAGTTGCCAATCAGCAATATCTACTTCTGGAACTCATTGCTCTATCACAATGGAAGCCACATTTATCAGGGTGTTTTTGATTTTGTTTTTGTTTTTGTTTATGTGTGTGTGCGTGTGTGTGTGTGTGTAGCTACATTTAGATTGGTCACATGCAAAAAAACTTTCTGACAATAATATACTATCTGTGTGTATACACAAGTGGTGCTCAGTGCTTTTTCCTCAAATAAAGTACCCTATTTTCAAAGAAAGCATGAGAGCTAGAGATGTCAAATGTCTTATAGAGGGTGCTGGCACTGACTGTGGCCTGCAGTGCCGACATCCCATATGGGTGCTAGTTCGAGTCCCAGATGTTCCACTTCCAATCCAGCTCACTGTCAATGTGCCTGGTAAAGTAGTGGAGGATGGCCCATGTCCTTGGGTCCCTGAACCCATGTGGGAGACCCAGAAGAAGCCCCTGGCCCCTGGCTTTGGCCTTGCCCAGCCCTGGTCATCTGGGAAGTGATCTAGTTGATAGAAGATCTCTCTATCTCTGTCTCTCCTTCTCTCTCTGTAACTCTGCCTTTCAAATAAAGTTTTTTTTTTTTTTTAAAAGACTTACGGAGTATCTCAAGAATACCTAATTGCTGTCATCTTATCGTTAATCCTAACACGAGCAAATATTATTTAACTGTGCAGTCACATGAATTCCAACAGTATACAGATTTTGAAAAATATCCATGCTTTTATCTTCTTATATATTCCCCACTTATTATACCCCCTTAATAATAAAATCTAGGACATAGAACTATAATAGAGTCAGGAATGAAGGAAGAGTGTTAAAAGAATAAAGACACTAGGCCAGCACCGTGGCTCACTAGGCTAATCTGCCTGCGGCGCCAGCACCCCGGGTTCTAGTGCTGGTTGGGGCGCCAGATTCTGTCCCGGTCGCTCCTCTTCCAGTCCAGCTCTCTGCTGTGGCCCGGGAGTGCAGTGGAGGATGGCCCAGGTCCTTGGGCCCTGCACGCACATGGGAGACCAGGAGAAGCACCTGGCTCCTGGCTTCGGATAGGCACAGCGCGCCAGCCGCAGTGGCCATTTGGGGTTGAACCAATGGAAAAGGAAGACCTTTCTCTCTGACTCTTTCTCTCTCTCTGTCTAACTCTGCCTGCCAAAAAAAAAAAAAAAAAAAAAGACAGTCTAAAATACAGGATACAAACAAGGAATGTGCCATATTCAAAAATGATCCCAGAGATCAAGTCAGAGCAATAGCTCCAATGAGTAGCAGACATTAAAAACAAGAAAGTACCCAAAATCCACAGGCCAAGATACGACTACAGATAAAAGCAAGCACCCAGGGCTGGCGCTGTGGCACAGTGGGTTAAAGCCCCAGCCTGCAGCGCCGGCATCCCATATGGGTGCCAGTTCGTGTCCCAGCTGCTCCTCTTCCTATCCAACTCTCTGCTATGGCCTGGGAAAGCAGTGGAAGATGGCCCAAGTCTTTGGGCCCCTGCACCCACGTGGGAGACCTGAAAGAAGCTCCTGGATCCCGGCTTCGGATCAGCTCAGCTCTGGCTGTTGCGGTCATTTGGGGAGTGAACCAGCAGAATGAAAGACCTCTCTCTCCCTGTTTCTACCTCTCTGTAACTCTGTCTTTCAAATAAATAAAATAATTCTTAAAAAAAAATAGCAAGCACCCAAGAGCAAGAGAAAATGCAGAATCTCTGTGCTAAAACAAGACAGAATTGAGTCAGCATTCATAAATGAAAGACAAAAATTGTGAAAACTATGTAATAGAAAATCTACATATGATTCAACAGTGGGCTCTAACAGGAAAGAAAATAACTGCAAGGAACATGTGTTCCAGCTTGCCAAATTCCATGGAAAAAACAATATCTGATATAGGTGATAACACAAGTATTAGTGTCACAAGAACAGTCTTGTAAATTAAAACAATGCTAAGTAATACACTTACATCTTTATTTCCAATGAACTTAAAGAAAATTCCCTTTCTAACTTAGTCATTTATAGAAAGGGAATAGATTTCACGTATTTCATAACATACAGTTTTAGGAGCATAATGATACTTCCCATCCTACCCTCTTCCCTCACTCAGTCTCACTGTCCCTCCTCCTTCTTTTCTTATTTTTCTTTTAATTTTCACAATGACATAAATTAAATTTTCTTTATAATCACAGGCTTACCCTCTATTAAATAAATAATTCAACAAGTAGTAAATAGAAAAACCACTGTACTTCAAGAATATATACAAGGGCTGGCACCGCGGCTCACTAGGCTAATCCTCCGCCTTGCGGTGCCGGCACACCGGGTTCTAGTCCTGGTCGGGGTGCCAGATTCTGTCCCGGTTGCCCCTCTTCCAGGCCAGCTCTCTGTTATGGCCCGGGAGTGCAGTGGAGGATGGCCCAAGTCCTTGGGCCCTGCACCCGCATGGGAGACCAGGAGAAGCACCTGGCTCCTGGCTTCGGATCAGCACGATGTGCTGGCCATAGCACGCCAGCCAGGCAGCCATTGGAGGGTGAACCAATGGCAAAAAGGAAGACCTTTCTCTGTGTCTCTCTCTCTCTCACTGTCCACTCTGCCTGTCAAAAAAAAAAAAAAAAAAAAAAAGAATATATACAAGGGCTATAAACAATAACCAAATCTCAAAATGTCAATTTCACTTATTACATTTCTTTTTTACTCTGTGTATTAGTTACCACAAATCAGAGAAAATATGTAATATTTGTCTTTTGGGGACTGACTTATTTCACTAAGCAAATGGTCCCCAGTTGCATCCATTTTGTTGCAAAAGACATGATTTCATTAATTTTTTACAGATGAGTAGTATTCCATCCTGTATATATGAAACACAAGTTGTTTATCCAGTCATAAGTTGGTGGATATCTGGGTTGATTTCATATCTTAGCTATTGTGAGTTAAGCTGCTACAAACATGGGGTTACAGATAACTCTTTCATATGCTGATTTCATTTCCTTTGAGTAAATTCCCAGAAGTGAAATGGCTGGGTCATATGGTAGATCTATTTTCAGATTTCTGAAGAATCTTCATATTCCCTTCCATAAAGGTTGTACCAGTTGGAACAGACAGGATATATTAAATTAGGATTCCACTGCTAGGTGTCTACAAAAGATAAACTTAAAAATATATATCCACTGAAAGATTTTATGAATGATAGTAGCATTATCCATGCCAGCTAAAAACTGCAAAAACAAAGCCCACAAACTGGTAAACGGATAAATCAAATGTGATAAATCTAGCAATGAACTAATATTCAAAATTAAAATACAACAAATTACAAAAAAAATTAACAACAGACGAATTTGAGAATGACCACATATAATTAAAATGACTATGCTAAGTAAAAGAAGTCATATACCAAAGACTATGTATTGTATGATACATACAGGTCATACCCAGGGTACTTCCAGAGGGCAAACAGTGGAAATAGGAGCAGGGTTTGTCTACAAATACACATCACAGAACATTTTGAGTTGACAGAAATATTCTAAATCTGGATTGCAGTGAAGTTGAACTATATATTACACTTTCCATAAGCATATTATATGGTATATAAATTATACCTCAATGAAACTGTCCCCCACCTCCCCACTTGCTGTAGTCTGGATGTGATTTGTCCCCACCAAAATTCATGGCAAAATTTGATTCCCAAAGTGGCAGTGTTGGCAGGCGGGGGTCTTTGGAAGGTGATCGTGTCACTGGAGCACTTTCCTCATGAATGGATTATTGTCCTTCTCAAGAGACTGCGTTAGTCCTCTGGAGACTACAGTAGATCTTTACAGAGTTAGGCCTCACAGGACTAGATTAGTTCCCTCAAAGCAGCCCCGAATTTTCCTTCATCTCTTATGCACGTGTTCCTGCTGCCCACATGTCCTTTCTGCTTCTCCGCCATGACAGGATGCAGCAGAAGATCCCCATAAGAAGCTGACCCCTTGCAGCACTCATCTTTCACCGCCCAGCATCAGAACCGTAGCAAAAACGTCCTCTATAAATTATCCAGCCTGCCACGTTTTATAGCACCACTAACCGAGTCACCTCTGCACCCCCAGGGAAAGCTAACACAGTTTCTGTACTGGTGCTCTCTGTCTCTCTTGGGTATCTGCCCTTGGCAATAACTATGATATTCTGAAAAAGATAAGAAATGAAGGTGAAGCTACACATATATGTTTATATATATATTTCAACCAAGGCTCCTGCCACACACTCAGCTGATAGCAGAATCAACTGCCAGACACTGGAGTGAGCAAGTCTCCAGACAATCCAGCGTCAGCTGAAGATTCAACATGATGGAACAGAAGGCAGGCATTCTCTGATGCACCCTGACTGAATTCCTGACCCACAGAAACCATGAGAGAGAATATGCGATGACTGTTGCTTTAAGCCACAAAGTTTTGGAGTAATCTGTTAAACCAATAGATATCTAATACCAACATTAATGAAATTACTATACAAACGGATTTAAAATGATGACAATGACAAATTATAAAATGAAAGGGTATCGGAGCAGTGGGAGTATATCACTGGGAAATAAATTTATGTCTCACAATAAATCCATAAAAATTCAGGGCAGGCTTATAGCGGTGTTCTCCTGCATAAATGGGTATTAACTACAGTCAATGAGTAAATGTAAAATGATTTCATTAGACGGTTTGGCAATGTAGGCGTGAGCATGGGCTTAGTAGACAAACCTCTCAAACTGGAGACAGTACTCTGCCAAACTAGCTATGTGTCCACATACAGTTAACCCCTTTGGGTCTCAGTTTCCTTCATTCTAAAATGGTTGCTTGGGAAAGATTAAATGACAAGGTATTCATCAAACACTTAACACAGGACCTAATTTAATTAATAATGTAATTGATATAATGTTATTGTCACAAAATGCTTGGGTCGTCACCAATAGTGTTGCCACAAATTATTTCTACTAATAAGGTTGCCACTTAACTATAGATTTTAGAGACATGAAAATAATAAGTCTTTTGAAATCCATCTTGTGAACCAATTATTTGAGAAGTTCAATCATCTTCTCTTCTCATTTTCTAATTTCGGAGCCCCTTAATTAATTCTACAAATCACTTGTGGAAAATAATCATATAATCAAGAGTTGCTATTCCTGTTAGACAGTTAAAGAATAAGGCTTTCATTTATTTTTATGTAATTCATGAATCAACAGTGAATATGATTTCAGATGACACTTACACTTCAAGGGGGCAGTTTTGCCAAGTTATCTTATGGTTATTTATCAAAAGATAGCTTTCTCTTTTTAAAAAAAAAATATTTATTTATCTGAAAGGCAGAGTCACAGAGAGGCAGAGGCAGAGGCAGAAAGAGAGAAAGGTCTTCCATCTGCTGTTTCACTCCCCAAATGGCCACAAATGGCTGGAGCGGAGTCAATCCCAAGCCAGGAGGCAGGAGCTTCCTCTGGGCTTACCATGCAGGCACAGGGATCCAACGACCTGGGTCGTCCTCCACTGCCTTCCCAGGCCATAGAAGAGAGCTAGCTCAGAAGTGGAGCAGCTGGGACTCAAACCAGCACATGGGATGCTAGCACTGAAGGCAGCAGCCTTATGGCTAAGCCACAGCTCTGGCTCCAGAAGATTGCTTGTCCTACATGATATTTACTATTTAAAGAACAAGAGACAAAAATGATCTAAAATACAGGGATGAACAAAAAAATTGATTCTTTTTCCTTCCATTTAAATTGTTACATGCCTACGGTCTGAGAAGTTCATCAGTAAGCCAAGGGGATAATAAGCAGCTTCAAACAACCATGGCCAGCTGCTATTGGCCAGAGAGGATACTATGAAGCTGATCCATCTGATACTGACACTTTCTGTTGTACTTTACTGAATGATGAGCAGTGTATAAAAACGGGAAACTGACCTCTTGTAAAAAGCAAGGGTGCATTTCGAGTTTTGCATTTTCACTGTATCATTCTGCTCCTTCAAGGACATCAGCAAAGAGTTGTCATCTGAGGACATTTATAAAAATAAAGGACATCTTTCTAATATTTGGTGGTTTTATCTGTACCCTTCCTGACTCTGTCTCTCATACCTGGCATAATTCCTAGATCAGAAGTGACAATTCACTAATGTGTGCTGAACTGAATTTAAATGCCAGGACAGAATGTACACTCAAATCTTCAGAATAATACTCTGTAGAGCCTTGAGCATAAAGATGTTTCTCCCTAAGTCCAAGAAAGCCACACTCTATCTACTACTGTACTTTTATCTATATATTCAGCCTTTTACCCTGGCTAGCACTGTACAGTATAGCATAACAGATAAGTACAAAATCTCTGCTGCAAGACGGACTGAATTCAAATTCCAGTTCTGCTACTTGCCAGCCATGTTACCTTAAGGAAAGTCATTATGATTTAGAACTTAATCTGCAAAATGTAGAATAGCAGTGCCTATGTCTTCATGTTATTGTGAGGAGTAAATCCATATACTTATATGTAAAAATAAGCAGATTGAAGCCAGCACATAAAGCAGTCAGTAAATTGTTCATTATGATGCCAGGGACCCAATCTGGTATTATCATGGCATATACCATGGACCATGTCCCTTTGCTGGACTGTTAGGGAGCCACAAAGACCACTACAGCAAAGAACACTCCACACTGACACACTTTGAGAACTACCAAGGTGGTTTTATTTCCACCAGAGCTCTTGAGAGTATGGTGCATCACTGATGATCCTGGGAAAGCCCAGCTAGGTAGAGATGCTGCATAAGTTCCTCTCAGGTGGGCACACCCCCCTGCAATTAGAGGCATGGCCACAGTTTCTGTTCATGCCAAAACAGGCCTGGGATGGGCACCCCTGCCCCAAAGGAATGTGGCAGTGGAAGCAGCAGGGGCTAATGGATGTTAATTGGTACCTGGAATATTTTAGAAAATTTGTAAATTCACACAACTATCTAAATGGGCTGTCTCTGAAGATTTACAACACAGCTCTAATCTCTATCTTAGTCCACCACACCGAATTGCTTTTCCCAAATCCTTAAGTTGATGTGTAACCTTGGTGATGTGCCTGCTAACTTGTAGATTTGCTGGTACCTTCAAAATAAAAGTGGGAGTGCATAGCTACCCAGGGGTGCGCTCCTAGAATGGATGCTCCTGTGTCCTGTCTCCTCATTTGAAAAATTCCATCACAACTGTGAAGAAAACTACAGTCTTACTTTGTAGGAAGAAAGCTATCTTCCTGCCAGTTTGGTTTCTACTATTGACAAATATGACCTCAAAATTCAACAAGTGCTTGATTTTTCTCAGCAGATTAGGAAGTCTTACCAAGCTTCCTCCGAATCATCACTAACCATACTCAGGAATGCATCACTTCACATATTTCAAAATATGTACTTTAAAGGCTTGAAATGCTGCCACCTACAGACTACTATTTCATAACAATGGCCAAGGCAGTGATCATGAAAGATAACAAAAATAGAACTTGAATATGTCTTCCTGATATAACTTTAAAACTGTTTTATCAATTGATTATTTATCATTTTATATAAGCAAATATGATCAAGCAAAAATGAAATTCAGAATAGAAATAAGTAGTAACTGTCACAAACAGTATTTCTAAACAGTTGACTGTTACAAGCAATGTACTGCTTTTATTTTTATGTGAAATAAACCCTATCTCAGAACAGAAGGCAATTTATGGGAGGTGAGAACATTGTGCCTTCTGTCCCACCACCAAGACTGGCTGAGATCTCATCCATTGAGCCCTGATAAACCACATACTTCTTCAGGAAACAGGGACCAGATGGTGTGTGCGTGGGGTATTTCCTAGAGCTCAATCTACAGGCTTTTTGTAACTCTGTGCATGTCTCTCCCTGAGCACACCCTCTGGGTAAACCACGCTTTTGGTGTGTGTTCACTGTTTAAAATTAGATAGTGAAGGGTGGGGCACAAGTAGCTAGTTCAGTTCATTGATTACAATTAGAAATTTCATGAGAATTGAGTGAAAAAAAAGTTTAATGTTTTCATTCCACAAGAAAGAATCCATTACTAACTCTACCTATTACACAAAAGGAGGGAAACCCCAACCATAAATACATTGAGGTTTTCCACATTTTTCGTACTGTGTGTCTGATTCATTGTTTCCAGCCTTTAAGCCTTCTTGCTGTCATGTAGTTTTTTAATATTACTACTATCTTTGATTCTTGTTAAGCAATCTTTGTTTTCTTTTTTTACAGTTTTTTTTAAATTTTATTTAATAAATATAAATTTCCAAAGTACAGTTTATGGATTACAATGGCTTCCCCCCCATAACTTCCCTCCCACTCGCACCCCCCATCTCCCGCTCCCTCTCCCATTCCATTCACATCAAGATTCATTTTCAATTATCTTTATATACAGAAGATCAATTCAGTATATATTAAGTAAAGATTTCATCAGTTTGCACCCACACAGAAACACAAAGTGTAAAATACTGTTTCAGTACTAGTTATAGCATTACTTCACATTGGACAACACATTAAGGACAGATCCCACATAAGTAAGTACATAGTGACTCATGTTGTTGACTTAACAATTTGACACTCTTGTTTATGGCATCAGTAATCTCCCTAGGCTCTAGTCATGAGTTGCCAAGGCTATGGAAGCCTTGATGGGATTGTATTGGAATCCCCTGGCACATTTCTAACTCCACCATTTGAGGCAAGTCCGAGCAATCTTCATTTTCAAATGCTTTTACCCTCTCATCTCTGACTCCAGGTGAAAAATCATTCTGCAACCAATTACAATTGTTCTGTCTACAGAGAAAATGGTATCAAACAGTCCTAGAGATACTATAGATATTTTTAGGCTGCTTCATAGAAAATTTAAAATTTAAGAAAAAAATTCTGAATAATTCTACTCCAAATCAATGTTTTTGCTAGTCTATAAATACTCAGATACCTGCAAGACTGTCAGGAATAAAAGCCAGCATGTCTTTCATTACACACTGGACCAAGTGGCAACCCAATCACCAATTACCCTCAATAAGGGTCACGATTACTACCACCCACCTATTTAGTGGTTGGACTCTCGTACAGAACATACTAAGTTTAGAGATGAGATACAAACTTGGATCTCAATATTCACAAAAGGGCAGAATTTAATTAAATGTGTCTAAATATAAGCACAATACAAGTATAGACTTCAATTAAGAACAGGCATCACTATAATAGCATATCAGTTCACGCTAGATGGCTGGATCAGGGACAAGAAAAACACAAGCAATCCAAGTTCCTCTATTTTCTTTCTCCTGATCGTGGTTGTGCTCTGCTATGGTCAAACTCAAAGCTATCCATTCTTTTACAGAGAACATAAATCAGGTTCTAATTCCTCTGAAAATTCCATTCTGAACAAAAGACTTAAAGCTACTTATATTTATTTAAAATTGCTTTTGAATGTTAGTTTTAGTATTCTAATTCAAATATGAGAACAAAATATGTGGGTAAAGTATTTGTAAGCCATGTGTTATTGCACAATGAGGGGGTAAAATAAAATAAGGCAAAACAGCAAAAGATTTCTCACATCATAACTCTGGACTCTCCTCTCTCCCTCTCTTTTTTCCATCTGTCACTCTCTCTTTCCTGCTCTCTCTTTCACACACCCATACACACATACAAATACACACTGACACATTAAGGTAAAAGAAACAGAGGCATCGCTAAACCACTGAAAAATGCAGACAAAAATCAACATGTAAATAACTTCATCTTAGCTCTCTTATATTTTTAAGGAGGAAGATTCTATTTCATGGAAAGAATTGAAAGAATTGATTCATGTCAGACCTAAGAGCAATAAGAGGACAGAACATAGACTACAACCTCTTCCATCTTTGAATCTTTGAATAGCTACCTTATCTACATTTCTGAAAATTAAGTCCAGAATAATTATCCAAGTATTTATCCAAGGCAAAAAAAAAAAAAAAAAAAAAAAAAAAAACAGGACAAAGGCTTATCCAGAGCCTAACAAGAAGAATATATTTTGCAAGGGAATTTTTTTCCCATTGTTTTCAGTGGTTATTTCAAAGTTACATTCTGTATAAAAGCAAGAAAATAATACAAAAGTTGTGACTTAAACACTGTCAAATTTTGTTGTGCATATAAAATTGCTTCATAGCACTCATTGACTCATTCATTTATCAGTCAGCAATTCTGATAATCTACAACGTATCCAAATTGAATAGGTTCTGTAGAATTCCTGAAATAAAATATCTTTATTTACTCAAATTCCAATTATAAATGGCCATAATTCAAACATATGTTTAAAACAATTTATAAATGCCAAAAGTGAAAGAAATTGGGATTCAATGGATTCAAACCACCTTCATCCACAATGGTGCAATAAGCCATACTTTGCCTACATATTAACAAGTTTCCCCCTGAAATACAGGATAATTTTTTTTTACCTTAATGCACTTTTTATTTCATATTCTTTTTTTTTAGAGCATGCTTATGTATGTTTATTTTTTTTAACTTTTATTTAATGAATATAAATTTCCAAAGTACAGAATATGGATTACAATGGCTTCCCCCCCATAACGTCCCTCCAACCCACAACCCTCCCCTTATCCACTCCCTCTCCCCTTCCATTTACATCAAGATTCATTTTCTATTCTCTTTATATACAGAAGATCAGTTTAGCATACATTAAGTAAAGATTTCAACAGTTTGCTCCCACACAGAAACATAAAGTGAAAAATACTGTTTGAGTACTAGTTATAGCATTAAATCTCAATGTACAGCACACTAAGGACAAATCTGAAATATAGGATAATTTTATCATCAGAGTGAAATACCATGCTTCATACTGCTCCCAGGACCTTCTCTGATTGCTAAAATTTGCTTGATATACCAAAGTGACATAAGCAAGGCAAAGTAGACATTCAGGAAATTTCAGTGATGTCTATTTGCATAATAGGAGGAGATTACTGTCACAAAAAAAGCTCAAAAGAATACATTTATTTACATTAAATATATTTCTCTACCTTGAAATGCTTTGTCTAATTCCCTACAATTTCAACCTCAAATCAATCTCCAGCATCTTAGCTTTTAAAAAATAAAGTTGTCATCACTAAAGCGGAAGAAGGGAGCTTTTGATATTTTTTAAGTGTTCCATCTGATGTGCTTATCTGGTGGTGTACCATATTGCCAATTAGCACTATAAAGTTGCCAGATTCATGTAGGTGCTACAGATATTTTTGTACCTGAGTTACAAAACTCTTCTACAGCAAATAAGTAAAGTTGGACCTCCACTATATCACAAAGAAGGATGAAATAAGCCCACAGCCAAAATGAAATTTATAATGATAAACTCTATGGAGACATTAATATAAAGAAAGTGAGATTTTATAGAAAGCTCCTGTCTTCCATGAAAAAAGAAGAGTAATTAAAGCAAGTCAATGACATACTTAAATTCTGTGTGCTTCCTTCTGGGGACCTAATACTATTCGCCCAAATTAAGTACTGAACTATTAGGAGATTTAATTTTTGAGTATGATTACTAAAAGATCATAACTAAGGTCACATGAATTTTCTCAAGCAAATATTCACAGATACATTACAACATCTAATTTTCTCACTGAAACAGCTCTGTAATTAATAATATTAGGATTTCGCTTTTATGCTTTATAAAAGTAGACAATAATAAACGTACTTATTCTTTTACTCACATATAAATCTGTTTTTATTTAGATACTTTTCTGACTATTGTGAAAACAAAAGAAATCTTCTCTGTTCCAGTCAGGCAATCTTTCTCAACTAGATTAAGCTTTGTAAAATATTTCCACCACAATACTTTTCTCCTCAACCACATCCAGGGGCTTCATGATAACAACCTAATCTGCCTGCCTTGCTCCCATCAGCTCTGCCCATCCCACCTTTCCTATCAGGCTGTGGTACATGCCCACTCAAATCCTCCATGATAGCTGACCTTGTCTGCCCTTTGTTTTCAAGCACAATATATAAATACACTTTGACACAGAATTGATCCTCAATTTTCTTCATTTAAAAGGTATTCTCATCCTTTTCTCTACCACTCCAAATCCTATTGATGATTCTGTATTCGATATTAAGTCATGCTTCCTTAAGCTTTCCCTAATGACCCAGTCTCATGGCTGTTTATACTTTCTAGAGACTAATATTGCACTACTATCTTTGCTAATCAATTGATATGTATCATATTTCTTGTATTTTAGTTAATTAACTATCTAAATATTTACACATCAACCTCCACATTTATTTAAAATTAATAAGGATTGAGATTTTTTAAAAGATTTATTTATTTATTTGAAAGGTAGAGGCAGAGAGAGAGAAAGAGAGAGAGGTCTTCCATCCAGTGGTTCACTCCCCACTGGTTCACTCCCCAGATGGCCACAACAGCCACAGCTACTCTGATCCGAAGCCAGGAGCCAGGAGCTTTTTTGGGATCTCCCACACAGGTACAGGGGCCCAAGGATGTGGGCCATCTTCTACTGCCTTTCCAGTCTATAGCAGAGAGCTGGATCAGAAGTAGAACAGCCGAAATTTGAATCAGCGCCCATATGGGATGCCAGCACTGTTGGCAGTGGCTTTACCTTCTATACCACAGCCCTGGCCCTGAGACACTTTTTTTTTTTTTTTTTTTTTTTTTGGACAGGCAGATTTAGAGAGAGAGAGAGAGAGAAAGGTCTTCCTATCCGTTGGTTCACCCCCCAAATGGCCGCCACAGCCAGTGCGCTGCGGCCCACGTGCTGCGCTGATCCGAAGCCAGGAGCCAGGTGCTGCCTCCTGGTCTACCATGTGGGTGCAGGGCCCAAGCACTTGAGCCATCCTCCTCTGCCCTCCTGGGCCACAGCAGAGAGCTGGACTGGAAGAGGAGCAACTGGGACAGAATCTGGCACCCCAACTGGGACTAGAACCTGGGGTGCCAAGCCACAGGCGGAGGATTAGCCAAGTAAGCCACAGCATCCACCCTGAGATACTTTTAAATATTATTTTGTCTTTAATGACACTCCCCCAGAGTACTGCATATGGCAGGTGTTCAAAGAATTCTAAATTTATTCACAGAAACTCAAAGAGCAACACAAGAAATTCATGCTATATATAAAATGTTCTCTTCCAGAGAAACCTGGTAAGCATTGCTCTAAGTTGCCAAGAGGAATCTTCTCCCCTGGGTGTCATTAAAAATAGATATACACTACTTTGTGCCAGATTGAATAAAGGAAAGTAATAACACAGAAAAGAAATAACCCTGGGTGTACTGGTCCCAGTTTTCCTATTATTCTTTAGATATTTTGATGACTTCTAGACTGTAAAAATCCAAAAGAAAGAGACGATTCAGGACATGGGAAGATGCTCTGGTCTCAAGAGAATGCAGGAAATGAAACAAACCAATAACAATATTGAGTTCTTTCTCTGGCTGCAAATTAGACTGGATATGGCTATGAAAGCTTTAATATACATAATATAGAATTACTAATTGGATCAGGCAATTTTAACAATGTATACCTTCTACTGAATGACATTACCCAAATTTTATGATCAGTTTATCTCTCTGTTTAATCTCTTTCATTCTATCTCTATAATAATCAACTAATTTTTTTAATTCTTCACACTGGCCATTTATATTTAATGCAATTATTGATATGGTTGATTTAAATATACCAGTTTTTTACTTGGTTTTTATTTGTCCTTCTAAAAAGCTTTTTATTTGGCTTTTATTATCTTTGAAAAGTTTATTTATTGTATTTAATTTGAGAGGAAGAAAGAGACAGAGATATAGAGAGATCTTCCTTCCACTGGTTCACTCTCCAAATGCCCTGGAGCCAGAAACTCAACTCACATCATCCATGTAGGTGGCAGAAACCCAGCTACTCAAACTACTGTTGTTGCCTCCCATGGTATGCATTAGCGGAAAGCTGGAATCAGAAGAGATGGAACTTGAACCTTAGCATTCCAATGTGGGAGGCAGACAGATCAAGCAGAGTCTTAACAGCCATGCCAAATATACACCTCCTCTCTGTTTCATCTCAGTCCCTCCTTTCCTATCATTTTTTTCGGGAGGAAGTAGGTCTAATAAAATAACTTTTAGCATTTCATTTTAATTTGTGCATCAGCTTTTTTAGCTATACTTGCTTATATCTAGGGTGGTTATCCTAATTGTTAACTTATCGCTTACTAGTGTACCAATCAATTCATTGTAAAATCAAGAATCTTGCAAAAGTCAAATTCCATTTACCTACTCTCCATCCTTTCTGATAATGCTTTCATATATTTCACTTGCATTTTAAATATCTTAACTTTAAAATGTCACTTTTCTTGTACAGAAATGAGATCCATACATTTTCTATTTACCTGCATATTTATCATTTCTTATGCTCTTCTTCCTTTTAGTAGATCCAATTTTCATGGGCAGCTGTTTCCTTCTAGCCTAAAGATTATCATATAGCGTTTCCTGAAAGCATAAGCCTGATGATGACTAATTCTATCCAATTTCATTCATCTGAAAATGTCTTTATTTCACTCTCAGCTTTAAAGAATCTTTTTTACCGGATATAGAAGCCTAAATTTATTGGTTTTTTTCCCTTTCAGCACTTTAAAGATTCCATTTTGTTTGCTCCAAAGTTTCTGATGAGAAGGCAGATGCCATTAATATTATTCCTGCATACATAATGTTTTGTTTCTCTGATCACTTTCAAAATTTTAAGCTAATCTTGTCTTTCCAGTACTTATGACTAAGTTGTGCCCAAGATGAGGTTTTTGTACTTATCCCCTTGGCAGTATTCTAAGCATTTTAGATCTCTATGATGACATTTTTCATTTAATGTAGGCCATCATTGCCTCAAATACTTGTTTTCTTCCTTCTATGTCTTTTCTCTACCTGAAATTCAACTCAGACATGTATTAGATCACTTGATATTATCTCATAAGCGAATGGAGCTGTGTTAATGTTTTTCATAGTCTTGGCTTTTCCCTGTTTCTTCAAATTGAATGTTTATTGACCTGTCTTCTAGATTACTGCCTCTCTCTTGCTGTGTCCTATCTACTGGTAAGCCCATGTGGAGAATTTTTCATTTCAGAAATCATACTTTTGAGTCCTAAAATGTCCAGCTTTTTACATATTTATATCTTTACTGATATTCCTCATCTGCTAACTTTTTAGAACTATTGTTTCCCCCTGGGTCCAGTGATATATTCAGAAGAGCAAGTTTAAAGTCTTTGTATGCTTATTTTCACATCAGATTCATCTACTTTTTTCTGGATTATGAATTATATTTTTCCATTTCTTTGCATGTCTAAAAATTTTATTTCATTGTGAAACAATGTAAAACATTGCTTTTCACTGAGGAAATGTTGACATCCATCTTGAGTCTCCTTCAAACAAGCATAGTTCAGAGGTTAGGTAAAGACTTGAAGGATATTCATCCTCATGTTTTGGGACTATCTCCATGTTTTCCTCCTTTATAAAAGACTTGAGTTTTCAGAGACTCTCGGGTCCTTGGAATCCATCCTCTGATTTTGGCTTTCTGTGTGCGTCTAGGTGCTCTATGTTTTGTGTAAACAACAACAATATCTAAATGTGATTTCTTATGAAGTGGGTATGGGTATCTTCTTTCAAGAGTTAAATCCCTTTACAGGTTCTGTTTGTTTCTAGCCACTTTCCATGCCTTCAGATTACACACAAGTATACACTTTTGCATGTACTATACTCACACAAACATACATACACATGCATGTATTATAATTGTTATCTGTGGAAGGCTTAGTCCTATTCTATGCAAATACTGAGATTAGAGCTCCATTATCTGCCTTCCTTTTTCCAGTCATCACTCTGAATCACAGCAAGAACCTCTAAATAGTTCCTAAGAAGTTTTAACTCTTATTTGAATCATAATTTTGCCCCATTTAAGTATATTCTCCTAACAGTATCCAGAGTTATTTTATTAAAAATAAAATTTTGACCATGCCACTTTCCTTAAAACCCTTGTATTGCTTCTTATTACAATCATATCTGGAATTCTTCATACATCTTTTAACAACTTGCAAATCTGTCTCCTATTTTTTCATTTCCTCTTGTCTGCGCTCTTATTTGCTTATTAGGCTACAATCACACCACAAATCCTAAAACATAGCACAATGCCTGCCAGGGACTTCACACCTTGCTCTTTCTTCCACAAGACCACTGTCCTTTCTCCTCCCTTTATGGATCACTTAACCATCAGGTTTAACCTAAATATCAGTTCCATAAAGTGATATTTAAAGGTTATAATCGAGTGCTACATATACATATATCTTTGAGTAAAAATCTAGTAGGTTTCACAAAGAAATCATTACTGTTACTGAAACTAGTTCATTAGAAGAGAAAATTATATTTACAATATGCTGAAGAATAACATGGTAGGCATTTGACACAGCAGTAATGATGCCCACATCCCATACTGAAGTATCAGGTTTATGTCCTGGCTCCCCTGCTTCTGATCCAGTTTCCAGCTAATGCACACCCTGGGTGGCATCAACTGATAGCTCAAAGACTTGGGTCTCTGCCACCTAGATGGAAGATCTAAATTGAACTCTGGGCTTCTGGCCTCAGCCTGGAGCAACCCTGGTTGTTCTGAGCATTTGGAGAGTGAAGCTGCGGATAGAAGATCTGTGACTCCCTGTCTCTGCCTCCCAAATAAAATGAAAATAAATAAATAAAAAATTTAATGAAGTGTAAATAAGGCATTTCCATGTCCAATAAGGATAAGCTATCCAAAACCTCACTAAAGAGACACTCAATGGATAAAATTTTCTCCTTTTATAAAGGAGAAAAGAAGATAATAAAACTTTGGAACATGGAAAGCTTAAGGATGAGTAGGATATAATTTAAAAGATCTGAAAATTGGAAAATGGGAAACCTTATCTGTCAAACAAAGTTTCTAGACCTGCTGGAAGGCTTAGGAATCAGAGGGCTGGCTATCTCTGTCAATGGAGGTATAGCTGAAGTTGTTCACAGAAAGAACTGATAAAACTCCAAGGAAAGGAGTCACCTCCCCTCCACACAAATACACACAGACACACACACACACAGAGAGAGAGAGAGAGAGAGAAATAGACTGAATTCTGGTAGAAGACAGGTTGAATAAAGAATATAAGCATATAAGCCATAAAGGCTAAAGATTTGGGGGTAGTATCACACTGGAGGAGAGGGGTAATTATGTACTGGAAACAGGAGACTAAGCAAAAGTCTACATTGTAAATAGCGAAACCCTAGTATCATTCTCCTTCATGGCTATGAGAAAACTAAACCTAGGTTCTACCCACTACCACCACACCTCAGAAGTAGGATATTGGAGGATTCCTTTCACAGGATAACTATCCATACAGGAAAGACCTAACAACTCCCTTTTCTCTTGCATCCCATGGTGAAAATGCCTGGATGGATCATCTTATGTAGAAACCTACCAGTGCATAATTCAACCTGCACATTCAGAGACAGCTTCCAGCAAGTTTTGCATGTCACACTCTGGAATGTGAGTAGATAGTGAAAGAGCACCATACTATTGAGGAAAGGGTGCAGAATGAAGGCTGAAGGGCACAGAAACAGTACACATTGCACAAAGGAATTGCATAAAACAGAAATTCTGGATAAAAATCTTCTAAAAAATCTATACTTGATATTTTCATAAAACTAAGCTATTGCTTCCATAATAGAATGTGATGGAAAAATATAACCATCAAGAAAAACTAGATATTAAAATGAAATAAGGACCAATACTCAGTAGAATTTAAATGTTTTCAAAGTAATGTGGATCAGAACAAGTCACACAATTTTAAAACCCAATGGAGAGTATTAATGGATTAACAGTTGAATTGGAGAAAGGATTTGGAAGGAAGATTTCTGTGGGGAGAATTGCTGAGATGCTCTGAGCCATGGGAAAGAGAAGGTCTTCAACAGAAGGCACTCAGGGATTTTTATGTGCCTCAGAGATAGGAGGACCTAGTGAACTGGAGTCAGACTTCTGCCCAGCACTTTTCAAGAGCAAGAGCAAGCTAGCAGAATGCAAGAACAAGAGAAGTCATTAATGTAAAATGAAATCAGCCAAAGAAAGGCAAATACGTGGAAGTTAAAAAAAAACAGTAGATCTGAACTTATAATTTAAGTGATTACTAGAGGCTGTGAAGGGTGGGAGTGGAAAAACAGGATATAGTTATCAAAACACACTTAGATATAAGTAATAAGTTCCACAGCACAGTGGAGTGACTATAGTTAACAATAATGCATTATAAACTGTACAAAGAACCAGAAGAGAAGAGTTGGCAGGTTCTAAATCAAACAAAAAGATACGGAGATGGAAATGCCTAATTTGAAACTCCATGTAAAAAGAGTAACCTCCCCTCCATACTCACATACACCACAGAAATCCACTGAATGCTCAGAGAAGACAAGTTGGATCAGGAATAAAGTATCTATGCCATAAAGGAAAGAGATTTGGGGATAATATCGCACTGGAGGAAAAGGTAAGGTATGTACCTGAAACAGGAGAATAAGCAGAAGTCTACATTGTGAATGATGAAACCCTAGTATCATTTTTTCTACTGTATACATGCATTGAAATATTGCACCATACCCCATAAAATGTGCAACTACTACATTTAAAAAAGCTGTAAGCAAAAAAATGAGAGATGCAACAGCATTCTGAGGGATAAGGAGGGTTTGACCAGGTCAGTAGGGTACAGTAGTCTAACCCAAGCTGGCTTCACCATAATGTTCAGTCTCTAAAGAATCCAGTAAATTGTCATGGAGAAAGAAAAATCAGCATTAAACGCCTTCCAAGACCACCAAAGTGAAGTCATCTTGAGATCGGATCAGTAGTAAAATGACTGCTGAATCACACAGAGAATATAGGTGAAATGTGGAGGCGATTAATGTTGATATAATTACATGCCGCTCTTCCTTTCCACATAAGTTTCTCTAAACCATGATTAAAGCTTTGTACTACTTATGAGAAAGGTTGGAAGACCAGACACTTATCATCCACTTATTATATTCCAAATACTTTCTATGAACTTCATATTAACTTGTTTGATTTTTACAACCCTATTAAATAGGTACCATTATAGCCACCATTTTACACTTGAGGAGTCTGAGGCCAATAAAGATAAAGTATTACCAAGGTCACATAGCTGACGACAAGTAGCATAGCCAGATTTTAAGCATCTTACATTGGCTTCAGAGTTTGTGCTCTTCACTAGTGTATTTAATGGCTAGCTCTCACATTCCAGATGAAAATATTATTTCCTGATATATCTCTGATTTCAACACATACTGGAGTAATTAAAAATGGTTGTGAAAAAATGAAATTAAAGTATGTTTCTTGGGGTAGGTGTTGTGGCACAGCAAGTTAAGACATAGTTCAGGATACCTGCATCCCTTATTGCAGTGCCTGGCTCAAGTCTTGGCTACTCAGCGCTTCGTATTCAGCTTCCTGCTAATGTGCCTGTGAGGCAGCAAATATGGCTCAAATACTTGAGTCCTTGCCATCCCCTGGGGAGACCTGGATGGAGTTCCAAGCTCCTGACTTTAGTCTGAACCAGCCCAGGTTATAGTGGGCATTTAGGGAGTCAAACAGCACATGGAAAAGCTCTCTTTCTCTTCTCTAGGACTCTGCATATATGGTTAAAAGTTTCTTTCGGTGCAAAAATTTTTGAAATCCAAGCATTTTTTTTCATAAAACTTCCATATGCATTGATTTAAAAATTTTATGTGCTAAACATCTTGTAATTCCATTTCCACGAATCTTTTGAAATACCTTGTATGACTGATAATATCTGACCTGATTTCAACCTCATTTTAAAGCATTTTTTAAGGAGTAAATTTCTATTATTTTAGTTGCCTTTATATTCACTTTCTTTGGAACTAGAAGCAAAGGGAATCTACCCTATTTAAGGACTATTACTACAATGGGTATAGGGCCAGTGGTTCAAAAACATTAGCTCCCTTATGTTGAATCAAGTCAGTAAGTAGTTTGTTACTTCTATCAAAGGTTTCTTGGTTGGGCGAGCATTGTGGTGCAGCAGATTAAGCCACTTCCTGTAATGCTGGCATCCTATATGAGTGCCAGTTGAGTCCTGACTGCTCCACTTCTGATTCAGCTCTCCATTAACGTGCCTGGGAAAGCAGTGTCTTTGAACATGGCCCAAGAGCTTCAGCTTATACCACCCATGTGGGAGACCCAAATGAAGTTCCAGGTTCCTGGCTTTGGCCTGACCCAGGTCCATCTGTTGTAGCCATTTGAGAAGTGAACCAGTGGATAGAACCTCTTTTTTCTGTCTCTGTCGCTCGCTCTATGTGACTCTGCCTTTCAAATAAATAAAATAAAATTCCTTAGTTAAGACACTAGATCAGATGCATAATATTTTTAAGAGATAGGTTTGGTAAGAACTGAGTTTTGAACACCCAGAGCATTCTTTTTTTTTTTTTTTTTTTTTTTTTTTTTGACAGGCAGAGTGGATAGTGAGAGAGAGACAGAGAGAAAGGTCTTCCTTTTGCCGTTGGTTCACCCTCCAATGGCCACCACGGCTGGTGCTCTGCGGCTGGCGCACCGCGCTGATCTGATGGCAGGAGCCACGTGCTTATCCTGGTCTCCCATGGGGTGCAGGGCCCAAGTACTTGGGCCATCCTCCACTGCACTCCCTGGCCACAGCAGAGAGCTGGCCTGGAAGAGGGGCAACCGGGAAAGAATCCGGCACCCCGACCGGGACTAGAACCCGGTGTGCTGGCACCGCTAGGTGGAGGATTAGCCTATTGAGCCGCGGCGCCGGCCTACCCAGAGCATATTAAAAATAGTTCTGATTTAAGAAGACAATAGAAGGTAACCAATCTTCTACTAAAAGATATTCTATTTAGACAAGGCCAGAATCAAAGTGGAAGTTCTCTCCTCCCTTCAGAAAAAGTGCCTCCTTCTTTGATGGCTCCTTCTTTCCACCAGGATCTCACTCACTGAGATCTTTCCTGTCGGTCACCTTTTGCCACAGGGTCTTGGCTTTCCATGCCTGAAATGCTCTCATGGGCTTTTTAGCCAGATATGAATGCCTTAAGGGCTGATTCTGGGGCCAGAGTGCTGTTTATGGCATTTGTCATTCTATGAGTCTGCTGTGTGTCCTGCTTCCCATGTTGGATCACTCCTTTTTAATTCTATCAATTATTATAAATACCTAAGAATAATTCTGTATTAAGTAAAGAGTTCAACCAATGGTATTAAGTAGAAAATACTAAAAAGAATAAAATAGTAAGCTATTCCTCCACAGTCAGGACAAGATCTTCTGTACATAAAGATAATTAAAAATGAATCTTAATGAGGAATGGGATGGGAGAGGGAATAGGAGGTGGGATGGTTTGAGGGTGGGAGGGTGGGTATGGGAGGAAGAACAGCTATAATCCAAAAGTTGTACTTACGAAATTTATATTTATTAAATAAAAGCTTTCTATAAAAAAAGTATTGGAACTTAAAAATATATATGGCTGTTTGGTCTTGCTCTAAATAGTTGCCGACACTCTCAGTTACAAATTTGAAAGTTTTGGTTACTGAAGAGGGAGCCAACAAACCTCAGAAAAACAAAATATTTTCCATTCCAATAATCTCTAAAAGCAATGTTGTTAGCATCATGGTTGAGATTCCCCAGGCTTAAGGGGATATACTGTGCACTGGTTTCATAGGACATATCTAGATTCCCAAATCATCCCCAGGTAACTTTCATTCATTCCTTTATTCAACAAAGACTTCTTGTGCTGTTGCTATATAGTAGTTCACTGGGTACTGGTAATCCACAATTGAGAAAGACAAATATGATCTCTGTGCTCATGGAACTTACAGCCTAGAAAATGTCTCAGGGCTCCCTAGACATATCTATTCCATATAACCACCTGTAATGAGCAAATGAGGAATGTGAAACACAGCAAGCAAGCTATAGATAAGGACCTAAGAGGTTTTCCTTTATAATAAATCCCCTGGTATTATACAAAGTTTAAACACTGAGATGCTCATATTCCTCTCTTTGGATTCTCTATTTTTATTTCATGCTATTATTGTTTTCTAAGAACCAGTAAATTTTGTCACATTCATAATGTTCTTCTTTTAAGCACATTTTCAGTGAGTGCGTTTGTATTAACTTTGCACTATCCTGCATCAGGTGCTTCCGCTTCTGAAGGCAGAATCAAGAGATGGATGAATATCGAGGGATAAGCATCTATTGGGTGGATTGGACATACTAACTTCCTTGAGGTTCCTAGAGTTCAATAGAGCTAATGAGTCTAAGAGATTTTTGTTGAAAAAAATCTCACCAAATTTTTGGGCCTTACAACATTTCAGTCAAGCCAGAATACATCTCATTCTAACTTTCCTTTATCTTTCAAAACAACACCACAAAGATAAATAACAACAAAAAAAAATACTGGCAACCTTTGAAATCCTCAGTACCAAAACTAAATGCAGCCACTAAGTTAAACAAGGCTCTATATTGCCTACTGTTCTTCATAAACTCCCCCATAGGGATACTAAGGAGTTGGCTGCCTCTAGGAGGGCACTGCTTGCCAAAGAGCTCTGTAAGATGCCAATAGCACTAGAATCAGATCGACTCCTTGCCTCCTTTGACGATGGACATATCCCAAATCTAACTCTCTCAACAAATCATTTAGGGAGATTTTTCCTTCTTCTTGTAGTCTCTAAATTTTACAATGGAAAATTTTTTTCTTGTTTATTTTTAAACACAATTTGCTTTTTATTGTTTCAGATTCTCATCATTTCTCCTGATTTTCTCTCTTATTTCAGGATCTCTTGAATCAAAGTACTTTTTTTGTTTTTCATGTGGAACCTGCTGGGAGTGAAATCAACAAGGATCACTCATCCATACTTAATTTTCTTCACAGCAGGTGCCATGGTGCAGCAGCAATTCTGGACAGAAACATGATAGGGCTTTTGTTGCAGCTGCCATGCTAGTTACCAGAAGATCAATAAGTGATTAGAACACCTACCACAGTGAATGATTCCAGTGGCATTGAAATGATGTTGTAGAAAACTGCTTTAAATTCATATATGCACTTGTTCTTTCATTGTCAAGATTTCAAATTAAACATGCACAGTACCCAACTAGTTTCTAAATATTTTGTTTGAGTTTTAAGCTTTACTATTCTTATTGTTCTTTACTTTGTATAAACATTTACAGGAAGGAAAAAAACCACAATTTTTTGACAATTTAATCAGATAAAGAGTAAAGAAATCAGTAATAATTCAATCACAGAGTGTATCCATGTGTTTTGGTTTAGATATGGTTTCAGTGTCTCCCCTTATGGGTTAGAAGCTTGGTTATTAGTATGGTGACATTAACAGGTGGTAGAAACTTTAAGAAATGTGTGTGTGTGTGCTTTTTTTTTTTTTTTTTGACAGGCAGTTAGTGAGAGAGAGAGACAGAGAGAAAGGTCTTCCTTCTGTTGGTTCACCCCCAAAATGGCCGCTGCGGCTGGTGCCCTGCACCAATCTGAAGCCAGGAGCCAGATGCTTCCTCCTGGTCTCCCATGCGGATGCAGGGTCCAAGCACTTGGGCCATCCTCCACTGCCTTCCCAGGCCACAGCAGAGAGCTGGACTGAAGAGCAGCAACCAGGACAGAACCAGCACCCCAACTGGGACTAGAATTTGGGGTGCCGGCGCCGCAGGCGGAGGATTAGCCTAGTGAGCAGTGGCGCCAACTAAGAAGTGTGTTTTACAGGGAAGAAATTAGAACTTTAGAAGCACTGCCCTCAGAATGAATTAGGGTAGTTCTCCTGTGATGTCTGGGTTGCTGTGAAAGAGCAACTCTGACCTCTGAATCCCCTGTCCTTGCATGAGAGCTCTCCCTCTGGCACACATTCTCCCCATTATGAGGTCCAAACCAGAACATACTCAATACTGGTACCAAGCTCTTGAATCCCCAGAACAGTGGAGTAAACAAACCTCTTTTCTATATAAACTGTCCAGGCTTGGTCATTTCATTATAGTAACAGAAAATGGAGTATCACCCCATGTAAACAGTTTTTCTGCAAAATCAATGTTTAGTTTTTCTGTATGAAAATGTATATTTTCTAATCAATTTCAACAAAAGCTTTTTAAACTTCCATACATAATTCCATTCGTTCTTAAACTCTAAATACTGAACAGAAGTTCATCTTTTTTCTTGCTGGAAGAATTCCATGTACTTATTTTTGTAGTTCTAAATATAATATGAGTTGTGATTATTGGTTTTACAACTTCTCCATATTATCATGGCAAAAGAAAATGACAGAATAGGGGCCGGCATTGTGGCAAAACAGATTAAGCCACTGCCTGTGATGCCAGCATCCCATGGCCACCAGTTCAAGTCTCAGCTGCTCCACTTCCAAGCCAGCTCCCTGCTAATTGCCTGGGAAAGCAGCATAATATGACCTAAGTCCTTGGGCCCTTACACCCACATGGGAGACCAAGAATGAAGCTCCTGGCTCCTGCCCAGCCCCGATTATTGTGGCCATCTGGGGAGTGAACCATCAGGTGGAATATCTCTCTACATATCTCTCTCCCTCTCTCCGTGTAACTCTGCCTTTCAAATAAATAAATCTTAAAAATAAAAAAAGAAAGAAAATGGCAGAATGAGTATTGTTCAAATTCTCATGTCTACTCTTGGATTCCCAACACTGACCAACCATCCTTTTACTTTTTGTGTTCATCTTAGATTTTCTACGCAGAATCTAAATTCTTTTACACTTACCCTCTTCCTTCTAATCTAATTACTTCTTTTCACCTCCTTCATAATTCTTATTCTACTGAGAAAGTTGAGTCACAAGTCTTTCAAATTCTTCTCCATTCCTAACTTAACATTTCAACATATTTCCCTTATCAGGAGTTGAATTGGTCATCAATTATTCTGCCTACTCTTCCATCTTAAATTTTTTTCCTTTGATCTATAAACATACATGATTATCCTATTTGAAAAAAAAAAACAAGTAAAACTACAACTCTGATACAGTATAGCATTTTGAATTCTATTATTTGTTGCTCCTGCTAATTCTCCCTGATGACAGCTTGTTTCACAAATACTTATTACCTTTGAAATTTGAACTCAGTTAATCTGAGCTATAGAAATAATGAGGAGGTATGAGTCCAACATGGGTTTTTCTACAAAAAAAAAAAAATGCCGGTTTTTTTCTCCCTCTCTCTCATTCTGACTTCCAAATAAATACCTTTTTTAAAAAAATGACTCCATAAACAAGAGTGTCAAATTGTTAAGTCAACAACATGAGTCACTATGTACTTACTTCTCATATGGGATCTGTCCTTAATGTGTTGTCCAATGTGAAGTAATGCTATAACTAGTACTGAAACAGTATTTCACACTTTGTGTTTCTGTGTGGGTGCAAACTGATGAAATCTTTACTTAATATATACTGAATTGATCTTCTGTATATAAAGATAATTGAAAATTAATCTTGATGTGAATGGAATGGGAGAGGGAGCGGGAGATGGGAGGGTTGCAAGTGGGAGGGAAATTATGGGGGGGCATTGTAATCCATAAACTGTGCTTTGGAAATTTATATTTACTAAATAAAAAAAGGAAAAAAAATACATTATTTTTGCCCAATCTAGAACCAATGCCAGGGAAAAATAAGTGTTTTTATCACTTACCTTTGCTGATTGGAAAAACTTTTTTCCCCCTGGTTTTTGTTTTTACCAAGAAAATATTCCTTTGAAGGAACTGACTATATGAAACACTTGCTCAGGCCCAAGGTATTATTGGGCCATGAAAATACAGATCACCAAACACTTTCATGCAGCTACATTGTGCTGGATTACCACATCATATTCCTACTTTTCCTTTATTTGGTGACCATGAGGAGTTTCCTTGTGAAATGAAGAAGTTGTTATATAAAACACAGCACATTTTTATAGTAGGTACAAAACATGGTCTTTCCTATTACTGAAAGCACAAATCTCAAATTTTTCTATCAGTAAAGATTAAAGTCCTGTTTGTCAAAATTATGTCAGAATAAATTATTGTGATGACAGGAAGCTCCAAAATATCATGTAACAACATGACACTTATATTTTAACTCATTTTCTGGGAGACAGAAAAAAGAATAACTCAAAGTCCCTTACCATTTATATAAAAAGAACAAGTTTTAAAAAGTTATGTTGCTTTGTTCCATATGTTTCATAGATGACTATGTAAATCATATTAAACATTTTCTCCATTTCAAAAAGAGGAAGAAAATTACCTTAACATTCTAAGTAAGTTGTGTAACGTTAAAAACAAGCAGTAAACATAATATGTAGACTTCAAGCATCCTTTTAAAAATATTTATTTATTTATTTATTTGAAAGAAGAGTTACAGAGACAGAGAGGGAGAGACACAGAGAGAAAGAGGTCTTCCATCTGCTGGTTCATTCCCCAAATGGCTGCGGCAGTTGGAACTGGGCCAGTCTGAAGCCAGGAGCCAAGAACCTCATCTAGGTCTCCCATGTGGGTTCGGGGGCCCAAGTACTTGGGTCATCCTTGACTGTTTTCCCAGATACATTAGCAGAGAGCTGAATCAGAAGTAGAGCAGCCAGGACTCAAATGGATGCCCATATGAGATGCCAACATCACAGGCGATAGCTTTACCTACTACGGCACAACCCTGGCCACTAAAGCATCTTTTTAAAAAAAATCTACAATAAAAAATTATAAACTCCAATATATTTATGGAGTAGATATTATAAAATAAGTAACTCTGGTATAAAAATAGGAAACAAATGCACAGAATCCAAGACAACATAAAAGGAGACTCAATAGAAAAGGACAAATGTTTAAAGAATAAAATAGGATTTAGGCAATAAAATATCCTATAATTTCCACTTCCAGTTTCCACTTCCAGTAATTTCAAACAAAAGTTAACTGTGTCAATTCTCAACAACACTGTGGTATAGGAGATTAAGCTGCCGCCTGTAATGTTCACATCCCATATGGGTGCCAGTTCCAGTCCCCATTGTTCCACTTCCGATCCAGCTCCCTGATAATATGCCTGGGAAAGCAGAGGAACATACTTGGGCCCTTGCACCCATGTGGAAGACCCAGATGAAGCTCCTGGCTCCTGGCTTCAGCCTGGCCCAGCCTTGGCAATTGCAGCCACCTGGAGAGTGAAACAGTGGATACAAGACCTCTTTTTCTCTCTTTGCCTCTGCTTCTCTCTCTGTAATTCCTCCTTTCATATAAATAAATAAATCTTTTAAAAAAATAAAGGACAGCTATTAAACCTGGCAAAATACATGTTTTTAAATCTGCTTAATGCCACCTGAGGAGTAAAAGACAGAGGTAAATTAAAAAACCAAGATCTATGGGAGGAAATAAAAATGAAAGAAGAGCTTTACATTTGGAGTCATTTATCGTTGATGTATGTTCTTATACCAGACTAGGAACCTGAGAGAATCAGGAGTGTAGCAGAACTTCAAACAGATTCATGGTGTCAAGGGGAAAAAAAAATTGGAGTTTATTGCCTATCCAGGACCAGAATCATAGTAAACAATTTGGGCATTCATTTTGGGCCCACAAAGAAATATATCCTAGAGAAGAGGAGCTATCATAAAAAAAAAAAAAAAAAAAAAAGGTTTTTCTAAGAATTGAAGTTAAACTTGATTTAATCAAAATCATTGGGAATTTCTCATCAGAAGAAAATACATACCTCCCTGGTGGTTTATAACACATATCAGGTACATAAATTATCTCGAGTACTTTAAATGAAGTATAAAATTTACATTAAAAAATAAACAAGACAGCGGAGGCAAGATGGCGGAATAGGAAGGGAGCAGACTGATAGTCCGGGGAGAGACAGTTTAATAAAAGTGGAGATACTGCAGGTTCAAGGAAGAGTAGGGGAGGAAACAGCAGAAGAAACTCTTCCGGAACGCGTGATTCAGAGCGGACCTGCGTGGAGAGCGTGGGAGCCCACAGTTCGGGACACCAGCGGCAGACTCAACACAGTAGCGCTGGAACGCGAGGTGAGCCGAACCTCAATAGCCCGAGACACCGGCAGGCAAGCAGAGAGAGGAGACTAAAGGGAATGACCCCCCCGGGGGGGGGGGGGAGTTCACCAGGCTAACTGGAAGAGAGAGAGAGAGAGAAAAAAAGGTGACTGGTTCAGACACGGGTTTCTCTCTCTCCGCTCACCTCTCAAGGGCGAGCAAGACAAAGAGCAGGCGCCATCTTGGACATACGTCATAAGCAGAGCGACCTCAGGTCTGCACCGGCCCTAAGCCTAGCAGAAAAACCTGACTCTGGGCGGGGCGAATTAACAGGAAATTAGGACCTAGTAAATTTGTGGTGCTACTGAACTGAGACTGTGAAAAAAGAGACGGTGGGGGAGAGAACTCACAGAATTCACGTGAGTACTCTCCAGAGACGCTACAATTCCATAACTTTGGCAACCCAGTGGGAGACTGAAGGAGAATTTGAGCCCACTCTGAGGGCAGAACAGATTCCCTCTGTGGTCCTTGGGAAAGAGCTTCTGATCTCTGGCTCCTGTGGGTATATCATTTGCCTGCTAACTACCTCCAACTTCGTTCAGCTGTGCAGAATTACCTCCCTTTTGAATCAAAAAAAGAAAGAAAGAGAGAGAGAGAGATCTACCACGCCTAACCTGGGAGTGTCACCTTTGGCACACCAAACAGAGCTCTCAGGCAACACCCATCTCAAGCCTCTAAGGCTCCATCAAAAACAGTCCACTTAATCTAGAGTCATAGTATAACAAGAAAAAGCACCACAGTGAAGAAACCAAATATCTCCAATATGCCAAATAACAAATGCAAAAACCAAGATAATAGAAACAAGGAAGTCACCATGACGCCCCCAAATGAAAAAGACACCCCAATTCAAGATTATGAAGATGATGAGATAGAAGAAATGAAAGAAGCAGATCTCAAAAAATTGATAAGAACATTAAGAAGTTCTCAGAAACAAATTCTTGAACTACAGAAATCCTTAATGGACAAGGTAGAAAATCTCTCTCGTGAAAATGAAATATTAAGGAGGAATCAAAATGAAACAAAACAACTAGTACAACAGGAAACTGTGATAGTGACGAGAAATCATAATGAAGTGAAGAATTCAATAGATCAAATGAAAAACACAATAGAGAGCCTTACAAACAGAATGGGTGAAGCAGAAGAGAGAATATCGGACTTAGAAGACAGAGAACAGGAAAGTTTACAGTCAAACCAAAGAAAAGAAGAGGAAATTAGAAATCTAAAAAATATTGTTGGGAATCTACAGGATATTATTAAAAAACCCAACATTTGGGTTCTAGGAGTTCCTGAAGGCATGGAGAGAGAGAAAGGATTAGAAGGCCTTTTTAGTGAGATACTTGCAGAGAACTTCCCAGGTTTGGAGAAGGACAGAGACATCCTAGTACAGGAAGCTCACAGAACCCCTAATAAACACGACCAAAAGAGATCCTCACCACGACACGTTGTAATTAAACTCTCCACAGTGAAACATAAAGAAAAGATCCTAAAATGTGCAAGAGAGAACTGTCAGATTACTCTCAGAGGATCTCCAATCAGACTCACAGCTGACTTCTCATCAGAAACCCTACAAGCTAGGAGGGAATGGCGAGATATAGCCCAGGTACTAAGAGAGAACAACTGCCAGCCCAAAATATTATATCCTGCAAAGCTATCATTTGTGAATGAAGGTGAAATAAAGACTTTTCATAGCAAACAGAAATTGAAAGAATTTGTTGCCACTCGTCCAGCCCTGCAAAAGATGCTTAAAGATGTGTTACACACAGAAACACAGACACACAGTCATCAATATGAAAGAAGGTAAAGGAAGGAAACCTCACAGCAAAAGATCACAGGGAATTCAAAGCATATATTAGAACTTGTCTTTGGCAAATGGCAGGGCAAAGTTACCACTTATCATTAGTCACATTGAACGTGAATGGCCTGAACTGTCCAGTTAAAAGACACCGACTGGCTGATTGGGTTAAGGAACAAAACCCATCTATTTGCTGCTTACAAGAAACACATCTTTCCAACAAAGATCCATACAGACTGAAAGTGAAAGGCTGGAAAAAGATATACCATGCCAACAGAAATGAAAAAAGAGCGGGCGTAGCCATCTTAATATCGGACAACATAAACTATACCACAAAAACTGTTAAGAGAGACAAAGAGGGACACTATATAATGATTAAGGGATCAATATAACAAGAAGATATAACAATTATCAATGTATATGCACCTAACTACAGGGCACCAGTTTATCTAAAAGATTTGTTAACGGACTTAAAGGGAGACTTAGACCCCAATACAATAGTACTGGGGGACTTCAATACTCCACTCTCAGAAATAGATCAACAGGACAGAAGATCAACAAGGCTACAGTAGATTTAAACGACACTATAGCCCAAATGGATCTAACAGATATATACAGAACTTTCAATCCTACAGCTAAAGATTTTACATTCTACTCAGCAGTACATGGAACCTTCTCTAGGATTGACCACATACTAGGCCATAAAGCAAGTCTCAGCAAATTCAAAAGAATTAGAATCATACCATGCAGCTTCTCAGACCATAAAGGAATGAAGTTGGAAATTAGCAACTCAGGAATCCCTAGAGCATACACAAACACATGGAGATTGAACAACATGCTCCTGAATGAACACTGGGTCATAGAAGAAACTAAAAGAGAAATCAAAAATTTTCTGGAAGTAAATGAGGATAACAGCACAACATACCAAAACTTATGGGACACAGCAAAAGCTGTGAAGAGGAAAGTTTATATCAATAGGTGCCTACATCAAGAAATTGGAAAGGCACCAAATAGATGAGCTTTCAATTAATCTCAAGGATCTAGAAAACCTACAGCAAACCAGACCCAAAGCTAGTAGGAGAAGAGAAATAATTAAAATCAGAGAAGAAATCAACAGGATTGAATCAAGAAAAACATTCCAAAAAATCAGCCAAACGAGGAGCTGGTGTTTTGAAAAAATAAACAAAATTGACACCCCATTGGCCCAACTAACTAAAAAAAGAAAAGACCCAAATCAATAAAATCAGAGATGAAAAGGGAAACGTAACAACAGACACCACAGGAATAAAAAGAATCATCAGAAATTACTACAAGGACTTGTATGCCAGCAAACAGGGAAACCTATCAGAAATGGATAGATTCCTGGATACATGCAACCTACCTAAATTGAACCAGGAAGACATCGAAAACCTAAACAGACCCATAACTGAGACAGAAATTGAAACAGTAATAAAGGCCCTCCCAACAAAGAAAAGCCCAGGACCAGATGGATTCACTGCTGAATTCTACCAGACATTTAAAGAACTGACTCCAATTCTTCTCAAACTATTCAGAACAATCGAAAAAGAGGGAGTCCTCCCAAATTCTTTCTATGAAGCCAGCATCACCTTAATTCCTAAGCCAGAAAGAGATGCAGCATTGAAAGAGAATTACAGACCAATATCCCTGATGAACATAGATGCAAAAATCCTCAATAAAATTCTCGCCAGTAGAATGCAACAACACATCAGAAAGATCATCCACCCAGACCAAGTGGGATTTATCCCTGGTATGCAGGGATGGTTTAATGTGCGCAAGACAATCAATGTGATACACCACATTAACAGACTGCAGAAGAAAAACCATATGATTATCGCAATAGACGCCAAGAAAGCATTTGATAAAATACAACACCCGTTCATGATGAAAACTCTAAGCAAACTGGGTTTGGAAGGAACATTCCTCAATACAATCAAAGCAATTCATGAAAAACCCACAGCCAACATCCTATTGAATGGGGAAAAGTTGGAAGCATTTCCACTGAGATCTGGTACCAGACAGGGATGCCCACTCTCACCACTGCTATTCAATATAGTTCTGGAAGTTCTAGCCAGAGATATTAGGCAAGAAAAAGAAATTAAAGGGATACAAATTGGGAAGGAAAAACTCAAACTATCCCTCTTTGCAGATGATATGATTCTTTATTTAGGGGACCCAAAGAACTCTACTAAGAGACTATTGGAACTCATAGAAGAGTTTGGCAAAGTAGCAGGGTATAAAATCAATGCACAAAAATCAACAGCCTTTGTATACACAGACAATGCCATGGCTGAGGAAGAACTTCTAAGATCAATCCCATTCACAATAGCTACAAAAACAATCAAATACCTTGGAATAAACTTAACCAAGGACGTTCAAGATCTCTACGATGAAAATTACAAAACCTTAAAGAAAGAAATAGAAGAGGATACCAAGAAATGGAAAAATCTTCCATGCTCATGATTGGAAGAATCAATATCATCAAAATGTCCATTCTCCCAAAAGCAATTTATAGATTCAATGCAATCCCAATCAAGATACCAAAGACATTCTTCTCAGATCTGGAAAAAATGGTGCTGAAATTTATATGAAGGCAGAAAGAGACCTCGAATAGCTAAAGCAATCTTGTACAACAAAAACAAAGCCGGAGGCATCACAATACCAGATTTCAGGACATACTACAGGGCAGTTGTAATCAAAACAGCATGGTACTGGTACAGAAACAGATGGATGGACCAATGGAACAGAATTGAAACACCAGAAATCAACCCAAACATCTACAGCCAACTTATATTTGAGCAAGGATCTAAAACCAATTCCTGGAGCAAGGACAGTCTATTCAATAAATGGTGCTGGGAAAACTGGATTTCCACGTGCAGAAGCATGAAGCAAGACCCCTACCTTACACCTTACACAAAAATCCACTCAACATGGATTAAAGACCTAAATCTACGACCTGACACCATCAAGTTATTAGAGAACATTGGAGAAACCCTTCAAGATATTGGCACAGGCAAAGAATATCTGGAAAAGACCTGGGAGGCACAGGCAGTCAAAGCCAAAATCAACTATTGGGATTGCATCAAATTGAGAAGTTTCTGTACTGCAAAAGAAACAGTCAGGAGAGTGAAGAGACGACCGACAGAATGGGAAAATATATTTGCAAACTATGCAACAGATAAAGGGTTAATAACCAGAATCTACAAAGAGATCAAGAAACTCCACAAAAACAAAACCAACAACCCACTTAAGAGATGGGCCAAGGACCTCAATAGACATTTTTCAAAAGAGAAAATCCAAATGGCCAACAGGCACATGAAAAAATGTTCAAGGTCACTAGCAATCAGGGAAATGCAAATCAAAACCACAATGAGGTTTCACCTCACCCCGGTTAGAATGGCTCACATGCAGAAATCTACCAACAACAGATGCTGGCGAGGATGTGGGGAAAAAGGGACACTAACCCACTGTTGGTGGGAATGCAAACTGGTCAAGCCACTATGGAAGTCAGTCTGGAGATTCCTCAGAAACCTGAAGATAACCCTACCGTTCGACCCAGCCATCCCACTCCTTGGAATTTACCCAAAGGAAATGAAATTGGCAAACAAAAAAGCAGTCTGCACCCTAATGTTTATTGCAGCACAATTCACAATAGCCAAGACCTGGAACCAACCTAAATGCCCATCAACGGTAGACTGGATAAAGAAATTATGGGATATGTACTCTTTAGAATACTATACTGCAGTAAGAAACAACGAAACCCGGTCATTTGCAACAAAATGGAGGAATCTGGAACACATCATGCTGAGTGAAATAAGCCAGTCCCAAAGGGACAAATACCATATGTTCACCCTGATCGGTGACAACTGACTGAACACCAAAAAGGAAACCTGTTGAAGTGAAATGGACACTATGAGAAACGGTGACTTGATCAGCATAGCCCTGACTGTTAATGAACAACTTAATACATTATCCCTCTTAGTAGTTTTTTTTTGTCTGTTCTACTTAATATGACTGGTTTAATTCTGTAATTTATACACAGTTATTCTTAAGTGTTGAAATTTAACTGAAATGTGATCCCTGTTAAACATAAGAGTGGGGATAAGAGAGGGAAGAGATGTACAATTTGGGACATGCTCAAGCTGACTTGCCCCAAATGGTAGAGTTAGAAACATACCAGGGGACTCCAATTTAATCCCATCAAGGTGGCATGTACCAATGCCATCTCACTAGTCCAAGTGATCAATTTCAGTTCGCAATTGATCATAATGAAAGGACTAAGAGTCAAAGGGAGCACATAAACAAGTCTAGTACCTGCTAATACTAACCGATAGAATAAATAAAGGGGAGAGTGATCCAACATGCGAAGCGAGATACTCAGCAGACTCATAGAATGGCGGATGTCCTAAACAGCACTCTGGCCTCAGAATCAGCCCTAAAGGCATTCCGATCTGGCTGAAAAGCCCATGAGAGTATTTCAGGCATGGAAAGCCAAGACACTCTGGCAAAAAAAAAAAAAAAAAAAAAAAAAAAAAAAAAACCACCACACCTAAATGAAAGATCTCTGTGAGTGAGATCCCAGTGGAAAGAACAGGTCTTCAAAGAAGGAGGTACCTTTCTCTGAAGGGAGGAGAGAACCTCCACTTTGACTATGACCTTGTCTAAACAAGATAAGAGTCGGAGAACTCAGAGGGCTTCCATAGCCTTGGAAACTCATGACTGGAGCATAGGGAGATTACTGATGCCATAGACAGGAGTGTCAATTGGTAAAGTCAACAACAGGAGTCACTGTGCATTTACTCCTCATGTAGGATCTCTGTCCTTAATGTGCTGTGTATTGAGATTTAATGCTATAACGAGTACTCAAACAATATATTTCACTTTGTGTTTCTATGGGGGTGCAAACTGTTGAAATCTTTACTTAATGTATACTAACCTGATATTCTGTTAAAAAAAAAAAAAGAAGAAATTATCAATTCCCAACTTGACTCTCACTGGGATTAAACATGACAATAGGTCTGATCTGATTTCATCATCATTTAAAAAATCATCTATTATTTTTCACTTTATGTTTCTGTGTGGGAGCAAACTGTTGAAATCTTTACTTAATGTATGCTAAACTGATCTTCTGTATATAAAGAGAATTGAAAATGAATCCTCATGTGAATGGAAGGGGAGAGGGAATGGGAAAGGGGAGGGTTGCGGGTGGGGGGGACGTTATTGGGGGGAAGTGATTGTAATCCATAAGCCGTACTTTGGAAATTTATATTCATTAAATAAAAGTTAAAAAAAATGAATAAACAAGACAGCAAAGAGATTAGAAAACATGACTATAGCTGAGAAAATGTAGACCCACTGACACTATTAGTAGACTCCAGAAACAGAAATATTAAAAGGATAATGGTTAGCTGTAGCTAAGAAGAAATTTACCATCTGGGGGAGAGGACATGAGGAAGCTTCTGACTGCTGGTAAAATTCTATTTATTAATCTATAGATGTGCTTCCTTTGTCAAAATTCATTGAGATTTACCATTGTGATTTGGTACTGTGTGTGGGTGCTTTAAACAGAATGAATTAATGACTACTTGGAGAGAATCACAAGGAAACAAAGAAATGAAAGGATGAAGGAAACAAAGAGAAATTTATGCACCCAGAGGCCAGACACTCCAGTAGCTGTTTATTTTTCAGCTTTTTTTTTTAAAGATTTATTAATTTATTTGAAAGTCAGAGTTACACAGAAAGAGAAGGAGAGAGAGAGAGAAAGGTCTTTCATCCACTGTTTCACTCCCCAGTTGGCTGCAATGGTCAGAGCTGACTGATCCGAAGCCAGGAGCCAGGAGCTTCTTTTGGGTCTCCCACGTGGGTGCAGAGGCCCAAGGGTTTGGGCCATCTTCTGCTTTCCCAGGCCATAGCAGAGAGCTGGATCGGAGGTGGAGCAGCCAGGACTCAAACTGGCACCGATAGGGATGCTGGCACTGCAGGCAGCGGCTTAACCTGCTATGCCACAGCACTAGCCCCTCCAGTAGCTGTTAAAAAGGAGAAAATAGAAACAATAAAGGAGGCACAGTATTCAAGGATATAACAAGAAAAAACTGATAGAGAAGCCAGAATCTATCTAAAGTGCTGGAAAAAAACTGTCAGTCTGGAATTCTATATTATGCCAATTTGCCCATCAAAATAAGAGTGAAATAAAGACATTTTCATTCATTCATTCACTCATTTTATTATTGTTGTGATTCCTGTTCAACAATTGTCACCAAGTATACACACCAACTCTAGACAAAGGAAATAGTGCTAATGATACCAAGTTCCCACTCTCACAGTTCCAAAAGTCAGAGTCTGAGATAAGGCTCAAGGAACTAAAGTAAAGTAAAGTAGGGGTGTCAGAGCTGGTTTCTTCTGGGTCCCCAGGAGGAATTTGTTCCTTGACCTTTACATTTTTAGAGGCTGTTAGCAACATCAGTCTGTAGTCTTATCACTCTACTCCCTGCTTGCTTCAGTCATCATATTGATTTTTCTCCAATTTTGACTCTCCTGTATATGTGTCTCTTTTATAAGCACCCTTGTGGATCACATTGGGGACCCTCAGATAATCTGGGATGAGATTCCTATCTTAGTATTGGTAGCTTACTTATCCCTGCAAAATCCCTTTTGTTACAGAAGGTAACATTCATTAATTCTGAAGATAAGGACATGGAAATCTTGGGGAGCCAGTTTTCACCCTCCCACAATATGTATGATTTCCTGTTGATTTTATCTTGGATTGAAATTATTGGGGGAGGGGGTATTGTGGTACAAGTGCTGATTAAGCTGCCATGTGGGATTCCCTCATCTCATATTGGGGTGCCCACTTGAGCCCCAGCATCTCTACTTCCAATTCTGCTCCCTGCTAATGCATCCGAGACGCAGCAGATGATGGCTCAAGTACATGACCTCCTGCCATCCACATGGGAGACCCAGATGAATTTCCAGGCTCCTGGCTTCAAATTGGCCCAGCACTGGCTGTTGTGGCCATTTGTTGAGTGAACCAGTAAATGGAAGATCTCTGTCTCTCCCTCCCTCGCTCTCTCTTTATCTCTCTCAGTCAGTCTTCCTTTGATTTAAATAAATAAATATTTTTAAAAGAGCAAATTATCGGGGTACAGGATATTCATTACATTAAGCAGTTGATAATGTCAAACAGTATTCCTAAATTGTCATATCTATCTTTTTAACATTTCCACCAACAGTGTCTCACATACTCATCAACACTCAACACCGTTGAACTCTTTTTTTTTTTTTTTTTTTTTTGACAGGTAGAGTTATAGACAGTGAGAGAGAGACAGAGATGCCTTCCATTGGTTCACTCCCCAAATGGCTGCTATAATCAGTGCTGTGCAGATCCAAAGCCAGGAGCCAGGTGCTTCCTCCTGGTCTCCAATGCGGGTGCAGGGCCCAAGCACTTGGGCCATCCTCCATTGCCCTCCCGGGCCACAGCAGAGAGCTGGACTGGGAGAGGAGTCACGGGAACTAGAACCTGGCGCCCACATGGGAGGCCAGCACCGTAGGTGGAGGACTAACCAAGTGAGCCACGGTGCCGGCCCCATTGAACTTCTTAATTATAGGGAGTCTACTAGGTTTGATGGTACACAAAGAGTATAACAGTGTTATTACTAATTGCCCTTGGCAGAAAGAATCCTTTCTTTATGAGTTCACTTTATAGTGAAGGAAATAGAACTAATAAGGAAAGAGTAGATAAAAGATGAAACTCAGAAGAAAGAAAATACTAAAACCTTGATACACTTACAATTAATTTGTGGAATAAAGTTTGAAGATCTTATAAGTAGAAAAGTTAAAATTTTCTAAGTTCCTCATATTATTCAAGAAGAGAGTAGATAAACGCTATTAGAGAAAAACAGAGGGAAAGAGGCCAGTGCTGTGGTGCAGCAGGTTAAAGTCATGGTCTGAAGCACTGGCATCCCATATGGGCACCGGTTCAAGACCCAGCTGCTCCACTTCCAATCCAACTCCCTGCTAATGCACCTGTGGAAGCAGCAGAGGATGGCTCAAGTCCTTGAGCCCCTGCATCCACTTGGGAGACCCAGAAGAAGTTCCCATCTCCTGGCTTCTGCCTGGTCCAGCCCCCGGTCATTGTGGCCATTTCAGGAGTGAAACAGTGGATTTCACTTCTCTTTCTCTGTCTCTCCCTCTCTCTCTGTAACTCTGCCTTTCAAATAAGTAAATAAATATTTAAATTTTAAAAAAGAGGGAGAAATTTACTTTACCAGGGGTGAAGAAGAAAGAGGGTATTTTAGAAAGGTAAACCATGCTGTGCAAATAGGCACAGGAATCTTGCTAGTTTCTAAAAGAGAAACAGCGGGGCATGTGGCTAAATCCCAGCTACCATGAAGGGTGCTGAGGAAGACTGGGTTGTATCTGGGTCAGTAGCTGACGGACAGATTGTAAAGTGCTATTTCATATGTTTAGGACTCTGTACTCCATTTCTTTGACCAATGAAGAGCCATTAACCTTTTAAAACTCATAAAATATTTTAAGTGATTTTAAAAGCCCAACTGGTATGACTTGAATCATGCTCTTAATATAATTATGCTTTTAGTATAAATATCATGTGGAAATGTAAGCTAGAATCAGCAAAATAGTTAAATAGCTGTCATAATCAATGATAAGAACATAAGGTGTCAAGGAACCGTGCTATGTACATCCATCAACGCAACAGTTAATCACATTGTCCCTAAACAGGTAACCTATGAGCCAAGCTCCTGGCATTTGTAGAGCAAAGGGAAAGGAAATAAAGGACATGAGATTTTAAGAGGCAGGGAATCTTTGGGGTTCAAGAAGTGCTAGGAGACGGTAGTTGATCCTCCTGTATTATCTAGCCTATCCCCTACACAATGCCCCTATTTAGCTTGTATGTCACTTAACAAATGTCACTAGCACAGCAAAAACAAAACAGTTCTCGGTTTGAACATGATATCATATTGTCTGATGAGAACAGCCCATTCTTTGTTTAAGATGATACCAACATATTAACTTTTAAAAACTAGCACCATAAATAATTAGTAATACTTTAAAGAGTCTCAATTTTTAAAATATTTCATGTTGTTTTTTTCTATCAAACTGTCAAAAAGAAAGCTAATGTAAACAGTAAAATGTGTCAAACCACCATATGGTTACCATGGCTTTTCATGATATAGATGAATCTGAACCCTGACTCCAGTGTTAAACTGCAAGCTCAAGTACATCCACTGAATATTTTTTCTACCATTACCCCATCTGTGCTAGCAAATATAACTTGCCTGAAAGAAGAATGTCTGATATTACAAGGAGCACAGTTGTGACTCTCTTTCTCAGATATAATGATTAAAAACTCTAGTAATTATTTTGAGAATGAATTTTATGAAGTATCAACTCATGCTGCAAAGCTAATTCATCCTTCTATTAACAATGAATATCACTCAAATATTTCCCCCACCTACCAGAGCAAGTACAACAAATATCAGATTTTAGAAAATAAACCAACTTTGGAAGCAGTGTTTAATTTTAGCAATATTAGACATTTTTATGGGAAAAATCCATTATACTTTAATACGTTGCAGATCACAATCTAGAAACCTGCACAGTTTTGTTATTTCAGAGAAGCAATCTTATTATGAAAGTTGTTTTTACTTCACTTAATGCAATTGGAGATTGCTTCTTATAAAATAATATGCATAACTTGGGGAGATGGGTATATCATTACTCTTTGTTCACTCTCTGATTTGTTGCTTATACCTAAATACTTAAAAACACAAGAAAGAATGCTTACAGATCACTAGTTTAAATGATCAAAAGCTAGAAAAAAAAAACAAACCAAATGTTTTCTATTATATTTGAGGTCAGTAAATTCTGAGTTCTCTACCAAATAAAAAATCAGAAAAGTTAAGGAGGCATTGTTATTTACAAAATGAATCAACTCTAATTGCTTCAACTAGTTTATCACTATCACCCCAAATATAGTCAATGTATAAATACCCTTACTTTTGTGCCCTGTGTCTGAGAGGAAGAAATTTCCTCTCTGATAACCAAATTCAATGCATCTGTATTAGTTTTCTGTGGTTTCACTAACAATTTATTACAAAATTGATGGCTTAAAACAACAGAAATACATTCTTTCCTTGTCTCTTCCTGGTCTGGTAGCTCCAAGCATACCTTGGCTTGAAGCCACATCAAACCACCTTGTCTTCTATTTGTCTCTCCTCTATGCCTCCAAACTCTGTCTGACTCTCTTACAAAGACAACATGTGATTGTGTTTAGGGTCCACCAAGATAAGAATTTAACATGGATATCTCTTAGTTCTCTTTTTGGGCCTGTCACATGTACATACATTTTATCTCATAGTTATTTGTCACCTGTGAGATTTCCCCCTACTGATTGTCACATCTCCCCTTGCCATCTTCTCCCTTTCTCTTGTATCTTTGATGCTCCTTTTTAATGGGTCTGTACTCTCATCATAGAATCACATAGGATTGGTTTGTTAGGATTTGGGTTGTCATTACAAAGTACAGACTGAATGGCTTAAACAACAGAAATTTCTTATGATCCTGGAGGCTAGAAGCTAGCCTCAGGGGTGGGCAGCCTTGGTTTCTTCTGAGGCCTCTTTCTTGGCTTGTAGATGGTCATTTTCTATCCCTTCACAAGGTTTTCCTTGTTTGTGTGTCTGCTCTAATCTCTTTTTATAAAGGGCTACCCCAATGACCTCACTTTAACTTGCTTTCCTCTTTCAAGACTCTGTCTATAAATACAGTCACATTCTGAGACATTGGGAGTTAGGGCTTTAGCACACAAATTTTAGAATAGAATTCAGACCATAGCAGACCATTCTTTCCTATCCTGGACAATCTAAAACAAACAAGCAAAGAAACCCTCCCACCTAAAGAACTACTCCTGCAAACCACCTGCTGTGCCCAACATTTACTTCTCATTCAATGTGTTGTGCTCCTCCACATTTTTTGTTCCATAGATGGAGCCTTGGAACTAACTTTGGGCCAACAGTACAATTTCTAATGCACCAGAAGGGGTTGTCCTATGAAAAAGTTGGAAATAAAAGGAAGATAATTTCACTTTAGAACCAAAGTCTCATAATGCTGGCAATGTATTATGCTTTTCACAAAAACTAGCTCTTAGGATATTCTTAGCTGCTTTTTATTCCCACGTCTTCAACTTTCACCAATGGAATCTATGATTTTATAAAGTCAACTGGGATGTTTATTATGGGAAATTTATTTGCTATATTTTCAACAATCTTTGCTCCCCCTAAAGACTCCTTTTAATGTTTTTGGCCACTGATAATCTTCTCAATGATATATTTGTTTTTTTGACTTTTTTGTTGTTGTTCATTTGTTTTATCTAAACCCATATTTTGGATGCAAGTTTTGTAACTATAATGTGGTCTCAATGAGAATAACAACTGGGACTATTTTAGTCATTCATGCACCTCCTATGCCTGGAACAAGTGCTCAGTAATCATTTATTAAATAAATGAGTCAATTTTATAGGGATATATGACCTGAATATCTACATTGTTATTTTCTCCTAATCCCAAGTTTATTCTCTTGTATTTTTCTGTTTGTCTTTCATAGATGATTTAGTTCTATATCCATAATTTTGGGATGTATTTGTATCTAAATTATGGACGTGGGGCCGGCGCTGTGGCAAAACAGGTAAGGCTACCATCTGCAATGCCAGCATACCATATGGGCACCAGTTCAAGTACTGGCTGTTCCACTTCCAATCCAGCTCTCTGCTATGGCCTGGGAAAGCAGTAGAAGATGGCCTAAGTCCTTGGGCCCCTGCACCTGCATGGGAGACCTGGGAGAAGCTCTTGGCTCCTGGCTTCAGACTGGCACAGCTCTGGCCATTGTGGCCAATTGCGGAGTGAACCACCAGATGGAAGACCTCTCTCTCTCTGCCTCTCCTCTCTCTGTGTAACTCTTTCAAATTAATAAATAAATCTTTAAAAATTATGAATGTATATACTCTAAAAAGTCTAAAATTATCATTAATAAACATAAAACTGAATGAATAATCAGTTGAGAGAGTATACTATTTCTCATACTTCTTGAATAATGTAACTTCAGGGACAGTCCTAGTAGCAAACTGTTTGTATTCATCTTATTTCAACTCAGTGGACACCACAGAATGTGTTAAAGCACCAGTTCTTGGGGTGGGGTAGTTCAACAGGTTAAGCAATCTCTTGGGATGCCCTCATCCCATATCACGCTGCCTGTAAGGAGTCTATGGAATCCATTCCTACCTCTGCTTCCAATTTAGCTTCCTGCTAATGCTCACCCTGGGAGGCAGCAGATGATGGCTCAATACTTGGATGCCTGCCACCCACATGGAAGACCCAGATGGAGTTCTGGGCTCCTGACTTCAGCATAGTCAAGTCCTGATTGTCGTGGCCATTTTATTTACTTGAAAGGCATAATAACAGGAAGAGAGAGGAAGGGGAGGAGGGGAGAAATCTCCTATCCACTGGCTCACTCCACAAATGGCTAAAAAACAATTCTACTCTTCTAAGTTTTTTATTCTACAAAATTTTCAAAAAATATTATATTTATATTAATATGCATGTACTATAATTTTCTATAACCATTTTAATTCCAGTTTTAATTTCAAACATGATGAATATTGATAGATATAACCAATATAAACAAAAACTCTGGGAGGTCCTCAAAATGTTTAAGACTATAAATTTTCCTAAGACCAAAAAGTCAGAAACCCTGGGTTAAAAGGAGGGTCTCCTTCCTCAATGTTGCAAGAAAAACTAATTTACCCTTTCACTACTCCATTAGATTACTAAACATAGGTAATGCCCAGTATGTCACAATTAGATACCACATTGCGACACAAATAACACTCAATAGAATGAAAGGAATCTGAATGGCTGCTATCCACATAATTCATCTATGAGTGGATGGACACAGTCTCAAAGTATGTTTTCTTTTTTGATTTCCATTTTATATTTATCCCAAATCCAAACCAGAATTATCATTTCTCAATTTCTATCTCTTGAGAAATTAGGCTCTCTCATCCGATTTTCCTGAAATTCTTTCTCCATTCAGAGAGAAATTCCTGACATATTCCATCAGTGACCCTTGTATTTCTGATGGCACTGACCAGAGATCTGTTTACATGAGACTCTTTCTCAAAGGTATGGACTTCCCCGGAAATGGCAAATATATTTCACAGCAAGAGCCAACTCTGATATATTGTCAGCAGCTGGGCTGGAACCGTTTGCGAAGGATTCCTAGGTTAGCAAACAAATGTCATAATTGATTAGTAGTCTATCTCGAGTATTAGAGAGAAGAATTTTAGCTTATGTGCTGTGTATTTGCTGACCCTGTGAAATGAGTTGGAAAGGCTGTGCTCAAACAGACATAGACCAAGACAATAAATGTCTAGTCCATGTAGAATTATCACAAAATGTAACTACTATGTATGATAGGCATAACAGTAATATCTTCTTCATAAACAAACTCAATCTGCTTAAAATATATGCATACATTTTGTAATTCAAAGAAACAAATAATTATATCAGAGCACAAGAATTGCCTTGTCAGTTTGTAATAACAAAGCTGGTGTGTGTACTTAAGGACACTTTTATATTTTCCATTAAATAAGATAGTTGTCAACTACCCTTGATTTTGTCACTTTTAGGAACTTGGCTAGAACTTACTTTCAGAAACAATCTTCTCAGAATGGAATTTAAGAAGATAAATTTGTTTTAAAGATTTATTCATTTATTCAAAAGGCAGAATGACAAAGTACACTAAAGAGAGACACAGGCAGAGATATCTTCCACCTGCTGGTTTACTCCCTAAACAGGCACAGCAGCCAGGTCTGAGCCAGACCAAAGCAGGATCTAGGAACTCCATCCATATTTCCCACATGGGTGGCAGGAACTCAAGTTTTTGGGCCAACATCTGATGCTTTCCTATCTCATTAGCAGGGAGCTGGATTAGAAGAGGAGTAGTGAGACTCCAATTGGCAACATCCTACTATGCTATATTTCTGGCTCCAGGCAGGTAAATTTTATAAATGCCAACTGTGCATCTTTACAACTTTCAGATGTTCTCACCGTGGCTGTGCTGGTGTGGCATCTGCTACAATAACACAATTCCCTTTCAACAAACCATTTTGTTGGTATATTTAAGAATTAATACATGGAAGAAGAAAAGGAGAATATGGAAAAGATGATGGAGGAGGAACTGAAAAGAGGGAGGACAATGACAATAAGGCAGTGGAGAAAGAAGGAGAAACAAGAGACAAAGGAGGACATAAGATGACAGTAGTGATTTGAGCCAGGCTGGGGTTTTTGCTTCATGGGAAGTATATGTGTATTCTTATTGCTTTAGGATGTGTTCCTATGACTATTAGCTGGCCTATAGTGATAAACCATTGCCTTAGCAGTGATATAAACTGGCAGTATATTCCTATAAAACACATTCCATTATGAATTAGCTGAATTTTCAACTCCTCTGAGAACAAGACCAAGCACTGACAAGAACATTACTTGTTTCTTTGCAGACTTGCCTTTTTGTCATTTGCCTGGGCGTTACACTGTGGGGGAGTATGAAAAGGAAAACAAGTGATGCCTAGACTAATAAACTTAGCTCTAAATACAGCATTGCAAAGGAACAAAAAAAAGTAAATACTAATATAGAATTTGTTTCCTTGGAAACAAAAGAACACTTAGTGGTTTGGGGAAAAACATATTTGCAGCACAATTTTCACATAACTGTGGCTCGAAGATAAAATTCTGACAATATAATTACAAATAACACTAGTGACGAATAAGCAGGGGAAGAAATACAGAGAATTTATAGTTTATGAAATATTTATGTGCATTTGACTCAGTAGGTCAGACCACAAAGACTATGTACAAATGTTAAAAGGATGTGAATGGAAAGAATGCCAGTTGTTGCTTGACGAATGAAGCTGGAAGGACGCAAGGAGCAACACCTAAGAACATCAAACGGGACTTTTAAATCTTGTTTTCGAGTGAGAATAAAAATATAAGAAAGCAGCAACTACTCTAGAACAAATCATTAAGTAGATGGCTTTGTGGGATATAGACAAAGATAAAACAGTAATTATCAGAACCAGTATGAGTTCCTTAAGAGTAAGTCTTGAAAATTTTACTCCTTGGAAGATTGATAACTTTATTTTTTTACTTTTATTTATTTATTTGACAGGTAGAGTTATAGACAGTGAGACAGAGAGAAAGGTCTTCCTTTTTCCGTTGGTTCACCCCCCAAATGGCCGCTACGGCCGGCGCTGCGCCGATCCAAAGCCAGGAGCCAGGTGCTTCCTCCTGGTCTCCCATGCGGGTGCAGGGCCCAAGCACTTGGGCCATCCTCCATTGCCCTCCTGGGCCACAGCAGAGAGCTGGACTGGAAGAGGAGCAACTGAGACTACAACCTGGCGCCCATATGGGATGCCAGCACTGTAAGGCGGAGGATTAACCAAGTGAGCCACGGCACCGGCCTCAAAATTGCTAACTTTAAATTCTCTAATTCCACACACAAGTTAGCATTCCATGACCTTCCCTTTGAACAAAATATATGGTATTTAAAGCAATCATACTCAAAGCAAGGTATTAACTCTTTTCTATAAAATAAATGTATCACACTATTAGCATACACTTTTGTTCCAAAATTTGTAAAATCTAAGATCCTAGGGAATCAAGGCCACTGAATTATCATAGGAATACACCTTTGATTTTCTTGTAATAAATCTCATTATGAATTTAAATAAGGGTATAATCAAATTTAACCAATTTAGATGACAGGTGATGGTAGAAATAAAAAGGTTGAATGCCACACTTAATTTTTTTAAGTAATTTCAGTTGGTTAGATCAATTCATTCTTTACTGTATTTCCAGGTTATAGCACTAAAACTTCCACACAGCAGACCTCAAACTATTCATTGAATTAATTAATTAATTAATTAATGAGTCAAAACAAAGTGAAATGCATCAAAATAGATTAATTTGCTCAGATACAGAATAGACTCACACTGGTTTGATAACAATTTAGACAAATACCAGCCAGAAACAATTCATTATCAACTCAGGTTTTTTTTAAAGATTTATTTACAGAGAGGCAGATACAGAGAGAGAGGGAAACATCTCCCATCTGCTGGTTCACTCTCCACATGGCTGCAATGGCTAGAGCTGAGTTGATCCAAAGCCAGGAGCCTGGAGCTTCTTCCAGGTCCCCCACGCTGGTACAGGGGCCCAGGGGTACAGGGGCCATCTTCTAATGCTTTCCCAGGCATAGCAGAGAGCTGGATCGGAAGTAGAGCAGCTGGGACTTGAACTGGCGCCCATATGGGATGCTGGCACTGCAGGCAGCGGTTTTACCTGCTACACACCTTACCAGCCCCAACCAACTCAATTTAAAAAAGGTCTAATTAACAGAAGTAAAATATCTGGTAAAATCAATCTTTCATAGACAATGTTTAAAATACTGAATTCCTTCAAGACTTCACTTTCTAAAACTGACATTGGCAAACTAGACTTCAACAACTGTATCCTGATTTAGTAGCCAGGAATTAGAGGTCTAGAAATCGAAATAGGAAATAATTGAAATATCTGGGATGTTTAATTAAGAAAAATAAAAGTTAGGGAGGGACATGCTTCAAATATTTGGGGGAGCTGTCAGAAAAAAAGATTTATAATCTTTCTGTGTATCACCCAGGGAAAGTCTATGGAAGCTACATAACAGATCTTGCTTTAGTGCAAAGCTAGGATTTCTGTTAGATCTGTCAAAATCCAGATTAGTCTACCATGCAAAGAAAGGAACACTTCATCACTTTAAGGGTCCAAGTAAAACCTAAATAATCTTTCAGGGATTTAGCAGAAAAACTGTTCCAATGTCAGGTAGGATATTAGCATGGATGATTTAAAGAGCTCTCCTGGCCTATGGCTCTACAATTCTATGACTCTTGAAGTCTTGCCTCCCTCTTCCACACTATCATAATTCCTCTTTTCATTGATTTACCTTCTCCCAGCTTAATGCTTGACCAGGTCTATCTTTGTTCTAGTTTCCATTATTCTTATTTGCTTATGAGGTAGTCCTTCAGCGATGGTTAATTTTATGTGTCAGTTTGGCCTAAGGGACACTCAGAGAGCTGGTAAGACATGATTTCTGATGTGTCTGCGAAGCTGCTTCCAGCACAGAATAGCATTTGAAGCAACAGACTAAATAAAGATGCTCATACTAACCACGGTTGGGCATCAGTCAATCCCTTGAGGGCCTTGAAGGAACAGAAAATTGGAGACATCCGATTTCGCCTGCCCTCTGACACCAGCACTAATGGTTCTCATGGCCTTTGAGTTTGAACTGAACCACACCACTGACTTTGCAGGCTCTCCAACTTGTATATGACACATCGTGGGACTCTTCAGTCTCCATAATCACAAGACAGGGTGTCAATCTCCTCTCCCACCCGCCCCAGGCTCTGCTTCCCTCTGGAGAACCCTGACTGATACACCTTTATATTTCTACAAGCTGATTTCTATTGCAATCATGGCAGAAAAAAATTGATTCCCTCTTAAGTCACAACTTCTTTGCTGTAACAGTTGATGGGTTTGACTGTGAAGAGGTATTATTGACTATGCCTCCTCTATACTTTCTTCTTCAATTACTTTCATCTTTTTCTATGGCTTTTTTTTTCTCTGCCTCCAAACATGAATTAATGGTTTCTTAAGGCACAGATGCTAACTGTAGGTTTTTACTAGCAACGTGGATGGGGTGGATTAAGATAATTTTTAAACCCTTAATTACAATAGGATAACATCAGTGATATAATTAACAACAGATATCTTTGTCGTTTCTCTATATGACAAATTGTAAATACAGATTTTGCTTAATATTACTTATTTGCAGTTGTTTAGTTTTATTTTCCTACTTAAGATGGGGAAAGTACTTCAAATAATATTTTTAAAAAGACTTACATTGGAGTAACTTTACAAGAGCACATTTTATAATATATCAGTGAACCCATCAATCAATATTACCTATGCAAGAATATTTTATTAACTCTCACATATAAAAATTAATCTGAGTATGGTCTCAGATACACCATCATTCCTTCCTACATCACCTACATATAAAATTCAACTTAAGTTTCTAGATACAACCAGAGCTACTAGAAAATTGTGTATAGAAAATGGAAGCTTCATTTCCCAAATCTACAAAAAGCTCATTACTCAAAGGAATGTCCCATGACTTATTAAATAGCTTCTTGGGCTTTTTTCTATAATTCTAGTCACAAACTATATTGCTTAAATCTCTTCTCTTTTATATCAGATACTGGCCAACTCTGAAATACAATCATTCAAATGCTTATTCCTGCTTAAAATGACTAAATGTGGAGTTGGAGTACATGATTGTTAGGTGGAGATAGCAGAGTTAAATTACATAATCTCAGGATATGAACAAAGGTTCATCCTTGTCAAAGGATGGACAATAAAACTTTCTACAAAGATGGAAATGTTTTATATACTCCTATGCAATAGCCACAAGCCACACGTGACTACTCAACACTTGAAATACAGCTTGGGCAAAGGAAGGTTAAATTTTCTATTTTATCTTAATTTAAATTTAAATATCCTCATGCAACTAGCGACTACCATATTAGAACAATCTAGTGTCTTGAAAATATAACTGTGAATTGTTCTTATAATCTTCTATTTTAGGAATATATACAAATGTTAATATATATAAATAAATAAATGCAAATAAACCATTAGGTTGATTATAAGTTATTATGGTGAAACCATGTCTGTCTTTTCCACCACTATACTCATGACATCTTAACAGAGAAAACCTTGATGTTCTTTGGAACCACAGTACATACTACCTTCAGGTTACTCTTTGACATCTAGTGTTGTACTTCTTGGTTCACCATCAGGCGTTGCTGTGTTGGCAGTATTTATTTATTTCAGATTTATTAATTTATTTATCTGAAAGGCAGAGTGAACAGAGAGATGGGAGAGACACAGACATCTTCTATAAAGTGGTTCACCACCCAAAGGGTTGCAACAAACTCAAAGGCTGTAACCAGGATCCAGGAACTCCACCTGGTCTGTCACAGGGGTTGCAGGAGCCGCACACCTGGGCCATCTTCCGTGGCTTCCCAGGTGCACTAGCAGGAAGCTGGACAGAAAACCAAATATCCCACAATGGCCTCAGCATCCAATAGATAGCAGCAAGGCTGCAAGCAAAGGCTTCACGGGCTGCACCACAACGCAGTTCCTTGGTGGCGGTATTTAGTGACAAGTTTTGTTGACCGGATTCTCTGTGTAGTGTATTAAACCGAGAACTTTAATAATTAACTTGCGGCACTGAATTTGAATTACCCAGAACAACATACTTAGATGGGAGAGGAACTGAAATAATTCCCCTTTACCAAATCCAAAAAGATTTATGATTGAAAATGAATCATTTTTTTTAAGCGAGGAGTGGGGAATAAGTAAAAGTTACTCTTTACAAATCTCAGTGTAGGAAGGCCGAAGTTTCCTCTTACTTACACATTTTGTTGATAGCCATGCACAATTCTTACCTTAACTTTATATTTCTTCATTATGGGATGGAGCTAATCTTCCCTGAAAGAGAGAGGAAAGGTTCCAGCATACTCATGAAGCAACTCCACAGACGACGATACACGCAGTACCTACTGCGTGCAAAAGCCACGAGTCATTACCTTCAGTAGCCTAACCCCACGTGTTCCCCCAAAAGGTACATTGCTCTGCGCACGTGTGAAAAACTAACTGGGTTCCCTCAGCCAGAAAGGAAGAGCGGATGCTAGCGGCAAGCTTCCCGCCCCGTCCCCACAAAACAAGTGGAGGACGAAAGAAAAGGCAAAGTAGTGCACTTGATTACCACTTCGTTGAAACATTAGGAATAATGCAACACTTCAGCAACTCAGAACTCTACTGCACCCTGCCCGCGGGCTCCCAGGGACCTGCCGTGGCGTTCACTTTGCCCAACGCGCGCCTCGCCTGCGGTGGGCGGGGACTGAGCTCTCCCCGCCCCCGCCAGGCTCACGCGTTTCGTATTTGAATCGGGGGCGGAGTTTCTTGTCCCTCAGCGCGGCCCGTTCCGTCTCGCCGCCTCGCCCGCCGCCGCGGCTGGGCTGACGTGTCTGCTGTTCGTCGGCGTCTCGGCGAGAACGGCAGAGATGGCGGACGCCTGGGAAGAGATCAGGCGGTTGGCGGCTGACTTCCAGCGCGCGCAGTTTGCCGAGGCCACGCAGAGGTGCCCGACCCTTCCTCTCCATTGTGGAACCCGATTGAGGCTCCTAGAGGACACGGGTGGATCTGGGAGCTTCGATCCCAGGCCCTGACCTCTGGCTCCTCTCAGCCCGGCATCCCTGCCTCCTCCCTTCGCCCCGAGCCTGGATCGCAGTTCCGAGTCCAGGCCGCTTTGCGAAGCCCGGGATCCCCCGGGTCTCGGGTTGCTGCCGTTTGCTGACGCGCCTCACCGCGGCGTGGCCGAGACTGGTGAATCCGGGCTGTCAGATCTCTGCTCACCCACCCGCCACACGTCACTGTGGCATCCTTATCTATATACACTTCCTGACTCAGGATAAGCTTGAGCGAGTAACCCCAAATACAGTACTATGCAAATGCTATATTGACCCTTTAAAAATGTTTGTCTGCCCTGACAGATCTAGATCTAGGCCAGACCCATGACGCCATCTGTCATTTTTTAGGGCTTCTGGGGCCCTGACATGGTTGTACAAACCCATTCATTGGGGGAAGTGTTCAGATCACCATGACTCTCTTCTTTGACATTACAGAGCATACAGAAAGAACCCCTTTTATTTGTTGATTGTTTCCTACCTGTGTTTATTCCCTTTGAAGCTGTATTTTGTATTACTGAGGGCTACAAAAAATATTTTAAAAACTAAGGCACAATAAGTGCATGAGTAGTAACTAAGAGTGGCCATAAGCCAAGTCGCCTGCCTGCCTAAAGACCAAGTGAATAACTGAGGCAATTCTGCTCTTCACTTAAAGGGAACTCTGGCTAAAGTGGGAAGTAGGGCTGGATTTTTTTTTTTTTTTCTACCTGAATTATGTGTCCTCAACTTTCTATTCAGATTTGAAGACTGGAACTAGGCCTAGAAGAGAGCAAACTTGACGTCTGTACTAGAATGATGTATGCTAGTCAAGTAAATGCTTTACATGTATGTCAACCTGCTTATTGAGATATTTTTTCAGGTATGAAATCAGTGTTGTTACACTAATGGAAGGTACACATTTTGTAACTCAAGTTAGTGACTTTATGCGAACTTCTGTAAAACCAGTTTTCATACAAGTGCTAATTTTGTTATGCACCAATATATCAAATGCACTTTTTAAACTTTTTTTTCCTTCAGATTGTCAGAACGGAACTGCATTGAGATTGTGAATAAACTGATTGCTCAGAAACAGCTAGACGTAGTTCACACACTCGATGGGAAGGAATACATTACTCCAGCCCAGATCAGTAAGGAAATGAGAGATGAGCTGCATGTTCGAGGTGGTAAGTCATTTCTTAGTGTTTTTTTTTCTAGATTTTTGAAAGAAAAAAAGTACTTTCAAAACATAACTAAATAAATTGTTTATAAGATACCTTTCTCATGTATTAACTTGCTTATGAGCTTAATCAGCTTTAATGTATTTTACTAGGTTCATGAAAACATGATCATATAATTTAAGTGAATTAAAATATTACCACTTCACAGAATAGTACTTTCGTTACGATTTTGAGTTATTTATACTGTATGTAAATTAAATGGTCATCTTTTCACAGTTTTTTAATTTATTGCATAACTTAGGAGAGTGTTCCCAACTGCCTTTTATAAGGTGGTAATTATGAGGATGATAAAAGATTTGGAAGGATTATAGAGTTTCAAGAATCAGGGCTTTATTACCTACTATGCTTTTAAAAAAAAAAAATTACACGTATGTAGGTCTAAGTTAGGTAACTCAATGTAACAGTGTTATATCTGTGTTGTATGAAATGCTATTTCAAGCACACAAAAATTTCCTTTGTCTTTTAAAAAAAAACTTGAACAAACTATTAAGGAAATTTTTACGCAAAATAGAATCAATTATGAAAGTAACTCTTACTGATATGTCATCTGTATATAGTTTTGGTGTTGGTTGTATTTTTTATCTTCCTACATAGTACTAATAAAATATAAGCTATAATTTGGAAAACTTAACAGATTGTCTTTTGTTGATAGATAAAAAGCCTTCCTTTCAATTTCAAATAAATGAAACACTCAAATGAAAAATTCCATCTTACTTTATTTGAATATATTGTGAGTTGTACCTCCATAAGTTTAGCCAATTTGTGCATCAGTTGTTGTACTTAAGTAGCCTGAGGTGATAAAAGCAACTTTGAAAATAAATTATTTCCTGTGGCTTTAGCCGTGAAGACTTCCTCAGTTATGGTTCATATTTGAACACATTAATTCTTGTGGTTCTGCGTCCATTATAGAAGGACTTTGATTGTCCAAAACTTGAATCTGTCAGAATTTATAGTTTTTGACTGGTCTGTGGGTACACATAATTTAAAATAAATTTTCTTTTCTTTAAAGGTCGAGTAAACATTGTTGATCTACAACAGGTAAATCTTAAATGTATGAAATTTTTGCTTTGATTTCTCAATCTTTTGGTACTATGAATTTGTTTAATGATTAAAAAGTGTCCACTAATCCCAGTAGCATAATGGTTGTGAAGAAATAATTATGTAATCCTCACTGATATATTGGATTGATTTAATAAGCTCTAATGTACTGAATTAATGCTCCTTTCACAGTTGATTTGCTTATTCTTTATTCTTTACCAAATAAACTCATAGTTTCCGTTTTATATAATTGCAGGTTTATTTTAACTTTTTGTGAAAAATCACTAGTGTTTCCTGTTTACATGTTCTTAGTATGTAGGAGTAATAGAGAAATATTACAAAAGTAGAGGATGTATAAAAATTATATAAGTACATATATCAACACCAAACTACACTAGATATAATAACCTGGCAAATCTTGTGTGAAATGATGTCTGTTAAATAAAAATGTAATTTTCTGCTCAATAAAAGTGTTCTTAACAAGTGAGAGCATAAGTCTACGAAATTGAAAATAAGCCTTAAATTTCCTATTTGAGGCTTTTACAGTATTTCAGATAAATTCAAAAAATCATGTAAGAACAAATAATTTTTTAAGAAACTATAGTTCTATACATGTAATTTCAAACTTAAGAAATAATACAACCTCACCACTAATGTAACTTGTGTTTATTTTCCAGGTAATTAATGTGGACCTGACTCATATTGAAAATAGAATTAGTGACATTATCAAATCAGAAAAGCATGTTCAGCTAGTATTGGGACAACTGATAGATGAGTAAGTAAATTTTTTAAGAATTTATTTATTTTGTTGAAAGTCAGAGTTACAGAGATCAAGGGAGAGACAAAGAGGGAGAGGGAGGTCTTCCATCTGCTGATTTACTCCTCAGATGGCTGCTGCAACAGCAGGCGTTGGGCCAGACCAAAGCAAGCAGCTTCATCTGGGTCTCCCACGTGAGTCCCAGGGGCCTGAGTACTTGGGCCATTCTCTGCTGCTTGTCCCAAGCACCTTAGCAGGGAGCTGGATTGGAAGGTGAGCAGCTGGGACATGAATCAGAATCCATATGGGATGCCAGAATCACAAGCTGTGATTTTAAAATATTTAGGGCACCACTTTGTTGTCTTTTTTTCACTTCAGCAATATTTAAATTTAGGTCAGTTGTAGTTAGTTAGGCATTGCATTTAGAATTCTTACAGAACTGACATTTATAAGGATCAGTCTACTTAAAAAGTAAGCAATTATGTGGAAAAGTTGGAAATACTACAAACATAAATTATACTCCTATTAGCTTAAGGCAGTACAAAACTTTTTTTTAAGATAGATTTATATATTTATTTATATGAAAGGCAGAGTGACAGAGAGATTGGGGGGTGGGGGAGAAAGGGAAACAGAGAGAGGGAGACTGACCTACCATCCTCTGGTTTACTCCCCAAATGCCCACAATAGCCAGAGCTATCCAGGCCAGAGCCAGGAGCCAGGAACTCCATCCAGGTCTTCCTGGATTGGTTGCAGGAGGGACTTAAGTACCTGGACCATCACCTTGCACTTGGATTAGCAGGAAGCTGGATCAGAGGCAGAATAGCAGGAACTTTAACCATTCACTAATAGTGGATGGAGGTACCCCAGGTAGTGAATTGATTTGCTACACCACACATGTATCCCAACTTTTATAATCTTTCTTATTTTATCTTAACTCTGAAAGCAAGCATGTTCGAAAAAGTATTAATGACTGCAAAATTTCTATTCACTAAGAAAAAAAATTTATAATAATTTTAAATTATAAATAATAATTTATAATTCATTGATTAGGAAAAAATGACTTTTAGAATATTGATTATGAGTTATATTTACCTACACATACCATATTTGTTACTTTGGAGGCATATTTTAACAGAAATTGAAAGAAATAAAGGAAATAAAGAAAAAACATTATTCCTAATTGGATTTTTTCATTCTTTTTTTTTTTTTTTTTTTCACTATTAGGAACTATTTGGATCGATTAGCAGAGGAGGTAAATGATAAGTTGCAAGAAAGTGGTCAGGTGACCATATCAGAATTGTGTAAGACCTATGATCTACCTGGAAACTGTCTGACACAGGTATGTTTTTTAATAGTATAATCTATACTTTTAATGAGGAATTTGAACCATTTTTGGGAAAAAAAAGAGACTTTCTAAACCATCGGTGGATTTACTGCTGCAAAAGTCTGACTTAATATATAGGTAGCAGTGTATTTTGGGGGTACGTCCTATGCATTGATGACACTGAGGAGTTCATTTAAAAATGATTACAATGCAATCTTTCTGAACCAATGAGTACTCAAAAACTAGTTTACAGACTAAGCTCTAGAGCTGACTTGATGTAATAATATACTATAAGTATATATACTATATATAATAATATACTATCAATGCATGGATGTATTTGGTGCTTCTGATATTCACTGTACAGAAACTTTAAACAACAATCCTAGATTCCCAGTTATATTTTCAGAAATGAGTGGTGAAGATTATAATTAGAAGGAGGTACAACTGGTGTCTTTTGGTGAAAGTCAGGATGCTACTAACAATCTTATAATTTATAGGACCTCCCTGTCAACAAAATCTCAAAAGCACCAACATCTTTTGATGTCAGTTTCCTTCCTGTAAACTGTCAGTATTCTAGAAATCTCATATGTTCTCTTTGTTAAAATTTTTATTTATTTATTTGAGAGGCTGAGCTATAATCAGAGAGGGGGAGAGACAGACAAAAAGGTCTTCTGCCCAGTGGTTCACTCCCCAAATGGCCTCAATGGCCAGAGGCAGGCTGATCTGAAACTAGGAGCCAGGAGCTTCTTCCAGGTCCCCTATGTTGGTTTTGGCACTCAAGCACTTCAGAGTTGGATCAGAAAAGGAGCAGCCAGGACATGAACCTGTGCCCATATGGGATACGGGAGCCTCAGGCAGAGGCTTAGCCTACTATGCGACAGTGCCAGCCCCTTACAAAATTCTTTTAATTTTAGGTATTTGTGTTAATACTCAAACAAAATACCTTGATTTGCAATCACCATACTACCTGAAAATAGGAGCCTTTTTCTTGTTTTTTAAGGAGTTTGACATTTTAGAATCATGAAAGTCCACTTGGATCAGTGGAAAATATGTAGGTTTTGGTGTTAAATGTTGATTTGAACCCTGTCTATGGCTGTTCTTAGTTGGTATTAGGAAAGTTACTTCATCTTTTTTGTGCTTTAAGTTACATATCTGTAAAATGAGAATGTTTACAATAGTCCTCTTATTATCTATGATTTCAGTTACTCTGGTCAACTATGGTCTGTACAGTAGAGTGAGATTTTGAGAGAGAGAAAGGGACCACATTCATATAACTTATACTGCATTGTTATAGTTATTTTATTATTGTTAATCTCTTACTGTGTGTGATTTACAAAACCATATTTATCATAGTTAGAAATTCAAATGATTTCTTATAAAACTGAAAATATGTAATTTCTTTATTAGCTTAGCTCTAATTTTTCGGAATATCATAGGCAGTATTCTAAAAGTTCATTAAGTTGTTTGAAAACATTTTTTTCTATATCATAAAAGTTTAGTCATGCTGACTTGAATAGCTTGAACTTAGCTTGGGATATGAAACATGCTCAGGCTTCATTTGCGTTTACTTGACCCAGTCTTTGTGTAACTGTGGGGAAGTACTCTGTTGACATTGAAAGCAGATTACCAAGAAAACACATCATCTGTGATTTTAGATCTTGTGAAACAAGAAATAACTTGTTAATATTTGTATCAAAGAAGATGAATTTTCAGGTCTTCTGGCTTTTAAAAGACATAAGTTTCTGTTAGTGCTAAAAGTTCTAGAAAGGGTGTTCTCTAAAACTCATGTATATTTCTTCACTGTCTATAAATTGGAAAATATATCTAGAAAAATAGGTAATCATTTTTTATTTGACATTAGAAATAGATTCTAATTATCAAAGGCTAATATTGTTATCAAAGGCTAAGTGTTCTAATATATTAGGAACTTGATGCATTTCTTGGCTTTGCCATGAGATAATGAAGTTTCCTGAATTCAGCATTTTCATCTTAGTTTATGTAATGCGTGCTTGTTGAAATTTCCCAACCACAAAATCAATACAACATCAGCATGCAGCATGAGTTGAGTATGAGTACACAGGAGCATATGTGTCACTTTGTTATTTCAAATTAATAGAAATTTACATCTTTGTCCCAAGGCACTCACTCAGCGATTTGGTAGAATTATCAATGGACATATCGATCTTGATAACAGAGGAGTAATTTTTACTGAAGCTTTTGTGGCTCGACATAAAGCGCGAATCCGTGGACTCTTCAGTGCTGTTACTCGGTAAGCATATTTTAGAGTGTACATCTTGTGCATTTCTCTTTCTTTTTTGAAGGATTTATTTATTTACTTGAAAGGCAATAAGAGATGGAGACACACACACACACACACACACATACACACAAATAGAGATATCTTCCATTCCCTGTCACTTCCCAAATGGTTGCAACAGCCAAGATCTAGGTCAGGCCAAAGCCAGGTCTCCATCCTGGTCTCCAGCATGGGTAGCAGGGGCCCACATGTTTTGGGCCATCTTCCATTGCCTTCCCAAATATATTAGCAGGAAGCTGGTTTGGAAGCACAGCAGCTGGGACTCAAATCAGAACTCTGATATGGATGTCATGATCATAAGCAGCAAGTTAACCAGCTGCACCACAATGGTGGCTCCTTTTGTATGTGGCTTTTTTTTTTTTAACTTTTATTTAATGAATATAAATTTCCAAAGTACGGCTTATGGATTACAATGGCTTCCCCCCCATAACGTCCCTCCCACCCGCAACCCTCCCCTTTCCCATTCCCTCTCCCCTTCCATTCACATGAGGATTCATTTTCAATTCTCTTTATATGCAGAAGATCAGTTTAGCATACATTAAGTAAAGATTTCAACAGTTTGCTCCCACACAGAAACATAAAGTGAAAAATAATAGATGATTTTTTAAATGATGATGAAATCAGATCAGACCTATTGTCATGTTTAATCCCAGTGAGAGTCAAGTTGGGAATGTATGTGGCTTTGATTATGACTTGCATTTTTTCTTCAAGCAGCCAAATCCTTTTATGAAGAAACAAAATCTGAATCAGAACTCCAGTTTGCAAAATAAAAAGGGAGTTTCAGTGAATTGGAAGTGGGCATTGCAAAGTCCTAAAAAGCAGCCTAGCACTCTTGTAACCTACCTCTCCTTTCCATCACTACCTTCAACACCCCTTGGCTCCAGATGCACTTGTGCAGAACACAGTTTAAAAACTGCTGCCCACATTAGTATATTGAAGTCACCCTGGAATCATGGAAAACCATGTAGTTGACATTCGAGGAGTTGAGTCATAGCTCTGTCATATACTTTATTGAGATCGTTAGATTGTGCACTGCAGTTGGGTGGATTTTATGATACACAAATTATACCACATTAAAACATCTTTCAGAAAAGAAATGCATAGTCATAGCTTAACAATTCTGATAATCAAAAAAGAACATTTTAAATGCATCCCTCTCATCCTAATCTAGAAGTATATCTTTCTGAATTCCTTTCAGTTACTTATGATCTCATTTTTCTTCAAAAATGGAATCATATATAACATGTACTTGAGTATTCCCAAGAGAGAGAAGAGCCTCCAGATAGAACGGAGTGAAAAAAAAATATGCACGGAAGGCCAAAGGAGATAGTCAAGTGTCACAGAAATAGGTGAAAATTTGATGCAGTGAGAATATAATTGATTCTAGATGGAAAAACAGAATGATTTCCTTATTATTTCAGTAGGATAATTCTGATGAAAAGTTTAAAATTTGATTTAAAATTTTTAAACTCCATAAAAAATTGTTTTTTAAATAAACTCTTAAATACATAAAGCTGCTTGACTTGAATTAATAAGAAAATTTTTTTCTTCCAATGAAGGCCTACAGCAGTGAATTCTTTGATTTCAAAATATGGATTTCAGGAGCAACTTCTTTACTGTGAGTTTAGTTTAAATCGTATGTCATTTAATTAATTTCTAAATGCTGTTAATGTAAAGTTTATTAATTAACTTTAATGTTTTCCTCTTAATCTTAAAATTTATTATAACTAAAATATTTCCAGTTTTCATATGTGCATCAGTTATACCTGTCAAATACTTAGTATTGTCCACTCTCAGAAATGGAATGAAAAAGTGTGTTTATGTATGTATGTGTGTGTATTTTATATATATATAGAGAGAGAAACACACACATATATATATATAAAATGAAAATATGTATGCACTATTATTCACATACATCTAGAGAGATTTAAAATTATAGAATTAAAAGTAGTTTTTATTTACAATTTTTCTTATAGTTTTATACTTCATTTTCTAATATTAAAGTAAACTATCTAACAAAATTTTTGTATTTATCAATAAAAATGTATTCTTAGCATACCAACAATACAGTATCATCTCTAAAAAGAAACTTGGTTCATTGTCTATTTCATGTGTATTTGAAGCTCATTTGAGATTCTGCAAGTTTTTAATGTTTTACTGGAATAATTTTTTAAAGCAATGATTTAATATTTCAACTCAGATATCAGTGCAAATATAGGAATTAAAAAAATGGAAAATAAAATATAGAATCAAAAATTAATTGTCATTTACTATCTTTCAAAACATGAACTTTAAAATTTTAAGACATTTAAAATTAAACTAGCTGTTTTTGCAATCTATATAAGGATTGGGTAAAATTTCATTTTATTTTAAAATTCTTAAAAGTAATAATTGATAACTTAAACTTTGGTTCAAAATTAGTTTGTGTTCACATTTATGTGAAATTAAGAATCATGTATTATAATCTGTTGAGAAACTCAAATGTTTCTAATATATTATCCTAATTTACTTAGCACTGAAATTTTGAAAGTCATATATAAAGTAAGTTATTTCAGTTAAGTGCTAATTCTCATAAACATTTCTTTATTTCAGGAAGCTTTTAAATGTGCATACTGATTCATATAAAAATAGCTTCTTTCTATCTTTCTTTTTTAAGTGGATTTTTATGTAAAACAACAATGTAAAGTTAAATTTTGTGATTTAAATAAAAAACCATAAGTTTTTTTATTAATGACAGCACTATCCGTTTTCAAACTGGCATCAGTCTTAGGACAGTGGTGGTGGCATGGTACTCTTTGAGTCAGTGCTTGTTGTATTCAGCTATGAATACAGTAACGCTTCAAGATAGATATTGTTATTATCCCCACCTAATAAATAAGAAAATGGAGATATAAGGAATATAATTTGCCCAGCGTTTGCAAGTAGTAAGTGGCAAAGTTGAGGTTTAGACTTAGGCAGCTATCTCCAGAACCCATTCTTTAACGATAGCGTTGTGCTTCTCTTGTAGGTAGGGTTGGAATGCCTTGCTTCAGCTTACTCAGTGGAATGTAGTAACTTATATAAAAACCTTGTCCTTGGGTTTATTTCCTGCTGCTGATTCTCATACAGTTGAATTGTCTTGACTTTTTCTAAATATTAGAATATTGAACTTGGTAACAATAGTGATTGATTGCATATATCTGTTCTCAAAGTATTTGATCATCCCCTTATAAAGAAACCATGAGGTAAATACTGGCATTCCTTTTTTTCACAAAATATTCAAACTCAAAAATTTGGTTAATTCAACAGTTTGCAGTACAAATTCAACACCTTTAACTAGTTACCAAAATTTCCTGAATTAATAAAATAAATTTTCTGATAAGTATCAGAGAAATTTTATATAAAATATAATCCCTTCCTTTATGCTGTTTGAACATTAAATTGGTTTTTAAAAGTATAATAATGAATAAACTGTGAAATGATCAAGTATTTTTTAAGATTAATACCTGCTGTGATTTATTTGTGTTTGCTTGGATTTTTTTTTAATTTTTAATTTTTTTTTAAGCTGTGCTTGAGGAACTTGTTAATAGTGGACGCTTACGAGGCACTGTGGTTGGTGGGAGACAAGATAAAGCTGTGTTTGTCCCTGACATCTACTCCAAGACACAGAGTACTTGGGTGGATTCCTTTTTCAGGCAGAATGGCTATCTAGGTAACTATTTCTTTTTTAAACTAAAATTTATTTCTAAAACTGAAAACATTCTGAGAAAGTATCATCTAACCTTGGAATCCATGTGTATTGCTCTGTTGTTGACTAGATGATAATTTTGGTTTCCATTGACTATAAAAGTAGGCAGGTTGGTTTCTGTGGATCTTAGACCTGAGTTTAATTCCATGGTTACAGAACAGTTGTAACATTAGAAGACCAAAAGCTAATATATTTACCAACAATTAATTATTTCATATATTAAGATGGTGCTACTAAACACCAAGTAATTTTATTCAAAAAAGAAATTGTATTTTATTATGTTTTATAAAGTTGCCCGGTTTTTCAGTTATATCATCTTCAGAATATTTTACTGGCTGTCAAACTAAACAGGGTTCATTTTTATTAGTTTTCCAGTATTCCAGTGACACTGAGCAATTCTAAATTCTGTTTCTAAGGTTCTGCTCTTATCTGGATAAAGTAGATTGATTGTTCAGTAATTAAGAAATTACTTCAGAAAGTTTTTGCTAAATGCACATTGTCTTAAAAAAAGATTTATTTATTTATTGAAAGTCAGAGTTACAGAGAAAGGCAAAGAGATCTTCCCTCCACTGGCCCATACCCACATGCCCACAGAAGCTAGGGCCATCTTCCACTGCTTTTCCCACACTGTTAGCAAGGAACTGGATCAGAAATATAGCAGCTGGAACACAAACCAGTGCCCATATGGAATGCCTATGTCACAGCCAGTGGCTTTACTCATTACGCCACAGCTCCAGCCCCACTGCACATTATCTTTAAAAAAGATTTATTTTATTTATTTGAAAGACAGAGTTACAGAGAGGGGTAGAGACACAGAGGTCTTCCATCCGCTGGTTCACTCCCCCATTGACGGCAACAGCTGGAGCCAGGAGCCAGGAGCTTCCTCCGGGTCTCCCACATGGGTGCAGGGGCCCAGGGACTTGGGCCATCCTCCATTGCCTTCCCAGGCCATAGCAGAGAGCTGGATTGGAAGAGGAGCAACCGGGACTAGAACTGGCACCCATATGGGATGCGGGTGCTTCAGGCCAGGGCTTTAACCCACTGCGCCACAGCGCCGGCCTCGCACATTATCTTTTAATTCTATTTTTCCCCTAACTTTTTGAAGCTCTGACATCTGGCTTAGTTGGTTTGATCAATTTCATAACCCAAGTCAAACCACATTAATAGATTACTTTTTTCAGTAATAAACCCGTGAGGAATCAGTATTTAAACAATTTTAACATCTGCTAAGATAGTGGGCTTCACTTTTCTTGATTTTCTATGATGTACTTTTCTTCAGTCATAGGTTTGATTAGAATTTTGTTACAGTTTCCTTATGTATGATTATTGAGGTTGAGGGTGAGTTAATGAGGAAATTAGCTATCTCCAGTAACTTTAGTGACTATAAATCTAAATTTTCGCTTTTTACTTTTGTTTTATATGTTAAATCCTTTTCTAGTTTAAATTAAACTAGAGAGTTATTGTCCTATGTTGTCTCATGAAACATTGAAAAATATATTTTGGTCCTTGAATTATAGTGACCAAAACAAATTCACTTAGTACGTAACTTTGTCCTTTATTGCCATTTCTGATTTTATTACTCTGTAGTATTTGCATTTCCCTCTGTCCCTTCAGCTGGAGGGAAAATGAAAAAGTTAGTATTCAGATTGTACTTGAAGCAGTTTTTCTACGAAGATCTTTAGTAATTAGAATTTGGCTCAGTAAGATTATCAGAGAATAAGTACCAATACATTCCTATGGTTTAATTTGTTATTCTAAAAATATTTGAATAAGGTACATTCATATACAAAGAACAGAATAGATTTTTTAGGAGTTAACTTTTTCTGAGATTCCTAAAAGGTGTAAATAACTAACAATTCTACTTCATTTTTGTGATGTATTTATAGAATTTGATGCCTTGTCGAGACTTGGAATCCCAGATGCTGTTAACTACATAAAGAAAAGATACAAGACTGCACAACTTTTATTTCTGAAAGCAGCTTGTGTTGGTCAAGGACTTGTGGATCAGGTGGAAGCATCAGTAGAAGAAGCAATCAGCTCTGGAACTTGGGTTGATATTGCAGTATGTTTTCTTAAATTTCCTCTAAGTCAGTGACAACATCACAATTGGAAATATTAGGACGTGCAAGGTCATCTTGGCTTTAAAGGCAAATTCTAGAAATCATTGTTTGTACAAACATAATCTTAATTATTTTATGCTTAATGTCTTTCCAACCTATAAATAGAAAGTAGTCTTCCACATTTAGTTAGTCACCATCTGAAATTCTAATCTCAGACAAGCAAACAACATTACACTCATGTTAATCTTGATAGAGAAATTAGTGAGACTTATCTCTGCCTTACCCCATGCATTTTCAACTGTACTGGTATCAGGTATTGTGTAGCATTTGCTTATTCCTTATCAGTTGATCTCTGCTAATGCATTAGCACAAGCCACTTTGACACAGATAGTTTTTTACTTCAGTGTTCAATGTGGGCCTCTTCATTATACTAAAAAGATAAGTGTAGGTAAAGATAAATAAGCCAGAGGTCCATCCATTATTTTCTAGCCTAGGTCCAGACCTCCTTTTTTTTTTTTTTTTTTTCTCAGCATAAAATTTTCTTTTGGATACCCAAGTCCCTAAAACTTGAAGATTTAAGTGTTTTTTAGCCATTCAACAAATTTTATTAAGTACATCCAGTGTACCGTTCTACTTTGGGGGGATGTGGAAGCCAGACTCATTTTGTGCTCACAGGAGGAGCAGTTTCACTGCTGAGAGAATGTTAAAATGATCATTTCAGTAGTAGAAAGAGCTAAGAAGGAATATGTTTTGGAGGTACAAGTCGATAGGACAGCAGTTTGCTAGTGTATTGATGTAGTTTTGTGAGTGAGAGGAATGGATAGGTTTTGGTGGTGTTTTGGATAATTTGAGATGCCTATTAGGCATACACTTGAGGAAGGTAGGCAATAGAATCTGTGGTTCCAGAGGTTAATACTGGTAATGAAACCAGAAACATAATTGGGAGGTTTGGGGCATTATTGTGGTTCTAAAAGCCTTTGGACTTACTGAAATCATCTAAGAATGGTACATACATTTATATACTTGTCTTTATATCTTTATATATGAAACAAAGGATTTATATGTGTTATGTAGAATTTATACTTAATTGTTTATTTTGTTATTCTAGCCTCTGCTACCCAGTTCTTTATCAGTTGAGGATGCTGCCATGTTGCTTCAACAGGTGATGCGAGCATTCAGCAAACAGGCTTCAGCTGTAGTCTTTAGCGACACTGTTGTAGTTAGTGAAAAATTTATAAATGACTGTGCAGAACTATTCAGTGAACTGATGCACCAAAAAGCTGAAAAGGTATGCCAGATTTCCTTTCATCTGCTAATTTTAACATTATTTTCACATTTGAACCATCTGATGTCTTTTGAAAAATGAAGTGAACAGTCTGCCCCAAAATGAATACTTTGTATCATACATCATTTTTCTTTAATGTACCATTCCATTTTATTTCCTCTCCCAGATTTATTTTTCCCCTTCTTCATTTCTGTCAGAACATGGGGAACTGATTGTTTAAATTAAAATCACAGTAAAGTCACCTGAGAGTAGTGGTCCAATTTTAAAACACTAAAATACACAAACATGGTATCTGGGTATGTGTAGATATATAATGTGTGTGAACCAATACACAATATATTTACTAAATCTAGTATATTCTCATTAAGTTTACCTATTTTAGATGCACAGACAGGATAACTTACTGAGGGGAATAAGTTTTGTGGCTATCAAAATTCATCAATTCCTCAGAGAAACTACTGTTAAAGTATTTTGAAATAGAGGTCATGCTAGGTCTGCTTAAAGGTCACTCATTTCCTGTTTCTAGTTAGCAGCACTATCCTTATAACCTGCTCTCCTACAAGTAAGACAAACCCATGCATCTTATTAAACTGTTAATAGATCTTCATAAGGGCTTATTAAAGGTATAAATAAGTTATGTTAGCTATACTGCTTTTAAGCTCTTTAAAAACTAAAAATTAGAAATAATTTTCTGCATTTTGCAGCAAAGAAAAATAAAAAAATTACAGGTTTGATATCAGTAAACCTGAACATTAAACATGTTCACCTTTTGTATGACTTCGGACAAACAGACTTCCAGTTTTCTTATCTTCAGAAACAGATGATGATAATAACTACTCTTGAAAGGATAAATATAAATAAATAAGGGATCTATATAATATATGTGTGTGTGTGTGTATAATGTCATACATATTAGCTATCAGTTATTAAATGACTACTTCATTATTTTTATTTGTGATCTGTTATTGAAGTAAACCTTAATATGGTCATCACTTTCTTTCTTTCCTTGGACTCCTCTTTTTAACCACAAAATAAGTTCATAGTAAGGGGATTCTGTTACTTTGAAATATTAATGTTCTAAATATTTTTCTTTACAAAACCAAAAAGGAAGTAACCGTATTTTTACCAACAATATGTACTTTTGTCAATAGGGATTATAGAATCCTTTCCCATGAGAAAAAGACTGTCTATGAAGTTGGAAATAGTTCATTGTTATCAAACTTTTAAAAAGCAGAGGTTATCAAGAATGAATCCAGAGGAAAAATTAATTTTCTGACTTAGTGCGGGAGTGGGGAAGGGAATGGAGGTTTCATTATCTTTCTGGGGATCTCAAGTATCCAGATGACTCTGCACTTGATAGTTCCAGGAGGCTCCTATTGGGAGTAGGAGGGAGTGACCAGATTCCTGTTAAGCAGTCCTAAGACCAAGCAACAACAGCTGATATTGCATCTGTTGCTGTGTGATAAGTTGTTCAGTGACTAGGCTTTCTCATTAGCTACTACTGGGTACTTTATTAACCAGCTTTTTGTTTTTCCAATGAAATGAAGCAACTAATTTTATAAAGAGAAGAAGTTTATCACAGGTGGGGAGATTCAACTCCAGGGCCAGGTGGCCTCATTGGTTGGGTGTCAAATGGCAATGGCATTGCACTAGGAGAGGAAACATGTGCTGACCCAAGAGGCAAAGAGAGAGTCTGGGCCCAACTCAGCCTTTTCTAACAGCCCTCTTGTGACAGTTATATCCCAAGAGCATATATCCCTATTGACCTGAAGACCTCCCATTAGGCCCTCTTTAAACAGCATAATTGGATTAAATTTTCTTCTCTTAATTACTACCAGTTTAGGATTTTGGGGTTCAAATATCTGAGTTTGGGAGCCAAATCATGTTGAAATCATGGCAAGTACAAAAATCAAGGAAAGAGACTGATTTCTGAAGAGGAGAGATAGCCTTACAATAGTAGCTATGAGACAATGCATTATATTTCTTAGCAAAACTAAACAAGAATATTTAGGGTATAGCTTATGAGTATATGAGTATAAGCAATGAAATGGTGTATGTATTTGCCAACAGCAACAAAAAAGCATGTTTTATTTCAGGAAATGAAAAATAATCCTGTACATTTAATCACTGAAGAAGATCTGAAACAAGTCTCCATGTTAGAAAGTGTTAATACAAGTAAAAAGGATAAAAAAGATGAGCGAAGGAGGAAAGCAACAGGTAATAAATTATGAACAGGAAAGATTCAAAGATAAATTTGTTGCAATGAACTTTATTAGGTCCTTTGAAAGACCGTTTATTTGATTGATCATTCTTCAACTGCCAATATCAACTAAAGCTTCTGCTATTGAATTAAATTTTAATTACAAAAATGTAAATATTGGTGATTATAGTTTATTTTCTTTTTTAATAAGTAATAGTAATATTTTCAGGAACTGTTCTAGCCCAATAGCCTCTTTTTTTAATTCTCAATCTTGCCAAGTTCAAGTTCACCTTAAACCTTTGTTTAATACTCCTTCCTGAACCTCATATAACTGGTTCCTTCTTTTTATTCAGAGCTCAACTTTAAACATCACTTCCTCAGAGACATCTTCCTAATCCCTCAGAATAGTTTCCATAGTCACTCTCTACCACTTCTCACATCAGTTTGTAATACTGTATCACTGTGATTTGTTTTATTGTTTGAGAACCTTGCCTATCTTATTTATTTTTGAATCTCTAGTACCTAGAGCATGATTTGGCATATTTTGGTGCCATATAAATATTTACAGAATAAATGAATTTCCCAGTAAAATATACTTTTTAATTTTCTTTTTTAATAGCTCTTGTTTGAAAATAATATGTTTTTTTCATAATTTTTATAATAGGAACAAGTATTAATGCAATGTAGTGTTAAAGAAATTTGATATCCAACTTTTTTATTGACAAATATAGTACATTGAACATATATTGTGAGAACAACATATATTATGAAAAAATTCTTAATTTTTTATGAGAATTTACTCATTTCTTTGAGATGTTCTTTCCTCTTTCAAAATTTTTTTGTTGCAAAAATCTTTCAATGATAATTTGAGATTTTTATCTATTCTGCTAGGAAATCTATGGTAAATTACTCAAATAATAGTAGAATTCATATCCATGCATGTTATGTTGTATTATTTGGAGATATTGTTATGATGTACTTTAATCTACTAAGGATTTATGTCAGTGTAACTATTTAATTTTATTTCTAACTTAAAAGTTAAGGGCTTTCTGATGTTTTGTTCTCATAGTGCCACTGTACTGTAATCATTTAGCTACATTACATGGAATCATCTCAAACTTGAATGTTCTGCCATAAGAAACTTACTATGAAATGTTAAGAGCATGTTCACTTTAGATGTGCTTTTGAAAATAGTAATTCTATATCATAAAAGCCAAAGAATGTAATTTGAGGCTAAGATGAACTTCTAAGAGAATTCTATTTAGATTTAGAAAATGGTTTTTATATAAATCATTTTATTGAAAAATATTAATCTTTCATGAAGAAATATAGTAGCAGGGAAATACCTAAGCATCATTTTTTATTTTTATTTGCAACATTCAGGTTGTTTTCATAATTTGTATTTTTAGCCTTAATTTAGCCTATAGAAATTGATAAGGATATTTTTCTAATTAACCAACTTAATATTTATGGTCAGTGCTTATTGAGTACCTGTTATATTTCAAGCATTACTATGATGCTAAGAATGCAAATAGTAGTGTGACATATTCCTTGCTCTCAAGAAGTTCATGTCTGTTTACGTGGTAGCTGAGTCAGGTTGTCTTCTTTAAACATATATAATAATCTTCCAATCAGTAAAACAAAACCAAGTATAATTAATTTTATAAAATATTTCAGTAGGGCATATTGATGAGGCTGTTGTGAAAAATGAGTGAATGAAGCACATTTGTTTTGAAGAGGGTAGAAGAGGTAAAGGAATGGGTTTAGCTAAGGAAAGACCAGACAGAGCTAAAAAAGCAATAGCATTAGAAGAAGAGACTGTTTAGAGTAAGCAGGCCATCTAAGAACATTGCTTAAATTCAAGAGCTTTCATATTTTATTTATTAACCTTTTATTGATTGAATTTGTTTTATTTTAATGAAGAAACTTCACAAGGAGCCTAAAGGTTTTTTTAGTTATTTTGTCTGTTGTTTTTATGCTTTAAAATTAAATATAATGATATTGGTGATTTAGGTAATGCTAATGTCATTTTTCTACCAGAGGGCAGCGGAAGTGTGAGAGGAGGAGGTGGGGGCAATGCCAGAGAATACAAAATTAAGAAAATCAAGAAGAAAGGAAGAAAAGATGATGATAGTGATGATGAATCTCAGTTGTCTCACACTGGTGTGTACATTTATTTTACTTTTCCTTTGTGTGTGCATGATTTCTTTTTACTTTGTGTGTTTTTGTGAATTTTTTAGCATAATTTCAAAGTACATATGATTAGTTATACTCATATACCCTTATGCTTATACAGGACAGTCTTGCTTTGCATGGTTTCAGTGGGTACAAATTATAATTACCTCAGTGTAGTTAAATGGCTTCAGTCCACCACACAGTCCACCAACATAGTTCAAATTTCAAATACCAAGTTCCCCTAATATATTAATTATCAATAATTGCATGGAGTTCAAACTTTACTGCTAACCCTTTAGTCCATAAATCAGTATGTACTCACAAATAACAGATGCACATCATGAACCTATGATAGTTTTGTCAGCTATTTTATATTTTACATTTTATAGTTTATAAATGATTGATAACTACACATTTATTATTCATTATGCACAAGCAAAGTGTGTAGTTACATTGCTTCCTTGTCTCCCGGTGATAAACCCAAGTAACATTTTATAAAAATGGATCATCAAAAGAGGGAATTGGCCAACAAAGATAAAGATGTAGCAGAGAAATGAAAAGTGGTAACACTGAGAATGAAATTGGAATCAAGCATAAGTGGTCTTAGAGCAAAAATGGTTATCTCTGGGAATGTTGAATGAAGAAAGAAAAAAAGTCATTGTTTAAGACTCCAGCTGGGGCTAGCATTGTGGCGTAATGTGTTAAGGATAAGCTACCATCTGCAATGCTGGCATCCCATGTGGGTGCCAGTTTGAGTCCAAGGTGCTCCACTTCCAGTCCAGCTCCCTGTTAATGAGCATGAGAAATGGAAGATGGCACAAGTCCTTGAGCCCCTGCACCCATGTGGGAGACCCAGATGAAGCTTACCTAGCTCTTGGCTTCAGCTTAGCCTAGCCCTGGCCATTACAGACATCTGGGGAGTGAACCAGTAGATGGAAGATCTCTATACGTATATTTCCCTGCCTTTCAAATAAATAGAATAAATCTTGAAAGAAAGAGAGAAAGAGGGAGGGAGAGAGAGAGAAAAAAAACAGGAAGGAAGGAAGGAAGGAAGGAAGGAAGGAAGGAAGGAAGGAAGGAAGGAAGGAAGGAAGGAAGGAAGGAAGGAAAGAAAGGTGGAAGGAAAGGGAGGGAGGGAAAGAAGGAAGGAAGGAAGAAAACTATAGCTATGGAACCAGATAAAGCTAATAAATGTACATTTATTGACATCAGGGAGGCAATTGGCTGTGACAAAGAGATATGAAATATGCAGAAATCTTCACATTAAAGGAATTCTTGGAGATACTTCAAGACATCGAAGGGGCAAAGGGTAAAATGGAAGGTGATCTAGAGAATTGTATGCGTATTTAATACTTACAGTAACACCTAACCTGTTTGTTGCTTATATCAGACGGAAAATTAATGATATTCATCATGTGTTTGGCCAAGGTAAATCTATATGAGACATCTTTGTCTAAATAAAAATAATTTTTTAAATTTTTCTGTTTTAAAAAGTTAGTAAAACCATAATATTACCCTTCTCCTCAAAAAATATAAAAACAAATTTCAAATAATGATAATTGAAGATCTGTATTTCCCTTCTTCCACAGAGTTCATTATATATGAACTATATCTGGAAGATACAGATAGCAGTGATGTGGATACAGCTACTAATGTGATCTTATTTTTAATAGCACAATTCCTTAAGATCTGTGTTTAAATTAGGTAGAAGTTTCATTGTTTTGATGTGCATAAAAAATGTTAAGTAACCAAAAAAAATCTCTGTATAAACTACTAGCTCTGTCCTTATTTTAAACAGCATTAAGACTATTCAATGTGAGGTTTCATTAATAATTGTTAGTTGAGACATGTGATATTCTTTTTTATGCATAGATTATTGAGAGGAATTCTAAGATTTATAAAATCATTCTATCTAAAATGTAATTTCGGTGCTTTTGAAAAAGGATTGTGCCAGCGCCGTGGCTCAATAGGCTAATCCTCCGCCTTGTGGCGCCGGCACACCGGGTTCTAGTCCCGGTCGGGGCGCCGGATTCTGTCCCGGTTGCCCCTCTTCCAGGCCAGCTCTCTGCTGTGGCCCGGGAGTGCAGTGGAGGATGGCCCAAGTGCTTGGGCCCTGCACCCACATGGGAGACCAGGAAAAAGCATCTGCCTTCTGCCTTCGGATCAGCACGGTGCGCTGGCCGTGGCGGTCATTGGAGGGTGAACAAACGGCAAAAAGGAAGACCTTTCTCTCTGTCTCTCTCTCTCTCACTGTCCACTCTGCCTGTCAAAAAAAAAAAAAAAAAGGATTATGTTATAATATCCAAAATTGTGTCTTAGCTAAAATAGAATCAACTCAGTATGAAGGATTACTAGAAGGAAAATAACAAATTGTAAAATATATTCAGGAAGCAAACAGGTAAATCATAAGACTATTTAATGTGAATATCTAGAATGGACAGAAGATCTCAGAAAAGGATATTAATCTCTCTACTCTGAAGCTGTGATTTCAACTCCATACATCTTCATTCATACTGCAAATTGATTTTTGAGACATTTTATTTATTTCTTAGGTTTCCCCTCTAGAATCAATACCTTAATTTAGCTAGAAATAATCACTTTTATATCTTTGGAATTTCTAATGGAAATATTTTTATTTTTCTTTGTCCACAGTCCATACTTTTGCAAGTAATGTGATAGGAATAACATTAAGGGGTTTTTGATTTGTATTTTAACTCTATGCCTTTCCAAAAAGACAAAATTTAGCTTAGGCAATTCTGCTGGAATTCTGATTGACATAATTCTAAATACTTTGTGATGATCTTCTATAAATTATGGAAGTGATTTCATTTCCAATAAATTTTTTTGTTTGTTTGTTTGTTTGTTTTTGACAGGCAGAGTTAGACAGTGAGAGAGAGAGAGAGAGACAGAAAGGTCTTCCTTTTTCTGTTGGTTCACGCCCCAAGTGGCCGCTATGGCCAGCGCATTGCGGCCGTCGCGCTGCACCAATCTGAAGCCAGGAGCCAGGTGCTTCCCCCTGGTCTCCCATGCGGGCACAAGGCCCAAGCACTTGGGCCATCCTCCACTGCATTCCCTGGCCACAGCAGAGAGCTGGATCGGAAGAGGAGCAACTGGGACAGAACCGGTGCCCCAATCGGGACTAGAACCTGCAGTTCCGGCATCGCAGGCAGAGGATTAGCCTAGTAAGCCGCGGCACCGGCCCTCCCATAAACTTTTATAAAGAAAAAAATTCTAGTGTTCATTCTGGAACAGAGGGACATAATCCTTTCCTAAAAGATTTTTTCTGCTGAATCAGTTGTTTTGATTTCCAGCTATTTGCATCATCTTTATTATTTTCTGGTGAACTCTTAGAAAAGGTCATTTTCAAATGAAGTTGGAAAATGATCATGTAAAGAAATTCTACTATGTATCGCATTTTTAAAAAATTTTCTTCATTAGATTTTATTTGTTAACATGGATACTTGCATAAGTTAATATCTGAGTTTCAGTGGTAAGCAGTGAATTATCTTTTTAAGTATGTTAGTAAAACATTCTTTGTTTTTTGGTAGCTTGTTTGTTGTTTTCTCATTTCTCATGTCTGTTATAGGAAAGAAAAAGCCAGAGATGACTTTTATGCTCCAAGATGAGATTGAAGACATTTTAAGAAAACATGTACAAGATGCTCCTGAGGAGTTTATTTCTGAACTTGCTGAATACTTAATAAGGCAAGTGTAAAATGTATTTTTCTATTTTTTGGTAGAAATTCAGTAGCTTATTAAATAAAATTCCACTGAGAACATCCAAAACATATTTTCGGTGTTTTCAAAGTTTAGAATTTAATCCAGCTGTCATATTCCAGATTTTATTTGCTTGCAAAAGCAGTTCAATTCAACAAATATTTGTTAGATATTTTGGGCAAGGCAATATAGGAAACAAAAAATAAGAACCTTTAGAAGTGTCGTTGATCTCTGATCTAATAATTTTAAATCTTAGTTGGGAAGATTTACACCTGCACTAATCACTGGCTTATCTGTTTTCATAACATGAAAAATTGCCTACAAAAGGAAGAAAAAGATTTTCTATTTTTACTTGTTAAAGTGTTTACTTTTAGGAAGAAAATAAAGAAGCAAACTAACCTCAAGTGAGATTAGACACCATTACCTTGTGAATAAAACATATTAACTTTATTTTATACAAAAAGAGAGGAAATTATGTTTAACTTGACCATTACTAAACTAACCAAGTTGTCTTAAATTAATCAGAGTATGGAAGCTTCTACAAACATAATTCAGGAGCCCAGTACATCTAACTTTGATTTTAGAAATACAGCTTTTGTAATGAGATTATGTTTTTTAATTTAAGTAAACATATTTGTGCCTAAGTAATTACTGTACCATTTTTCACAGATAAAAAATGAAATAGTTGTTACTAATCATGAACATTAAAAAAGTTGTTTTAAAAAAAAGTTGTTTTAAATGCATATCTTTCAGTAATTTAAAAATTGAAAATTTAAGTTGTAATTCCTGAACATGAGAACAGATTTATAGTTATTCTCCAAGTAACTTTAAAAAGCTGTTTTGAATTATGAAGTCTTATTATTAATGCTTTCATTGTCTTTAGTGCAATAACTTTGAGCACTTTAAGAAAATATTCCTTCCCAGGGCTGTGGAATACTTTCTTGGTGAACTATCTTACGAATCTCTTTTCTTTGTTTATTTGTTGTTCTCTTTTTAAAATGATCTCTTTAAGTTTTAAGCAAAGAAAAATTTGTCTACATAAATCTAGTCCATTTTAATAAACTAAATATATTTCTCTTCTGCACAGACCTCTTAATAAAACTTATCTTGAGGTGGTACGTTCAGTATTCATGTCTTCAACTTCTGCTTCTGGAACGGGCAGAAAACGCACCATCAAGGATTTGCAAGAAGAGGTTTCAAACTTATACAATAATATTAGATTGTTTGAAAAAGGGATGAAATTTTTTGCAGGTATATTTAATGTTGTTTTTCTTTTTCATTGATTCTCATATTTTTGGAGGGGGAAGAAGTTAGTTTTAATAAAGTCCCTTTATTTTCCAGATGATACTCAGACTGCTCTTACCAAGCATTTGCTGAAGACAGTGTGTACTGACATCACTAACCTCATTTTCAACTTCTTAGCTTCAGATTTAATGATGGCAGTAGATGACCCTGCAACCATTACAAGTGAAGTATGTTAATGATTTGTTGGCTCTGTGGCTCACTTGGCTAATCCTCCTCCTGCGGCGCCAGCACCCTGGGTTCTAGTCCCGGTTGGGGCACCAGGTACTAGTCCCGGTTGCTCCTCCTCCAGTCCAGTTCTCTGCTATGCCCCGGGAGGGCAGTGGAGGATGGCTCAAGTGCTTGGGCCCCTGTGCCCACCTGGGAGACTGGGAGGAAGCACCCGGCTCCTGGTTTCAGATCGGCACGGTGCCGGCCATAGTGGCCATTAGGGGAGTGCCGGCCATAGCGGCCATTAGGGGAGAGAACCAACGGAAGGAAGACCTTTCTCTCTGTCTCTCTCTCATTGTCTATAACTCTCTCTCTCTCTCTCTCTCTCACTTTCTCACTAACTCTGCCTGTCAAAAAAAAAAAAAAAACGAGTTGTTTACCACTCCTAATGACTTTATTTTGAGTATGAACACATTCTTTCTCATTTGAAATAGTTTAAAAGAAAAATAAAACACAGGAAAGAGTTTTTGGAGGAAAATCTAAAAGATTTTTAATTTTAGTACAATGTATATACATTTGCTAACAGGATTGGTTATATAACCAATCTATTAAAAGTAACAATGTTTAAGTACTTTGAAATAAACAGAATTTCTTTCCTAACTATTGTTATGTAGCACTTTCCTTTTTCCTGTTTAAGACCCTTAACAATAATCTTGCCAGTTTCAACAGCTTTGCAGTTATTTCATGTAGTGACCCCATCTCATTTCAATATTTACATAACTGAAGTTCATTTTTCGAAGTCCTCATTTCAAACCAAATTTGAAAGCTCATCTCTTCCCTTCTTGCAATGGAAAGTAGAGCTACGACCCCCAGTTGCAAGAGGAAGAAGGCTGTGGTCTGTCCTTAAGATGCAGTGACTAGCCAGCACCGTGGCTCACTTGGCTAATCCTCTGCCTGCGGCACTGGCACCCCAGGTTCTAGTCCCAGTTGGGGTGCCATACTAGTCCCAGTTGCTCCTCTTCCAGTCCAGCTCTCTGCTGTGGCCCGGCAGGGCAGCAGAGGATGGCCCAAGTGCTTGGGTCCCCGCACCCGCATGGGAGACGAGGAGGAATCACCCAGCTCCTGGCTTCCAATGGGCACGGCGATGGCCTTAGCGGCCATTAGGGGAGTGAACCAACAGAAGGGTCTCTGTCTCTCACTGTCTATAACTCTCTATCTGTCTCTCACTGTCTAACTCTACCTGGCAAAAAAAAAAAGATGACAGTGACCTCTTCTCTTCTTCCTCATCCTTCTTGATCTGCTTAGATTGGCATTTAGGAAAAATGAGGGAGACAGAAGAGCTTACATGACCGACTGCATATCATTGGCTTTGATCTAGGTCAGTCATCCTCACACTATTCAGCCCAACAAGTATCTAGCCATGGGAGAAGATCACAGCCTCCCATCTTACAGGCTTCCCTGTTCTTTATGAGGGGCCCTTCTTGGCCATTCTTGGTTGGCACTGGGGAAGGATGAGCACTCTCTTCCCACCCTAATGGAAGAGAGATGGATAGTCTCTTATTCCAAATACTCTCTTTCCCAATGACTCTCTTTTCAGTACTTCACTTATATGAGGGCACTTCACAAAGCCCATGGACAATGGAATTAAAAGATAAGATTATTTTGGTGTAAAAAAAATTTTGAAATCCATGCAAAATTTTCTCATAATGCACATTTTCTGTGGAGTTTTTTGAAGCACCCTCCTTATGTGCTGGAGTAGGTTTGAGAAGTAGGACTGTCACTAGTCATTTTGGCCAACTGGCTATTGGCTAGTGCTCTGATTTTAGAAGTGTTCTGCATACTTTTTTAAGATTTATTTATTTATTTATTTGAGAGGTACAGACAGAGGGAGAGATAGAGAGAAAGGGCTTCCATCCTCTGTTTCACTCCTGAGCCAATATGAAGCCAGGAGCCAGGAGCTTCTTTCAATTCTCCCACGCAAGTGCAAGAGCCCAAGAACTTGGGCCATCTTCTACTGATTTCTCAGGTCATAGCAGAGAGCTTGATGGGAAAAGGAGCAGCCAGGACTTGAACCAGTGCCCATATGGTGGCTTTACCCACCATGCCACAGCATGGGCCCCCATTTTTTTGTTTGTTTGTTTGGCATATTTTTAATTCCTAGTTAGAGCTAAAGTTCAAGAATAAGATAAATTTTACTCATGATTATGTTACAGCAATAAATAGACTTTCCTTTTTTTGTGTATGTGTGTTTGATCTTATTTGCACTGCATATCCAAAGCACCATGTGAAACAATTTGTAAATACACATTTTTACCTTACAGGTAAGAAAAAAGATTTTAAGTAAATTGTCAGAAGAAACCAAAGTAGCTCTAACAAAACTCCATAACTCTCTGAATGAAAAGGTGAGTAACATTTGATTCTAGTTAGTTACCCTGGCTGGATGTTCGTGTTTTAAAGATCTTTAAGTAGGTTTTTACTAGAATAATTGTGAACTCAATCTAAAATGGTATACTGCACTCACACATCTCTTTGGGAGGTAAAGGGACAGAACAAGCTGGGGGCATTTTGCTGTTTTACTCCTAAATCCCAATTTCTCATATAATGATAGTGAACTTTTTAAGAACTGTATGTAAAGGTGTAAAGATACAAAAAAAATACTCAATGGCTATATTTCTTAAGGCACCTGTATATAATTATGGTATTAAATGTATTTTCAGAGTATAGAAGACTTTCTTTCGTGTCTAGATTCTGCAGCAGAAACTTGTGATATTATGGTGAAAAAGGGAGACAAAAAAAGGGAAAGGTAACATTGGGTTGATCTGTATTATTGATACTGTTAAATGTGAAACTTTTCTTACCTGAAATTTGAATATGACTGACTTGTGCCTAGAAAACTGTGTCAAAATGGCTGTAGACCTTCCAGTATATTCAAAGTCTTAATATTAAGTATTCCTTTTTGACCCTCTTGATAAGGTAGCAGAGTTTCTTAATTTCATAGTTGTTTAAGCCTGGAACTTTTTATTAACTTTGAGACTTTGTGCACAGGAAAGATTATCTGCATCAGTGCTGTACTGTTTGATGTCCAGCAACTCAAGACAAAAGCTTACTTTGAGTATCTCTGCATTATAGCTTTTTCTATGATTTCCTCATATCAGCCTGTCTGTGCCATTTAAGATTGTATATGCACATATTCCGTATTTAAAACATCCCTGAAAATGCTTACAGAATTAGATAATTAAACTAGACAAGCTAAGAACTGAATACAGGCTGGAAGAGACTTGAGATCAGTGAGAACTTGGTAAGTGATAATACATTGTGTGATTTTATATTTGTTTAGGCAGATACTGTTCCAGCATCGACAAGCACTGGCTGAACAGCTAAAAGTCACAGAAGACCCTGCTCTTATTCTGCACCTCACATCAGTCCTGTTGTTTCAGTTCACAACCCACAGCATGCTCCATGCACCCGGAAGATGTGTCCCACAGATCATTGCTTTTCTTAATAATAAAATTGCAGAGGTATTACCTGTTCAGTATATTTGAAACTTCATGCTCTTAGATTCTGAATATTTTGAGATAATAGAATGTGAACAGTGAATCAGCATAGCAATTTTAAAAAATTCATCCTAGTTTAAGAATGTTTCAGGATCCAGTAAGATCCATGATAAAGAATGTCCTGAATTTGTAAAGTAACCTTTTGGAAAAGATAATTTTGCTTCTCTAGGTTTATTACCCTTCAAGGTTCAGTTCAGAAGTCTTGTCCTGCACAAATTTCTCTGAAGACCCTGTAGCCAAAAGTAATTTGACTTCTTCAAACTACCCTATCACCTTATATTTTTGGTGCTAGAGCTTTGCTAAGTCAACATAAAGTGATCTGCACTATGTTTGTAAAGTCCTTGAGATTGGGGACCTTGCTATATTCAGTTTTCTTTTTATATGGCCAGTATTGTGTAAAGATGAGGACCTTTAAAGTGTGTTGGTCAAACATCCTGTGTCTGTTCCACAGAAAATTGAATTGCATTGTTGACTTTTTTTTCCTTTCTATTTTCTCAGGATCAGCATACTCTTTTGGTACAATATCAGGGGTTGGTTGTAAAGCAGTTAGTTAGTCAGAATAAGAAGACTGGGCAAGGAGATGATTCTTTGAATGAGGAATTGGACAAAGAACAACAAGATGTCATCAATACTACTCGTAAAGAGCTTCAGGAACTTTCTTCATCCATTAAAGACCTGGTTCTCAAATCCAGGAAGTCATCTGTGACAGAAGAGTAATGATCTTAATTCATTTCTGTTATGTAATAAGCACTTCTCCCCAGAGTTGAAGGTGAGTGGTCACAAATTGTCACTTAGCAACTCCCCACTGCCCTGTAACAACACCAACCCAACACACAATGCAGTTAAAAGGTGTTATATTAAATGGAAATTTTCTAAAGATGTAAATTTTTATAAATTGGGGTCTTCTTAAAAGTTTTGCTTTTCACATGAATTCTATGTGAAATTTTTTCACATAAAAATTATTTTCACACAGTTCTAAAAATTATACACTTTAGGTTTATTTTCTTTCCAGATGGTAAATCAGGAATAAATTTTTTGGTATCTTTCATGTCTAGGAAAGGACTGATTTGTTTGCTATAGATTTCAAGTGGCATTACTATATTTGTAACATTTAAGTAGAACCTTAAAATGTGGTCATGATTTTTTTTTAAAGTAAGTTTGGAGTCAGAAACAAAAATATATTTCTTTAGTTAATGAATAATGATTCAAAATTAAATACAGAAATTTGCAAAATATATATATTTTTTATTACTAAGCCCTTGCTCTTGTTTCTGGCAGGTAGAGGGCCTCCCATGTCCCCCACCAGAGTGAACTTTTATGAGTTTGGGGCTTCAGATATGCCTTTATGGGGCTGAAGAACATGAGAGGGGCCCATATATTTCTATGTTGTGTTATAAACAAGCTGCTAATAAAAGTGAGAGACAACATGCAATTTACTACTGATAGGTATATATTACATTTAACAGTAGAATAACAAATTTTAATGCACAAGTTTTTCTTTGGCCCCATATACATTGTTAAATTTCATTCTGTATTTTAATAGCTTCCCTAGCACCAAGTATTTTGTAAATGTATGATATATAGTTAGGCTACTTTTTCCAATGGTAAGGGGATCTAAAAGTGCATTCAAGTTATTAAAACTTTTCCCAAAAATAGAAACTCTTTTTTAAAAAATAGGTATTACTTTCTAAAGCTTTAGTTAAAAGTAGAATAGTTCCTTAGAGTAATCATTTGAACTAAATGAATTTAAGCAAAAATTTATTATTTATCAAGAAAGAATTCAGCTATTTTGAATATAATAGTAAATATAAAATATCAGAAAAATATTATTTTATATAATTTCATACATGGCATTTATATTTTAAAATGTTTGAATACAAAGATCAGTCTACCTCTGTTCCATTGTAGACAAATATTAATCCTGAGTGAAAGTGAAGAATTGTTAACTAAGCATTATTATTAAAGTTGATAGGAATTTAACATTAAAACGGTTTTCCCATGAATAGTTTTCTATTATATATTTTCATATGAGCAAAGGAAGAAAAATGACAAGTCCTCTGTTACCACATACTCCAATTTAGATTGGTTTGTTATTTAGCTTCCAAAATACTGAACACTCAACTTACTTTTTAATTTACCCTTTGCTTAAGAACCTTATCATTTATTTATATTTTAGCAAATACCAAAGTAATTCACGTTGTGTCAACCTAGATCATAAAAAATAAATAGAAGAGATGATGAAGCAAATTAAAAGAAAACTGTTACGTGTTACTTTGTATGCATTCAATTTTTTCCATTTGTTGGAATGGTTCTTGTTTTTCCACAGTAAATAAAAAAGTTTTTATTGTTTTGTAAATAAAATTACATAGTTGAATTTGTATGTAGAGAGCTGATTTCATTAATAAAATAAAAATTATAGCGTGCTCATTGTGATATTAATGAGTAGGGTTGAAAATAAAGTTGCCTATTATATGAAATTTTATGATACTTTGAAGTTTCCATTATTTTAATAAATTCTAATATTAATTGGCATATGTTATATTTATTTTGAATTCTCATTCTGAATATTGTTAAAGGATTTTACTTTCTTTGTCTTACATAAAAATACTTCCATAGTTCAGTGTTTTTTCATTGCTTCAAAATTTGCCATTCATAGGCCACTTCATCTTGGTAATTACTTCTCAGTTAGCCAGATTTCAGTAAATGTGAAGCTGTGTTCTCAGATCTGCTAATTCTGGCTATTGCAGTTACAGTAGGGGTATTTGAAAACTTACTTAGGTATTCACTCTCAGGTGTTGCAACTGTAGACTCATGTGTTTGTGCGTGCGTGTGTGTGTGTGTGTGTTTTTAAAGATTAATTTATTTGAAAGAGTTACAGAGAGAAGTTGACGCAGAGAGAAAGAGGTCTTTCATTCACTGGTTCACTCCCCAAATGGCCGCAACAGCTGGAGCTGAGCCAATCTGAAGCCAGGAGCCAGGAGCTTTTTCCGGATCTTCCACGTGGGTACAGGTGCCCAGACACTTGGACAATGCTCTGCTGCTTTCCCAGGCGCAATAGCAGGGAGCTAGATCAGAAGTGGAGTAGCCAGTACTCGAACCTGCACCCCTATGGGATGCTAGGGCTGCAGGCCAGGACTTTAACCTGCTGTGCCACAACAACACCGGTCCTGTGGTTTTGTTTTTTAAGATTTATTTGTTTGAAAGATAGTTACTGAGAAGGAGAGAGCAAGAGAAGGAAAGATCCATCTTCCATCCACTGGTTCACTCCCCAAATGGCCCCAACTGTCACAGCTGGGCCAGGCTGAAGCCAGGAGCCAGAAGTTCCAACCAGATATTTTGCATGGGTGGCAGGGTCCCAAGTACTTGGGCCATTTTCCACTGTTTTCTCAGGCACATCAATAGGAAACTGATCAGAAACAGGGCAGCCAGAACTTTAGATCTGACACTGTGATAGGGGATACAAAATATATTTTGATAAAATACCTTAATGCTAAATAAGAATAAGAATAGCAGTTACTTAACCTGAATGTAGAATTTTCTTGAGTTTCTTAAAGACTATGCCTTAGACCACAAAGTGTCAAGGATGAATGAGGTCAAGGTGCAGCTGATTTGAAGTATAGTGCAGCCATAGATTAAGAAGGAACAGTTTGACGCCAGTGTTATGGCACAGTGGGTAAAGCTACCGCCTGCAATGCCAGCATGCCATGCAAGCACCAGTTCATTTTTCAGCTGCTCCATTTCCTATCCAGCTTCCAGCTGATGGCCTGGGAAAAACAGCAGAAAGCATCCCAAGTGTTTCGGCCCCTGCCACCACATGGGAAACTCACATGGAATTCCTGGCTCCTGGCTTCAGTTTGGCCCATCCCTGGCAGTTGCAACCATCAACCATCTGGGGAGTGCATCGGTGGGTGGGAGATCTCTCTCTCTCTCTTTCTCTGTAACTCTTTCTTTCTTTTTTTTTTTTTTTTTTTTTTAGGATTTATTTATTTATTTACTTGAAAGTCGGAGTTACAAAGAGAGGCAGAGGGAGAGAGAGAAAGAGAGAGGTCTTCCATATGCTGGTTCACTCCCCAGTTGGCTGCAACTGCTGGAGCTGCGCCGATCCTAAGCCAGGAGCCTGGAGCTTCAATCCGGGTCTTCCAGTTGGGATCAGGGGCCCCAGCACTTGGACCATCTTCCACTGCTTTCCCAGGCCACAGCAGAGAGCTTGATAGGAAGTGGAGCAGCTGGGACTCGAATCGGCACCCTTATGGGATGCCAGCACTGCAGCAGCTTTACTGGCTATGCCACAGTGACAGCCCCATAACTCTGACTTTCAAATAAATCAATCAAAAAAAAAAAAAAAAAAGGCAGTTAGTTCATTGCTTCTTATAAATGCTGCTCAATCCAGGGCCAAATGAGATTGTGTTAAGGTAATGTGAGTTGAGTGAGACTGAGAAATCAGAGATTTGCCTCTTTTAAGACCATGAAGCCTGCACTCCAGGAAAATGGGAAATGAAATAAAAAATACTGAAAGCTCTAGGATGCATATTTTCTACGCAGATCTTAGAGTACTTAGACCACTTCTTGGAGATCTTCCTTTGCTGATCATTTTTCTATTGTGACAAAAAAAAAAGAACAAAATTTACTATCTTAACTTTTTTACATGTACACTACTATAATGTAAACTACACATACATGGCATTTTTTAAAATATTTTATTATTTATTTATTTGAGAGGTAGAGTTAGAGAGAGAGAAAGAGAAAAGTTTTCTATCTTGTTTCACTTCCCAAACAGCTGCAACAGCTGGAGCTGGGCCAATCTGAAGCCAGGAGCCAGGAGCTCCTTCTGGGTCTCCCACGCAATTGCAGGGACCCAAGCAATTGCGCCATCTTGCACTGCTTTCCCAGCCCATAAGCAGAAAGAACTGGATCAGAAGAGAAGCAACAGATGCCCCTTGGGATGCCAGCACCTCCAAAGGCAGAGGCTTAGCCTACTATACCACGTCACTGGCCCCTTGCATGTTTCTTTTTCTTTTTTTTAAGATTTATTTATTTGAAAGGCAGAGCTATAGAGAAGCAGAGGCAGAGAAAGAGAGAGAGAGGTCTTCCATCTGCTGGTTCACTCCCCAAATGGCCACAAGCTGAGCCAACCCGAAGCCAGGAGCCAGAAGCTTCTTCCAGGTCTCCCATGTGGGCACAGGGTCCCAAAGACTTGGGCCATCTTTTACTGCATTCCTGGTCCACAGCAGAGGGCTGGATTGGAAGAGGGGCATCAGGGTCTTAAACCAGCACCCATATGGGATGCTGGCACTGCAGACAGCAGCTTTACTTGCTATGCCACAGCGCCAGCACCACCCCCCCTTGCATCTTTCAAAACTAAAATCCCATATGCTCTGACCAACTCTCCTTTCTCTCTTCTCTTTCTGTTTCTAAGAGCCTAACTATATGGGGTCAGCGCTGTGATGCAACAAGTTAATGCCCTGGCCTGAAGCACTGGCATCCCATATGGGCACAGGTTCTAGTCCCGGCTGCTCCATTTCCAGTCCAGCTCTCTGCTTTGGCCCAAGTCCTTGGGCCCCTGCACCCACATGGGAGACCCGGATGAAGCTTCTGGCTCCTGGGTTTGGATCGGTGCAGCTCCAGCAGTTGTGGCCAATTGGGGAGTGAACCATCAGATGGAAGATTCTCTCTGTCTCTCTCTCTCTCTCTCTCTCTCTCTCTCTCTGCCTCTCCTCTGTGTAACTCTTTCAAATAAATAAATAAATCTTTTAAAAAAGCCTAAGTATAGAAATTTATATTATAATACATATATTATAAACATAACATTCCTATAAGTAGAATCAAGTAATACTTGCCTTTTTGTGACTCATTTATAACCACCTCAAAGGTTTATTCATGTTGTGGCATGAAAAAGAATTCCTACTTTTGTGAAGCTAAATAGTACTCCATTGTATGCATATACCATATTTTATTTATCCATTCATCTGTCAGTGGACATTTAGTCTACTTCCATCTCTTAGCTATTGTGAATAATGTTGCATGGATGTACCAATACCTCTAAGATGTTTTCAATTTTTCCTGGATACATACCCAGAAATGGGATTACTGCATTATACAGTGACTATATATTTTTTAACACTTTAATGAGTACAAGTTTGATAGGTACAGCTTTAGGAATATAGCAGTTCTTTTCCCCATGCCCATCCTCCCACGCCCACTCCATCCCACCTCCTACTCCCTCTCCCATCCCATTCTTCATTAGGATTCATTTTTAATTGTCTTTATATACAGAAGATCAACTCTATGCTAAGTAAAGATTTCAGCACTTTGCACCCACACAGACACACAAAGTATAAAGTACTGTTTGAAGACAAGTTTTACCATTAATTCTCATAATACGACTCATTAAGGACAGAGGTCCTACATGGGGAGCAAGTACACAATGACTCCTGTTGTTGATTTAATTGACACTCTTATTTATGACATCAGTGATCACCCAAGGCTCTTGTCATGAGCTGCCAAGGCTATGGAAACCTTTTGAGTTCACAAACTGTCAGTATTTAGACAGGGCCATAAGCAAAGTGGAAGTTCTCTCCTCCCTTCAGAGGAAAGTACATCCTACTTTGATGGCCCCTCATTCCACAGAGATCTCACTCATAGATATCCTTCATCTAGATTATTGTTTGCCACAATGTCTTAGCTTTCCATGCCTGAAATGCTCTCCTGGGCTTTTTAGCCAGATTTGAATGCCTTAAGGGCTGATTGTGAGGTCAGAGTGCTGTTTAGGGCATTTGTCATTCTGTGAGTCTGTTGTGTGGCCTGCTTCCCATGTTGGATCATTCTCTCCTTTTTAATTCTATCTGTTGTTACTACCAAACAGTCTTATTTATGTGATCCCATTGACACTTAATCCTATCTATGTGATCAGTTACACACTTAATATGATCACTTTAACATGTAAGATGGCATTAGCGCCGGCACCGTGGCTCACTAGGCTAATCCTCCGCCTTGCGGCGCCAGCACACCGGGTTCTAGTCCTGGTCGGGGCGCCGGATTCTGTCCCGGTTGCCCCTCTTCCAGGCTAGCTCTCTGCTGTGGCCACGAAGTGCAGTGGAGGATGGCCCAAGTGCTTGGGCCCTGCACCCCATGGGAGACCAGGATAAGTACCTGGCTCCTGCCATCAGATCAGCGCGGTGCACTGGCCGCAGCGCGCCAGCCATGGCAGCCATTGGAGGGTGAACCAACGGCAAAGGAAGACCTTTCCCTTTCCCTCTCTCTCTCACACTGTCCACTCTGCCACTCAAAAAAAAAAAAAAAAAAAAAAAAAAAGATGGCATTAGTACCACCCAGCTTAGTGGGATTTGGAGTCCCATGGCAAGTTTTTAGCTTGATCCTTAGGGGTAAATCTGTGGGATGTGTGCCGGACAGTACATCTCCTCCCTCTCTTATTCCCACTCTTAGTTTTTACTGGGATCTATTTTCAATTGGATTTAAACACCTACAAATAATTCTGTGTTAAGTAAAGAGTTCAACCAATGGTATTAAGTAGAAAAAGAAATTAGTAAAAAAAATAAAAACTCTTCCTCGACAATCAAGACAAAGACTATTAAAGTCATTGCTTCTCATAGTGTCAACTTCACTTCTACAGGTTTCCTTTTAGGTGCTCTGTTATTTGCAGTGACTATATTTTTAATTTTTTGAGGACTTGCATACCTTCCATAGCGACTGTACCATTTTCATTCCCACTGATGACACACATGGGCTCCAGTTTCTCCTGTCAGTTGGCAGCAAAATAGATGGAACTCGAAGATAGGATATCAGGTGAAGTGAAGCAGCCAGACACAGGAAAACAAATACCTCATGTTCTCCCTCATATGTGGAACTAAAAACAACTCAATCTGCATACAGAGTAATAACTACTACAGGCTGGGAGGGTAGGAAGGCAAGTTTAGAGAGTTTGGGTAATGTATACCAAATCAGAATTACATCAAAGGAATAAGTTCCTAGTGTTACATAACCTAATCAGTCTACTATATTCACAGTAACCTGTTTTCTATTTAATGAATAGAAGAAAGCTTCAAGTCTCCCATCCAAAGATATCAAAGAATGGGAAATATTAATTACCGTGATTTGAGCAGTACACATTATATACAGGTATTGAAATATTACTCTTAGCCCATAAATACACACAATTGTTAATAAACACTTTTTTAAAAAGAAACAAGAAATCTTATACTTCTGATTTTAAAACATATTCTAAAGCTATAGTAATCACAGCAGTATGGTACTGGCATACAAACAGACATGCAGGTAAATGGAACAGAATTAACAACCCAGAAATAAACCCTTTTGGATATGGTCAAATGATCTTTGACAAAGGTACCAACATTACGTGGTGGGGAAAAGATAGTCTATTTTCAACAAATGGTGACAAGAAAACTAGGGGCACTATTAAAGTGGCTGTTGAGAATGATAGAGATTCATACAAGTTGTAGGGGACCTTGAGTTTTTATTCTATTTCCATTACAAGAGAAAAAGGAATAACTTACTTTAAATATATATTATGTTTCCAGTGTTGTATCATTTCTTTTTATCACACTTGCCCCCAATTGCATCTCTCTCTCTCTCTCTCTCTCTCCTCGCTCCTCGCTCCTCTCTCCTCTCTCCTCTCTCCTCTCTCTCTCTCTCTCCTCTCTCCTCTCTCTTCTCTCTTCTCTCTTCTCTCTTCTCTCTTCTCTCTTCTCTCTTCTCTCTTCTCTCTCTTTCTCCTCTCAAGTGATTAGTAGTAAGAGAACCTGAGTTTGTTTTAAGGAGCAAGAAAGACAATTATAACCATGATATAATGGAATAAAAAGAAGACTTGGTGAATTTAACTTTGGCCCAACAATTTTCTGGATCTTGCCTGAAAGCTGAATCCTAGGAGTAGTCATATGCATCTGAATTTTTAAAATATGTCTTACTCTCAAACAGATGGTGAGAATCAAGAATTACACTGTTTTCTATAGAAGAAAGTAGAGGGTGCTATGGGAGCAGAAATGAAGTTCATTCTGTATTGCACAGTAGGGAAGCTAGACATGACTCCCTGAACTAAGTCCTGCAAGAGAAACTAGGATTAACCTGGTGAAAATGAGAAAGGGGAAGGAGGGCTTTGCTGGGCATAGAAAAAGAGGCTCAAAAGAACTTAGCATTAATTAACATGAATAATGAAATATTTGGGGAGCCCTCAAATAGAAATATGAAGAGTAAACTGGAGAAGTGTAATATGAAATGAAGTGGTGAGGTTTCGGGGTGGGGCTCATGGAATGAAATAAGCTGAAGAGCTTAATCATTACCCTAAAAATATGAAGATCCTTAAAACATTAGCCTGGGAAATAAAGGAATTAGAATTTTTAGAAAGATTTCTTCTGCTCTGGAAGGCAATTTGATAATTTACTAAATTTCTTAAAATATATATATTAAGTATCTTCCTTTTATGAGAAATAACATGTGTCCTATGAGGCAGGCATTAACCAGCTGTGATTTAATGTCACAATGCCTGAGCTGGAGTCCCACCTCCTTCTCCAATACAGCTTCTTACTAATCCACCTGGGAGGTAGCAAATGATGGTCCAAGTATTCAGTTTCATGCCACCCATGTGAGAGACCCTAATGGAGTTTGTGGCTCCTGGCTTCAACTTGTTGCAAGCATCTAGGGCATGAACCAGTAGATGGAAGATCTCTGTTTCCCTCTCTTTGTTACTATGCCTTTCAAACAAAATAAAATAAATAAATAAAAACTTTTTAAAAATATATAAAATGTAGACAAATCTTTTTCAAAGCATCTATTAGATGAGGAACATTTTCACAAGTCTTGCACACAAAGGAGGCAATCTTGACTGAAAAATTTTTGCCTATTCAGATGATAGCCCACCAGAGAGAGGACAGAGGAGAGAGAGAAAGAGAGAAAGAAAGAGAGAGCGAACCTTATCTGACTAAAGGTAAAACAAAAAAATCCCAAAAGTTGTATTTTGTTTCTTGTTCCATGTAAAAAGTGAAAGCACTTTGTCAAATTAATTTCTTACTGAACCTGTCTACCCATCTAAAATATGCCCTTTAATTCTAATAATGTCACCCTCATTCCCCCACTATCTGTAGGGGTTACATTCCAAGATCCCTGCAGATGTCTGAAACCACAGATAGCACTGAAAACTACATATACCATATTTTTTCCTATACATACAGAAATCTAATGTCTTTTTTATCTTAACTAATTACTTATTATGTAATCACTGTGAACATAACTTTTGCAATTTGAGATGCAACAGTAAAACTAGCAGTTTCCTTTTTCACAAATTCACAGAAGAAATGGCATATAATTTCTTTCTTTATTCAGAACTTTCAGTTTTTTACTTAGAGGAAACACTTTAACTCTTCTCTAAGGCATATTGGAATTGCCAGCTTCACTACGCTTGCCCTTTGTGGCCATTTTTATGTAACAAGGGCGACTTGAAGAAGCACTGCTATACTGCAACACATAGTTGGTCTCATAACAGAGGAGGCTACTAAGTGACTAATGAGCTGTTAGCTTATGCAGCATAGATATGCTGAATCAAGGGATAAGTCACGTCCAGAGTGAGACAGAGTGACATGCTGTAAGTCTTATCACGCCACTCACAACTATATGCAATTTAAAACTTCTGAATCATTTATTTTTGAAGATTTTCATTTACTATTTTTGGACTGCAGTTGACCATGGATAACTGAAACTGCAGAACATGAATCATAGATAAGGGGAGCCTATGAGACATAGACTTCCAGGTTGAGTAAGTGTTTGAACCCATAACAAATGATTAGCACAGAAAAGAGATAGTTGTCTAATACCTAAAAAATGCAAATAATCTTAAAATGTGTGTTCTGCATTTTTCTTCTTTCCTCTTTCCAATCTAAGCCCTTGCAATTCATATTTGAAAAACGTCCAGTGTAACTTTTGGTGCCAAAGAAAAGAATAAGCACTATTCCATTATATATTTCATTACATTATTACCATCATTCATAGCTAATTTGAAGATATCTTTTTACTTATTTGGAAAATTACAGTATATTAATTTAAAGAAAAAGGATTCATATTGATGATAGGATTCAGGATACACTATCCCAAAATAAGGTACCTTGGCATTTGAGAAAAATGAATCAAGAAATTCTCTCCCACCTTGCCTTAGCCCTTCTTCCCTGAAGCAGGTCCTACATAAGACCCCCAATAGACAGATACAATCCTTGCAACTGGAGGACAGGAACATCCTTATGTCTGAAGACACAGGGACATAGAGAAGAGTCTACGCAAAGAGACCTTGCTAAATTCCCTCCACTTTGTTACTACTAGATCATTACCTAGATTTGTCCAATCATACTTCTCACAGCTGTCCATGTTTCATAAAAATATGTATCTACCTGGTACTTTGGATGTTCATTTCTAAAGGCTTCATGTCACATAGATCTTACATTAAATACCTCTGTGTGCTTTTATTAATCTGTCCTTTATTACGAGGTCTCAGTCATGAACCTGTTGATGGGGCAAAAAAAGATATTTCCAATCCCCTATAATTATGTACAATGTGTTCTTGGCTTTCTATTTAATTGGATAATTATGTAATTGTGTATATACATATATATGTATATATATGCATATATATACAAATATGTTTATATATAAATGTTTATGCAAACACATAAGCATTTCTCAGTGTTGTTAATATTCACATTGCATTCATAAAATTCTAAAGAGGTAGGCAAAGAACTGGGCTATGACTGTCTCTTGGATTACAAGTCATTTTATATATTTCTCAATTTCAGTTCCAGTTTTTCTGCAAGAGACTTTTTTAAATTTAATGAACTAGTATTTTAAAATAAATGCTCTTTAATGATGTTGAGAAAGAGACCAGACTGAAAGCAGATACAAATTACTGAATGACTGATACATAATCAAAGTGAGAATGCTGAGATGATGACAAATTTGAGACACATAATCTATTTTTTTTTAAGTTTTTATTTGAAAGGCAGAGTGGTGGGAGTGGGGGCAGGGCAGAGAGACAGAGACAGAGAAAAGAAAGAAAGAAAGAGGGGGGGACAGTGGAGGGGAAAGAGAAACCTTCCATCTACTGACTCACTCCCCAAATGGCTGCAACAGCCAGGGCTGGACCACCCTGAAGCCAGGAGCCTGGAATTCCAGCCGAGTCTCCCAGATGAGTGGCAGTGGCCCAGATACTTGAGCCATCTTCCTCAGTTTTCCCAGGCACATTGACAGGGAGCTGGATCAAAAGTGGAACAGCTGGGGCTTGAAGCAGCCCTTGGTGTGGGATGCCAGTGTGGCAGGCAGCAGCTTTACTTGTGGCACCACAGTGTTGGTCCCAAATTATCACAGATAAATATTAATGTGTTATTCCTTTAGTACTTGGAGCAAGGGTAGTTGAAGCTTGGTCTGAAAACAATGAAGTTTGGGCAGAGCACTTCCGTCATCTCACCTTCCAAATTGAAGAAACAGCTTCAAATGGAGATTCTAGGAGCAAGAACCACCAGCTCTATGTACAACCCACTGAGAATTCCAGTTGTGGATTAGTTCAGTATCCAAACATTTCTTCATATCTAACTCTTGACAGCCCTGACCACTTTTCATGTTTTGAATTGATGATGTATGAAGAGGTGAGTCTGGAGTTAGATGAAGTCATACAGCCATGAAGATGACATAATAATTGTTGCCAGCTCAGAGGGCAATAGGCAGAAACAGGGAATGCTAAGTCCTCACTGAAGGTGCAGAAAGCAGGTCGCTACCTTGAGTTACTCTATTCAAATCCAACGCTCAAAGTCCCCAAATTCCCCAAGAAGGCAGTGATAAAGATCCAACCCAGAGCTCATCTATCAAGCTGCCAAGAACTTTGCAGGTGAGAATAAAAATACTCAATTCTTTTCTCCGCTGGAAAGATCTGCAGTTCAGCCATTTCTAAACAAAAAGGAGGGCTCCTATAGCCACCAGAAAACAAAACCAAAAACAGATGAACTGAGAAACAGAAAATACATCATCCTTTAAGGGAACATTTTTTTTTTTTTAATAAATATGCCCCTAATTTAGGCCGGTCAGTGGAAATTTCTCAAGTATGTATGTATCTTTATGAATACTGTGAATTTGGAGCTTACCCAGATATTTTAAATACTAATCCTAGCAGAATTTCCCTTTAAGGATGTCCTGCAGAGAGTTTGTTAGTCATAATTTTAAGTAAAAATTGACAAGGAGTGCTTTTTCGGTCCAGTAGGAGTCAGCTATGTGTACGTCACAGGACGAGGAGGAAACAAGAGACCCTCCTATTTTTCCCTACAAAGTTGAATAAGCTGCAGTTGGGAGAGTCCTCAGACAGCGTGGGTGGCTCAATCTATTATTCCTTTTGGATTTGATATGATTGTGTTGGAGGAAAAAGATCATCAGAGATTCTCTTTCATACTGTTTACCTCACAGGGAGGAGCAGCTTTTATTTTTTTTAAGTAAGATTTTAAAAAAAGTTTTCCTGTGCTTTATACTTTGACTTCTTTCATATTTTGTAAGGACAAGAGATTTTCATGAACTTCCCAGTGACTGCTTAAGAAAACTTTTGCTTGGCAAGTAAGTAGATGCTTTGAAGTTTCTTAGCCATTTATACCAGTGGTTTTTAAATTTCAGATGCTGAGGCTTTCAGAGTTCTCATTTTCATGTTGTGTATGGAGGGAGGCAACATAGAAGCCAGATAACTCTTTGGAATTGCCTCAGATTTTTTGTGATGGTCTTGATACATGGGAAATAGCTTCATGTTACAGAATGGAGGGGGAGGAGAGGAAGGACTTGGGCATTTTATTTTACTTAATTTACTCGAATGAATGATGTAATCATTGAAAATATTTTATAACTGGATTTATATTTTGAGGACAAATTTTGAAGTCATTTTTAGTTTTTCAGTAAAAGGAGTTAATGATATTCCTGCTATTTTAAGAAAACTCTGCCTGCTTTCCAGAAACAGGCATTTGATAACTTATATCATTTCTATGATTGAATTAAATGTCTGTGTGTCCAACCCACACAGATACATAATACACCTCTTCAATGCTTATTGAAAATGAGATAGCATTAAATAAGTAAAACGTGTGTCCCATAAGTGTTAATGCCACCTTATCCCTATTTCTGTCACACCCAGTTTAGTGTCTGTCATCTACTTGAAAATCAAACACAGCTCCTCAGTTGTCATTTTGCATTTCATAAATGTGGGAACTAAAATGAATCATTAATAAAATTTGTAACCTTAGCACATAAAATGTAAGAAAATCCTCGATTCATTTTGGCCGTATTTCCTATTCACAATACTGTCATGTGTCAATTTTAGCATTTTTAGAAGGAAAGTCTATGAGCTAAAATTGAACACAAACATTGCAAACATAAGCATCATATGAGATATTCTTAACATATGTGTTTTGATATGTCTAAAAATATGGTCCAAATTGCTTGATGAAGAAGGTAAACTCTGTTTTCTACACTTGCTCTGTTTATTCTCACATTACCACATGTTGCCAATTCTGGAACTGTTCTACCTAAATAAGAATAGCAGATTTATGTGTTAATGTAACATTTGAGTTTATCTCTTATTTTTATTATACGTCTCAATGATGTTTTAAGTAAAACTAAGTTAATAATTGGTGTATCTTAGGCAGCCTAGAAAATTTCTACTAAAATATTGAAAATAAGTGCTTATCTAAAACATTTTAGAGAAGCTAGACTGCAGTCTGGCTCATGCTGAGAACTCTGAGAATTTGGGAGACTTGGTTTTTCCCCTACCTTAAAGATGCAATAAAAATCATTTTAGAGGATTTTTCTCGGAGTAATAATAACACTAGACATTTTTGTTTTTATTTCTTCTCAAATTTCTTCTGTTATAATTCTGAGGCTACTGGACATCAAGTCCATCTCATTTGATTGTTACTAATGTTTTAGATATTCCTTAGCTTAATAATTTTTCCAAAGCCATACTTACTAAATGTATCCTGAGTTTTATTTTGCAGTAGATCATTTTGATGTATCAGATTCTCCATTCACATTATTTAAGAATACACTTCTTGCTATTACTCCTAATTTCATTGCAATTACAGCACTAAAGATGGTGACATGGAAGAGAGGTAGAGAAATGGGTTGTGATGTTTTTGTTTTCCTACTTTTCAATGATATCTTACAACTGTTGATAAGACAACTTAAGTGACGTGTTATAGTCATACCTCTTCTAACATTTTTTAAAGAGTATTAACAGTTCTGCTACTTAAGGTATCAAGTTATCTTTTTTTGTGACAGAGACAAAAATCACACTTAAACATAACTCACTCATCCAAATATTAATTCGTGTGTTCAGCAATCAGATGAAGACAGACTAGATCGACAGAAAAAGTTGCTCACTATGCTCATTGTTATTTCTGTCATGAAACCTATATTGTGCTAATGACCCCGAAAGAGGCTTTTTTGGACAGCAAGTAGTCTATTATGCATTTTGACAAAATCCCTCTCAGCACAGAACTAACATTGCTTACAATTTTGTGTAAAACTACTTCTTCACATAAAGGTCTACACTTATTTGGCAGCTTCACAAGTATAATTTGTATTTGGAAAAAAAAATCAGATACCAAGCTGTCATGCAGTCTAAATTAAAATTTCATTTTTAAAAGTGATTTCCAGTCTTGTAATTACTCAATCTATTCATTTGTTCTCTACACATCTTTATAATTATATGATCAGAAAAGATTCTAATTTTTGGCTGATAATTTTTTAAAAAACTGAAAAAATTTACTCTAATTTTTGATTAACATTTATTTTCCTTATTTTTTCTTATTAAAGTGATAGATTAGAATGTACAATTGGGAAAATACTGAAAAGAAAATTTTTAAATACTGTATAACTTCAATCAGTAGACTTAACAGGTGAATATATTCTCTTCTAAACTCTTTCCTTTAAAAAATTTACATAGCAATGGGTGTCCTGGTGCATTGGGTTAAGCCACTGCCTGTGATGAAAGCCACTGCCTGTGATGAAAGCACCCTATTTGTGTCCCAGTTTCTCCACTTCCAATCCAGCTCCCTTTTAATGGCCTGGGAAAAGCAGCAGAAGATGGCCCAAGTGCTTGTGCCCCTACCATCCATATGGGAGACCTGGATGAAACTCCTGCTTGTGGCTTCTGCCTGCCCCAGTCCTGGCTGTTGTGGCTATCTGAGGAGTGAACCAGTTAGTGGAAGATATCTGTCTGTCTGTCTGTCTCTCTCTCTCTCTCTCTCTCCCTCTCCCTCTCCTTCTTTCTTTGTAACTCTTTCAAATAAATAAATCTTTAAAAATTATTTGAATAGTTGAAATCATGCTGATTATCCTATTTTATACTTTCTTTCACTTAAACTAGTATCAAGAGCATGTCACCTTTCTGCTAAACACTTTTTAAAACATCATGTTGATGACTTCTGGTATTCTTTCAAAAGTCATTTAGTAGATATTTTTTATAATCTTTTAAGTAATATCCTTGCTTCTTGAAAAACAGAATTCTTCTCAAATCCTAACTAAACTTAAGTATACTTTAACAAGTGCCCAGCAAAATGCAATTAAAAGCACAAAATACATTTTGAAACTTCTAGACAGGGGTCAGCATGTGTTTTCTGTAAACAGCCAGATAGCTAATATTTCAGGCTGCCAAACTACTTAACTTTACTATTGCAGCCAAAAACAGTTATGGGCAGTTTGCCCGGGAAAAAGTGTGACTATATTTTAATAAACTTTATTTATGAACTGGTAAATTTGAATTTCATGTATCAAGATACATATTTTGGTATTTTTCTGTCACTTAAAAAATGTAAAAGCTGGGCCCGCACTGTGGCATAGTTAAGCTAATCCTCCGCCTGCATTGCCAGCATCCATTATGGGTGCTGTTTTGAGACCCTGCTGCTCCTCTTCTGATCCAGCTCTCTGCTATGGGTTGGGAAAGCAGTAGAAGATGGCCCAAGGGCTTGGGCCCCTGCACCTGCACGGGAGACCCAGAAAAAGCTCCTGGCTCTTGGCTTTGGATCGGCCCAACTCCAGCTGTTGCAGCCATATGGGGAGTGAACCAGTGGATGGAAGACCTCTTCTCTCTGTCTCTCCCTCTCTCTGTAACTCTACCTGTCAAATAAATAAATAAAATCTTTAAAAAATTTTTAAAAATATGAAAGCTACACTGAGGTCTCAGACCATACAAAAATAGGAAGTAACTAGATTTGGCCTTTAAGCTACATACAGTTACAGACCTCTGCAGGATAGCCTGGTTCCAAGGACTCTGCCATCTAGGGTTTGAGAAACTTCTGTGAACTTCTGTGAAATATGCATATGATGTATTTCTAGCAAGATGTAAATAGCTCTTACTATTTATGCTAAAGGAATTCTTTTTATTTTAAAGATTTTTTTATTTATTTGATAGGTAGAGTTACAGACAGTGAGAGGGAGAGACAGAGAGAGAGGTCTTCCATCCGCTGGTTCACTCCCAAAATGGCCGCAAAGGCTGGAGCTAGGCTGATCTGAAGCCAGGAGCCAGGAGCTGTTTCTGGGTCTCCCATGTTGATGTCAGGGGCCCAAGCAATTGAGCCATCTTCTGCTGTGTTCCCAGACCATAGCAGAGGTGGACAGGAAGAGGAGCAGCCGAGAACAGAACCAGAGCCCATATGGGATGCTGGCACTACAGATGGAGGATTAACCTACTGCATCACAGTGTCCTAAAGGAATTCTTAAACTAAAAAGATTGAAATCACTGTTCTAGATAATACACATGAAAGTAGTTTGTAAGCCATAATTCCTTATTAAAATATATGTTACTTTGCTTTTAATATTATTCATTTTGATACTAAATTTTCTGAAAAAAATGAATGATAGAATAGTGAATCATCAGAATGCCACTTGGGAAGCTGATACTCCAAATCCCAAAACCCAGTAAAATATAAACGAAAGGGAAAATAGGTAACAAGTTAAATTTCCAAAACCACTTAAAATCAGAATTAACAGTTATTCAAATCAAGGTTACTCGTTTATTTATTGCTCTGTTTTGTTTTTACTGATCCAGGAGTTATAAATAATGCAATTCATTCACTCAATTTTGCTATTACTTTTGAATTGACAATAAATAACATAATCATGCTTCCTATTTTAATGTTATACTTAACAAATTTTATACATGCACATAATTATCTGTTTCTCATCCTCCTCCCGCACTTTCTATACATATACACACACAATACAACAAATGGGTATGAATATAACCACCTTTCTTGTAACAAATATGCATAGATTTTAAAAATCCACTTAATCATGTGCCTCTACTTTAGGTCTCTAAAGTAATTGAGAAATAGAAACCTGTATCATATATGGACATTACTAGTAGTAATGTTATTATTATCAATTTTATTATTGCTAAATCTGTAATTAAATTTGCATAGAGCAAATTTGCATAGAGGCCAAGCACCACCCCTTCTGGTAGACTCCACTCAGTACTGGGACTGAGCAGCTGCCAGGAACTCACTTCACTGAGAGGGGCACAGTTAGGCCTGTGCATCCCTAAAGAAGGAGAGGAGGGACTGGGGGCTCCACTTGAGAGTTTCCTTTGCCCAGTTACCTATGATAGAGCAGAATGACTGAGCCAAGGGATGACAATTCATCCTCGATACTTTCAAAAGAAAGAAATAAAATAAAAAAATTCCTTTTTTTTTTTTTTGACAGGCAGAGTCAGACAGTGAGAGAGAGAGACAGAGAGAAAGGTCTTCCTTTTTCCCTTGGTTCACCCCACAAATGGCCGCTATGGCCGGCGCTGTGCCGATCTGAAGCCAGGAGCCAGATGCTTCTTCCTGGTCTTCCATGCGGGTGCAGGGGCCCAAGCACTTGGGCCATCCTCCACTGCCTTCCTGGGCCACAGCAGAGAGCTGGCCTGGAAGAGGAGCAACTGGGACAGAACCGGTGCCCCAACCAGGACTAGAACCTGAGGTGCCGACGCCACAGGCGGAGGATTAGCCTAGTGAGCTGCAGCGCCAGCCAAGAAATTCCTTCTTAAAAGACAAGCCCAGAATCCTGGGGGAATAAGTTTCTCTCATATGATTTTTAATTAAAAAAAGTACTCTTGAATCTGTTTTAAATTCCGATCATCAATGCAAATTGTTGAAATTGCAAGTGAGAGAGATTTTAGTTAGTAGAATATGTGAGGGATCTGCCCACAAGGCAAGGTCCTGAGTAAGCCAAGAAGAAAGCCATGTACTGAACATAGTCACAGCAATGTGCAGGTAAATTTTTAAATCTCTAACATGTAGAAATGGTTTTTATATGTGATCTGCAACGTAAGCAATGCCTGGAATGCTGCCCCCCTAGGTGTGCCCCTCAAGTAGTTCCAGCAGCACTTGCTTGTTCACTGGCCATCCATGTCCCTTGCCATGGTACTTGCCATGGGTGGAGGATTCACTGCTTAGGAGTCTCCGCTCCCATCCCCAACACTGTTTTTTTCTTATAGCCTACCTCTTATTCAACCTTTAAGGTATAGGTCTAGAAGAAGCTTTACTTGAAGTTTCCAGGGATTTTCTGAAATTTCCTGAGCACTCTGTGTGTACTGTAAGCATTTCCATCTGACTTCTCCTTTCTTCTCTCTCTCCCTTCCATCCACAAATACTTAAGGAGTGCTCAACGTATGATGGTAATAGTCTAGCTATCTGGAGTCTGATCACCAGTGTAGTGTTTGCCCTGCGTTTTCTGTTGAGTAGAAAAGATTATTGGGGCTGGCACTGTGGCTTAGCGAATGAAGCCACCACCTACAGTGCCAGCATCCCATATGGGTACCAATTTGAGTCCCAGCTGCTCCACTTCCAGTCCAGCTCTCTGTTGTGGCCTGGGAGGGCAGTGGAAGATGGCTCAAGTGCTTGGGCCCCTGCACCTGCATGGGAGACCAGGAAGAAGCACCTGGCTCCTGGCTTTGGATCGGCGCAGCATGCCGGCCGTAGCGGCCATTTAGGGGGTGAACCAATAGAAGGAAGACCTTTCTCTCTGTCTCTCTCTCTCCCACTGTCTATCTCTATCTAGCAAATAAAATATATACATAAAGACTCTAGGTTGGCTTCTTATAAAATATGAAGGGGGTGTCTGGTTAACTCTGAAACATTAAATTGTGCAGCTAAACATCTTACTTTTTTATTCCTGTACTTATCCAACACATACTTGTGCCAGGCTTTGATTTAGATGCTGCAGACACTCCTGAACAAGACAGGAAAGATCTGATTTGTGCGACATGTTGACATGCCTTGAGATTTACACAATGAGTAATGTTTAGGATGAAAACTAAAATTGTACTAAATCCTTACAAGTATGTATCAACTAACACTATAGACATTTGGTTTCAGAGTGAAAGGAAGCTGACTCCCTTCCTTTCTTTATGCATAAAATTAGCAATAAAAACCCAAGATCAACATGCTGTGTTTCCAAAGCTTTAGACATACAACTTCTAAGTGAAGACTGCTAGTACTTGGGCAGCAATCATTTTCCTTTGATGGGTACTGAGAACCAACTTTGCCTAAATCTCTGAGACTAGGAAGAGATAAAAACTGAAGTAAATAAAACTGCTGTCTTTAAATATCAAATGGTCACCCCCTCACTACCATCACTCACACATTTTAAATTGCCCAAAGAGCAGCTTGTGATTATTGATTGGTGTTATCATCAAAGCACAGGACACAGCTCTGCCTTCTATCTTTGGAAATCACAGTCTGGTAGAAGGAAGATTATTTTGCTTCACACGTAAATGCTGGAAAAATTATTTAACATCACCCTTACCCCCAACCCCAGCCCAAGCATCCATCCCCATACCACACCACACAGCATACATACCCACAAGTAACCACAAACATGCTGCACATGTACGTACATCACAGCTGCAATTTTTAAGGTTAAGGATGCAGAAAAAAAAAAAAAAGCCAAAGGTGGTTTGGGGCTTTTCTTCCTAAACTCCATAGTAATCCACTAAGAACTAGAATAAACAAAAGTAAATGGATATGGAACTCCTTGACTGTTGGAGGAGACTCGCACTTCATTTGGCAGGTAATTGTTTAATTTTGTGTAGCTAGAGGCAGCATGGTTAAGGCACCAAATGAACCTCTGGTTTTGTATGAGGCTGCTACCAGGTCAGCAATTAAAGGTGGGCTGGACAGATATAAGTCAAGAGAGAGATTCACCTTTTTCTATTTTTGAAAAATCATAGTAGTAACCAAATCTGTCATTTCAAACAAGTCATTTGCCCATTTCTATATGGAAAAATACAAAGACAATCAAACCAAATGACTCCTATTAGGAGCCAAGAAACCTGAATCCTGGCTGAAGTTTTTTCATTAACTACTTTGTCAGCTTTAGAAAAAGGGGGGAAAAGGTCAGTCTGTGCCTCTGAACTTAGTTTTTCTCATTTATTAGATAAGAGGATTGAACTAGAGAATAAAGAAAAATCCTTCTTGGCTCCTAGATTTCATGGTTTAGTGAAAATGGGCTTGAGTCAGGAGAGTCCTTTATAAGGAAGGAAAAATAACGAAATGAACATGGCGTTAGGAAGCTTTCTCTCCAGCTACCTTGTCGTATATCCATGGGGATTCTTTTTCCCTGTCTTTCCCTCAATTCTCCTCTTCCCCCATCTGCCTACTTCCTCTGTCTCCTTATTTCTCATCCTCCTTGTTCTAATGGTTTAGAATTTTTAGTGCAGTTACAGAAAAGACTAGCTGGTATTAGGTATTGCAGAGGGGAAATTAACTCTTTCTTCTTGAGAAAATGAGATCATATATAGCAAAGTTGAAAAATTGTACAAAATAACAAAATAGTGATAAATGTAAGATTTTCTTTAAATGGGTCACTAAATTAGTATCTAATTTGGGCTGATGTTAAGGAAAATCTCTTTCTTATTTTTTTTTCTGTAAAAACAGACTAGCTGTATAAATACCTTCTTTGTAACCAGTTTCCATATCATTGTAAGATGAGGATTTAACTGATCTCCTGTTTCTTGCATTCTGTGATCAAGAACAAGAGTTGAAGTGAAATCATTTTCAGTCCTTTTGTATGTATATGATTTCACTTGAGTTTTGAAATAGGCAACTCCTGCATTTGGTAAAATTCCAAAGGTATAAAAGGCTGTACAGTGAAAAATAAATCTTACTACATTTCTTGTCTCTTCATAATATGATTTCTTGTGATTCTTTAAGAGTAACTATAAGTATTTGTGACCAAAACTTTGGTTGATAGGAAGCTGAGTTTGGTTTTGATGAGTACCAAATGTTACAGATAACAAATTATATATTATATTCTTAATTTTCTGTTATTTTCTACCTGTTCACTTTCTTCACCAGCAGTGTTTATATATATATAAAACTCACTTCAAATTTTTGTCATTTTTCCACTTGCCTACTTTCTTTCCCAGCTATGTTTGTATATATACAACTCATACTGGTTTTTAAGGTATTTTGGTTTGTAGTATCTCATTTGCTGTAAAGCACTGTCTATAAATGTGATTTTCAATTTTCTACCTGGCAAGGCAGATTATAAATGTAATATTTGCCATATGTTTATATAGCTGTGACAGAATGCCTAAAAATGCTGATAATTGGAGTGACTTTATGAAATGTAACTATGACGTATCCCCTCAAATTCTTGATAATCATCAACTTGGAGTTAAGAATTTGAAAGCTTTGAAAGATTTGAAACGTCATGCATATGACAAGGGTCACATATGCCTCACAACCAACCCTTGGTGGTAGGTTGCTGAGCTTCACAGCAGTGCCTGGGGTTGGGGCTTTGCCAGCTCAGTGAAGGGCCAAGGAGAGCTCCTGTTATCAAAGGTCTAACCCTCCTCTTCCAGCCCTCTGCAGACTCAGTGAAGATCTAAAAGCTGCAATGACCACTATTTTTGAAAACAGAATAGAGAAATTTAAAGAGACAGCGTATCCCTATTCCACACCTGCACCCATCAGTAAAACTATTGGCGGACTTGCAAAGAGATAAAATACCTGTACCTTTTGACTTGGCCAACCAGTTTAGAGGAAAAGATGCAATGTATCTAGAGATGTTTCCCCAGAAACCAAGGAAAGGATGCTCATCATGTTCTTAATGTAGAGTGTTTCTGGTCATGAAAGAATCATAATGCTACCTCCCAACAGAACCTTCTAGGACGAGAGGTGCTACAGCCTGTTTCACTTTCAAGGAAGTAGGAATCCTAAAACTATCATTGGGGCAGGCACAGCTTAAGTCACCACTTGCGATGCCCACATCCTGTAACAGTGCTTGGTTTGAGTCCTGAATACTCTGCTTCTGATCCAGCTTTCTGCTAATGCTCCTCCTGAGAGGCGGCACAGGATGACTCAAGTATTTGAGTCCTTGCCACACACATGGGACACCAGGATAGAGTTCCAGCTCTGGCTTTGGCTTGGCCTAGGCATTTGGGGAAAAAAGAAACAAAGTGAAAGATTTCTCTTTCTCTCTACCTTTCCCATTCAAATAAATGAAAATAAATGGAATTGAAAAATTTTTAAACTACCATAAGTTTTGTTCAAAAGATTTTTTTATTTTTCAATTTATTTATTTCAAATGTCAGTCGTTGGGGAGAGAGTGAGTGAGATATCTGCCACTCACTTGTTCATTCTCTGAATGCCTGCAACATGTGCTTGTGCCAGGCTGAAGCCATGACCCTAGAACTCAACCCAGGTACGTGGGTTCCACCTGCCTTCCAGAGTGTGCCTTGGAAGGAAACAGGACTCAAAGTGGAACTGGGACTCAAACCCAGACACTATGATAAAGTGATGAGAGTATCACATGCCAAATCTTAACCATGATACAAATGCCTACCCCATCCAAGACATTTTTTTTTTTTTGACAGGCAGAGTGAACAGTGAGAGAAAGAGACAGAGAGAAAGGTCTTCCTTTGCCGTTGGTTCACCCTCCAATGACCACCGCGGCCGGCGCACTGTGGCCGGCTCACCACGCTGATCCGATGGCAGGAGCCAGGTACTTCTCCTGGTCTCCCATGCGGGTGCAGGGCCCAAGGACTTGGGCCATCCTCCACTGCACTCCCTGGCCACAGCAGAGAGCTGGCCTGGAAGAGGGGCAACTGGGACAGAATCCGGTGCCCCGACTGGGACTAGAACCTGGTGTGCCGGCGCCACAAGGCAGAGGATTAGCCTAGTGAGCCACAGCGCCGGCCCAAGACATTTTTAAAGATCATCCACTAAGTGTTGGATACTGCTTGGCTCCAACTGGAGTAGATAAATGACTAAGACATAATAGTTACTCTCAGTGACCTTACAATTGTGTTAATAATAAGCCCCCAAACATTAATAATATTAGATAATTATGAAAAATTATCTAAGAGAGACAATAAGTGTTTTTATTAAACATAATACAATTTACAAACGTTCCGTGTTAAACCTTAAAATTAAAAAAGATTTAAACCAAAGGTGAAAGAGAAGATGTCGAGAAGTTTTACTTTAGAAGGCTCGGAAATGAGTTATTTTTTCAACATTGTGTTTTATGAATTTTTTTTCCTGATCAAGGCTCATTTATTCAACAAATCCAGTAGTATTTAAACATGACCAGTTGTTTACAAGAAGGAGCACAAAAGATTTACATATCAAAAAGGCTTTTAAGGTTACAAAGAGTTCCCAATAAGGTTCTTAATTATTGATTACAAGGGTACAATAAAACACTTAGGTGATAAATGCAGGTTTCAGGTGTGACTGATTATCTATATCATCTCTTGTGAAAGAAGATCATAAACTAACAGAATCTCTATAATACTGCTTTAATGCCAGGACACATGAAAGCCATTATAGTGAATGGTTAGACTTGGCATAATCTTAGAAAAGAATTATGTGATTAATTGTAAAATATTACTTACTGCTTTCAGCTGAATGGCTAAAAGTTTTTCCTAATTGGTTTATTTAACAGAAGTTATCATTTAGGTTAATTATAGATTTTTTTAAAATGCTTTGTAGGTTCTATTAGCTAAGTTATTCTAAGCTGCTCTATGATCAAAGAAGTATATGCTTCATTTTATATGACAGTTTTCAATACTATCCATTATTACAAGAATGGAAACTGCTTATTTCTTACATTTGAAGACATATTTGTTTTAAAGAAAATCATACAAAATAACTTTGTGTAATTCCATATTATTAGAATTACACACTTTTAATTTTTCTAGGTTATGTGAGATAGCTTCAAAAAGTTTATGGAAAAATGCCTCCTATGGAAAGACACAGGTTTCATTTTTGCACCAAAAAATATTAATCATTTAATTTCATTTTCCACAAACTTTTTGAAGTTCCTCCCTATAGGAGTGATTAATGGGTTAATATGAATCTACTAGAGTATGTTGATTAGAGCATATTGCCAGTCTCCTCCAAATTCCTGGATCAGAGGTTGCTAATCTAACCCATTCTCAAGTCACTGTGTAAATAGAATCTATTTATTATTCACCTAAGGTGACTTAATTGAGGAAAGATTGATTTTTCTCAGCATTTATTATGGACAGAAATTAAAGTTAAAAATATCAATTAAAATACAGTAGCCATCTGGTCTTTCTAGTGATCAATACACAATCCTTTATAACTCATGATTTGAACTCAAGAATTGGAAAAAACAAAGATACAGAAGACATTATCTTTCTTCACTGTTAAAGCACATTTTCCCAGACCATGGGAAACTTTCATATGATCTTATGAACCTGAATACTAGCACTGTGGAGATTTTTCAGCTGATTACTGAATGCTTTTGTTTTTGTTTTTGTTTTTGTTTTTGTTTAACAGATGTGGCCTGGTTTCAGATTCAGTCCTTCCTAAGTGGACTTAGTTTCTGCCACACTTTTGCTAGAAAAGCTTGCATTTGTCATGGGATAAAATTGGAAACAGAAACAGTATTAAGTATATGAATCAGCTAATAGTGTTCACATCCCAGCAGTAGTTAATGAACATATTGAAAGAAAGTGATCTCCATATAGAAAGACCAGAAACAAAACACAAATAAGTTGATACAATTAATATCCTTAAAAGAATCTTATATCGTATGTGTTGAATATCTCAAGAAAGAGGAGGGCAACATTTGCTGATTTAGATGACATCTAAGTGTCCTGCTAGACTCAATTTCCTGGAAACAGTTGATTTGGGCCTTCGCATATATGAAACACCCTGCCTCTGCAGCTTACTAAGCCTACGTCAAACACTTTCAGATAAATTCTCATAGTTCATTCCTTGTATGTACCAGACCCTGGCACTAAATCTGATCCTCATATAAGCTTTTTTTAAAAGATTTTATTTATTTATAGACAGTAAGAAGGAGAGAGAGAGAGAGAAAGGTCTTCCCTCTGTTGGTTTACTCCCCAAATGGCCGCAGTGGCCGGAGCTGCACCAATCTGAAGCCAGAAGACAGGTGCTTCCTCCAGGTCTCCCATGTGGGTGCAGGGGCCCAAGCACTTGGGCCATCTTCTACTGCTTTCCCATCCCACAGCAGAGAGCTGGATTGGAAGAGGAACAGCTGGGACTAGAAACAGCGCCCATATGGAATGCTGGCATTGCAGGCGGAGGATTAACCTACTGTGCCATGGTACCAGCCCCTCATATAAACTTTTGAGGAGACCCTGAGACAACTAGAAGCAGAAATTGCTTTTCCAGGACACCTTTTATAGGAATGACAGGACAAGTTTTCAGGGACTAAAGGGCTGTTTCAATTTATACATTGAAATGACCGAGGTTCCTTTGGGACTAAAATTGTAGAGATATGCCTTATGCTGGGTTGAAAAGAAAAAAGTTGGCATCTGGATAGATAGAGATCTAGATACCAGTTTCATCTTTAAAGATGATATTCTGTTTTAATTTTTTCTTATGCCACAATGAGAAACAAAACCAAGGGTGCTATTAAACCTATGATGTTTTTAAACAGCCCTACTTTGTTTTTTAAATAGCAAAATATATGATTAAATAGTTATGCCTATACAATATCATGAACTATATTCATCTAATTACATGGTTCTGAATGTAATCTGTCCAAGAAAATGACACAAAACAGTGTTTTTTCTTTGTTAGTATCTACAGAGCAAACTAACCAGATGGAAATCTGTAGTCAGCTGTTTTTTTCATGGGAGAGTAGTTTGTCAGCCCTCAGGGGAATTTGTGTTCGACCTCTCCACACAAGACATTGAGCTTCCAACAAACTGGGCTTGTGAATATATCCCTAGAGACTAATAACAAGCATTCCACCACAATTCTGCCGATGTCTGTTTTAGGTTATTTTTGATTGATGGCCTGAAGTTATGGCTTTAGTTATTTTAAGATTGTTTGTCGAGTTTTTAAAAAGCAGTATTTAAAGGGGAAGAAAATAGCCTCCTTCTTCAAAATGTGGACTATTATAACTGCACATTTTCCATCAAGCAAGGGATGCCTTCAGCCAATGCCCATGACTTTTCTGTTCTTCCATCTCAGTGGATCCTTGAACAAGACCATAAGCAGCTAATATAATTCTCATTATTTTATTGCTAAAAAAGTAAATTTCAGGAAATTTAAATGCTTCCATAGCCGTAGAAGAACTATACATCAGTGATAAAGTAACCAGTGAAGAGTCTTCAGCTTCTAAGCTCTTCCCGAATACTTTTCTCAGGATGTTTGCCTTTGACCATAGGCAAAACACACACACAAACACAAACAGAAAAGTCTACTCAACCTCACCTTCAGAACCAGGGGAAAAAGGAAAGAGGAAACCTAAAACTAGAATCTGTTTACTAGTTATCCTATCTCCTTCCTAGTTTTAAAATATGTGAATTTTATACTTTTCTACTGTAGAAAATATATTTCTCCCATGCCCTAAAACAGCACTCTGGCCTCAGAATCAGCCCTTAAGGCATTCAGATCTGGCTAAAAAGCCCAGGAGAGCATTTCAGGCATGGAAAGCCAAGACACTATGGCAAAAAAAATGGCCTACATGAAAGATCTCTGTGAGTGAGATCTTGGTGAAAAGAAGGGGCCATCAAAGAAGGAGGGTACCTTTACTCTGAAGAGAGGAGAGAACTTCCACTTTGATTGTGGCCTTGTCTAAATAAGGTCAGTTTGTGGACTCAAGAGCTTTCATAGTCTTGGCAGCTCATGACAAGAGCCTCGGGTGATCACTGACTTCATAAATAAGAGTGTCAATTTTTAATAACAGGAGTCATTGTACACTTGCTCCCCATGTAGGACCTCTGTCCTTAATGAGTTGTATTATGAGAATTAATGGTAAAACTTGTCTTCAAACAGTACTTTATACTGTGTGTATCTATGTGGGTGCAAACTGTTGAAATCTACTTAGTATAGAGATGATCTTCTACATATAAAGATAACTAAAAATGAATCCTAATGAAGAATGGGATGGGAGAGGGAGTAGGAGATGGGACAGTTTGGGGGTGGGAGGGCGGGTATGGGGGGGAAGAACTGTTACGATCCAAAAGTTGTACCTATGAAACTTATATTTATTAAATAAAAGCTTTCTATAAAAAAAAAGCAAAACAGTTTACACTCCTTTAAAAAATATACTTGTCCTATCTGGCCTAGCTTACACAAATTAATAATAAATTTTGAGTATTTATTATTCTCATATATGTCATTAAAACCCCCTAAATTTTGTCACATTTGGGTAACTCATTTTACCAACACCATTTATGTGAATGTCATTTATCCAACAGACAATGACCTTGCAATCATTTTAAAGATACAGTAATTTTCAAAATCATGTGCTCAAATCCAAAAAGGCCAGTGCAACCTCCAACAGAGTATGGAAGTATCTGAATAAAATAGTTCAAAACTATTTAGTGGAAGTTCATTGGTGCTCCAAGTTTTGAGAAAGACCTTTTAATAATGTCAACAGATTAACCACCTACTTGGCTATTTCTTTGATATCTTCCTCTGATGCTATTCAAAGGGCACTTGAACATTTTTCGTCAGCCACCCTTGCAGGGAAAGTGAAAGAATTCTCATTGCCGGGGCAGGTACTTAAGGCTTTACCTTCTGTTCTCTAACCTTTACTCTGTCCTTTGACATACTCAACACACAGATAATAGATAGAAATTTATCCACTATTGAAGTGAATGTGTAGCATGCATGTGAATGTAGCACGTTCTTTTTTATATTTTTTATTTACTTACTTTCATTGTATGTGTGTGTATGTGTGTGAGAGAGAGGGAGAGAGAGAACATCTTTCATTTGCTGTTTTGCTACACAAGTGCCTGCAACAGTCTGATCCACAGAAGTCAGGGCTGGGCCAGGCCAAAGCCAGGAACCCAGAACATAGTCCATGTCTTCCATGTGAGTGACAGCAAACAAGGGCTTGAGTTACGATCAACTACCTCTGAAAATCAGAAGTGGAGTTGCCAGATTTCCAATCAGGAACTCCTATATGGATTGAGAGCATCCCAAATAATGATTTTGCAACTACCCCAAATGCCCACTTCAGCATGAACTGCTTTCTACTTGAGCCTTTATCTTTTATTCTATTGATGAAGTCTTTTTTTGCACATGTGTTTTTATTAGCACTTACCTTGAGTTCCTCGTTCTTAGAAATAAGGATTTCCATTTATTCAGTCATGTGGGCTTGTCCTGCGAGGCCCACACTGTGAGGACGGTGGGGCGATGGCGTTCTTCAACAAGAAGTACCAGGGACAAATTTCGGTGAACATGACCGTTTATTAACAATCAAGCACACCTTTCAAAGGGCAGGCAAAGGGGGCGTAGCTAATTTAGCGCAGCACTAATTCTATAGGATAAAGCTGATATTGGTGCCGCTATGCTTCACCAATCAGCTTGAAGATCACACAGCCTAGTAGCTTTCCAGGTGGTCCTGATGGGCCTGGGTCGCACCCAGGAGCTGTTTACCTGATTGGTAATTCTGAGGCCCTTCAACTGGGAGGAGGGATGGGGGAAATGTGCCTGGGGCTCCTGCTGCCTGCCAGGAGGCAGGCCAACCCAGGAGGCCTGGTGTGCCACACCCTCCTAACCTCCTGCATGGGCTAGGCAGGCAGTCTCCCAGCCAGGCACAGGATCACCCACACAGTCATAAATAATTTATAGAGATCTTATTAAGCATTTTAATATACACAGGAAAAGAAAGCAATTTACTTAACTTTAGTGATCTCACAATTAAGAGACACACATAGTAAAAAATTATTAACAATGTGATACAGGAAACACAAACATAGCCATGAACTAATGAAAGCAACAAATCTATCCTAGGATGATTTATTTATTTGAGAGGCAGAAACAGAGACTGTCCATCTGTTGGGTCGCTCTCTAAATGGCCACAATGACCAAAATTGAGTCAGCCAAAGCTGGGATATAGGAACTCAATCTCAGTTTCCCATATGGGCAGCAGGAGCCCAATTACTTGGACTATCAGTGCTGTATCCCAAATGGTTATCTTTTTTTTTAGGACAGGCAGCGTGGACAGTGAGAGAGAGAGACAGAGAGAAAGGTCTTCCTTTTACTGTTGGTTCACCCTCCAATGGTCTCTGCGGCCGGCGCACTGCGCTGATCTGAAGCCAGGAGCCAGGTGCTTCTCCTGGTCTCCCATGCAGGTGCAGGGCCCAAGCACTTGGGCCATCCTCCAATGCACTCCCGGGCCACAGCAGAGAGCTGGCCTGGAAGAAGGGCAACCGGGACAGAATCCGGCGCCCGGACCTGGACTAGAACCTGGTGTGCCCATGCTGCAGGCAGAGGATTAGCCTACTGAGCCGCAGCGCCAGCCCCCAAATGGGTATCTTAACCACTAGGCTAAGGGCCCATCTCAGAAAGAAAGATTTTAAACTGGACCTTGACTGATGAGGAGAATCATCAGGTTGGACACGTAAATGGGTAACAAGAAGTGCATTAGTGCTGGAAGGAACGTCACATATGATGGCTTACAGACAGAAAAGGGCATACAAGAGTTCCAAAGTTCAGGGAAAATGGAATTAAAAGATACGCTTTTGTTCATGTAAAATGTTGTAATGCATATATGGATTCTCCATCATAGACATTTCCCATGAACTTTGTGAAGAGCTCTCATATGCGTATATTTCAAATTTTTTCACCAACATAAACTTATTTTTTAATGCCATTTGAAATACCTTTTCAGTGTATTTGAAGAAGAGGGAGTCACTAGAAGTTGCTACAGTGTAGATGGGGGCAGGTGTCCCGGGTTGGAAAAGGGCCAGAGATAGTGAGAAAAGTAAGACAAGATGGGGAAAGATGTCTATGTAAAGTAATAGAGCTTAGACTATTTTATAGTCAACTTTTGAAGTTCTTCTCCAGGGAAAGAAGATGATCAGATGAGTCAAAGAAAGATTTTTGTGGAGCGTTGTGGAAGATGTTCTGGAACTCCTCAGGGAAATTGAACTTATTATTAGAGAACAAAGCCATGTAATAGAATTGTGCTTGGTTCCACTCAATAGAGTAAGAAATCTTTAATAATAGTTCCAGTTAAATGTAAGCTGTTATGGTCCATCAGAGATATGAGCATGGCCTAAACTAAGATTTAAAGGATGTGTCTGAGTGGAATCAATAGGACATGGCATACAATAAACATGTGTGAGGGTACAGAGAGGAGAGGAGAATGATTGAAATATCTGCCTTAGGAGAGAGGTGTACTGTATAGCAATGCCCAATTAGATGGTCCTTATAACCCTTGTGATAGTGCAGTATGCAACTCAGTGAGGCTTCAAAACTGCTCTTGACTGCCCATCAGCCCCCTGTCTGCCCTTAGAGCAATTGTTCAAATTCAAATCCTAAATGAAAAAATAACCACAGGTAAATCCAGTTACATATTGTTCAAATTAAGACCATTCAGTCTCTGTCTCCCTCCAAGTCTATCAGTCAGACAAATTTCAAAGACTTCAACATTTTGCACCAACATTTCCTAAGAGCATTTTAATATTCCTTACAGCATTTATATTTAAATTCCTCTGAGTTCTTCTCTAAAGAAGAGCAGAAACAAATCTACTTTGCAGAATCAATGAAGGACCTGAATGGGCAATTGGAATAGTCCTGCAGCACTCCCAGGTGAGCATAGATGTATTTATGCACTTGAAGTTATTTTTGAATAGCCAGATGAAAACTAAGCCAGAAATGTCAGCAGACTTCAAAGAACAGCATACTTTTATGCATGTGTGAAAGTAATGGCTAGAGTTATTTGCATCTATTTAGTAAAATTTACAGATCATGTATTAAAGATGAAAGTAACCCTTTTTTGTTTTCAAAGATTCGTTTCATTTATCTGAAAGACAGAGTTAACAGAGAGAGAAAGACAGACATTTTTCAATTTGGTTCACTTCCCAAATGGCCAAAACCAGGAGCCAGGATCTTCTTCCTGGTCTCCCACAAGGGTGTAGCAGCCCAAGCCCTTGGGCCATTTTCCACTGCTTTCCCAGGTGCATTAGCAGCCAGGACTCCCGTATGGGGCACCAGCAATTCAGGCAGTGATTTAACCCACTACACCACAATGCTGGCCCCCAAATTTAGATATTTTAAATTGCATCCTGATTTGTCTGTTTATTGTTACTATGCCTTTCAAAATAGGTTTAACAGTGTGCATTTATAATTTCTAATAGTCAATATTGGCTGTTTTTGAACTTCTCATAAATGCCATCCTAGTATATTTGCTTTTTTTGCAGCTCACTTGTTTCAGTCAATATTGTGAAGTTCTGTATTGAGAAAGGTACATATAAGTTGCCTGTTTGGTTGACATACAGCAATATGTTATACAACCATATAACTACTTATTTATCTGCTTTCCGTTTGATGGTCATTCAAACTATTTCTTGCTACGAAAAGTATAAACTATGTTACTCTGGGCTTTCTTGTATAATAAAGGCCTGCAAAATTTTCTTGAAGTCACACACTTAGAGGTTAAAGTATGGAACCAAATGAATGATGTTCAACTTTACAATATACTGAAAAGTTATCTTTCAGAGTGATTTTATCCAGCCATCTTACATTTTTATGCTCATACTGAGAGTTCTAGATAGGAGCTTTTGTTGGTTAATGAGTTGTAATAACTTCTCTATGTGGCCCATTTTCATTCTTAGGTGTGCCTTTTCATACACACACACACACACACACACACACCACTGGTCCTTAAGCTTGTAAGTCTAATTTATTAAATTTCTCCTATATGGCTGGGGCTCTTCTGCTTCATTTAAGAAATCTTTCATACTGTAAATTCATGAAGACACTCTCTGAGATTGTCAAAGAGTTATTCTTTTGTCCTAGCCATAAGGCCTATAGTAATCTGGAAATTATTTGTGTATATAGTTTGATGTACTGATTTTTCATATGGAAATACAATCAACCCAATGCCCTTTACTGAAAAGACATTGCTATCCTTCATACTCATTATTGCTCCTAAGGTCCCCTGTTCCTGTGTTTGTTTCTGAGTTCTGTTTTGTTGCAGTAATAAAAGTGTCTAATCCTATTTTTAAACCATATAATCCATTGCAGAAGTTTTATATTGTTTTGATATCTGATATAGCAAGCCTCCCCATCTTGTTCTTGTTTAAATGTGATTTGCCTATTCTTGGCCCTTTGCACATCTTTATGTTACAAAATCCACTTTTGGAATACACACCTTGAAGAACCTGATAAAAGGTTGGTTAGCATCTATATAAAAATTGGGGGAAGAAATTGCACTGTCACAATAGTGAGCATTCAAGTCCATGAACATCATATAACCTTCCACTTATTTTGATTTTCTTTATATTCTTTCAAAGCTATGTAGATTTTTAATGTAGAAATCTCATACATTTTTATTAGATTTATTACAAGGTATTTGGGAGTTTTAATGATATCATAATTTTTTAGAATTTAATTTTCTGTTTATTGCTGCTATATAGGAAAACAATAGATTTTTGTATAAAGGCATTTTTGTCAACAACTAGGATAACTCACTTATGCATTCTAATAATGTATGTAAAACCTCCTAAATTTTCTCCACAATCAGATCATCAGCAAATAATGAATTTATTTCTTTGTGATTGTTATACTTTCCTATTTTTCTCTTTAATGAATGGTCTATGAGTTTCAATATAAAGCTTAACAGAAGTGGTGATTGTGAGCATTCTTTTCCTAATTCTAAACTCAGAGTAAAAGCTATCAATATTCATCATTAAAAACAATGTTCATTAGAGTTTTTATTTTAATCACATTGAGGACACTCCTTTTATTCTTAGTTTACTAAGAGGGTTTAATCATGAATTGAATTCAGATGTCATCAAATGCTTCTTATGCACTGCTGAGTTAATTATACAGCCTTTTATTTGTTGAAAGTGGAGAAATGCAGTGATTCTCTGGAATTTTAAACTGAAATTGCATTTCTGAAATAAAATGAACCTTATCATGGTATAGTAATCACTTTATATATCACTAGTTTCTGTTGGTAGTTATATTGAGTAAGATTTTTCATTTATACCTGTAAATATTTTTAGCCTACAGCTTTCATTTTTCAATGTCCTCATATTTTGGCATCAAACTTTCAATGGATTCAGAATCAACTGAGGCATGTTCCCTACTTGTAATTTATTATATTTTATGTAAGATAGGTGTTATACCTTCTTTAAAGCTTCGAAAAATTCATTGCTGAAGCCCTTTGCCTTGTAGTTTATCTTGTACATAGACTTCTAATTACAAATTCAATTTCTCTAATACTTACCAGCAAGTTGTAACTATACTTTTTATTATCAGTTTTAACAGTTTTATTTACCTTAGAACTGTCCCATTTTATCTCAATTTTCAAATTCGACATTGAGTTTTTTTAAATGTAGTTAATATTTGGTTAGATTCATCTATATAAATTGTTCATTTTTGCTCTTTAATGGATCTACGAGCTTGAATATGACATCAACATCCTTTTGCCTGAAGAGCAATCTTTGGTATTTACTGTAATGTGAATTCAGTTTTTGATTGTCTTAAAACTTCTCTATATATATTGTCAAAAAGTATTTCACCTAGCTGTAGACTTCTAGGTTGGCTCAACATTTATTTCAGCAATTTGAGTATTTCCCTTCATTCTCTTGTTTCCTTTTTCTTCTTCTTTTTTTTTTTTTTTTTTTGATGACAAGTAGTTAACTTCTCAATTTGCTGTAAATCTGAAAGTAATATTTTAACTTTATAATATGTATTTTTAAAAAGATTTTATTTATTTGAAAGTCAGAATTTCACAGAGAGAGGAGAGGCAAAGAGAGAGAGAGAGAGAGGTCTTCTATCCACTGGTTCACTCCCCATTTGGCAGCAACGGCTGGAGCTGCACCAATCCGAAGCCAGGAGCTTCTTCAGGGTCTTCCATGTGAGTGCAGGGGCCCAAGGACTTGGGCCATCCTCTACTGCTATCCCAGGCCATAGCAGAGAGTTGGATCGGAAGTGGAGCAGCCAGGTCTCAAACTGGCACCCATAAGGGATGCCAGCGCTTCAGGCTAGGTTGTTAACCTGCTGCGCCACAGCGCCGGCCCTGATAATATATAGTATATTTAATATTTAGTAATTTTGCCTTGGTGTACCCAAACACCAGGTTTGTGTGGTATTTTTTTAAACTATTTATTTATTATTTGAAAGAGAGAGAGAGAGGAGAGAGAGACGCAGGAAGAAAGAGATTTTCCAGCCTCTGGTTCACTCCCCAAATGGCCAAAACAGCTGGTGGTTGGACAGGCTGAATCCAGTAGCCAGAAACTTCTTCTGCGTCTCCCACATGGATGCAGGGGCCCAAGCACCTGGGCCATCTACCACTGCTTTCCCCAGGAACATTAGCAGAGAGCTGAACTGCAAGAGGAGCAGCCAGGATTTGAACCAGTGCCCACATGGAATACATCTTCACAGGCTGCAGCTTAACCCCAGTGTTTCGTTTGTTGTTTTTTTTTTTTTTTTTTTTTGCTTTCAAACTTTTATTTAATGAATATAAATTTCCAAAGTACAGCTTATGCATTACAATGGCTTCCCCCCCATAACGTCCCTCCCACCCGCAACCCTCCCCTTTCCCACTCCCTCTCCCCTTCCATTCACATCAAGATTCATTTTCAATTCTCTTTATATACAGAAGATCAGTTTAGCATACATTAAGTAAAGATTCCAACAGTTTGCTCCCACACAGAAACATAAAGTGAAAAATACTGTTTGAGTACTAGTTATAGCATTAAATCTCAATGTACAGCACACTAAGGACAAAGATCCTACATGAGGAGTAAGTGCACAGTGACTCCTATTGTTGACTTAACAAATTGACACTCTTGTTTATGGCATCAGTAATCACCCTAGGCTCTTGTCATGAGCTGCCAAGGCTATGGAAGCCCCCTGAGTTCACTGACTCTGATCATATTTAGACAAGGCCCTGGTCAAAGTGGAAGTTCTCTCCTCCCTTCAGAGAAAGGTACCTCCTTCTGTGATGACCCATTCTTTCCACTGGGATTTCACTCGCAGAGATCTTTCATTTATTTTTTTTTTTCCCCAGAGTGTCTTGGCTTTCCATGCCTGAAATAGTCTCATGGGCTTTTCAGCTGGATCCACATGCCTTAAGGGCTGATTCTGAGGCCAGAGTGCTGTTTAGGACATCTGCCATTCTATGGGTCTGCTGTGTATCTCACTTCCCATGTTGGATCATTCTCTCCCTTTTTTATTCTATCAGCTAGTATTTGCAGACATTATTTTTGTTTATGTGATCTCTTTGGTTCTTAGTCCTATCATTATGATCCATTGTGAACAGAAATTGATCACTGGGACTAGTGAGATGGCATTGGTACATGCCAACTTGATGGGATTGAATTGGAATCCCCTGGTATGTTTCTAACTCTACCGTTTGAGGTAAGTCAGCTTGAGCATGTCCCGAATTGCACATCTCTTCCCTCTCTTATTCCCACTCTTACATTTAACAGCGATCACTTTTCAGTTAAGTTTCAGCACTTAAGAAGAATTGTGTATTGATTACAGTATTCAACCAAAAGTATTAAGTAGAACAAACAAAAAAAATACTGGCCAGCACCGCGGCTCACTAGGCTAATCCTCCACCTTGCGGCGCCAGCACACCGGGTTCTAGTCCCGGTCAGGGCTCCGAATTCTGTCCCGGTTGCCCGTCTTCCAGGCCAGCCCTCTGCTGTGGCCAGGGAGTGCAGTGGAGGATGGCCCAAGTGCTTGGGCCCTGCACCCGCATGGGAGACCAGGAGAAGCACCTGGCTCCTGCCATCAGATCAGCGCGGTGCGCCGGCCGCAGTGCGCTGGCCGCGGCAGCCATTGGAGGGTGAACCAACGACAAAGGAAGACCTTTCTCTCTGTCTCTCTCTCTCACTGTCCACTCTGCCTGTCAAAAAAAAAAAATACTAAGAGGGATAACATATCAAGTTGCTCATCAACAGTCAGGGTGAGGGCTGATCAAGTCACCGTTTCTCATAGTGTTCATTTCACTTTAACAGGTTTCCTTTTTGGTGCTCAGTTAGTTGTCCCCTATCAAGGAGAACAAGTGGTATTTGTCCCTTTGGGATTGGCTTATTACACTCAGCATAATGTTTTCCAAATTCCTAACAGGGATCACTTTTCAGTTAAAATTTAAACACCTAAGAATAATTGTGTGTTAATTACAGAGTTCAACCAATGGTACTAGAACAAAAAAAAAATACTAAAATGGATAAAGTATTACATTGTACATCAAGCGTCAGGACAAGAGCTGATCAAGTCACTGTTTCACATAGTGTCCATTTCATTTCAACAAGTTTCCCCCTTAGTGCTCAGTTAGTAGTCACCGATCAGGGAGAACATATGATATTTGTCCCTTTGGGACTGCCTCAATTCACTCAGCATGATGCTTTCCAAATTCCTCCATCTTGTTGCAAATGACCGGGTTTTGTTGTTTTTGACTGCTGTATAGTATTCTATAGAGTACATGTCCCATAATTTCTTTATCCAGTCTACTGTTGATGGGCATTTGGGTTGGTTCCAGGTCTTAGCTATTGTGAATTGAGCTGCAATAAACATTAATATGCAGACAGCTTGTTTGTTTGCCAATTTAATTTCCTTTGGGTAAATTCCAAGGAGTGGGATGGCTGGGTTGAATGGTAGGGTTATCTTCAGGTTTCTGAGGAATCTCCAGACTGACTTCCAAAGTGGCTAAACCAATTTGCATTCCCACCAACAGTGGGTTAGTGTCCCTTTTTCCCCACATCCTCTCCAGCATCTGTTGTTGGTAGATTTCTGAATGTGAGCCATTCTAACCAGGGTGAGTTGAAACCTCATTGTGGTTTTGATTTCCATTTCCCTGATTGCTAGTGATCTTGAACATTTTTTCATGTGTCTGTTGGCCATTTGGATTTCCTCTGTTGAAAAATGTCTATTGAGGTCCTTGGCCCATCTCTTAAGTGGGTTATTTTGTGATACTGTAGTTTTCTATTTTTCTTTTTCCTATATTCTTTTCAAAGTTAATTTACTTTTATATCATCTCCATTTGTATCTGTAGGACTTTCCACAGAAAATGAAACTTGTTCAATAGGCTCTATATTAAAACTTTTAACAAATACCTTATATTACATGCTTATCTACTTCCCATTAATTCAAGGAACAATAATCATCTCTTTCTGCACTTAAATGCTATTTTGCCCAGTAATTTAGTACTATCTTATGTTTTCTAGACTCCATGAATTGTTATTGTTGTTTCATAAGGTCAAAGTTGATTTATATGTTAGCCAGTATCTTTACTCCTTACTCTTTCCTTTGTTTTCATTTCCTTCAACCTTTTTTTAAGGAGATTCTTTCTTCTTTTTTTAAGCCACACCCTTTAGAATTGTTGTTATTGACTCTTGGATGGTAAGCACAATTTTTATCAACATAAAGTGTTTTAATTTCATCCTGTTCTTTAAGTTCAGCTTCACAGGTCTGGGATTTACTTATTCAGATTTTTCTCTTTGATTGTTCTATTTGTAGCTTCCATTGTTGCTGTTGAGAAGTTACCCACAAATCTAGTTGTGGATATTCTGAACATAATTATTTTTTCTCTTTGGATACACTTAAGAACTTTGTCTATGGAGTATGATATCTTTACTAATGCCTGTTTCTTTGTTTTTATGATACAAGAAATTTGTTTTTCTTCATAAACTTGTACACTGTATTATTCATTAATTCTTAGAAATTCAACTATATCTCCAATCTGGGCCTATTTTCCCTATTAGCTTCCTTTGGAATTCTGTAATTATTTAAATCAGACCTTTCACATCCTTTAACTCTTTATATTTTTTAGCTCTTTTTTTCTTGGTGCTATATTTTGTGATATTTCTTTATTTCCATCCTCAAGTTTTATTAATTTTCTCTCAACTCTAATCTGAATTTTAATCTTCTTAGGTTTCACCTTTAGTACTAACTTTATAATCTGCATTTCTCTCAGTTGTTTTGTATTACAAATCTGCCTATCCATTTTTATTCTCTTGAATTTTTCTGTTATGTCTTTATACATGTTAAACATAATTATTTTACATTTTGGAGTTATTTTTCATGTGGAATTGTTGTATTAGTGGGGCTTTTTCTTCCCTTTGGGAGATTTTATGCATGTTTCTTGTGTTCATTGCTTATCTTCATTAATAAAATTATGAACTCGTACTCAATGCAAATGCATGAGTAAAATGTTTGAGAGGGAAGTTAAACTGAAGGGGCATTCTTTCAGAGATTATTTTCTTGTGTTTATGCCAGGTAACTTGATTCTACCAACCCAGTTGCATTTTAAAATGAAACCCGAGGATTTAAGTCCTTCCAGTCAGTGTAAGCTCAGGCTGTAAATACTTGAATATCAAGATCATCAACGCTCAGAAGGCACCCTCAGGGCAGATGGCTACTTTGGAGATTGGTTAACCTTTCTGATTTCTTGCTTTCCTTTATTTTTAGCCTCTAAGAATTTCCCTTACTCTCTTGCCAGTTTAGCAATGTATTTCATTTTGTTTATTTTTAATTCTTTAGGAGTATTGTTTTATACACTTTAGTTTCTAAAACTGTCAGCAGTGAGTTCACTCACTATTTTTAACCCTTTGAAATATGACATTAGTCAAACTGGTGCTACCAAACTGTTCTTTTGAAGACAGCACTTACTTCATTGTTAATGCTTTCCTCAATGGGTATTAATAGTCATTCAATTCTTGAAAGTTTCACTTCTTCTGTCTTTCAAACCCTGGGAACTTGTACTACTCATATATCTGCTTCAAACTTCCTTCTCATCATATAACATGTGCTTACCTACTAGTCCATATTTTACCTTTCTCCACTTCTCTACACTACAGCTTTCTTTGATGGTTACATTCAATCTCAGAACTTCAGTTACCACTGGGGAGACATAGTAGATGATGGAGGGGGTTTGAATTATAGGTACAATATCCGAGTTAGAAAGAATAAGTTCCTGGTGTTATATGGCATAGTTAGGTGACTATAGTTCACAATAACTTATTAGGTATTTTATAAACAAGTAAAAGAGGGGAGCTCCCGGATACAATCATAAAGTCAAGACAAGGAAGGGAAAATGAGGAGTATCCTGACTTGATCAGTACATCTGTGTGTATATGTATAGAAATATAATTCTGTGGCCCTTATATATATACACACAATTATTATTAATTAAATTTTAAAATAAAAATTAAAAAGTAGCTCATTTAAATGAAAAAGTCTAAACATCTTAGTCTAATATGATAATTCAGCACAGTATTTTGGACATAAGGCTTGAATGCCGGGCTAGTTCATCAAATGTACCTAAATTCAAACTAACTTGCCTCCAACTAGTTTCTCTTCCTGTGTTCCCAACCTCCATTAGTAGGACACCAGGAACCCATTTGTGAAATTCCAGGATGATTCTTGCTGCTTCCCAAATACTTTAAGTCTTACAACATCTTGATTTGCACACATAATCTTGATGCATCCCACAAATTTTCCTTTTTAAAAAAACAAATCAGACCATTGCCTCCAAATTGAACACTCAAAATGCCTCCAACATTTCCTGATTCCTAATTTTATTCTTATCCCTCCCTCAAACTAGAAGCAACCTTTTACTTCTCAGAATTCCAAGAGTACAAATATGGTTGTGTTCTTCCATTGTTCTCATAGATGCTAAAATTCTCTCCATATAAAATTATATAATTTCATAATGTATAAATGTATTTTGGATAATAAGATTACTTATTGATGTTTATTGTCTGACACATTTTATTCTGATAATTTGCCTTTTAATGGATTTTTTCCTTGGGGAAAGCATCTCATTGATTTTCCTTTATATTCTTCCAAACTCATAAAACAATACTGATTGTTGATTAGATACATTATTTAAAATTGAGTTTCTAACTGATTTTTATATGTAGTATTTCTATCTTCTAATCTCTTTTATAACTAATTTTAAAATAATTTTCATAAATCTCAGTTAGAAACATGCTACATATTGCCAATGATTGTATTTTTTTCTAGAGGAAAAAACTGAACTTTAGCTCACACTGTTGTGATGGAGAACCTTGCCTCAGTCTGCTGTTCTGAAGCTGTCTTGCAATATTTCCCTTCTCATGCCCTGAAAGCCACTTAGAATAAATTATGTTTATGCCTCACATACACAAATATAAACATCCTTCTCAGTTCTGTTGCTCCATCTTAAGTGTACTTCCCTGCATCTCCAAGAAAAGAGAAGTTTGCCTGCTTAAGATCCTAGGCTTTAGTTCTGACAGATACAGGTTTGAAACCCAGACCCAGTGTTTTCATCTGACAAATGATCTTGGCCCCTTTTAGTTCTGGTTTCTTCTGATGTCAAATTAGGATAGTAATAGTGGCCCTCTTCGTGGAATTGCTGTGATTATTTCAGAATCCATGTACATTTGTCTAGCAGAACCTGATCTAAGACATCAGAAAGCTGCTGTTGCTGTTACCAATGCCACCACTTTTCACTCACAGTCAAAAAAATTAGTCATTAGAACCTGAGAAACTGACTACAGGCATTCTGATCGAATAGAAAACATTCACATCTATGTCCCATCTTGCCAGCATCAAGAGAATCAGGAACACTTCACATCAGCTATCCAGTTGTCACTCGTTTCTAGTAAGCAGAGCTGAACACTGACTGTAAGAGAGTCCAGGCCTCTTTGACCAGAAGGAAGATAGAATCAAGATTGTAAACTCCAACCCACAACATCTACCACCCGCTCACTTCCAATGCTACTCCAAGTGGTTAATTTTCCTCACTGAAAGTAATTGTTCCTCTTCACTTCTTAAGGTTGCTGATTTTCAACCCTCACTGAACATCAGAACCACGTAAGAATTGGGGGAAAAAATGACTTATTTTCAGTCCCATCCCCAGAAATTCCAATTTAATCAATTTGGAGTGGAGATTCACTTGGCAATTTTTGAAATTTGAATGTGTACCCAATGTTTAGAGCTTTGCTCTAAATGCTTATAACCTTTCATTTCATTTCTCCTTTTAATTTTCATAAGATTTAATTTCGTTTCTCCTTTTCATTTTCTAACTTTTATTTAGCTATTTATAAAATGTCATTACTCATCCTACTAAATTATAAGCTCTCTGCATATGGGATGTGAGTCTAATCTATTTTCACATGTTTTATAATTTCTAGCAGATATTTTTGCAACTCACATTTTACACATCTACTGAATGCATGAGTAAAGAAATGGTGCCTTATGAACAAGAGCATGCACAAGAAACATGGCATTCAGTCCTGGCCTCTTTCTAGCTTGATATGATCTTAAACGTATTTGCGAGTGTATTCCTTCTGTCCATCATAGTAAAAATGCAAGTGAGTACACTCACAACATTAGCCTTCTCATCAGTAACTCACCACTTGACACGAAATTATATCTGCTTTTAAAGTAACACCAAAGAAACAACATTCTCAGCTATGGAAACTATTATGAATAAATGTACATGCTTCTTGGTAGAAAAATCTAAAGGAAAGAACTAGAAAATAAGTCAAGTACATTCATGTCATTGGATTTCTGTGCTGTTCATTTCTGTCCATATTCTTTTTTTTAAGATCTTATTTATTTATTTGAGAGATAAAGTTACAGACAGTGAGAGGGAGACAGAGAGAAAGGTCTTTCTTCCGTTAGTTCACTCCCCAGGTGGCAGCAAGGCCGGAGCTGTGCCGATCCGAAGCCAGGAGCCAGGAGCTTCTTCTAGGTCTCCCAGGTGGGTGCAGGAGCCCAGGGACTTGGCCCATCTTCTACTGCTTTCCCAGGCCACAGCAGAGAGCCGGATTCAAAGAGGAGCAGCTGGGACACGAACCAGCACCCATATGGGATGCCGGCGCTGCAGGTGGAGGATTAACCTACTGTGCCACGGGCATAAGCCCCTCTGTCCATTTTTTTTGGTACATGAATACACCTCTAAATGAATCATTTAAAGTCTTAATATGCAATGATAAAAATTTTGGGTTCAAATGTTGTATCAATTTCAGAATGACTTTGAGAGAAGTTTGAAAAGAATATCTAAATGATATATCCCAAGTGAATGATTAGCCTTTCTAGATTCACTTCTAAAAACACTGAATGCTGCCCAATGAGGTACATCATTAATATTAATAGTTCTTGTGAGTCATAATTATGAATCAATTTTGCTTAAGGACATTGTATACTTAAAAGCAAAAACTTTGCCAGTATCATTGACAAATGAACACCCAGAGAGGGATTCCTGAGGTAAGAATCACATGCTCCTCATCCTCTTTACTATGGCTTTAATTATTAATGAGTGATTAAAAACAAGCCATTTGGCCTGCCCTCTTGGGCACATTCCATGAATTTTTAAAGTATTAATGTTAGCGAGTAAGAAGTGGAGAAAGTCTAGTGTGATGCTTTGGAAAACAATAGAGTAATAAAAAGTAATCTCACTGAAAAAGTTTATAGTTACCTCTTCTGTCTGCCCATTTAGAACTACGATGTTAGAGGTTTATATAGCTTCAAAAAGCTTTGAAGGTTCAAGGTTTCCTTTTTCCTTAATGTGTCCTCGTGAGACTTGTCCCTCAAGACTTACCATTTTGCAACTTCAGATACAAACCTGTGCCATTCTCTTACCTGTCTTTTCCTCTTCCTTAATAAGTCAAAATTAATCCTTTCGTCTTTCTATCCTTCCTTCCTTCCTTCATTCCTTCTTCCTTCCCTCTCCCTCCCTCCCTCCCTTCCTTCCTTCCTTTCAAGAGATTTTCAAGTTGAATTTCTTTAATATTCCTAGAAATGTCTCATCTCATTCTTCCTTCCATTAGTTCTCTAAGAAATCTACATAGTTCTAATAAAATTTATATCATTTATATGACTATAACACTTGTTTTTTAAGAAACTATTTGAATGTATTCACATTGCCACAGTTAAGTGATAGACTTTATATTTAATATTGCTAAGAAACTAAGCTGGGGCCAGTGCTGTGGCATAGCAGGTAAAGCTGCTGCCTGCAGTGCCAGCATCCCATATGGGCACCAGTTCAAGTTCTGGCTGCTCCACTTCCTATCCAGCTCTCTGCTATGGCCTGGGAAAGAAGTAGAAGTTGGCCCAAGTCCCCCGGCCCCTGCACCCACGTGGGAGACCCAGAAGAAGCTCCTGGCTCCTGGCTTCAGATCGGCACAGCTCTGGTCACTGTGGCCAATTAGGGAGTAAACCAGTGGATGGAAGACCTCTCTCTCCCTCTCTCTTTCTCTGCTCCTCCTCCTCTCTCTGTGTAACTGACTTTCAAAATAAGTAAATATTTTTTAAAAAAGAAAGAAACTAAGGTAATGGAATCCAGACTTTTTAAGGGCAGAGATTTCAAATATTCAAATATCACTGAGTAAGCACTCAATAAATGTTTATTTGGACTAAATAACTGCTCTCATTGTATAGTCCCATAAAGCAAATTCAAAACGTTTTTGATATAATAGGCTGATTCCATTCTCCCACTACCCAACTCCTTGGTGTTGCTTTTATAAAACAGAATTGAATAAGAAGTGGTCATTTCCTTTTGAAAAATGAAGAGTCCTGGTCTGTTCTTTTAAGAATTTTCTATGGAGCAAGGCTTATTATATCATTACAATAGAAATAGAGGAAAGATCATCCAGTCTTAACTTTTTTTGAATTTTATTTATTTATTTATTTATTTATTTGAGAAAGAGAGACAGAGACAGACAAGGAGAGATCTTCTATCCACTGATTCATTCCCCAAATGCCCACAACAGTCAAGACTGGGCCAGATCAAAACCAGGAGCTAAGAACTCAACCTCTGTTTCCCACATGGGTGGCAGGAACTTAGGTATTTGAGTGGTTATCAGCTGCTGCCTCTGAGGGCGCAAATCAGCAGGAAGCTGAGATCAGGGAAGGAGCTGGGCTCGAAGCCAGGTACTCTGGACTGTTGGGCCAAACAGTCCACCCCAGACAGTTTTAAGCAGAAATGTGATATGATCAGATTTCTTTATCAGCAGAATCTTACTCGTTGTATAGGAAAGGATGCAGGACTGGAGCTGAGACCATTTGGAAAGTTGTGGAAATCCTGGAGAGAGTTGATAGAGGTGAGGGCTCGGGAAGTTAGGAAGCTCTGTGTTCCAAGAACACGTGATAGATTTGACTGTACTTGTGCCTGGGTCTACATAATGGGGGGACTTAATCATAAATATTTACACTCATGTATTAGATTATTAATTTTTCTTCCTCTTTCTGAAAAAATTGAAGAATGCATATTTTTCACAAAAATTACATTTTAAGTATATTTTCTAAATTTTAAATATGAAACTTACATAAACTTCTCTTGTTTTAACCTCATCCATATCTCTGTTAAATCTTATTTTTATTCTAGGTGCTCCATATTAATATATTTTCATTTGTTTTTGGGTATATACACCAAAGATTTACCCATGCCAGCATTTCACAAATGAGTATTCCATGGAACACTAGCGCTGCTTCAGACTTTGCTTGTGACTTTCATTTATAGTTTCTTACATTTAAATGTGCTCAGTCTTTATTCTCTTATTATAAGCATAATGTTTTTATCTAATAGTAATATTGCTACTCTTTTTTTTAAGATTTATTTATTTACTTGAAAATCAGAGTTACACAGAGAGAGGAGAGGCAGAGAGAGAGAGGTCCTCCATCCGCTGTTCACTCCCCAGCTAGCCACAATGGCCAGAGCTCTGCCAATCCAAAGCCAAGAGCCAGGAGCTTCCTCCGGGTCTCCCACGTAGGCACAGGGGCCCAAGGACTTGGGCCAACTATCACCGTTCTCCCAGGCCATTGCAGAGAGCCAGATCGGAAGTGGGGCAGCTGGGTCTCGAACTGGCGCCCATCTAAGATGCCGGTGCCCCAGACCAGGGCGTTAACACACTACGCCACAGCGCTGGCCCCAACATATGACCTTTTATGACTGACTTCTTTCACTTAACATAGTGTTTTTAAGCTTCATCTACATTGTAGGATGAATATTCATGTATAAGTTTTTTTAATAGACATGTTTTCGCTTCTTTTAAGTATATGCATAAGAGTGAAATTTCTGGTTCATATCATAATTCTGTGTTTAATCTCTTGAAAAGCTGACAGGCTGTTTTCCAAAGTTGTTGTCCCATTTTACCATCCTCCCAGCAGTGGATGAGGGTTACAATTTCTCCACACTTCACCAAATCTTCTTACTAACTTTTTTTTTTTTAAAGTCTATCATGTACTTGACTGTGCCTCTCCAATTTCGTATGTGAAAGCCCTAATTGACAGTGTGACTGTATTTGGAGATGAGTTGGAATTTCTGTGTAAATAACTAAAGTTAAGTGAGGTCACAAGGGTAAGACCCTAACCCAATATGATTGAAATCCTTATGAGAAGGAAGAGATAGCCGGGGTGTATAAGCATAGAGGAAAAGGCCATTTGCAGACACAGTAAGACAAGATTAGGAAAACCAAGCCTGCCAAAACCTTGATCTTGGACATCCAGCCTCCTCAACTGTGAGAAAACAAATTTCTATTATTTAAGCCACCCAGTCTATGGCATTTTGTTACCGCAGCCCTAGCAGCTACTGCAGCATTGTAGTAGGTGTGGAATGATGGTGTGCTTTTCCAGTCTTAACTTCAGACTTTTAATCAGATCACCCCAAGAGACACAGGTGCTGTGTTTACAGTGTTGTTTAAAATAAACAATGGAAGTACTACCAGTTTTGTAATCTTTGTTGTTTTTAATTTTACTATGTACTAAAAGTATCATGAAAAAGAAGTAGCCTAAAAGTTTCCACCCCCAACATGCTTCATGGTGCCATTATTTACATCTAAGGCTATATACATTATTAACAATGAAAATGACATTTTTCATATTCAGCAATGAGTGTTAAAGATGCTTACCTTATTTCACTATTAAAAGATAAACACTTGATCACAGTAAATGTGTAAATGTGGAAGAGGCATTTAAAACCTTTCAAGGGAATCAGATCTACTTCCCTGCTTTTTCTGGCATCTAGCAACCCTTTGAATGTGTTTGTACTCACTGGAAAGGGACATTTCTGTGAAATTAATCAGATAGGGAATTCAATGTTCCTTGCTGGACGATTCTGGCCATGTTCCATCGGGAACTGTCTAGTCTGAATTTTCATCTATCCTGGGAAAAGACCCACATCTTCCACATCTCTGTCTTTTCTCTGCTTATAAGCAAAGAGCAGTACAGTGAAACTGCTATACACAGAATGAGTAACAATGTGTATTTTTCCCCAGAAACCTTTTATTTAAGGTATACAAACTTCGTGCATTTCAAAAATACAACTTTAGGAACACAGTGATAGTGATTCTTCCCATCATATCCACCCTCCCACTTTCACTCCCACCCTTCTTCCTCTTCTCTCTCCTATAACCGTTCTTATTTTTTGCTAAGATTTATTTTTGATCTAAGATCAATGAACTTTATACTAAGGAAAGATTTCAACAAATAGTATAAAAAAACTGTTCTTCAACAGTTTTTTAATTTTCCTTTTGATTTTTTTTTACGACCCACTATTCATTCAAGAGTATACTGTTCAGTCTCCATGTGTTTGCCTGTGTTCTAAAGACTCTCAAGTTGTTGATCTTCAGCTTTACTCCCCTGTGGTCTGAGAAGGTGCATGGTATGATTTCGATTCCTTTGAATTTGTTGAGACTTGCTTTATAGCCTGGCCTGTGGCCTATCTTAGAGAAAGTTCCATTCACTGGTGAGAAGAATGTATATTCTGCTACTGTAGGATGAAAAGTTCTGTAGATACCCATTAGGTCCATTTGGTCTATAGTGTCGATTAACTATATTAACTTGCTGATTTTCTTTTCTTTCTTTCTTTCTTTCTTTCTTTCTTTTTTTTTTTTTTGACAGGCAGAGTTAGAGAGAGAGAGAGAGACAGAGACAGAGAGAAAGGTCTTCCTTCCGTTGGTTCACCCCCAAAATGGTTGTGATGGCCAGTGCGCTGCGCTGATCTGAAGTCAGGAGCCAGGTGCTTCCTCCTGGTCTCCCATGCAGGTGCAGGGCCCAAGTACTTGGGCTGTCCTCCACTGCCTGCCCAGGCCACAGCAGAGAGCTGGACTGGAAGAGGAGCAACCGGGACAGAACCAGCATACCAAATGGGACTAGAACCTGGGGTGCCGGCGCCGCAGGTGGAGGATTAGCTTAGTGAGCCGCGGCTCCAGCCCTCCTTGCTGATTTTCTGTCTGGTTGATCTGTCCATTGCTGAATGTGGGGTATTGAAGTTCTCCATTATACTATATGGGAGTCTATGTCTCCCTTTAGATCCATCAATATTTCTTTTAAATAGCTAGGTGTTCTGTGATTATGTGCATATACATTTATCATAGTCACATCTTCCTGTTTAATTGATCCCTTAATCATTACACAGTGTTCTTCTTTGTCTCTTTTAACAGTTTGTGTGTTGAAGTTTATTTTATCTGGTATTAGGATGGCTACACCAGCAGTTTTTTGGTTTCTGTTATCATGGAATATGTTTTTCCATCCTTTCGCTTTCAGTTTGTGTGTATCTTTGTTGGTGAAATGTGTTTCTTATAGGCAGCAAATAGATGGGTGTTGTTTTGGTTTTTTGTTCTTTTTCCATTCAACCAATCTGTAACTTTTAACTGGAGAGTTGAGGCCATTTACATTCAAGGTGACTATTGATAAGTAATGACATGGCCCTGCCATTTTTCCATAAATATTCCTATTGTTTACTGTGGATTTCCTTTGTACCTTTACTGGGAAAATTTCTATCTTCACCTTCTTTCATAGTGTTTCTGCATTTCTGTGTGTAGCCCATTCTTAAGTATCTTTTATAAGGCTGGATGAGTGGTACCAAATTATTTCAATTTTTGTTTGTTATGGAAGGTCTTTATTTCACCTTCATTTATAAATAAGAGCTTTATAGGGTACAGTATTCTGGGTTGACAGTTTTTTTTCTCTCAAGACTTGGAATATTTTGATAGTAGATTTCCAACATTGTTTTTTAGTTTTCTAATTTTTTCTTCTATTTCTTTTTCTTCATCTGACTGTAAAATTTCCAGATATTTGTCTTCTAACTTGGATATTCTTATTTCTGCCTCACCAATTCCGTTGTTAAGGCTTTCCATCACATTTTTTATTTGTTTTATTGAATTCTTCATTTCCAATGCTTCCTTTTTTTAATTTTTTTTTTTTTTTGACAGGCAGAGAGGACAGTGAGAGAGAGAGACAGAGAGAAAGGTCTTCCTTTTTGCCGTTGGTTCACCCTTCAATGGCCGCCGCCACCGGCATGCTGTGGCCAACACACCGCGCTGATTCGGTGGCAGGAGCCAGGTACTTCTCCTGGTCTCCCATGGGGTGCAGGGCCCAAGGACTTGGGCCATCCTCCACTGCACTCCCTGGCCACAGCAGAGAGCTGGCCTGGAAGAGGGGCAACCGGGACTAGAACCCGGTGTGCTGGCGCCACAAGGCGGAGGATTAGCCAAGTGAGCCGCGGCGCCAGCCCAATACTTCCTTTTGATTTCTCTTTCAAATTTCAATTTCATGAGAAAATTTTTTCATATCATGTATGTATTTCTTTAGATCATGAATTTGATTCTGATTACTTCTAAGTAATCCTATGAATAATTTTTTGAATCCTGTTCCTGACATTTCTTCAATCTCTTCATTTTCACATTTTAGTATTGAAGTGTTGTTGTGTTCCTTTGGGGACATAATGTTGTCTTCCTTGTTCTTGTTTCTTGAATTGCTGCATTTATTTTTAGGCATTTATGGGGATACTTGCTTGTTTATTTTTTTCCTGTGACGGCTTTTATGTTTGGTCTTTGTCTCTGGATTCGTGAAGTGTCTGCTCTTTCAGTGAATACCTTGAGGCATATGCTGGGTGTGGCCAGGGAGCTCTGTTCAGTGCTCCAGGGTGAGGGGAGTGTCCAAGATGACTTCCAAATTTCTTCTTAGTCTTCTTCTTTTTTTTTTTTTTTTATCAGAGGGGATGCTTGCTCAGCTCTATTGGCATAGTCACCCTCACCTCCTTTCCTCCAAGAAGACCAATGCCTGGGTGCTAGCCTCAGTGAGTCCAATATTCATCTTCATTGCACACAAAGGATCTGTGCAGTCCTCAGTTTGAGCAAAGATCCCACAGCAATGACCCTCACCAGGGAATCAGGGAGCACTGAGTGTGTGGAGCCACCCACAGTGACTGCCCAAAGACCCAGATATATCCTGTACACTCACACAGTCAGGAGCACCCAGCCCCCTGTCAATTCTCCCAGCCAGACTCAGGCATCTCCTCCTGGCTGGTTGCTGAGGGCATGGACAGAAGCTGACACGGCTGTTACGTATGTCTAAAATGGTGCCTGCCCACTCAGCTAGCTACAGTATACTGGTGCTGGGTGGTTGGGGAGAGAAAAATTTGCCCCCTTTTTTTTCCTCTAGGTTGGCAGGTATACTGTCCCCCACAGGGTTCCCAGCCAAGCTCTTCCTGCAGCTTTATTGCCAGTGGCTTGGGCTGCTGCAGTCTGGTCTTACCTCACTCTCCAAAGCTGATGCTGAGGCTCTTGGCTGCTGGGGTCCTAAATTGTGCACATCCTTCTAATTAGCGTCGAGTTTCCTCTGCCATTTTCTCCCTAACTTTTCCCTGAGACTCCAGTCCTCCCAGGTTTTTTTAACCATCTTCCCTTAGACTAGAACAGTAAGCTCCCTCCTTATTCTGCCATCTTGATGCCTCTCCAACAATGTGTATTAAGCAAAACATCCTGCTGGATAATAGAGGAGGCAAAATACGTAAGAAAAACAGTTAAATGTAATAAAATCAAACTACCAAAAATACTGTAAAAGGCATCATAGAAATTAGCTGGTTTTCTGTTTTTGCTAAAACTAAAAGAATTTACAGTAGAGGATTAGAAAATATTTGCAGCTTCAAATAAATTATTGTAAATCTGCTTTGCAAGGAATATCCATGTGACTGCTTTTGGAAACAATGAAAGTTCATGCACAATATTTAATTAAGACATTATTTATTTATTTATTTATTTTGACAGGCAGAGTGGACAGTGAGAGAGAGAGAGACAGAGAGAAAGGTCTTCCTTTGCCGTTGGTTCACCCTCCAATGGCCGCCGCGGCCGGCGCGCTGCGGCCGGTGCACCGCGCTGATCCGATGGCAGGAGCCAGGAGCCAGGTGCTTTTCCTGGTCTCCCATGGGGTGCAGGGCCCAAGCACCTGGGCCATCCTCCACTGCACTCCCTGGCCATAGCAGAGAGCTGGCCTGGAAGAGGGGCAACCGGGACAGAATCCGGCACCCCGACCGGGACTAGAACCCGGTGTGCCGGCGCCGCAAGGCGGAGGATTAGCCTAGTGAGCCGCGGCGCCAGCTAATTAAGACATTTGAAGTCTATATATTTTGTTTCATAATGGCATCCATAAATTTATAAAATAATGAGAATTTTTATTCTGGTTTGGCTCTATGTTTCATATGGGTTTTTTATTCTGTAAGATGCTGATGCTATTTTTTATGCTATCTACCTGTTACTTTAGCCCTAAAGCCTGAAGAAACCTGTAGCTCTTGTCTACCCTTCATTGTTTTGTCTGTACTTCTACATCTAGAAAATTTCTCAATACTAGTCACAAAGACTAACATTTGAACTAAATCCTACCTACTGAAGAGTTTTATTTAGTTGGCCTGGTGTGAAACATTTAAGCAGAATTTTTCAGAAGACTCAAGCTAGCAAATATAAAAAATAAAAAAGCAGAGATGTTGGAGCCTCGCTATATTTAAGATGATTGAGACCACAGGCAAAAACATGATACCCAAATGAGGTATATGGAAAATAAAGACATATAGGATTGATGTGAAGAGCTCTAAGTAAAGATTATAGGAATAAAAGAATGCAGAAGAAAATTATAATGCACACAATAATTAATTTTATTTGCATTGAAGTGAATTTAATTTCTCTCAAGCTCCCCCTCCAGAACTCTCCAGCAAATTTGTGTTATGACAGTAAAAACCCTATTGGGGCCAGCGCTGTGGTGCAGCGGGTTAGCATCCTGGACTGAAGTGCCAGCATCCCATATGGGCTCTGGTTCAAGACCCAGCTGCTCCTCTTCCGATCCAGCTCTCTGCTTTGGCCTGGGAGAGCAGTGGAAGATGGCCCAAGTAATTGGGCCCCTCCACCTGCATTGGAGACCCCAAAAAGCTTGGGTTCAGATCAGTGCAACTCCGGCCATTGCGGCCAATTGGGGAGTGAACCATCAGATGGAAGACCTACCTCTTTCTCTCTCTCTCTCTCTCTCTCTCTATCTCTGTCTCTCTTTCTCTCTCTCTCTCTGCCTCTCCTCTCTCTATGTATCTCTGACTTTCAAATAAATAAATAAATCTTTTTTTAAAAAAGCCCTATCAATCACATAAACAAGACTAGTGTCTGCTAATACTAACTGATAGAATTTAAAAGGAGAGAACAATCCAACATGGGAAGCGGGATACACAGCAGACTCATAGAATGGCAGATGTCTTAAATAGCACTCTGGCCTGAGAATCAGCCCTTAAGGCATTTGGATCAAGCTAAAAAGCCCATGAGAGTATCTCAGGCATGGAAAGCCAAGACACTCTGGCAAAAAAAAATCTAAATGAAAGATCTCTGTGAGTGAGAACCCAGTGGAAAGAACAGGCCATCAAAGAAGGAGGTACCTTTCTCTGAAGGGAGGAGAGAATCAGAGTTGGTGAACTCAAAAGGCTTCCACAGCCTTGGCAGCCCATAACAAGAGCCTCGGGTGATTACGACGCCGTAAGCAAGAATGTCAATTGTTAAATCAACAACAGGAGTCACTGTGCACTTACTCCCCATGCAGGATCTCTGTCCTTAATATGTTGTACTATGTGAATTAATGCTATAACTAGTACTCAAACAGTACTTTACACTTTGTGTTTCTGTGTGGGTGCAAACTGTTGAAATCTTTACTTAATTTATACTAAATTGATCTTCTGTATATAAAGATAATTGAAAATGAATCTTGATGTGAATGGGATGGGAGAGGGAGCAGGAGATGGGAGGGTTGCAGGTGGGAGGGAAGTTATGGGGGGGGGAAGCCACTGTAATCCAAAATCTTTACTTTGGAAATTTATATTTATTAAATAAAAGTTTAAAAAAGCCCTATCAACAGTTCATATTCATATTCTTAAGGTGAAGCCATGCTATTTCACATTAGCTCATGATGAATACAAGATGTTTTTCATAATCTGGCTGTTGGCTTGATGTATTTTTTTAAGCAAAACACACAGGAACAGCCAAGATTTAGAGTAGGCTTTACTAAATCACTCCAAGTATCACCATGACTATAAACATATTTTCCTAAAGTAATAGAGTTTTGCTTAAGGAAAATATGAATTCATTCAAATGATTCATTCACATTGTATTATGGGTTTATAATTTAAAAACAAAAGTTTTTTTTTTTACATACGTGAGTTGTTTTCTTATTTACAGAATCTAACCAAAATGATGGCTACTCAATTTGACTGTCAATATTGTACAACCTCACTCCTGGGAAAGAAGTATGTCCTAAAGGATGATAATCCATACTGTGTCTCCTGTTATGATCGTATCTTCTCCAACTATTGTGAGAAGTGCAAAGATCCAATTGAATCAGATTCCAAGGTATGTTTCACCTCAATTCACAGAATTACTACATGTGAGCAACAGATAATTGCTTTTGAATACCTCTTTGCCTTTAGTTACTTTTATACTACTTGATATAAGAATCTTAGAAGTTACCATTAATACTGTCCCAGCCATTATGCTTAGTGCTATGAAATACAACATATATCTGAATCCTAAAGTGATCTTATGAGGTAGTTTAGAATGCTAACAATTAAAGAGGTTAAGCTATTTCTGGAATGGTATGGATATAAGTAGATTTCTAAAAAATTAAAGGTATAAAGATTCGAAGTCTGTGTTTTCTGACTTAAAAATTAGCATCTACACTAAACCACATTGTACCCTGTCTGATACCTCCCACCTATACCACCCATTCCTCTATGTGCCTGCCTTCCTTCCTTCCTTCCTTCCTTCCATGCCTCCTTCCTTCCTACATATCCCTTTTTTGTCATTGCTTTAGTTAGGTAGTGTTATTTTTGCTTGTTAAGCTGAAAGAATAATAGAATATTGCAACCTAAAAATAAAAAGCCCTTGCATGAAAAAACTTTTTTGAAGTTTATAAAAAGAAATTGGGAAAATCTGAAGAAATAAGAGTCAGCTTATTTTCCAAGTGCCTTTAGTGACCAACCAAGAAAACCTTAGGCTCTAGCTCTTAATAATCCAGAATCTTCTTTTAATGGGTAACAGTATCAGTAACAGTTTTCCCTCAAGCCATTAACATAATCTACTGGTGCTAGAGTCCCAGGAGTGTTCAATCTCTTCTTATAAAATGACCAGTTTTGTCACAAACACATTTAATCAGCTTCTACTTACTGTTTCAAAGGATCTTTGTTACAAAGGCCGACACTGGCATGAAGGATGCTTCAAGTGCTCCAAATGCAATTACTCATTGGTGGAAAAGCCTTTTGCTGCCAAGGATGAGCGCCTGCTATGCACAGAGTGCTATTCTAACGAGTGCTCCTCTAAGTGCTTCCATTGCAAGAGGACCATCATGCCTGGTAAGGTCTCAAGGGGCCTCTGGTCTCTAACTGTAGCTGCAGGGCTGCTCATTAAGTGCCAGCCACAATACCGTGGGTTTGAGAAAGATACCTTTTTGCTCTTCCTTGATTGTATTTAGTAGATTTTAGAAATGAAAGATTGTTCATTCATCATTCTTGAAAAGGTAAATTGCAGTGTTTGGATATCTTCAGGATAAACCTAATTCAAAGAAAAATTCTAAACCAGAACCTGAGCCACAGAGTAAAGATAGAATACATACCAGTAACATTATACCAAATGCCCTGACCTAGACATAACCAATGGTATCAGGGAGAATGGTTCACTGGAGGCTGGCATTGTGGTGCAATGGATTGGACCTCTGCCTGCAATGCTAGCATCCCATATCAGAGCACTGGTTGGAGTCCTGGATGTTCTGCTTCAATCCAACTATCTGCTAATGCACGAGGAAAACAGTGGAGGATGGCCCACTCTCACCCATGTGGTAGACCTGGATGGAGTTCAAAGCTTCTTGCTTCAGTCTAGAACAGCCATGCCTGTAGTGGCCATTTGGAGAATGAAATAGAGATGATAGATTTCTATCTACATCTGTCTTTTCCTCTTTCTCTGTCACTCTGCCTTTCAAATAAATAAATAAGAAAGAAAGAAAGAAAGAAAGAAAGAAAGAAGAGAGAGAAAGAGAGAGACTAAAAGAAAAAGATCATAAGAGGTTGGATCAAACATCATTTTGTAACTTAACACAAAGGGGTTTAAGGGCCATTCATTGTTCCTCTCAGGGTAGACGAGGGTCCATGCAAATCATTCCACTTTGAGTAAACATTAATTCTCTCTGTGTTGATCCTCTTCTCAACCCTATGAAGAGTAGCATAAGAACATGATAAGAGCAAGAGCCATACCCCCTCCTGTTTTGTTTGTTTGCTTGATATATTTTTCTTTGTGCTTTTCAGTAAGATTCAAAGGATCTATAGGAGGCCATAACTGCACAATATACATCTCATGATTTGTGCCCTCGGGATTCTTAGTATCCCTGGAATAATTATGATGGCCCAATTTTTCTACACCTCCAGCAGCCATTCAGCCTCTCTACTTGAAGCCCTTTCATATTTCCAAACCACAGCTTATATGGGATTTTGAGTAGTTTCAATTAGAGGATTCACCATCATCATTGCTGAACTCCCCCAAATGCAAGCTTTTAGAAATATAAGGACAATTAATCCCCCTAACATTAAAGCTACACATTTCGAGAGAATTGATTTCTTAAAGAAAATTAATTATGCTTGACTTATACTAATAGGTTACTAACTTTTGGAATACAGGTTCCCGCAAAATGGAATTTAAGGGAAACTACTGGCATGAAACCTGCTTTGTGTGTGAGCATTGCAGACAACCAATAGGAACAAAGCCTTTGATCTCCAAAGAGAGTGGAAATTACTGTGTGCCCTGTTTTGAGAAGGAGTTTGCTCAGTATTGCAACTTTTGTAAGAAGGTAATTATCTACAGAAGATACAACTTGTAGAACCTTCCAAACCATTGCTCTTTAGCTATACCATATATTTGGAATAGATCCATACTATCAGGTCTACCTTTACACATTTGTGCCAGTTTTGAATTCTAGTATGTCAGAAGCCACTAGCTGTCACAAAAAGGATAGCAATTTATTTTTCTCAACCATAGCATTTCACCCAGAATATTATTTAATATTCCAAACAGCTTAATTGATTTGATATTCTAGCTCCATTCATTGCTTTTATAGAAGATATCATCTGTTCTAGAGGAAGGCACACATTTCTCTTTGAATGCAGAATATTTCTTGGAATACAATTTTTGATCCAGTCAGTGTTAACCACTTCAGAGAAATGTGACTTTGCTTTACAGAATGACAAAGGAAGCCAATTTAAATAGGATGTTTAACTCCTCACATTATGTTCCAGCTAAGCACATATCTTCCTGGCTTGAAGCTATTGTATTTCCAAAGAGTAGATCTGTAGGCTCAAGAGATAACAGTATTATGAGGGAAGTTATATGGACATAAAGCAGAAAGAGAACTAAAAGCTGCAAGTCAATTCACTTCCACCCCACCGGATAATGTAGCGCCTTCAAACTTGGTTTTCCATTCAAAACACATTTTCCCACTGGAAAAAAGTTATTCTTTTGAAGTAAACTTTGTCCAATTCTTTTTTATCCACTAAGCTTTTATGTGAAACAGTAGCTCACGCCTGTCATCTTGACGAAGCCTGTCTGTATTTCATAAAATATATATTGATGTTCTTGAAGAAATCTGTGACCTGTGAGCCATCATAAGTTTAAAGCAACACTATAAATTGTGATAACAAAGCTGAATCATGAAAACACATGGGGATTAGTACAATGGTTTATAAACATTTTTGGTCTATGGATACTTTGGCAGATATCTTAAGACCAATTGTATATTTTCATTTGGGCAAGTGGAAATTTCCTCACCACTTCCTAGAGGTACATGTACAAATACACATGCATGTACAAACACATGTTAAATAATTGTTTACATGTTTGAGCAATACCAGTACTGCATTTAAAGGAACACTAAAACACTTTCCTAAAGTATAATTATTAAATAACATGTGATGATGGCTGATGATTATAATTGATAATGTGATATGATATGAAATCATCTTATACCCAAAGACCTTGATTGCTCTACAAGATACATTTACTTTAAAAATAACTTTACAAATGACATTCAGACTTTATGACCCTGTAATTCACAAAACTCCATTGAATTGAATACCAGAGTCAATGGTAAACATTTAAAACAGATGCTTGAAATAACTTGAGGATATTTATCTCACTGTACTGAGAGACAGCCAAATTTACTGATTTGGGGCATCACTTTTAAAGACTCAGACTAAAATATTAAAGAGAATTATGGAAATTATCCTAAAGTAATTTACTGGACATGGTACGACGTTTCTTTCAATGATGTAAGGACTCAAGAGGAGAACTCTCTAGTATATCAGTGCTGAGCAGTCTAGGCCAAAGTGCTGGCATTTTCCAGGTTATGGGAGCTTCTAACTACATTTAAAATATCATTTTAAATCATCAAAAAACTTATGAATTTTTTGTGTGTGGTAGAAAGATAATGATATGCCACATTACTTTCTATTTAATTTTTACAACCACAAGTCCTTTAAGGAATGCTAGATAAAATGTTTTTGTTCAAGATGTTCTATGATAAAGATTTTTTCAATCCAAATCAAATATCAAATATTAAAAGAAAAAGATTAGTAAAAACTATTTGATAACATGCCTTTAGAACACTTTCCCATAGATTTTATTTTGTTACCCTAAAAGTTACTTTCTACTAAAAAGCATGTGACCTCAAACCACAAGTGCCTTGAACTCAGACTCCTCAGGGTTCAATTAGAGCTAAATGTATTCTTCAATACTTCGTTTGTGATCTACTTAGCACAAAAACATTATTGCCTCTACTTTGCACGAAAAGAAACTTGTTCTAAACCCTAGAATTAATCAGTGGGAAAAAAACAAGCTTAGATATTAGACTTCGTCTTAGCCATCTACCACTTCAGAAGGAATATAATCACACGCAAACTATTTTTAATGTTCCAGAGTTTCTTCTTCCTCATTAAACAGTCTTTGGTGTATATACCAAGTTTTATTTTTCTGTGAATATATTTTTCAAGCTTTTAATCTTTTAAACATTGCCTGCTAATCATTTGACCAAACAAATCAAAGGAATCATGAATTCTGCTGTGCCTGCTGTAAGTCATTTGAAGTCAGTAGGGGGTATTTTAAATTGCTTTACTTCATACACACACCATTATGCTTTTCATTTACTTACTCAGGAGAGTATACTATTTTTCCTCTAAGAAAAATAACCTTTAAATTAACTATGTCTAACTTTCATTTGTTGTAAGGTTAAATATCTTTTTGAATAATTTTGTTAAAAGCTTATATTATTGACAGTGACACATTTTAGTTTGTCAACAATAAGTTGACTTAAACTAGATTCTGCATTGTCTGTATCTTGCTAATTTGAATATGAAGATTATTGGAACCAACTCAGAGATAATATTATTTCAGTCATTGTAAGACATTTACATCAGCATGTTACCGTTTCCACAGACACTTCAAGAGCTCAATAGCCATGGATTTGAGAGATGGCGTAAGTTAAAAAATAGTTGCAAGAGAAGAATTGCCCCATATTTATCCATCTGGTTCTAAATAAAAATTTCTCAGCCTTTTAAACTGATTTAGAAAAGACTCCTATTTTGGGGAGAGCCAAAAATCAAATCTGGTAAAACTCCATCATGTCAGTTTAAGGCTTAACATACAACCAGTGCTCATTATGTTGAGTTCTGAAGCCAGGTACACACAACTTCTCACAGCACTCCATTTGTGCTAGATAGGATATTTGAATTGTGTGCCAAAGATGTTTTCCCCCTAGATACTTATTCATTCAATAATGACTTATTAATTGATAATTCATGCAAGGTAACCTTGACACCCAGCATTGTATTAATGTTAAACACACAGGTTGTGGAGTTAGATTGCACAGGTTTGAATGCTGGCTCTTTGAGGCTACAGCAAGTAACAATGACTTTAATCCTAAGTAGTTATTCATCTCTAAAGGGGCAGCCCTAAGTGTCAATTGTAAACATAGAATAGAGTGCTTTGAATTGTGGCGGCTCCCATGGTCATTTCCTATTTTATGGTTCTTTGGCAGGTGATAACTTCGGGTGGGATAACTTTTCGTGACCAACTGTGGCATAGAGAGTGTTTTCTGTGTAGTGGCTGCCGGAAAGAGCTCTGTGAAGAAGAGTTTATGTCTAGAGATGATTATCCGTTCTGCTTGGACTGCTACACTCATCTTTATGCCAAAAGATGTGCTGCCTGCACCAAACCCATTACTGGTAAGTTCTTCAGTCCAGTATGGTCCTAACACAAGACGGCTATGATTTTGTAAAATACTCTCCGGTTGATTTAAGAAATCCAAGTGGAAAAAAGAGGAATCTTTGGTTTACATTTCCTTTTGAGGTAAATACAAATGACTACCCATCTATAAATGTAAATATTTCATAAACTTCTCAGGGAAAGGGTAGCTATATTCTGTGAAGAATTAAATATAAAACCTAATGGTACAGAATCTATAAAGTTGATAGTTTAAGAAAAGAGCACAAAATGAGTTCAGATCAGAGAAAACCTTAACAAGAAAGCCTAATCTAAGCCTTATTTAAAGATTTGGGTGGAAGCTGGTGTTTAGCACACTAGCCACTTGGGATACTTGCATCTCAACCTGGAATGCCTGTCTTTCCTTCTGATTCCGGCTTCCTGTTAATGCATACCCTTGGAGGCAGCAAGTGGTGGCTCAACTACTTTGGTCCTTGCCCGCTACAGAGGAGACCTGGACTGAATTCTTAGCTCCTGGCTCAGTCTGGCCCAGTCCCAGGTGTTGTGGGCATTTGGGAGAATAGAACAGAAGATGGGAGATCTTCCTCTGTTTTTGTCTGTCAGCCTTTCAATTGAAATGAAAAAAATAAAAAGGATTTGAGTAGATGGACAGGGAACTAAAAAACCAGATTCCTGTTGAATTCCAAACAAGGGCCAAGTCAACATAAAATATAAAAGATTTTAATTAACTGCAAGTATTCTATAAAATATCTGAAGCTGAAATAATTAGGGTAGCATAGGTCAAGAATTAATTGAACTTCATTTAAAGATCTTTCTAACAAAAGAATCATTCTCATTTTTCTCTATTAACTTGTAAAAAGTTTTACTTATGAGTGGATGAAAGGAAACAAGATAACATTCTATTGAGAGACAAAATACTTAGGACATGATTTGAAAATAACACAAGTGGTATATTGATCCATATTAAATAGGTTTTCCAGGTGTAACACAATGCATTACATTTCCCTCTGGGAAACTCTGAAGTACTATCTCTATGGTAAAAGAACTGAAGCCAGCCAGACACCTGAGAAATGCAGCAGCTACACTTTCAATTTGCAGACTTCGTTAATAACATGAAAGAACTCTATTTCTTTCAACATTCCTGATACCCTTTGTTCATATTGCATTTTTAGTTCAACTTATGTAACACAGAATTATACATTATTTTAGCCCTTTCCTCCTCCTTCATCTTCAAATAAATAACAAAATGAAAGCTGAATCTTATTGCACCTTCCAATGAAAGAGACATCCCACTTAGGCAGATTTTCACTGACTTACGTAAGGAGGGAGGGTGGGAGGCATTCACCCATAAAAGCAAGTCCCCACTTGTCATAGAAGAGCACCACGTTTGTTAGAATATCACAATTGCCCACCAGTTGTCCCTGGCCAGCCAGCAGGTTATGTTTGGCTCACACATTTTTTAACCAATGTTGAAACCCATTGCTGATGCTGTGGCCCGGGAAGGCAGTGGAGGATGGCCCCAGTCCTTGGGCCCTGCACCTGCTTTGGAGAATAGGAGGAGGCACCTGGCTCCTGGCTTCGGATTGGTGCAGCACCAGCCGTAGCGGCCATTTGGGGGGTGAACCAGCAGATGGAAGACCTCTCTCTCTCTCTCTCTCTCTCTCTCTCTCTCTCTGTCTAACTCTGTCAAAAATAAAAATAAAAAAATTAAAACTTATTGCTGAAGCAAAAAGTAATGAAGAGTTTGCCATGGGTGAGCCAGTTGCATCCATGTTCCCCAAAAAGAGAAATCATCATGTGGAACTCAGAGGCTGCCCTGTCGTGTGAGGCATACTCTCTCTTTTCTCCATACCCTGTCCCTGTCACCCAGCTATGTCACCTCCCAGCACTGTAAGACTTGCATTAGCAGTCTCACCCTTGGGCTCCGGGACATGTGCTCCTGAAGAGCTGTCTGCCTTCCACACAGCCAGCAACTTCTACAGCCAAGGGAACAGGCTACCAGCTCTACTGATTTTAGGTAGACAGCGGGACTTCCTTAGATACAACAGTTACTGGAGCTCCAAAATGTCCTTAGTAGAAGCTGTAATCACAGTCAATTTGTTCTTCACTGTTCTAAAACTGGATTATTTAGAGGAACAGGGGTGGTACTTCAATGAGGGAATGAGAAAATTAAACTACTTAACATGGATGTCAAAGTTCTCTGGGGACCCAATTGGCTAATACTGATCTCAGGTACTCACACAAGCCCTGATTTTGATGAGTTTTTGTTCTGACCCAATACCAATTCATGTTTCTAAGTGATTTTCCTGATGGATTGTTCCAGATCAATCAGTGATTGACAGGTTCAGACAGAAAAACAATGTTGTTCTACCCAAAACACACAGATGATAAAGAACAAAACATTTACTCAAAAGTAATCCAAATGCAGTATTCTGTATTTAAGTTAGAACAGTCAGACTAAAGGGAATTTTTAATAATTATCTTAATCTTCTTTTTGGCTCTGTGATTGTGACACTAGAGACTGAAATGCCTGCAGAAATTTCTAACTCACTTTAATATTTCTTGATGTGATTGTTAAGTATATAGGTTATGCAGTAGTGCTGACATGAAACTTGAGCTATTTGAATTAATGTACCATGGAAGATTCTGATGTTGCTGCATATTTATCTTCAGAAAGTTAGGCATTCATACAAACATTATGTCACCTTAAGAAGCTATATGTTCCCAGTCAAAAGATACAAAATTATGGTTAGAAAGGAGGAAAGAGTTCACAAGATCCATTGTATAACATATTGACCATAGTTAATAACAATGTGTTATTATAGAATACTTACAAATTACTAATATTAAATGTTCTCACTACAAAAAAAACACAAATAAGGTAGTACTTATATTAAATAGTGTGATATAGCCATGCCACAAATAACATATCTCAAAACATCATTGCACACCATAAATATGAGCAAATTTTGTCTATTAAAATTAATTTTAAAAAGAAGTTAATTGTTAGGATGTTTACAAAATTAAATCTACCTACCAGCCACTAGTCATAATTTTTAAATCCTATCACAATGAGCTTACTTCATTTGAACAAACCCCAGTTGTAACTATAATTTATTTTCCTCCTCCTTGAACATGAATTAACCTCTCAAACTACCTGGGATAAAGTAAGCTGCTTGGTGTAATGGAAATTGCTCTGGACCGGGCATGAAAACCTTACTCTTCTCTTGGCCTCTGACTCCTGTGTGATCCCAGGGCGATAACTCATCTTTAAAAGTCTTTGTTTGTTTTATTTGCAAAATGAGGAGTTGACCAGGGTCATATTTTAGCTTTCTTCAATCTATGCTTACTTTGAGAAACAGGAGATTCAAATGTTAAAGTTTCTACAGGGGGAAATGCTAATGTCCCTAGCCATGTCCTTTATATATGATGCAGTCAAACTTCATTTTGTGAATTTAACAGCATGGACTTTGAAGCCAGACAGCCTGGAGCTTGAACATCCTATCTTCCATTTACCAACTGAGTGACTTTGGGCAATGGTTGAATTTTCTGTTCAGTTTTTATCAGCAAATATGAGATGCTGCAAATGTCTGCCCTGTGAAGCAAGTTGAGGGTTATATGAGGTAGTACGTATAAACCGCTTAGAATAGTGACTGGCATACTTCAAGTGCTCGACAAATGCCAGTTCTTAGTCTGCTGACTTGTTAGAAACAAAATAAAACAGGTACCAGGCACTTTTTTTGCTAGATGATTCTCAAGACTTAAAGGAGTAAACAAGTCCAAATTTAGAATGATTTACAAATATTTCACATACCGGGTCAAGTTTTTCTTAAAGCCCTGCTGTCAGATGCTTCTATTTTATTCTTTCTAAAACTCTAGAATTACTTTTACATTTTCCACTGTACAAAGCCTGCTAATAAAATCAAGGAAAACCCATGAGCATCAAAATGCTAGACATGTAATAATTAGCTTGATGAACAGAGATAATTTTGGGATATATAGAACATCACTCTTGCAGTCAGCTTACTAATGTTTTGAATAATATTAAGGGAATTAACTGATACACTATTGATTTACTCTTATTAGAAAGTGATGTTGATGGCATCATAGACAATCAAGCTATAAATTTAATCAACAAAAGTAGGGATTTGATGCAAATTTTCTGATGAACTACTAAATTATATGTAAAGACATCAGATAAGAATTTTGGAATAGAAACAAATGTTCATTATCATATTCATGGAGAGTTTATCTGAAATAGAAAGTTTGTGCTCAGCATTCTAAACAGGGGATTTGGAATTTATTTGTGAGTCACCATGTGCACTATTTCAGCCTCACGCCATGAATGATAGACATTCCACATTAAGTCCTATCTCTGTGATCACTGGAAAAAACTTCCCAAATGAATGAAGACCCAAGTCCAGGGAATCCAAACCTTTCCCTGACCCTTAAGATCTTTTCTCTTTTTAAACAACTTCTTTAAATTAGTTTCTTGAACTGCACCCCAGAATTATATAGGGGAGCGAGAAGCCAGTTTTACTGAAGACACAAATTCTGTGATTCTTTTTAGAAATATGATGACTTCAGTGAGGCCCAAGTGAAAGTGGTGAGGGCTGATGAGGCTCTTCTTAGAAACTAGACACCCTCCAGGGGGCAGTGACCAGATTCAGAGATCTTTGTTGCAACCCCAACCTGAAGTTGTCTCTTGGATGCAAATGTCAGTATGACCATAAAACTTACTCTAAATAAATGTAGCATGGAGAAATTAGGCAAAAACAAATAAAACTGAAAGTCATTAGACTATCAGACACTAGGTTACAAAGTGTACATTTATTTCTTTTTATCTTTATTTTGCAGCTAAGAAAATTTTGGATCAAAGAGAAAAGGGACCCATATTTATATTTAGATAGCTCTGATTTCAAAATCTATAACCTCTTCCAATTTCACTATGCTGCACTTCTTTGTCTTAGACAATCCTTATCAGTTTCCAAAAATATGTGGTTTGTATATCTAGATTATATTTACTACAGTAGATTATGACATCATTGGGCTGGGTGTTTGGTTGAGTCATACAGGAGAAACTTTCCTACGGCTAACATGAGCAGTTGGATACAGGAACATGGAATCAGCATTCAACATTGTTTTATTCACTGCTATAACCCCCAGTTCCTAAAAGAGTATGTTATCCAACACTCAACCTATTTTTGGAAAGAACAGATAACTGTTTTTCTCCAATTCCTTCACAGGTCTCAGAGGTGCCAAGTTCATCTGCTTTCAAGACCGCCAGTGGCATAGTGAATGTTTCAACTGTGGAAAGTGTTCCACTTCCTTGGTGGGTGAAGGCTTCCTGACCCAGAACATGGAAATCTTCTGCCGCAAATGTGGCTCTGGGGTGCACACTGACATCTAGATGGAGTCAGCCCTCCTTACCTGAAATCCACTTTGCATTGTTCTCACTAAATCAAGAACTCAGTCAAAGTAGTGTTGTTGACTTATGTTTTAGAAAATATTAATGTAGGGTTTATAGCAGCAGAGTTTTTGTACACATCCTAATTGAAGCATATAATAAGGATGCAAAAAAAGCACAGTCTAGCCGAAATTAATATAAATCAAATCACAAAGTCACCTCTGCTTGCAAAATACTGCACTCTGCTGTTAGTAACATAGGGACATAGTATATCCTGTACCTAGGAACTATAGATGTTATTACTGAAGAATGGTGTTTTCCAAAACTGTAGAGTAAAAAAACACTAAGAGATCAGTTGAGAGGTATATGTGAAACTAATATTTTCATTTATAGCTAGCTAGTTATATATATAATGTGACAGATTGGCTATGAATGACACAACAACAAAATTGATCAGGAAAAATCGATTCACAATCATCACAGTTAAGAATAGTATCATTTTTAGTCATTCTTTTATTGTGCATACATACTGAATTTAGAATTGAGAAATGAAGCTGCAATGTGCCCTCATACACATTACTTACTTCCACAGCTGGTTTGTTCCCATGTTTAATCAATGAAATTTGAGAACTATGGATGCTATGGCTCTTAAACTCTGCCTAGATATTATGGGGATCATTTCTACTTAGGGACAGCCAAAATATCATTTTCAACAAATTCTTTGTTAAATGTGTTTCCAAAGCCCACACTGATTTTTCTAATTTCTTGCAGATTCCATGAAGTAAAAGTCTATTCTTTCAAGTGGAGCTAACTAGGATAATCATTGTGGCCAAAGGCAAAACTTTAAAGTAAATAGATCATTAAATCATCACTTGTGGAAATGAGTTTTAGGATAGGGATTGAGTGTTGGAACATGACTTTCATCCAGATATCTAAAGGCATAACAGAATGCATAATTAGCTCTGAGCCTCATGCATTGTGCCTACTAAACTTACATAAATGATTAATGGATAGGTATAAAAATGGGCTTCAAAGAGATATACCAATAATAAGAACTAAAAAAGAACAATTCGCTGTTGATAATTCTGGACTTCAGAGCAGCACAATCCATTCATGTGGGCTGCAGGCAAGCCCTGCCCTTTGTTCCTCCACACTTGTGCCATGCATCATAACCCAAGCCAGCCATGCCCTAGACCTTCCATCTGCTGCAGGACCAGAAAGTGAACTCTTAACCCTAAAAAGACACTCCACAAGTAAGTTAGTGTTTATTGTTCACAAAATAAATAACAGCCTTAGTGAAGATGCTATCACTCTATGTTTATCTTTATATCAGACACCAATTGATAACTCTACATACCTGCTTCTGGACAATATTTTCATATTATATGGGACAAATGAAAAACAATCTGTACTCTTCATGATCCGTTATCACACTTGGTTTTAGTGCCTCTTGGGTGGAATAGAGGGAGATCAGGAGAAGAAACCCAGATACAGATAACATATTTATAATTGTCTACTTACAGTTTACTAAAAAAAATTAAAGGTTCTGATTAAAATCTAATTGTAGGCTGTGGCTGATTATAATGATTAAAATAGCACCACAGGAAATCCAATTATAATTGTTAGAGAAATAATTTTGGAAATAGTTTAAAAGGCAAGGTCATCCAGGCTATATAGATGATTTGAAAATGACAATTGTGTTTTTGGATTAGCAACGCTAAGGTATTTTCTCATATTCACATTATAAACACAGATAAAACTATTAATATTTTCCTGCATTTTATGAAACTGCACATGTAGAAATAAATCAGCCAGTTGCTCCATGATCTGGAAAATAGTGGTACATTACATACATAGAAAACAAAGCCATTTAAAGGCTGGGTAGATCTCCACACTATGTAACATTTTCTCCATTAACCAATTATAGATAACTGTATAACACATAGTATTTTCTGAAACAATTGGTAATGTTTAGGCATTTTGCTGTATGTGTGGATGAGTATGCAAAAGATCAGGCTTGCCTTCCGTCTTTACAATTAAAATCAACAGAATCATTTATTATCCTTTGATAAGTGTATATACTTGCATGTATAAGTCATTCTATAATTAGAATTTTGCCTAGCCATCAAACATGTATTGCACATGTGCTATGCCCAAAGCTGGAGCTAACATTGTTGTGGATCTAAGGTGGAGAGAGGTGGATCACAGCACGGAAACGTGGAAGTGCCAGATGCAGAGGTCCTATCTTCAGTTTAGACAAAGCAGCACTGTAGATAAAACACACATATTCAAAACAATGAAGAAATAAGACCTCCTTGGACTGGCATATGAGGAGACAATAAATATTCATGGAAAGTGGAATTAAATGAAGAGTTTTAAATCCTCACAGTTTTTTCATAAAATGCATTTCCATGAACTTTTTGAAGACCCTTTGTACTCATGGATTTCAAGGTGCTCTTTTTGCATTAAAACAAATAAATCCTACTTTTCACAAACTTTCTGAAGTACACTCATACACATAAAGACAAATGTCAAAATCGTATAGTTAATTTATATGATTTATATGGGAAAGAAAAAAAAACTTTCAACAGACCTATTCAAAGACAGAGTGGGCTACCTCCGGAAGCATTGGATTCCCAGTGCTTCAAGGGTGTCATCTGCAGAGGCAAGGCAGTAGCTAGAAGTAAACCCCATATGCTGATAATAACCAGATGGCTTAGAAGTTGCAGACAGACTGTGCCACAGAGCAGGACGAAATGGGAATGCTGAGAGAAAGGGTCAGAGGATGGGAGAATGTTAACTTGTAAGATAAAAGATGCAAGTTTAACAGGCATAGGCAGTTACCAACCAATCTTAAATAGAAGAGTACAAGGATTATCATATTTGAGGAAAATTATGGCAATGATTTCATGTGAAATAAGGCAAGAATCCAAGATTTAGGCTTGTTACTGCAGTATGGTCAGTGGCTACAGAGGTAAGAACAGAGAACTAACAAGTACTATAGCTCCGGAGCTATATTTTTTATACAGGTGAGTATATAAGCCAACAAGCCAAGATATTTTATGATGTCATGTTAGCAAATCAAGATGAAGAAAAAGCAAGAATTGGTTTCTGTTTCAAGGATAATAGGTAGGATGCCTAGGGTTTGATTTTCAATTAGGAAAATCATAAAAATGTTATATTGGGGCAAATTAGCTCCATGGGTTAATGGAAATGTGATTATGCTACAACCATATGGTCATATTTTACAATTACCATAACTTTGAAAAGCATTGTGCTGTACACTAAAGTAAAACATTGTGAAAAATGTATTAACACTAATCATAAATGGCCTTGGTTTAAAAAAATCGCTGCAACATTTAATCCTATAAATGAAAAATCAGCACCAAAACGTGGCCAATGTTAGTAACACCATTTTTGAATGTAAGGAAAGCATAATTTTTAATCTGTCAAATTGGTAATACTTCATATTTTAGCTAAGAAAATAGTTATTATAGCATGTCCTGGATATATTCAATTGGGCACACAAATTATTCTTTGAAACATATATAAGTGCATGTCTATTATTGCTCTAATACAACTTTCTTGGATGATTTTACAAATTGTGGTTTCAGAACTTTCCTATGCTGAATAAATTTGTTTCACCTAGTATATATATGGCTTGAATTGTTTTTAAGAGACTTGTTTTTTACACTAACTGTGCAGTAGATAGAACAGATACAGAATAACTTCATAGTGTTCTTACTATTACATAGGGAACCTAAAGACTTTATTTTCTTGTTCTATCCATTTTTACAACACCCATGTTAACTATTTTACCAGATATCATCTCAGGACACTAATAAAATAATATAATTGAACTTAGTTGTACCCAAACAGAATGATTCTCCTGTTACGCTGGGAGAACCGTTCTCTATGCTCTTTCTTACAGTGATCAAGTTTAAAAAATTTTTAAGTTAGAAGCAACTATTTTATTTCCAATTATTATCTCTGTGATTCTAAAGATATATTCTACCAGAAATATTCCACTTTAATCAGGCTTCCCTGCTTTGACTCAGGTAGTCTTTGCTAATTGCATATTTCTTTTTTCAAAGAAGTGTTGAAATTATCAGTGGCCTCAAACTCTCATTCAGTCTATCTAAAGCAAAATTTGTGACTATAGCACAAGTCTTCATGAAACTTCAGGCAATTGACACTGTAGGTAGGCAACACTAATTTCCCTCCAGAATTACTTTAGACATTGAACCTGTGTTCCACAAAAAATTTGGCAGACATTTCTAGCTCATTTTTTAAAAAGACATAACTTTAAAAGGTAATGAAATTAATATGGTCATTAAAAGAACATACTTTATGTCTTGGAGTGGATTTTCTTCAATGAAGGAGTCAGAATACCAAATTATAATTGTCAGAATGTTACCTTTATCCTGAACCCCTTCCCCTGGAGCATGAAGTCATTTCAAGAGTCAGATGGGATCTTCACAAAGAAATGTTTGGGAACGTTAAGTTCTTTCCAGAGAGATGTAAAGGAGACCTTATCAAAACATGGGGAAAATATGTCACAGAGATCTTTTTGCCCTTACAACATTGCTGAATATAAATTTTGCTGTATAAACCTGATATATAGATACCAAAGAGAGAGGATATGAGAAGTTTCCATCTGAACCATCTAAGTCAAATGAACATAGAAATGATTCCATCTTGTCAATCATCCATGCAACTTCTTAGATTGTCCCAAAAATTCATCGACCAATGAGAACTAGAGAAATTTATTATCAGAATTACAGCCATTCTGACTTTTCCTAACACACAAGCTTTAGGACCAGATACTCTGTTGAATAGAGAGGTAGAAGAGTTCTTTCTAAAACTAGAAATAAAAAAAGGAAACAGAACAAATGCATGCTCAAAGTTTAGTCTAAGAAGAACTAACAGAGTTTATGTGTGTTTTTTGAGTGAGTAGATTGGCTTTCTCAGTAGTTGAGAAAGGGAATAGCTCACTGTGATAGAATTATGACCCATGTCACAGAGGAGCAAGCAGTATTTGGGTCAAATATTTTCCCACGAATGGTTATAAACTTATGGAGTGGATGTCCATAAAGGGTTCTTTCAATGAGGAACATTAATGAGCTCAACAGATATCCATCCAATGACTCAAACAGTGACATTAAGTGCTGTTCCCACCACACACAAAAACAAAAATCAAGTCTGATATTTATGGAAATCCACACACTGAATCCCCAGGGCTTATTCTTCTTCAAACAATTGAAAGCTTATCCCTTGTCTCTGCAGCAATTGATGAGGCTGTTTATCTGAAAATCATCTCAAGCTCTCAAACAGGATATAAATTAGGGAGTATGGACAGAGAAGAAATGGAGAAAAATGAGAGTTGCAATTTAAAAAACAACTGGCATTCTCAAGAAAATAGCGCAATTTAATTTTTTAAAACTTTCATTTACCTATATAATTAAAATTTTTAAAAGCCACAAGGAATCCACAGGAAGAAAAATATATGGAGAAAAAGAGTTTTTGCAAAAATCTGGACTTGACAACTACAAATCAATGATAACTGTGCAGTCACCAAAGTCAATGAGCTCTTCTTATTCAACTTTCTGTGATTTACTTGCTATTGTTGAGCCCACTTTGTTCCTTCAATTTCTTCTAATGGCATCCATGACACCAATCTCCCCCATAGCTCCTAAATCTCTTCCTCCCTCACTGGTCCATCATCCACTATGAACTTCTTCAGAACAGATATTCCTAACTATCATCAAACTTCTTTTTCTGTATTTTCTCTGTTGGTGAGCTCATCTAATTTCATTATTGCAACAACTCTTTCTGTGTAACGAAGTTCAAAATCTATATTCCCTGCCTTGCATTCTGTTCTGAGTCCCAGATCCAACTTTCTTACTGCCTTTTGGGTATTTGCAGTTCAATGTCACAAATTTAATAATGACTTATTATTTGCCTACAAATTCCACTTATCTTACTATGTTCCAAATCTTAGTTAATGCCTTGTCAGAGTTTTTTTTGTAAAAAAAACTTATGGACTGACATTAAGTGCTGTTCCTACCACACACACACACACACACAAAATCAAGTCCGATATTTATGGAAATCCACACACTTAATCCCCAGGTGGAGTTACAGAGAGAGAAAGAGAGATCTTCCATCCACTCATTCACTCTCCAAATGGCCGCAATCGCAAGAATAAGCCAGGCAGAAGCCAGGAGGCAGGAACTCCATCCAGGTCTCCCAAGTGGGGCAGGCACTCAAGTGTTTGTGTAATCTTCCACTTCTTTCCCAGGCACATTAGTAGGAAGCAGTAGTGGAGCAGCTGGAACGAGTTCTCATATGAGATATCATCACTGCAGGTTGTATCTTAATCCACTGAAGCACAATGCCAGCCCTTGGTTAGAGCTTTCAGATTTCAAGTTTTGGGCACATAAAAGTTAATCATTAGGGACATGCAAATCAGATAGCCTTTCTTAAGACTAGAGAGGCTATTAAAGAGGTGGAGAAACAAGAATGTTCAAATGCTGCTTACCAGCATTTGATTCAGTCATTTTGAAACACAGTTTGACAGTTTCTCAAAATGCTAAATATAAAATTCCCTTAAACCCCCGCAGCTCCACTTCTACTTATCTGCCAAAGAGAAATGAAAATTTATATCCACACAGTGGTTCACTAAACCAGAACAGCTCAAGTGTCCAATTGATGGATGGATAGACAAGTAGAGTATAGTCAAAGAATGGAATATTATTTAACCACGGAAGGAATGAAGTACTAATAATGCTGCAACATAGATGAACTTTGAAAATATTATGCTAAGTGAAAAAAGCTGGACAAAAGATCTTATTTTGTATATGATTCTAGGCATTAAAAGTGTCCAGAAAAGGCAAATTTAAAGTGGTTTTATGGGACTACAGGTAGGAATGGCCCTTAAATATACATGGACATGAGGAATTTTGGAAGAGACAGAAATTTTGTTATTGTTCTAGTTTTGTGTTATAGAGATAGCCATAGTAGCAAAGTTTAATGAAGAGAAATAATGAACATCTGTCACCTGACTCACCAGGTGGGCATCTTGGAAAGCACTGAGAGCCCAGGCTACATTCAGACTGGAGTTTCTGCAAATGTGGGTATGGGCCCTGTGTTTCTCTCCTCCTATACTGTTTCTGGGATAGTGCTGAGTAGAGTGCTTTTTTGGGTATGAAATTCCTCGCAGAGCCCCTTTATTGAAGGACAAATGTGATTCCCTAAGCTACTCCAAGGGAGAGGGCTGGAACCCACCCAACCAGGTTGTTGAATAATGGCAAGACTTTTAATATGTAAATGCTGATTTGTTACTACAATTCTTCCCTCATTCAACCACACCAAAGACCCAGCCAATAAACTTACTGAACAAGAGCTATACTTTTGATATATAAATGCTGGCTTCCTTCTACATTCTTCTACATTCTATTGCACAGAAATTCCCATTTTTCTTCAGCCTCTTGCACACATACAGGCTCACATTACCTAGTCACCTTAACATTCTCCCTCAAGAGAAGTAGCTCACAGTCTTATGGTAACATGATAAATACCCATCTTCTGTATTTTCTTCAGAGCTCCAATAGAAGCATAGGGCTGGTTAGGAGTATTCTCTTGCTGCCTGTCCTATGGTGTTAGGAGGTAGCCTGGGAAATGATTGTCCAGAGAACTGGTCATATAATCAGAGAGATAGACTGAATGCCCTGTTTCATGAGTATCTGAAGCTGAACAGCTTACACTCTATTAGAAACAAAATGGACAGGATGTTAAAAAAACACATGGTCCAAAGACAAGCATTAAAAGTATGGAAGCTATAGGCCCAAGAAAGGATAATGGCCAGGATTTTCATTTCCAGATGCTAGGCCAAATATTCGAGCCTTGTTCATCCTGGTTCTGGAATTCTCCAGCCTTACCCAAGAAATGATTAATACAGTTTTGCACCATCCGGTTTGATTGACAAACACCACCCAAAAAACATTTTAGGAGCAAGACATGGTTCCCCCTGGGCAACAGTTAGCGTGTCTAACTGCCTACCTATTCTGAAGGACTGGGTTTAGTAACTCTAGAGAAGGGGCCCCAGTCATGTCAGTCTTAACCTGGGCAAAGGTTCTGCTTTGTTCATTCCCAAAGGAGGGGGCCCTACTCCAGCTTGCTCTTGAGAGCCTGATACAGAGCCTGACAAAGGAGTTTTGCTATTTTCCTGCAGTTAAAGATCCAAAAACTCTTATCCCAGAAATGCCTAGAACTGTCTTGAGGTTAAAGGAGCAATAACTTGCTGCATGGCCTGTTTCCTCTCTCAGGCCAGTCTTCATTCCCTGGGGGGCGAGGAGGAGCACTAAATAGATTACTTTATGCCAGACTGGTTGTGTTTTTTGTTTTTGTTTTTGTTTTTGTTTTTGTTTTTGTTTTTTTTATATATCTGGCAGCTACATTCCGTTGGGAAGTTAAGCATGCTTGTCAAATGCTCAAAACTGGAGTTTTAGATGGGGCAACTGATAAGCCAATAATCTACATGCTGGATTATTTTTGTACCCCTCAAGAGATAGGTTCTTTAAGTCCTCCACAAGGGGCCTGTCCAAATAGGTGAGAACTGTCTATAAATCCTTACATGCAGTATTATCTGGGTGAGCTGTTACTTTACACCCTGTTTGGTAATCCATTTAAAGGCAAATAGGGACTGTCAGGAGGAGTGCTTAGGTCTAATAATAATCAGGTGGGCATTAAGACCTAGCTTATCTAGCTTTTCATATGGAGTACTGGAAGAGATGTTACAAGGGAGGTGGAACTTCCTTAGGGAAGGCACCCCAGTTGGTTCCCATTGTCTGACTGGACTTGGAGGAGGGTTGGCCCACATAGGAAGTTAGTACAGAATAGGTGTTATCTGTAAAAGGAAACTTACTCTCCTACCTGAATGTCACCGACCCTAGGCTGTCCCCTCAATAACGATGGTACTTTAGAAACTGGGAGGAACAAATTGCTCTTTTAGCTTAGGGCCAACAGGGTCTGCAGTTTCAACCTGGGCATCAGTCCTTCCACCCGTGGGCAGTGACCCAGTTCTTGGCAGAGCTGACAGAGCTCTTCAGAGGCTGGCTTCTGTCCTGACTGCTGTTTGCCGAATGGCCCGGCTTTCCAGTTTGAAACAGGTGTTATCTGGGGGTGGACTGGCCTTGTTGAGTCTCCTTGACTGTAGATCACCAAGTAAAGCAGACATTAATTGGCCTATTACCTATCCTTACATCACCCCTGCTGCCTAACCCACTCCTCCTCCTCCTGGTCTCTGTTAGACTGCAGAGACGAATTTTAGGAGGTCAGCCAGGGGGATACTCAGTCTCTTCTTCAGTTATTGAAGTTTCTTTCTAATATCAGGGATGTTCTGAGATTGGAATTGATAACCACACGCATGCTCTGACTCCTGTTTTTCCCTGTGAGTTAAGACAGTGCCTATGAAAAGAAATATGTCCTTTCAGGTATGATCAAGCAGGGTGATCACCTTATACAATCTGTTTATCAATTTGGAGGTCAAGAGATGGAAATATTTTTAAATGATTCTGTTGATAGATGCTCCACTTGTTAAAATTACCAAATAATTGAATTATATACTTCAAATAAGTGAACTACATATGTAAACTACGTGTCATTTTTGAAAATTTCTTCTGGGATTCATGCTGTTTTCTCTGCTTAGGATTCTCTTGCTTTAACCTGCCTGTCAAAATTTTAATAAACCTTGGGAGCCCAGATCAAAGTTACCTCCCATGTGAAGGCTTTACTAATATCCCTCAGCAAAATCTAATCATTTTCTTCAACTTCTTTCACAATTCCAAGAAGAGCTTCAACAACCTGGTGTGAGAAGCAGCTTAGTTAAAAGATGATCTTTGAAGCCAGGAAAACATGCTTGTTGTGTGATATTTGGTAAAGTTATTGAACTCTCTGAGCCTTGGTTTTCTGAGTTTTAATTGTGGCACCATAAGATAAATCTCAGAAAGCTGCTGTGAATGTAAAATAAAATGTATGCAAACTGCTTCACATCTACTTATCATGTATCCAACATATTTTTTAAAGATTTATTTATTTATTTGCAGACACTATTCTTGTTTATGTGATCCCTTTGGTTCTTAGTCCTATCATTACGATCAATTGTGAACAGAAATTGATCACTGGGACTAGTGAGATGGCATTGGTACATGCCACCTCAAGGGGATTGAATGATCACATAAACAGAATAGTGTCTGCAAATACTAGCTGATAGAATAAAAAAGGGAGAGAATGATCCAACATGGGAAGTGAGATACACAGCAGACCCATAGAATGGCAAATGCCCTAACAGCACTCTGGCCTCATAACCAGCCCTTAAGGCAAGCGGATCCGGCTGAAATGCCCATGAGAGTATTTCAGGCATGGAAAGCCAAGACACTCTGGGGGAAAAAAAAAACCTAAATGAAAGATCTCCACGAGTGAGATCCCAGTGGAAAGAATGGGTCATCAAAGAAGGAGGTACCTTTCTCTGAAGGGAGGAGAGAACTTCCACTTTGACCAGGGCCTTGTCTAAATATGATCATAGTCAGTGAACTCAGGGGCTGCCATAGCCTTGGCAACTCATGACAAGAGCCTAGGGTGATTACTCGTGCCATGAACAAGAGTGTCAATTTGTTAAGTCAACAATAGGAGTCACTGTGCACTTACTCCTCATGTAGGATCTTTGTCCTTAGTGTGCTGTACATTGAGATTTAATGCTATAACTAGTACTCAAACAGTATTTTTCACTTTATGTTTCTGTGTGGGAGCAAACTGTTGAAATCTTTACTTAATGTATGCTAAACTGATCTTCTGTATATAAAGAGAATCGAAAATGAATCTTGATGTGAATGGAAGGGGAGAGGGAGTGGATAAGGGGAGGGTTGCGGGTTGGAGGGACGTTATGGGGGGGAAGCCATTGTAATCAATATTCTGTACTTTGGAAATTCATATTCATTAAATAAAAGTTAAAAAAAAGAGATTTATTTATTTATTTCAAAGGCAGAGTTACAGAGATGCAGAGGCAGAGTGAGAGGTCTTCCATCTGCTAATTCACTCCCCAGATGGCCACAACAGCTGGAGTGCTGATCTGAAGCCAGGAGCTTCTTCTGGGCCTCCCATGTGGGTGCATAGGCCTAAGAACTTGGGCCATCGTCTACTGCTTTCCCAGGCCGTAGCAGAGAGCTAGATGAGAAGTGGAGCAGCCGGGACTCGAAGTGGCACTCGTATGGGATGCTGGCACTACAGGCAGCAGCTCTACTGGCTACGCCACAGCGCCAGCCCCTCCAACATATAAAAAAATCACCTTTCTTATCCCTGCTCTATCCCTGCCACAAGTGTCTTTCTTAAACCTAGTGCTTAGTGAAATGTCTAACACTTAGTAGATATCCAATAAATTAAATTAAATTCATCCAATGAATTAAATTGTAGCTGTGAGTATAACTATTATCATAATATTCTCCCTGCATTGATTGTCAGTAACTACTATTAAATATGTCAATCCTTTTTGTTATTCAGCTCCATCATGTGATATGGAGTTGCCCATGTGAGAAGCAGCTAGGTTGCAAATTTATGTCTGCAATTTCAAGTACTTACTTTAGATTTTTTTCGGTTGACACCATATTACCTCTATTCATCAACTATTAATTTGTAGAATATGCCTTTCTTAGCTAGCATTCATCAGGGTATATTGAAATGATTTTCAAGTGCTCTGGAGAATAACTTCCTTAAAGTTTCCTCTAGGGCCCTCAAAGTAGCTTTTACATGCACTGCATAGCTTTAATGTTATGCTAGATTATCCCAAATAGGCCTACCAAATTTGGAATCATCTGTCCAAATTTTGAATCATATGCTTACAGATAGAAATGTAATTGTAGGTATTTGCTTAAACTGCAAAATGCATTCTCTGTGCAACTCACAAGCACAGACAATGTTGCTTTAACCTACTGCTGAGTATGCATAGCTTTAGACATCTTAAATTCTCTTATCATACCAGAACAGCATTCATGGGCTGCCCCAGTCCTCCCAGGATTAGGCAAACAACATTTCTCTTTTTTCTCCCAGTTTGTAAAGAAAGAGCTATCAAAACTCACAGCTGATTTCCAAATGAAAAAGATCTCTGATTTGAGTACTTAATGTAGAATAAGTATTGAGAATCCTTGCTAATTATCTTCATTGTGAATAATTGTCACCTTAAAGTGAGGACAAGTTTCCTTTCGAATATATCTGATGCAAATGCAGGCAGATTTAGGTGGTTTTGTCTCAGCTTTCTTTACTGACTATATCCCCAGCCATGTGGAATGTACTTGCCTTTATTTGCCATAGTGATTTTAGAAAGTGGCACTTTAATACTTCAATTGCACTGATGATGAAATTAAAATTTAAAATGATAAAATAAATGACTCCATCATTACAATTCAGGTGGACCTGACTCCAGAATTTGTGCTGCCAGTGGTGCTAAAATGACACTGTGGGCCTCACTGCAGAACACCTTGGGTTGCCCCTCTCTTTGCCTGCTTGCCCACTACTTGCTAATCTCAAGTCCAGTTCACCTGTTGCATGTCTCAGACCTTCACTTCCATGGCTCAGGCTTCATTACCTCTCATTTCACAGAGAGCATTACCTCTCACTCTTCAAATCACCTCCTATTGAAATATATTTCTATTTCTCTGTGTCCTCATCTCTGTGTCCTATCCCAAATTCTTCCTTCACCAGGCAAGTGCTTCTTAATTAGCATCTGACCGTGCCTCTGTCTTGCTCGGCACCCTTTATTATGTCTCCATCACCAAGCTCCCTGCAAAATCTGGTCCCACATTGCTCAGAGAAGGGTTGTAGAAGAGCAAAGAAACCTTGTAGCCAGATCTTAGCATTCATTGCTCCCTACATAAATAAATGCTGTTTTTTCAAGTTAATTCCTTTGTTCAAAATATTCTCCTACCTGGATAAAATTAAATTCTCATTAAAATTCATTCATCATTTAAGTTATAGTTCGAAACTCAAAACCTCAGATTGGAATATGCAACCCCTTCTCTGTACTTTATGACAACCATGGTCTCAAATCCATTATATTTGCTTTGCATTATAGTTAATTCTTCTCTACTGGTTGGTGAGACTACTGCCTCAAAAATGAGGCAATGTCTTATTCAGCTTTATAATTCCCACAATGTTGACTATAAAATATGCTTAAACCAATGCTTCCTGATTTTTATAGAGTCACAGTACTCCTGAATTTCTTCCTCATAATTAGTAAATATTAAAAAACACAACAATGATAAAACAATAACCTTGATGTTTAGTGCTTTGTGTAAATTTATTTCATTATTCAGAAGCTCAATAAAAATATTTAATTACACTTCAAAGTCTGTACAGATCCACAGTGAATATTCACTGCTAATATTCACAAGTCTATTTTATCAAATATAAGTTCCATCCCTCTATCCCTCAATACCCCAATCAAATTTCCTGTCTTGTCCTGTCTCTTAGAGGTTTCTTCTAGCTTTGGTTACCAATCAATATGTCAAAAATTTCAACTACTTTGGTCAACAGATCCATGGAAATGGAAGTCTACTTTTTTATCTCTACCAAAATTTCTTTTAACCAAGTACCATCCCAGTCCCTAAACTACTAATTGAGAAAGTAGAGGTCAAGAGCCCCTTTAATTATACATACATCACCTTCAACACTCTTTGTATCTTTGTGAGTGTGTGAGAGAGAGAGAAAAAAAACATGAGAGAGGGAGAGGGAGAGAGAGAGAGAGAGATGAAAGGCTGTGAAAGGCTGTACAAGAAAATAAAGCAGAAGGGAAGTAGTCTGGGGCGGGGGGAAAGACTCCCTAAGGCAGGAGAGGCAGGACATCACCTCTAGTCCATGTTCCTTTACTCACTTTGCCTTTGGGAAGGATCAAAGACAAGCCTAGGGAGAGAAATGTATGGACTGAGAAAACCAATCTCCAAAGGTCTTCCCAGGATGAGCTCAAAGGGAGAGGGAGGGGCCCCTGCTTCTCTTATATCAGTGTTTCTGAGGGTACAGAGATGAGTGAGAGGCGTGGAGACCAAGATGGAGAGTGGCAGTGATGACAGCAGGGAAACAGGATTTTCAGATTCACATCTGGTCAAGGTGGAAGAAGTGGGTCAACCATAAGAAATCTATGGCTTTAGGTGGCTGGCACCTTTCAAACTGTCTTCATGGCCTCTCCCTGGAGGAGGACCAACAGAAAGGATTAACGGATCATCCAGGCCAAACATCTCAAGTAGAATTGCGGGGTTTGATGTGCTTTCTTTCCGTTCCAATTGCTGCACCTCTCCAACTTCAACACTGGCTTAGTGGAGGAATGAGGATGAGGCAGGGAAGAAGGAGTGCACATCTCCTAGCTCAAAGGAGAGCTTCAGTAGATAACCTCAGCAGTGTCAGGCTGGCAAATGCAGTGATCCTGGCATTAGGTGTCTTCCTGAACTGCTCTTTATCTTCTTCCAAGCACGGGATACTGTGACTTGAATATGACTCTTCACATACAGGGAGAAAATCCAAAACATCACCACAGTTCAGATTCCCACCGTGAGGCATCTGTTGTTGTGAATCCATTGCTTGGGATGTACATGTGAGTTTTCAGGCTTCCTGGGGCTGGGACCCTCCACTGCCATCTCCTAGGCTTGACTCAGCTGGCCCAGGCAGATGAACTAAGAAGCACACACTATCTTGTCACTTCTCAAACAAACTGCTCTCTCTATTTGACTGGTTTTTGTATTTTTTTTTAATATTTATTTATTTACTTGAGAGGCAGAATTACAGACAGAGAGGAAGAGAGATGTCTCCCATCACTGGTTCTCTTCCCAAATGGCCACAACAGCTGGAGCTGAGCTGAATGGAAGCCAGGAACCAGGAGCTTCTTCTGGGTCTCCCACATGCGTTCAGGGGCCCAAGCCTTTGGGCCATCTTCCACTGCTTTCCCATGCCATTAGCAGAGAGCTAGATCTGAAGAGGGGCAGCCAGACACGAACAGGAGCCCATGAGGGATGCCAGTGCTGCATACAGAGGCTTAGCCTGACACCACAGCTCTGGCCCCATACTTGACGGTTTGGGTAGTGCTCCAAGTGCAGCATGCCTTCAACAACCGGATCTACCCAAAGCTGTGCCCTCACTGTGTTAATCTAGGCCAGTATAAGCCACAATTTCTATTGTCCTGGAGTTGTTGAGACTAAAGGGGTGTGGCAGGAATAGGGAACTTGAACTGAAGAAAAAGTGACATTACTAACACAGGTACTGTCTGAGGAAGGGGTGGGCTCCCAACAATGGATTGGCACATTAACAGGACTAAGGTATTAGCCTGATTCACAAATGTGAAACAAATATGCACAAAAAATAAAGTCCCACCGTTTCTCCCCAACCTAGTAACTTCTCTAAAAATGGACAAGTGCTCTGGAGAACGAGAGCTTTCTGATACTCCTACAACTTGTGCAAAAATGCCTGGCAGCTTGCCCCCAAGTGGCAGGAAAAAGCAGGGTAGCTCAGTTGCAAAATAAAACTAAGCAGGATAACACAGATGATCTAAGAGTAAGAACCAGCAGTGGTAAGCAAGCTCTATGTACAGTTCTTCCCACAGTGTCAGTGACACAGAAACAGGGGGGAGCCAGAAGAACTGACAGGGTAGGGGTGAGGGTGGTGTCCTTAGACCAGGGCTGAGTACAAGGACTGAGTGAGGAAGCCCAGTTCAGCAAGAGAATTAAGAATAGGGGTGGCAGGAGGTCCAGTGTGCAGCCTCTTCAGCAAGAGCATGCAAGGCTCTGTCCTTGTCTTATAGGCCACATGGCCTCGGGCAGTGCTGGGCATACAGTGAGGGCATTTGAAAAGATGAGGCTATGCTTCCCACTCTGTCCTTGACCAGAGTAGTGTGGGAAGTACTGCTACCAGTACCAGTGTCTCAAATCCACCAGCTCAGGCCAGAGGCTGTTATGTGAGGCTCTCATAGCTGCCACAATAACAGTGGAGGGTGTGGCTGAGAGGATTTTGGCTGGAAGGTCCTTCACCAAACCCTCTTCTGCCTTTAACTGTCTGAAGGTCATGATGAAGTAGTTCTTGCCCTTAACCTGTAAGCAGGTTTGGGTGGTATCCATGGAATCGGTGAGGATAAAGGCAGTGGCCACAGCCAGGACCCAGAGATGGCCTGCAGTGCAATGTGAGGGCACTGTTTAGGACGAACAGGGGAGATTTGCCTTGCAGAGATGTGATGGAAAGGTCACAGACAGCACTGTTTGGGATATCAGTAAGAAGTGAACCATACTGTCTCAGCAGAAGCCATGAAGCTCAACACCAACTTGCAGCACTTGTCTGATGAGTTCCTTAGTTTGCTCAAAGGCAGTGAACTACCACTTGTCCCTCTGGGTTCCCATGCACCTGGAAGCTGCCCATTTTCTCACCTTTGTGCTGCATCATCAGGGCATAGATTACATCAGTGAACACACCAAAAGCCCAAAACCACCAGTGATTTGATTTGTTTTGGCTGTGATCTGCTACAAACTTCTGAATGAACTCCTAAGTGGTGACATGTACTGGCCAGAGCTGAGAGGGTTGACCAGGAACCCTCAGTAGAGGGAAGTCACACCATCTGTTTGCAGGATCCTGATGAAGACATCAAAGATCCCATGATACCATGCTCTTACCTTCTGAACCTGCGGCTGCGTGCAGGTGAGGGCGGATGGGTAGAGGCTGACTCAGGTCACCATTGTCAAGGCCACACGATACACACAGAACTTCTAGTCCAGGCGTTCCACTCAGTGATGTGGGTATTATATTAAAATGTATCTCTTTTAATTATCTTTTGAATCTACCCTCACAATGATTTTTCAATGTATTTTACATTACATTTTTTTCTCTTTGTTTTTCAGTGCTGCTTATTTGGGGGCTAATTTTTTACTGAGTATAATTCATAAGTGTCTGTACTGTATTGCTTTGGTAATGCTTCTTTTAATTGTGGCTCTGTGTTTTGTTGTCTTCTAAGAAGGACCATTTCATTTTTTAGAGTCACTTCTGAAGTCCTGTAGTCATTAACTTTGAGGCCTGTTTTGTATGAGTGCTGATATAAATTGAAACCCAATAGACCTCATCACATGCCACCCTGTGAGTGCTGACAATGACAGGAATTCCTTGCCTATAGTATATTGGCACCTCTGGACTGAAAAACTGGGGGGAAACTTAATGTTCTTCTTTTGTATATATCAGAAAAGCTTAGAGTGCTGGGTTTTCTTGTCAGCCTTGGCAGATGAAGTGAGCTGATAGTATTAATTCAGATTTAAGAAATTATCTGAATCTGGGTTTATGTAGATTCACCGTCTATGTGCAATATTACCTACATCAAAGAGCTCTTCCAGTTCGACATGTGTGCATAAGCTCCCACCTGTTCCTCTCCTCATTAGGTATGGAACTCTGTAAACTGTCGTTGAAACATTAGAGCAACGTTTTATTGCACCGATTTTATAAACTTTTACAGTCTGATACGCGTTACTTTTCAAATGTAAATTTCTCAAGGCTTTTGTTGCCTTCTTGTGCAGTATTTGATGAAAGTTCTTTTATGTATCTGTAATAGATAAAAATAAACCAGGCTGTAAATCCTTTTTAAAAATAATCTTAAATCATGAACCAGGTTTTCAGTAAGAATTGTAGAATAAGTTAAATTTAAATTGTGTTCTATTAACCAATATGAGTGTATTTCTGTAAGCACAGTTATGTTGAAATGAAGTCTTAAAATACAAAAAAAATGACAAAGAAAAATAAAGAAAAAGAACAGACAAACAAATGAACGAACAAGAATTTTAAGCAATTTGGCTTTAGAGCTCATGCTCTTAACCTTGGACACTAGTACTTCCAAAACTGGAAGGGAGAAATTTTAGAAAGAGCAAAGTATAAACACATTTATCTATAACACTGGCCTCTTAACTATATAAACATTTTGAAACTGAGCATATTTGATTTATTTGTGAGTATCCACAATTTTTAGCAATATTAAAAAAAGTAATGAGGCTTGACAAATTTTTTTACATTAAAAATCAATAAGATTGTTGTAAGAATAAATTTGAGGCACAGTTTATGGAAAATGACTTGCTTGCCTAATACAAAAACATTTTCTTCCAGTTATAGGATGCTTAGAAGTCATAGCTTTGGGGTAATGTTGATTTTTTAAAAAAATAAGGGCATGGTTTACTTTTTGAATTATCCACTAGATGGCAGAAAATTGTTATTGTCCAAAGTGCTGTACTGGACTAGTCCAGGCTCCTTTCTGAACTGTAGAAGTTACACAACTTGTTCTAACCTGTAACTGAGCAATGCTTTCCTTTTCACAAATGGTGTTTTAAAGCAAACCACTATTTTTAGGCAGGGGAAGACACCAGAGATTTTCACAGAAATAAATATTAAGTATGAGCATGCTAATTGTATGTTTGCATTGCTGTACTTTAATCTAGCAGGAACAGATTTGCAGACATACTGGAAGAATGTCTATATGCCCATATGGAATGATCTGTCCAGATGCCAGATATCAGAGATAAGCTGAAAAGAATCTGCGTGAATGATTTTCTAAAACTTTTAAGCTACAGTTTTCATTCCTCCTAGCACATTATATTCTCAGGTCCCTACTCTATGGCCAGTTTTCTGAGGGTAGAGCCTGAATACAGGTATTGTTTTTTAAGTTTCCTAAGCTATAAAATAAGAGTAGATTAAACAATGCTAGTTCTTTTCCAGCTCTCACATTCCAGGATTGATGTCTAACAGTTCACTTAGTATTATATACTCTGTGAGTATAAGAGCTAATTTTGCTGTAGATCCTTTATGAACACCAACTAGTTAATCCAGAACACCATGAAACACCTGGGGAGAAAATGATACACATAAACTTTTCATAACATCCACAAGAATGTGCTGAGGAGGGGAAGTTTAGATTTGATCCACCAGAGCCAGAGCACAATGTCATCCTTGTAGGTAGCTGATTAATTAAGAAATCATGTCCACCTCTCTGTCTACTTATCTATCAATATCTAAAATTACACCTGCACTAGCAACAATCACCCCGATCTTGTTATTTAAGGGATAGCTGTTGACCTGGTTAGAAAACTGGCATAACATACCTGGGAACAGCAAAGATCAATTCTAAAATAAACTAGTGCATTTGGGAGTGATAGTTGGTTTTTTTTAAGTGAAATTGTGGTTGAACCCGAGTATTTTGCAGTAAAAGGAGAACAATCATAATAAATTTATTAGAATTTTCAGGAAAACTCTAAATCAGAAAATATTACAAACATCTGTGGATGTGGATTTCACTCCAGGCTCATAATAAGTAATAAAAACTGAGTTGTATCCATTCGCCACTTAGTCTCTCTTTTTCCTTGAGATTTGAACATGTAGGTCCCTTGATCAACCAGGAAGTGCTTCCTCAGAAACAACAGAGTATCAATCTGAATTCCCTGCATCCTCTCTTTGAAAAGTCTTTATTAATATTCTTGGACAACATTGCCTGGGAAAGGAAGACTTAGGGAGACAGAGGCAAGTACTAAGTTATAATGTACAATTGAGCCGGCGCCTGTAGCGCCAGCATCCCATGTGGGTACCAGTTCTAGACCCAGCTGCTCCTCTTCCCATCTAGCTCTCTGCTATGGCCTGTGAAGGCAGTGGAGTATGGCCCAAGTCTTTTGGCCCCTGCACCCACGTGGGAGACTCGGAGAAATCTCCTGGATCCTGGCTTCAGATCAGTGCAGCTCTGGCCTTGAGGCCATCTGGAGAGTAAACCAGTGGATAGAATACCTCTCTCTCTGTCTCTCCCTCTCACTGTCTGTAACTCTACTTCTCAAATAAATAAATAAAGTATTTTAAAAAATGTACAAGTGATATGAAATTTTGGATGATTGCATTTTTTCAACATGAGCAATTTTATCTTTTTAAATTTATTTTTAAGGAATACAAATTTCATAAGTACAACTTTAGGAATATAGTTATTCTTCCCACCAGCCCAGCCCTGCCACTCCTCCTCCTCCTCCCTCTCCCATTCCCAGCCCCATTCTCCATTAAGATTCATTTTCAATTAACTTTGTACACAGAAGACCAACTCTATACTATGCAAAGATGTCAACAATTTGCACACACATGCACACACACACAAAAACTGCTTGAGAACTAGTTTTACAGTTAATTATCATAATACAACTGATTGAGCATATAGGTCCTGTATGGCGAGTTAGTGCACAGTGACTCCTGATGTTAGTTTAACAGTTAACACTCTTATGTATGACATCAGTGACCATCCAAGGCTCTTGACATGAGCTGCCTAGGCTATGGAAGCTTTTTGAGTCCACGAACTTCAACAGTATTTGGACAAGGCCATAAGCAAACTGGAAGTTCTCTCCTCCCTTTAGAGAAGAGTAGCTCCTTCTTTGATTGTCACTTCTTTCTGCTGGAGTCTCCCCCACAGAGATCTTTCATGTAGAACATTTTTTGCCACAGTGTCTTGCCTTTCCATGCCTGAAATGCTCTCAGGGGCTTTTCAGCCAGACCAGGAAGCCTTAAGGGCTGATTTTGAGGTCTGAGTGTTATTTAAAGTGAGTGTCATCCTATAAGTTTGCTGTGTAGACAGCTTCCCATGTTTGAACATTCTCTTTAATTCTAGAATGATTTGCATTTGAAGAGAGTAATAATGTTCATAGAAAGTCAGTGCCTCTTGGGGGTGACCATTATGGATATTATTTTTTAATTGTTTATGATAGAAAATTTCAAACATTTGTATAAGTAGGGTTGTGATATAATAAACACTCAAGTATTCATCATCCAAATGCTACAATTACTAGCTCCCAATTTTCTTTTATCTAAACCTTCACACATCCCCACCTCTTCACACATGGGTCTTTTACAAGATTTATTGGTTTTTATATGAAAAACATAATGACAAGTTTCTCAGCAGCTTAAAAATTACCACTCAATTCACAGTTTTTGGGTTATGGAATCTATGGTTTGTTAAATTATCATAGTCTAGTATTTCACCCAGTATACTAACATTAGATACAAAATAAATCATTTCTTTCTGAAAGTAACCAGTTACTGAGGGAATTTCAACTATCTGGCAAGAATAAAATATTATAGTGCTGAGGAAAAATGGGGTAAATTTTGGTACAATGCTGAAGCTCTTTATATTCTTCCTGAGTTTTTTTTTTAAGATTGATTGATTGATTGATAGATTTAAAAGGCAGAGTCACAGAGAAAGGGAAATGGAGAGAGAGAGAGAAAGGGAGGGAGGGAGAGAGATCTTCCATCTGCTGGTCCATTCCTCCTTAAATGGCTACAACAGCTGGGGCAGGGCTAAGCCAGAGCTTGGAGTGAGGAATTCGATTTGGGTCTCTCATGTGAGTGACAGGGACCCAAGTACTTGGGCCATCACCTGTGGCACATCATCCAGGCACATTAGCAGGAAACTGGATGAGAAGCACAGTGGTTGGGACTTAAACTAGCACTCTGATATGGAATGAGAGTGTCCTAAACAGAAGCTCAACCAGCGACACAGCATTTGTCCCATACTTGGATTATTTTGAAGCAAATATCAGACATCACATTATTTCTTCTGCAAATATTTTCAAAAAATTTCTAAAGTAAGAGGCTCTTTTAAAGAAGACAGATCTATTTCATTATATTTAAATAATTATATACTTAAAACTAATTGTAATCTAGATTCTATGCATATTTGAGTGACTTCACTCTGGAGAGTATAGGTTACTATTGAAAGATTCAACTTTATTTCCAGAAGCAACTTATCTGGTAAATTTTAATTAAGAAGAACATGAGGCAAGTGTTGTAGTGTAGCAAGTTAAACCACCACTTGCAAGGTCCACATACCACATCAGAGTGCCGGTTCAAGTGCTGGCTACTCTGCTTCTTTGTCTTTTTTTCTTTTTTTGTTTTAAGATTTTGCTAATTTTCACAAGTTTCTTCTCATTCTCTCTTTTTTAATAAGATTTATTTTATTTATTTGAAATACATAGTTAGAGAGGTAGAGACAGAGAGAGAGAGAACTAGAGAGATCTTCCCTCCACTGATTCGCTCTCCAAATGGCTGCAACAGCAGAAGTTGAGCCAATCAGAAGCCAGGAGCTCCCACATGGGTACAGGGGCCCAAGGAGTTGGGTCATCCTCTGCTGCTTTCCCAGGTGAATTAGCAGGGAGCTGGAGTGGAAGTGGAGCAGCCAGAGTTCAAACCGGCACCCATAGGGGATGTGGCACTGTAGGCAGTGGCTTTATTCACTACACCACAGTGCAGGCCCTGACTACTGTGCTTCTGATATAGCTTCCTGCTAATGTGCCTGGGAAGCATCAAGTGAAGGTTCAAGTATTTGGTTCTCTGCCACCCTATGGGAGACCTTGCCTGACCTAAATCTGTCTATTACAGCCATTTGGGAACTAGACCAGAAGATGGAAGATCTTCTTCCTCTCTTCTCTCTCTCACTCTGCCTTTTAAATAAATTAACGAATCTTTTAAATAATCAAGAAGAACATAAAGAGCCTTAGTACTGCACCAAAGTCTGCCCCATTTTTCCCTAGCACTTTTTCCAGGCTTCAAACTAATTTTTACACTTGTCAAATAGTTCTAATCTCTGTAATATTCTTAGTAGCCATTTACTTTTAGAAAAAAAGATATATTTCTTTTGGATTTAATGTCAGTGTACTGGGTGAATGTGGTGTTTTAACAAATCGTGGAATTAGGGTGGCAATTTTTAAACTGTGGAGAAACTTTATTGCAATTGGAAAATACAATGGAGGGACGCTGACTTTAGAGGAAGGGCATTTAATAAGAAGATAAACTTGATACCAGATCTTTGGACTCAGATCTTCTGTCTTGAAAACAGCTGGGTTAACATGAAGGCTGTTTTCCCAGAGAGGGTTTCCTTACACAGCCATGAAGTCCTTGGTCCGTAAAGTCCTGAAAGTATAGACCACAAAAAGAATTATTTCCTGGGATCGGCACTGTGGCATAGTGAGTAAAGCTACCACCTGCCGTGCCAGCATCCCATATGGGTGCTGGTTTGAGTCCTGGCTGATCCACTTCCCATCCAGCTCTCTGCTACAGCCTGGGAAAGCAGCAGAAGATGGCCCAAGTACTTTGGCCCCTGCACCCCCGTGGGAGACCCAGAAGAAACTCCTGGCTTCTGGCTTCAGATCAGCACAGCTCCAGCCATTGTATAGTTAACCAGCAGATGGAAGTTTCTCTCTCTCTCTCTCTCTCTCTACCCCCCTTCCCTTCTTTCTCTCTGCCTCTGCCTCTCTGTAACTCTGCCTTTCAAATAAATATTTTTTAAAAAAGAAGTATTTCATCTGTGATATGTGCAACCTGTGGTATGTGCAATGAGAGAGAGGCTTTCTCTAAACCATTGTCCCAGCTCGGGATAGCAGTCACACAGCAATTATCTGCAAAAACCAGGCATAAATTCTGGCATCACTAAGTGCAAGGGTGCAGAAAGGAGAAGAAACAAGTTAAAATTGAATTCTATCTTTGAGATTCCTAAAGAATCATTGTAGTTAATTTTAGATTTGGCACTTGGTATAGCTCTGGTCCCTGGAGTGCACTTTAAGAAGCAAAAACCAAAACATGAAGATAAGTGAGATACAGCAGACTACATGAAAGTGATACTTCCACCAGCTGAAAATAACTGAGAAATATGCACTGATATGATTCAGTGCAGTGAAGCATCGTATCCTAAACTATTATACAGTTCTACAGTGCCTCTCCATGTTTTCTTTCAAAGGCCTGTTACAAATCTATCCAGTTCCCATTGAACTGATTCATGGTCACCTCTCTTTTGCTTCCTCTTTTCCACTACTTCAGGAGTCAGATTTTCCTAGTCTTTGTTCTGGCACTATCTTTTCTTGTTGTTCTTTTTTGTTTTACCCCCAAAGTGTGTTATCAGAACAAGCCATTCATTAGTCATGTCTTGAGTCACAGCTTCCACATTTATGTCCCTTACCCAACCTATCTCCATCAAGAAACCACTCCTTTCCCTGTCCTCTACCCGGTGACAGCCTAGCAAATCTAGCAGAACTGGGTGCTAGAAGCATTGCTTGCTTGCTTCTGCTTTTTAGAAATCAAGATGACTACCACCAATATTCTCCAGCAATATGCTCAATCCTGTCTTTTTCCCCAGAACAGAGCCTCAAACCCTTTCTTCTTTCTTCCTTTGTTCAATTTTTTGATGACATGGTTTTAATTATTTTTTGATTTTTAATATACTTTTTCATTCAATATTCTACCACAGCAATTCTTATACAAATATTGCTGTATTTTATGTATTTTATTTTAAGTAATTCTAAATAGACATACAAAATCATGTATTTATGGTATACAACATGATGTTTTGAAATACATATATAGTATGGCTTGATTAAATAAAGCTCATTAATATGTTCATTACCTCACATTCTTAACATTTATTGTCGTGAGAACACTTGAAATTTACTCTTAGAAATTTTCAGGTACACAATACATTGTTATTAATTCTAGGCATCATGTTGCATAGTAGATCCCTTGAGTTTATTCTTCATGTCTATCTAAAATTATGTATTCTTACCAATTTCTCATTTTTTCTGTAAAGTGCATTTCTTTCATAATGACCAAAGCATGTATGAGCTCTTGTGAATTTCATATAAAAAAACTGTTACAACATGGTCGATTTATTATCGAATCCTCCTCTTTTCCCATTAACTCTCGGGAGATGTGATGCAAATGATTCACTGCAGCATCCGAATCTGCACTCCTACAGTTCATACTGTAACTCCTCAGGCAACAGGGCTGCGAGGAGCACAGACTTTGGTGACAAAGGTTTGCATCTGGATTCTACCCCTGATCAGTTTTGTGACCTTGAGAAAGTTTCTCGTTTCATTCCTCTTTATTTTCCTTAGCAGCAAAGTGAGGATGTGTATTGCAGGAGCTCAGGTCCAGACTGAGACAGGCCCGAGAACAGCTGCAGAGCCCACCGCAGATTTCTACCTCTTTATTTTCGTGGCTGCGGATGAGAGCACACAGAGGCTATGCCTCTACACTGGCGGTGGTGGTGAAGCGTACACAGAGCACCCATGCCCAGCGATGCCCCCAGACCTTCTATATGCTTACAGAAAACAGTGGCGAATAGTTACATAATGGAATTGCATCAGCTTGTGAGCTCACTGACTTGCAAAAATTGTATCTACTTCTGAGCAAGAGAGCACTACTGACTATTTCCCCAACAATCCACTCCTTCAGCCTTCCTTGCCTCACAATCTATGCATCAGATATCTTTGGGAGAATCCCTGTGTGGGGAGTGTGGAACGTTATATCCAAATTCCACAACAATAATATAGGCTACAGTAACACACTATGGGTGAGCATGCAACACCAAATGTGATGAGCAAGTCTGTCCAGCACCTACCCCACCTGAGACCCATTCCCTGCTTGTTACACATTTCAGCACTTGTGAGGGCAACTCTATTACTTTTGCATAAAGCCAACCCAGACTGTCACATACAGAACGTCTCATCCATGGCTGGGTCTCATTACACTGCTCCCAGACTACGATCTTCACACGGGTACAGGTGTTATTCCATAATTGGTCTGAAGAATTCCATCCTTCCAACCCGTCCAGCTTTCTCCAGTGGCTACAGTCACTTTCCAAGGCAGTCCAGTTTCAGTGCTGAGAGGTAACTCAGTGCACGCCCAACAAGATAATTGATTGGTTGTCACTGTTAAAGTGTGTGCCCAGTCCACCAGGGTGTTCTCTGCTGCCAAGCTAAGGACAGTAAGACAGAGAAGTAAGTGGTTCCAACAATGGTAAATCCAGAGAGTTGGGTAGGATTTAAGTGGCTCAGTAAAGTGTGTAGAACTGCTTCCAGCTCTGCAAGAAAGTCACAGGTTAGCATCACATCATCCATATAATTGAACATATGCACTATCACAGGTATTGACCATTGTATCAAATCTGCCACTACCAAATCGAAACACAGGTGGGGCCATTTCTTGGGGTATGTTCAGCAGTCTGAAGCCACTGCTGCAAGGTTGGGTCACAGTCAGAGATGCCAATTTTTCCATTTGCAACTGTCTGGAGAGTAAGATCCAACCCCCACCCAACCTGCCTACTCCCTTTGTGCCATAATCAGAGCAGCCAAGTGTCAGTGTATTCAGAGACCTTCTGCCTAAACTTAGACCCCAGATCTAGTTCTGCCTGAGCTATGGATGGAATACAGCACACTCTACCACCGGGGTGGGGTGAGAGGGGGTGCTTATGGCTGTCCTTAGGAACCCTCTGTTGCTGTGTCTTACTCTTTTGAGCGACTACTGGATGGGCCTTAAATAGTCCTGGAGGCTCAGCATCACCCTCATCATCTCAGGACTCAAGCACGTCAACCACCTGGTTATCTCCGGCATTTGTATAGCCTTGTTTCTGGTACAGGAACGGTATCTTCCCTCACCCTTCTGTTCTCTCTCTTCTCCTCTAGGGCACATTGCAGGTGTCATACTCTGATCTCTGCTTGCGACTTAGCATTGATTTCTGCTTGCAAGGCAAGTAGTCAGACTTGTCCTGTGGCTTCTACCACCATTTGGACATCTTCCTTCTCTATACTAGTGGGTGAGCTATCCACTTTGGCCCAGTCTTGAGGGACACCCAGGCAGACAAAGCCATAAACCACCAAGCACCACACACACTCACGGCTAGCCAACCCTGAATCTCACCTTCCACCATGACAGAAGGCTTCACAGTGGCCTGAGAAGAGTCCTGTCAGCTACGCCAAGTGTTAACACAAGAACCCAGCTCCAAGAAGATCAGGTCTGGATTTGGACAGGCCAAACAACAACTGCCAAGCTGACTGCAGATTTATGCCTCTTTATTTCACTGCAGTGGGCAAGTACACACAGAAGGTGCATGCTCGGCTATGCCCCTAGAGTCCTACATGAGCTTACTGAAGGTAGTGACAAGCAGCCAAATAGTTACATAGCAGAATTGATCAGCTCCTGGGCTTTTATGACTTCCAGAATTGTACCTACTCCTGGGTGAGAGATCCTGATTGACTTTATTTTCACAACAGTAAGACAATAAGACAACTTTCCTCACAGCATTGTCTCAAGGATTGTGTTAACACATAAAACACAAACTTAGTGCCTGACACAGTGTGCAGTATGTGTAGGCTCTTTGCGAAAGAAAGTAAATTGAGAAACAAACAGAAACTAAAAGACAAAATGATAGGATTTGACATTTCTCCTCATTTAACCCCCCTCCTCATAATTTCCTCCCCCCTCCACCGACACACACACATACACACACACACACACTCCGAGGCAGCAATACTGGCAACAATGAGTCAACCAAGCAGACAGACAAAATGATGCCAATCCAAGAGTTAGGAAGTTTACTGACTCAGCAGTTGCAGTTGACAGAAGAGTTCCCTGTTCTCCACAACCTCACCACCATCTGTTCTTTTTTTTCTTTTTAACTGGGGTATGGTGTAGTGTTATTTGCATTTCCCTAGTGGCTTACAACACTAAGCAGACGTGAAAACCTCCTCAGTTGTAGATTTCTGTGTATCCAGCAGTTTTCATTTCTGTAGGAGCAGTGCCCAGAACACAGTTGCTGGGTCATAAGGTGGCTATGTTTAATTTAATGAGAAATTATCAAACAATTTTCCACAGTGGCTTTACTGTATGACAATTCCACAGGCAATGTATGAGTGATCCAGTTTTACTACATACTTACCAACGTCTGATGTTGTTGTTAGCTTTTATTTTTTATTTTGATAGGTGTGTGTGGTGATATGTCAATATTGTTTTAATTTGCATTTCCCTAATGGTTAAAAAAATATGGAAATTAGCTTCGTGTTTATTTGCCTTCCATTTATCTTCATGGTTCTCCTTGTGTTTTTTTTCCATTTTCTATTTGGATTGCTTTTTTTTTTCCTGTTGAGTTTTAAGAAAAAAAAAAAGAATTCTTTACATATTGTAGATACTAGTTCTTAGATACTTGCTTGTGGTTTGCAAATATTTTCCTTCAATCTGTAGCTTGTCTTTTCACCTTCTAACAGAGTATTTCAAAAAGCAAATTCTGTAATTTTGGCTAAGTTTGCTTTGTGTGCCACGATGGAGGAGGAATGAAAGCCTCATTCCTGTGTAACGTTTGCTCATAAGTTTGGGGGCAGGGCTATACTCTTCTTCCGTAGTGTTTGGCAGGAGTAGAATCTAAAAGCATTCTGACTTGCCAGCCTTCACATTTCCTGGTCCTTTGGCTAGAGAAAACAACAAGATTTTCCTGAAGCTTTTATGCAGGCAGTTATGTAATTTCCAGGTAACGAACTTTTTCAGCAGAAAGAAAACCCATAGCACTCAACACCATGTGTTTCTTGGGTCTTGGGGTTTCTAGCTGGCCTGTCAACATCTCTCCTCCTTTCAGAGTATTATTATTTTTTCAATTTTTTTAATACATAAAATGAACAGAAATCTTATTTGTACTCAGAGAGATGAATAAGGAAAATTGTATCTACTCTACCTTCTGGAAAGTGTATTTTGTCTTTTCACTTAAATACTAAGAGCTATCTAGGCCAGTAACACAGAAAGTTCCTAATATGTATAAGCACACAATATTCTGTTGAATTCATGTAGCATAATACACTTACTCAGTCCCCCATTTTTGGACATTTTAATAATCATCTGCAATTATTAATAATTCTGCCAGTAATAGGCTTACACATATGTCATACTTCCAGCATGCAAGTATATCTATTGAACAAATTTCCCAAATATTCATCTGTAATTTTGTAAGCTTTTTCCAAACTCTCCTCCATAGGAAGATTTTCAAATTACATTTCAACAAATAAAGTACAAATATTTTTCTATATAACATGTTTGTTAGCAATCATATTTTCTCACATTTATAGGCAAAAGGAGTAACTAGTGTTCTTTAATTTGCATTTACTTTACTTTGAAAGGAATATAGCATCAGCATGTATTTTTTCAGTGTAATTTGTATTTTGTATGTGAATTGATTTTTCATAATCTTTGAACAACACTCTATCAGTTAGTTGGGCTTTATATTCATTTCTAGGATTGCTTTGTGAATTAGAGGCAAAGTATGATTTACGCAGATTAAAAACATCCAATTTGCTATGCTTTGACAAATGCGTTCACTCATGTAGACACCAACACAATATATAGAATCAACTCCCCTGAAATCTTCAAATATAACTTAGTTAAAAGGCTGAATTAGGAAATAATGATTAGGCAAAATACTATTTCATTCACAACCTAATTGCTCCTCTTTTTTGGGTCCACTTTGTGTGAAGACAGAAGGGTGAATACAGGAGTACCTTATCATCTTATGAGCTGTTAAGAGGACAAGAAGCAGCTTTCCCATGTTTTATCCTGCATTTAGTATTTTCAAGTGTGTAATAGACAATCATCATCATTAGTCAACGTTCATTTCTCAGTTGGAACTAGTCAACAATTGGTTGTAAAAATGAAGAAATAAAGACTCCGTTCTTAATATAAAATAACCCCTTTATTATCTAGTGCTTTATTCCTGACTAGACAATTGTAAGTACTTATATTCTAAAGCAAAAAAAAAGATGTTAGCAATAACTTATTTGCCCTCTAAACAAAATGACAGTGAACAATGCATTCTCACACTGAAGTTCTCCTGCAGAGCTGATATGTAATCACTGAGCGCCAGCAAGTTTCCAGGAGCTACACAGGAACGTCATTAGGCATCCATACACAAGACTGGTAATTTGACTTATTTTAGGTTGTTTGTATTCCATGTGGGAAGAATGGAATCCATTAGCATTTGGAGATGAGTGGAGGTCATCTGAATTCATTTTCTATTTACTACTATAGGTAACAAAGAGACATTTAACATTTTGAACCAGTGACTCTGGCAAATAAATGTGAGCATGCTATAGAGTGCTGTGTTTCCAACAACAACATTTAAAATAGGTAGGACAAGGCCATTGGTAAGTAAATAACATTCTTCTAACATTTAAAAGAAAACTCCCTCTTTTTCAATAGAGGCATCTATAATTAAGACAAGGTGCTACTTAAGACCATATTTATAGTAAAATTCTAAATCAATGTGGCTTTCAGTATTTAAAATGACAACATGCATACTCAAGTAAGCTTCTTTTTAATGGAGAGTCAAGGATGTTTTCTAAAAACATCAGAGAGCAAAATAAAGACTTACAGTACCTTGGAGAAAATGCTTCCACAAGCAACAGAATATTTTACTTGAGCTAGGCACAAAAGTAACACAAGGCCTAAGTAACCTTCTTAATGCATAGACTTAAAAAGAGGTCTAGTCAAAAGAGTACTCCTTCTGTGTTTTCTATACTTAGAGTCTAAATCTGAAATCTTTACAAAGTCTAACTTTCCTCCTAGAAATTTTTCTCTAAGAAGTTTCACAATTAATGAAGTCCTTCTTCTTACCCTCTGAACAATTGTACATAGAGTGGGATGCAAGATCAATGGAATCCTTCCAGGCCACCCTCATTCACTGATGATAGGAGAAGCCATAGTACTCAAACAGGCTCACATTTAAGTTTATGGACACAATTCCATTTTAGGACATAAATTTGTAAATGTGCAAATAAGATCCAATTTTGAGGATACTACAATGTGAAGTTTCTGAAGATATCTCAAAGAAAATAGATCTATGAATATTACCTTTCAAATTAAACTGTACAGAATTATCTATAATTAGTAATTCATAGCATGTATTTATTATCAACATATATTTTATCCCATCCCTGGCCTGTCATGCTGTTCCCTAAGATTAAGAGGATGACTGAACAGAGAAAACAGAAAAATCTCACGAAAAATGAGACTAATGTGAATCTACCAGAACCTCAACTCTAAAAGATAATAGTAAACTCTACTGACAACAAAAGAAATATTAGTGGATTGCCTGAAGAATTGTGCACAGTTTACAAAAAAAGCTAGAACTCTTCACAATCATTGATATTTTCTGACTGATTTTGTATATGTGCAATAGAATTCATATTATGAGAATGCATTTATTTTTTAAGATCAGTTAGAAGTTATTAATTTCAGGTCATGGGAGTAAAGTGAGTAACAAAGCTAGTTAATTCCATTTTTTTAAGTTTTACTTATTTATTTGAACTGCAGAGTGACAGAGAGAGGGAGAGAATTTGGGAGGAGAGAAAGAGACACAGCGACACACTAAGGTCTTCCATCCACTGGTTCTTCCCCAGTGAACTGGGACAAATCAAAGACAGGAGCCAGGAAATCCATCCTGACCTACTTGGGTCATCAACTGATGCCTTGCTAGGTGTGTTAGCTGGAAGCTGTGTCAGCAGTGGAGTAAGCAAGTCTCAAACCAGCAGTCTTAGAGCTGGTTTATGGATGGTGGCTTAACCCATTGAGCCACAATGCAAGCCTCAGTGCTACTTTTAAAATTCAGAAACAAAGTAGTAAATTCAGGCACAATAAATAATGATAGTAAAATATAATGTGTTAAATAAAATAGTAATCTATAAATCCTGTTACAAATATGAAATATAGATATACACAAAAACAGGGTAGAAGAGAAAGTTTCTTTGTTATGGAATATCATCTAATAGCCCTAGAAAAAGTACGAAAATTATCATCTTGCATCATAGTAATTAAGGATTCAGTATAGAGTCATCAATGGATGCCCCACAAATTACTTATAATTACACAGTGAAAAATGATAACCTCACAGATAGAAATCAGAGAAGTAGACACTGGTTCAGGCTGATGAAAGGTAGAAAGGTAAGGTTTCCAGTAATGGAGCCAACTGAATCTTACTTGCTGTGAAGTGCTCAGAACACAACAATGATTCTTTTGTATATGTGATAAAAATGAATAAACTAGTTTTTTTAAAAGATTTATTTATGAAACATAAAGGACTAATATCCAGAATCTATAAAGAGCCTAAGAAACTTAATAAGAAAACAATCCACTTAAGAAATGGGCAAAGGACTTGAAAAGTCATTTTTCAAGAGAGGAAATTCAAATGTCCAACAGACAATGAAAAAAAATGCTTATGATACTAGACATTAGGGAAATGCAAATCAAAACCACAATGAAGTTTCACCTCACCCCAGTTAGAATGGCTCTCATACAGAAATCAACAAACAATAAATGCTGGTGAGGATGTGGGGAAAAAGGTACCATAACCCACTGTTAATGAAAATGTAAACTGGTGCAGCCATTGTGGAAAACAGTATGGAAATATCTCAGAAAGCTGAACACAGATATGCCATATGACCCAGCAATCCCACTCATGAGACTTTACCCAAATGAAATGAAATCAGCATATGAAAGTTATCTGAAAAAAAATATCTGTACCCCGTGCTTTTTTGCAGCTTCATTCACAATAGCTTAAAATATAGAATCAACCAAGATGTCCATCAACTGGTGACTGGATAAAGAAATTATGATGCACACACACACACACACACACAATGGAATATTACTCAGCAATTTTAAAAACTGAAATCTTGTCTTTTGCAACAAAATAGATGCAACTGGAAATCATCATACTTAGTGAAATAAGTCATTCTCAAAAAGACAGATACCATATGTTTTCCCTGATCTGTAGTAACTAACGAGTATCTGAACTGTAATGTATTAGAATGAAGTGGACATTTTGAGATTCGATGATTGTTTATAGCTCTTGTCTCTACTGTTGAGGAACAGTGTTTTTTTTCTTTATGCTATTTGTTTAACTCTTTACTTAGTGTAGGGTTAATCTTGTGAGTTTAAAGTAAGCTGAAAATAGATAATTGTAAAAATTAATAGTCGGAATAGAATAGGGAGGAGGAAGAAAGGTGGGAGCATGGGCAAGAGGGAGGGTGGGGTGGGGAGACTCATCATGTTCCTGGACCTGTTTATATGAAATACATGAAATTTGTATACCTTAAGTAAAATTTTTGAAAATAAAGATTCATTTATTTATTTGAAAGGCAATGACAGAGACAGACAGAAGGAGAAACGTGTGTGTGTGTGTGTGTGTGTGTTTAGAGAGAGAGAGGGAGAGAACATTTTTCTATTCATTTGTTCACTTCTCAAATGTTGCAACAGCCAGAGCTGAGCCAGACTGAAGTCAGAACCCAGGAACTCCACCAGGGTCCCCCATATAGGTGGCAGGTACTCAAGTTCTTGGGCCATCTTCTGCTGACTTTACAGACACATTAGCAGAAAGCTGGGGCTTGAACAGGCCCATATCAGATGCCAGTGTCACAAACAATAGCTTAATTGGCTGTATTACAATGTCATCCTTGCATAATCAAATTTCTAATCTTGAGTTAACATCAAACAAACCCAAACTGAGGGATATCCTATCAAATAACTAGCCTGGAATTTTTAAAATGTTAAGGTCATGGATGACAAAGACTGATGAACAGGTTCAAATTTTAAAAAGCTGAAAACTAAATGTAATGCATTATCCTGGAATGGATGCTAGGCTGAAAAAATCCATAAAGAACACTCTGGGACCATTAATAAAATTTGAACATGGTCTAAAGATGGTAATATAATGTGTCAATGTTAATTTTCCCTGTTTTTAGAATTGTATTCGGTTATGTAGGAGAATGTTTTGTTCCTAGGAAATACACATTGATGTTTTTAGGACAATTCAATGTGATGTCTGAAATTTACTTTTTAGTATTTCAGGAAAATTACAAATATATATTTAGAAGTAGTGAGAGAAAATGATAGAGTAAATGACCGGGTGGGTGCTTGGCATAGCAGTTAAGATGCTGCTTAGGACACCCACATCCCATATTGGAGGGACTGGGATCAAGTCGCAGCTTCATTCTGGATTCAAGCTTCCTGCTAATGCACACCCTGAGAAGTGGCAGCGATGGCTCAAGTAGTTTTATCTCTGCACCCACGTGGGAGACCTGGATTGAGTTGCCAGCTCCCAGCTGCAGCCTGGCTCAGTTTCCCTGTTGTTGAAGAGATTTGGGGACTGGAGATTCTCTCTCCCTCTCTCTCTCTCTCTCTCTCTCCCCCTTCATCCATCCATCCTCCTTCACTCCTTGCCTTTTCCCCATCTATCTCTCTGCCCTTCAAATAACAAAATAAATATTTTTAAATGAAAATGACAAAAATAGATACAGGAGATAAAAAACAAGCAATTGTTGAATCTAGGTAAGGGTATATGTAACAGAGTTTCTATTTACTATTCTTCCACCTCTAAGTTTAAAATATAAAGCAATAAATAAACATATACAATTTTTGTATATTTTTAAATTTTAAGCAAATTAAAAAAAACAAGCAAAAAGGAGAATATAGTCATTAAATTTTCTTAGATGATTCAGCAAAATTTATAAAAATATTATTTAAAGAGTCTAAATCATGAAAACATAGAATCTCAAAGTCCACCCTGGATAATCCTAAGCAAGAAAGGCACAAGAGGTTGGGTGTCTGTCTCTTGGCCAGCTGCAGGCAGTCGAGGCACAGCATGGCTGATCCTTTGGTAGAGACCTCATCTCTTGTGGCTACCATTTGCCCTGGCACTTTATTTACTTCGGAGCTTAGCATTCAGGTCCTTGCTTACACAGCTAGTTAAACACATTTGGAAAAGAATTACCTGTCTTCTTTGATAACATAAAATTATTCTTACCATGTAGTCACAGAAAGACCCTCCTTCAAAAAGACACGTGCACATTTAGCCAAGAAAATAAAAGGAATTTGGCCCACAACTTTTAACTCTCATAAAGTGAGAGACCCTACCAAGTAACCGTAGGGTTTAGACAGACAACATATATGAATGTGAGATTGAAAACAATCAATCAGAACCAGAGGTATCAGAAAAGATGAAAAATTCTTACATGTAAGGACTCTCTTCTGACAGCATTTGGTACCCCTAAATATTTTCTTCATATCTTAATTATTTTGTTTCAAAATTCACTCAGTTTCAAACTACTAAAAAGTCTAGACACCCCACCAATAGTGTTAAATCGCATATACCAAATCTCAAAACGTAGAAGTCAATTACCTGAGTATCAAATTCTCTTGCTAGATGGCTAAAGTCCCTTAATGCTAAATGTTTTTAAAGTGCATAGCATAGTGCCTGGCACGTAATCAAAACTCATTTAAGGATCATAGATCACAGTATTTTTCCTAAAGGGATACGTGCTTGGTAATTATGAGGAACGTTTATTATTGAGTCTTTTTTTCAACTATCCTAAAGCAATGTAAGTAAATAAACTCTCTGTTATATGTTAAGCAATATATGCATTTAAAATGTATTCAAAATAATTAAAAATAATCATCCAGTTCCTATCCTCACCTTTATGGCAGTTCATTTTCTGAGATGAGTGCAATGTTGATGTGGAAAAGCACACTGGGTCTCCTATGTGCACTGTTTCTATTTATAGTAGCTACAGAAGAGAGCTGCAGGAGTGTAGATCAAGGCATAGGAGCCACCTTCCAGTGGATGCATGATTTCCTTCTCGTAATAACAAAGGCACTTTGTCACAGCCTCAGATGAAGCACAACATCTTATTCCATTGTCTTTGTTTCTAGTGAAAGCTTTGAAAAATCTCCTTGATTATATAAAAACTTTTAAGTTCCAGAATTCATACACACACCAAATCCAGAATTCACACACACGCACACACACACACACACACACACACACACTTCTATCCTTGTAAACAAATGAAATTTTATGTTTTTGGATAAATTAAAACAGAAAACAGTTTGCTGACTATATAGCACAGGACTTCCTATCATTTGTGGAAATGACATGTTAACACGGAAAGCTATATATTAAAAAAGAGTCATTTCTGTTTGGACACAGAGAACAATTCCTAGACCTCTGATGTCATTTCAGATTGGTTTCTTTATCTGAGTTCCTTGGCTTATATTGCTACTTCTTTTTTTTTTTTTTAAAAATAACATGGGAAAAGGATATATAACAGGACAAATCAGTCTCCTATGGGGTCTTCAAAATAGATCTTACATTAGTAAGTGTCAAGAAAAATAGTCCATCCTTTTGGATTCATAAACCCTACATACCTAAGCAGGGAAAATAGGAAAATCAGCCAGGAACAGATTTTTGGGGACCCCACTCTCTCAGGTGTGCTCTGTCTACTGTATTTTCTCTCTCTAAAGTTGTATTTATTTATGCATGGAAGTTTCCCCAAGTCTCTCTTAGTATTCTCATTCCCAGACAAGCCAGAAGAAAAGCAGTCCACAGCCATCCCCTCAGCTGGTTTCCTTATGACTGGCAGTGGCTGTGCTCCCTCTCCTCTGGCTCCTGATCTCCTCAGACCATGGGGATTGCCATTGTCCCCTTTACTGCTGAGGCTGATGGCCATGCTGTCACCCTTGCCGTGTTTGAGCATGTGAAACACTCCCGGAAGTTAAGTTGCTTCTTCCTAACACTCCCCACTTGTTCTCCCAAATATATGATTTATTTATTTATTTGATAGAGTTATATAGAGAGAGGAAGAGACAGAGACAGAGAGAGAGAGAGAGAGAGAGAGAGAGAGAGAGAGAGAAATCGATCTTCCATCCACTGGATCACTCCCCAGATGGTTGCAACAGCCAAGCCTGGACCAGGCTGAAGCCTGGAGCTAGGAATGTATCCTGGACTCTCACTTTGGTGGCAGGGTATCAAGTACTTGGGCCATATTCCATTGCTTTTACTCAGGCCGTTAGCAGAGAGCTGGATCAGAAATAGAGCAGCAGAGACACGAACCGATGCTCATATGGCTTGCCGGAGTCAGAGGCTGCAGCTTTATCTGCTAAGCCAAAGCTGGCCCTGACATTTCCTTCTTAACTTCTTTTGAAGCCACACTTTCCCTTGAATATTGGTGCTCCCACTTTTCTTCCACTTTCTCCTCACTTGTTCTTAGATATAGAACTAATTGATTCCCATAGATTCAAATTCCAACCAGATACCAATGGCAGTAGCCTAGTTCCGTCTTGCAAATCTTTATTGGATATCTTTACATCTTAGAGTATTATTTAATATATTCCTATTCCCCAACCCACACCTTCCCTTTTCCTTCCTCTCTATGAATGTAGCAAACTATAGCAATAATAGTAGAGAAGATTTATTCAGTTATGCATTTGTTCCATTAATTTTTATTCACTTATCCTGTGTGAGGCTGTTTGGTACATATTTCATATGCACTCTTGCATATAATCCTTACCACAACTCTAAGAAAGTGATCTATGTTATCCCCATTTTACAAATGAACAAAAGGAACCACAGTGTGATTATAGAACTTTGTCAAAGTCAAACATTAAATGTCAGACTCCATCCAAGGAACTCTGGGTAGAGATTCTTTTTTTATTTTTTGATAGGCAGAGTTAGATAGTGGGAGAGAGAGAGACAGAGAGAAAGGTCTTCCTTTTGCCGTTGGTTCACCCCCCAAGTGGCCGCTATGGCCAGTGCATTGCAGCTGGCGCGCTGCAATGATCTGAAGCCAGGAGCCAGGTGCTTTTCCTGGTCTCCCATGGGGTGCAGGGCCCAAGGACCTGGGCCATCCTCCACTGCACTTTGGGCCACAGCAGAGAGCTGGACTGGAAGACGAGCAACCGGGACAGAATCCGGTGCCCCAACTGGGACTAGAACCCGGGGTGCCAGGCAGGCGAGGATTAGCCTAGTGAGCCGTGGCGCCGACCTGGCTAGAGATTCTTTTTTTTTCTTTTTCTTCATTTTTTTTGACAGGCAGAGTGGACAGTGAGAGAGAGAGAAAGGTCTTCCTTTACCGTTGGTTCACCCTCCAATGGCCGCTGCAGCCAGCGCACTGCGCTGATCTGAAGCCAGGAGCCAGGTGCTTCTCCTGGTCTCTCATGCGGCTGCAGGGCCCAAGGACTTGGGTCATCCTCCACTGCACTCCCGGGCCACAGCAGAGAGCTAGACTGAGATTCTTAACCTCTTTGTTTTACTGCCTTACCCCCATCTCCTGTGTTCTTCCTCTGTCAGTTCCCTCTCTCCAATATTTATTTCTAAAACCTGGGCCCTTCTGCAATAGCCTTGGTTTAGTCTTAATTGTCTGTCACTGAATTATTGTAATAGCATCTTCCTGTTTAGAATAACTACCAATTCTTGCCTCTTTAGATGGACTCTCCATTTTACTGTGGAAGATATCTCCAAAACACCACTCTAATCATGTTAAACTACAAATCCTTACAATGATATATGTCATTAAAAATTAGCTCCATGTGTACCTATATCCATTCATATTTCTATTTTTGCATTGATAAAGATTTTAATAATAACAATCCATGTGTGTGATTTTTAAATCTATTAGATTGAACCATATATGAAACCAATGGTCTTCAACCAATTTCAGTATTACAAAATAGCAATTTTGTATTTAGCTTACTACTGAGGTTTATAATGGAAAACAGCCCCTTTCTTTGTCCCTCCTTAGCTCTAATTGTACTCTCGAGAAACAATCATTTTTTATCCTTTCAGTTGGTTCTTTGCCTCCATCTTTGTCATACTGTGATGAAACTATTTGATTTGGATTTGACAAAATTGAAGTTATGCCTTAGATTAGAGAAAGGGGTTTGTGTGTTTGTTTTCTGTTACATAAAAATTTAACATATAAGGAGCCAGATTTCTCCCTGTTCATATTCTGCTATCAGTAGAATATGGCTCTTGCCCTCACGGCCTGCAATAAAATCCACGTTTCAAGCATCAAGATGGAGAAAAAGCCAAAGAAGCCACAAAGAGCTTCCTTTATTCTACTTCCTCACCTGTACTTGTTAATTCTGTCTTTTGATAGTAATTATTGTTACTGGAAAAACATCTTAACGATAGTATGGAGGTTCCCCAAAAAGCTCAAAATAGATCTACAAATGACTCAGTTGACCCACTTTTGGGACCACATCCAAACAAAATAAAACCAGTATATCAAAGAAATAGCTGAACATCCATATTCATTGAAGCAATATCCCCAATAGCCGAGATACAGAAATCAAGCTCAGTTTCCATTAATGAATGAATGGATAAGGAAAATGTGGTATTATACAAAATGCAACTTTACTCAGCCATAAGAAAGAGAGAAATCTTGACATGTACAAAAAAATGGATGAAACTGGAAGTCATAAGGTTAAATGAAATAAGCCAGACTTTATTTATAAAGCCAGACTTTATATATAAATGTAAATGCTTTATATTTTCTTTCATATGTAGAGGTTGAAAAAAAGTTAACTTGAATTTAAAATAGTGATTACTAGAGACTGGAAAGGACAGTGAGGATGGAAAGAGGTCGGATAATGGATACCAAATGACAGTTAGAAAGGTATAATAAATTTTTGGTGTTCTGTAGCACTGTAGGATGACTATAGTTCAGAACAATTTACTAGAAATATATAGAGAGCTAGAGAAGAGCTAATAAGCTCCGAACACAAATAAAAAATAATGAAATGGAAACACAAATTACCTGATTTGATCAGTTTATATTATACATGCATATTGAAATGTTTCCCAGTACCAAATAAAAATGTACAAGTATTACATGTTAATCATAATTTTTAAACTAATAATGCAAACTCTTTGTTTATTATACATTAGTCTTGCTCAGAATTTTCTATTTCACCCAGTTTATTTAATTTGTTGTCATACACTTATTTAGATTAATTCCTAAAATCCTTCTTTTATTGTTTTTGCTTTTTATTAATATAAAGAGAACAGATTTCATGTATTTCAGAGAAGATAACCATACCACCTTCCCTCCTCCTCCCCTCCCCCAATTCCTGTCCTTTCCTTCTTTCTTTTCTTTCATTGATTTTTTGCAAAGACATAATTTTATCCACTCTATAATCATTGGTTAACTCACCACTAACCATAATATTCAACCAGTTAAAAGCAGGAAGACCACATTTCCACAGGAGTATAAACAAGAGCTAATAATGACAATGATATATCACAAAATATCCATTTCATGCCTATAAATTTTTTGTATAATATATTAACTGCCACATATCAGAGAAAGCATATGATGTTTGCATTTTTGAGACTAGCTTATTTCACTAAGAACAATAGTTTTCAGTTGCATCCATTTTGTTGTGAAAGACAGGATTTTATTCTTTTTATGAGTAGTATTCCACAGTTTATATATAACATAATTTCTTTACCCAGTCATTAGCTGATGGATTGGGGTTGATTCCATATCTTAGCTAGTGTGAATTAGTAGCAATAAGCATGGGAGTATAGATAATTCTTTCATATGCTGATTTCCTTCCCTTGAGTAAATTCCAAGGAGTGGGATTGCTGTGTCATATGACATATCTATGTTCAGCTTTCTGAGGTAACTCCATACTGTCTTCCACAGTGGATGAACTAGTTTACATACTTACCAATAGTGGATTAGGGTACCATTTTCCCCCATATCCTCAGCAGCATTTATATTTGTTGGATTTTTGATGATAGTCATTCTGACAGGTGTGAGGTGTAATCTCACTGAAGTTTTACTAGTATTTTCCCAGATGGCTAGTGATCCTGAGCCATTTTTTATGTGCCTGTTGGCAATTCATATGTCATCCTTTGAAAAAAAGCCTGTTAATATCCTTTGCCCATTTCTTAACTGGGTTGTTTGTTTCATTGTTGTTGAGTTTCTTGAGCTCCTTATTTTTCCTTGATATTAATTCTTTATCAGTTGCATAGTTTGCAAATATTTTCTCCCATTCTGTGGGTTCTCTCACCACTTTTTTGAGTGTTTGTTTTGCAGTGCAGAAGCTTCTTAGCATGGTATAATCCTAATTGTTGCTTGTGTCCTTTTGCTTTTATTACCTGTGCTTCTGGGGTCTTTCCCAAGAAGCCTGCCTATGCCAGTATCTTGCAGAGTTTTCCTGATGTTTTCTTCTAGTAATTTGATGGCATCAGGTCATAGATGCAGATCCTTGATCCATTGTGAGTTGATTTTTGTATAAGGTGTGAGATCGGGGTCTTGTTTGGTACTTCTGCATGTGCAGATCCACTTTTCCTGGTATTTGTTGAAGAGGCGGTCTTTTTATTAGGGATTAGTTTTAGCTTCTTTGTCAAAAGTTAGTTGGTTGTAGATGTGTGGATTTATTTATGGGGTTTCTGCTCTGTTCCATTGGTCTAAATGTCTACTTTTGTGCCAGTACCAGGCTGTTTTGGTTATAACATCCCTGTGGTATGTCTTGAAATTTAGTATTGTGATTCGTTTGGCTTTGTTTTAGCTGTTTAAGATTGCTTTACCTATTCAGAGACTCTAATATTTCCATATGAATTTAGCATTTTTTAATAGATCTGACAAAATGTCCTTGGTATTTTGATTATAATCACATTGAGTCTGTATTTTAAATTTATATTATAATAAAAAGGCTTAATACTTCACCAAATAAAAAGTTTATCAAATAAAAAGCAAAAAGACCTTAGTTTAGTGGGAATATAGACAATGACTATAAATAATAATGGAATGTAAAATGATCATTTCACCCCTACACAATAAATTTTTAAGCAATCATAGATCAATAAAACTATATTGGTAAGGGCCGGTGCTATGGCTCACTATGTTAATTCTCCACCTGTGGCATCCCATGTGGGCACCAGTTCTAGTCCTGGTTGCTCCTCTTCCAGTCCAGTTCTCTGCTGTGGCCTGGGAAAGCAGTAGAAGATGGCCCAAGTGCTTGGGCCCCTGCACCTGCATGGGAGACCAGGAAGAAGCACCTGGCTCCTGGCTTCAGATTGGCATAGCTCCAGATGTTGCAGCCATTTGGGGAGTGAACCAACAGAAGGAAGGCCTTTTTGTCTTTCTCTCTCACTGTCTGTAACTCTACCTGTCAAATAAATAAATACAATCTTTTTAAAAAAAACTATAGTGGTAAGACATTCTGAACCATTGGTTTCATAAAGGTATAATCCAAAGTTTTACAAAACTACATTTCCAGCAATACTGATACACACAACATTTCTTTTTTCTTTCTTCTTTTTTTTGTGAAGTTTAGCTCCCACATATAAGGGAGAATATGTGTTATTTGTCTTTCAGTGTTCAGCTTATTTCCTCCAGCTGTATCTACTTTGCTGCAACTGGAAGAATGTCATTATTTTTCGAAGCTGAATTGCATTCCATTGTGTATATATACCACATTTTCTTTATCCATTCATCTGATGATGAATATCTTCATTGATTCCGAATTTTGACTGTTGTGAACAGTGCTGCTATGAAGGTGGTGACATAGGTATTTTTTTATTACATTGTGTTAAGTCTTTGGGTATATACCCAGTACTGAGATTGCTGGATCATATAGCAAGTCTATTTCTAGTTCTTTAGAAATCTCCACACTATTTTCCACAGTGGCTGCACTAGTTTATGTTCCCACTAACAGTGTATAAGCATTTCCCTTTCCTAATCCTCACCAGCATTTGTTACTCTATGTCTTTTCATTTTAGCCATTCTGACAAGAGTGAGATGATATTTCATTGTGGTTTTGATTTGCATTTCCCTGATGGCTAATGATGTTGAGTATTTTTTCATATATTTGTTGGACACTTATATTTATTCTTTTGATAATGGTCTGTTAAAGTCCTTTGCCCATTTCTCAACTAGATTCATTAGGTTTTTTGTTATTGTGTTTTTTAAGTTGCTGATATATTCTGGATATTTGTCAGCTAGGTAGTTTGCAAATGTTTTTATGATAATTTGATTCTTCATTCAAGTCAGTTCAAAATTCCCATCCCCTATGAAGACAGGCCTGTCCCTTCCCCAGTCTGCCACAAGTGCCCTCCTGAATCATTTTATTAATTCTATTGGCTTACCTTCTCTTACTATTTTGCTGAAATTATTTATTGCTACTTCTTCAATTATACTCCTACCAGGAATAGTATGTCTCTGTTCAGTAGTTCTCAACATTATCAGTGCCCTATATAAACAGACACTTAAAATACCAATAGGACAACAGTCCTTGCAGCCAGAACAGAACATAGATTCTTGGCATTCACTGACTCAGACCAGGAGTCAGAGCTGCATCCCTAAGGCCAACAGCAGTGCCCCGGAAAGATCAAGCACACTCCCTGTTGTAGATTCAGGAGAGAAGACTGAAGCACTCTGTGTTCAGCATGAAGCACCTGTATCCTGAGAAAGGAATTTCCTTTGCAGTCAATCCTACAAATCACATGCAAATAATTTTGTAGTAAGTTCTAATTATGAATTTTATATTATAAAATATTGCTTTGCATTTTAAAATTACAAACTATATTTACGTATACATAGATAGATGCTGCTTAATTGTCTTCTAAGGGAGTAAACATCTAGGTTGCCAATGGATCACAAAATATTTTGGGGCAATCTGAGATTCCCTAGCAAGAGATGCAGGTTAGAAACTAGCTTACAGTGATTCAGTAGAGGCTTTTGAGAGAGAATGCAAAGAGCCAATCCCAATAATGAAAGAAATCATCAGGTGTGCTTAAAGTCCAGGAAATCTCCCTTTGATGATTTTGGCATCATGTTGACTGCCTGCCACTGCTATGGTGAACAGTGAACTTCATCAGTGTTTTTCAACATCATAGCATCCCATAAGTCACAGATATCAAGTCAACTAACTTTGTGTGCTTTGTAAGATGTTACAAACGTATACCTAAGTCACATTTAACTGTTGAAAATTAGGCCTTTCTTCAAGCTCAAAGTCTCCAAAAAGTTAAGAAATTTATTGATATTGATATTAAAGCCTAAGCACTCATCTGATTGCTAAAGTGGAAATGGTTGTCTGAAAAGCCATTGAATATTTTGAGGGAATTTTTTTTGAAGAGGTAATCTGACTGCCAAGGTGGAAGTTGTTTTTTTTCTCTAAATATAAAAAAAACTGGGTCAAAATTCCATCAGTAACCTATCAGTTATTATGCATTGAAAACCATCTTCTATGGGAATAATTCATGGAGTTAAAAAAAAAGACTAGTCCTTTTAGAAGGCAAAAAGAAACTAAACTTGGTTAATGAGGTGTGAAACATTTAAGAATATGAATAAAATATTAAGACCGAAGGTTTAGAGACCCTAAAAAAGGGAGTGAACAATTGGCATAGTGGCAGACAGTTTTTGGAATGCTTGCATGCGAGTTCAAGTCCCAGCTTCACTCTCAATTCCAGATGTGGCAAATTTTTAGCTCATTTGTCAAAAATTACTAGATTGTAGATATGTGGATTAATTTCTGGGGTTTCTATTCTGTTGTATTGGTCTACCTATCTATTTGTGTCCCAGTATTAAACTGTTTTGATTGTAACAGCCTTGTAGTGTGTCTTGAAATCTGATATTATGATGCCTCCAGCTTTTTGGTTATTGTTTTAAATTGCTTTGGTTATTGAGGGGATTTTATGTTTCTATATGAATTTTATGATTCTTTTTTGTAGGTCTGTGAAGAATGTTCTTGGTTTTTTTTTTTTTGAATAGCATTAAATCTGTAAATTTCTTAGAGTAATATGGACAATTCTTCCAATCTACAAACATGGAAGACATAAACACCAGTAAAATAATAATAGGGAAATTAAATGCTCCATTTTCATCAATGGACGGATCAACCAGAAAAAAATCAGAAGAAATTCCATGCAAATAGAAATTTTAAAAAAGTCAAAGTATATAGGATAAAAACTGTTCAAAGAGACAAGGTCACTATTTAATGATTAAGGATCAATTCAATAAGAAGATGTGACGATACTAAACATATATGCTCCCAATGCTAGCACACCTAGCTTTATAAAATAAATGCTAATGGATCCAAAGGGAGGCATGGGATTTCTTTTTCCATCATTTCACTTTCCATCTATGTATATCTTTTTTTTTGAGAATAAATCATAGTATTTTGATTTGATAAAGGACAATCTAAACTCAGTAAGAGGGAATAAGTAAAATTAAAATTAGCTGATTAGAAGTGATACTGTTTATTTCTGCTGTGTTTGGGGTACCCATGCATTTTGTGCTGATACATAATTTCAAACAATATGTGAGTATAAAATAAAAAAACAAAATTGACTTCCCTGACAATTTACCCCAATTTTTCATCCATGATTGAATAAATATGCATCTCTTTTCCTTAAATCATTATTGACTTTATTTTTTAAACTGAGTTTTAAAAAAACATTTAATTAGGGGAGGGTTGCGGGTGGGAGGGAAGTCATGGGGGGGGGGGCAATGTAATCCATAAGCTGTACTTTGGAAATCTATATTCATTAAATAAAAGTTAAAAAAAAAACATTTAATTATTTAAAAGAGTCCAGAGAGAAAGTGGGAGACAGATCTTTTATCTGCTGGTTCACTCCCCAGATCTCTCCAATGGCCAGGAGCTTCACCTGGGTCTCCCATAAAGGGTGGCACAGGACCAAACAACTTGGGTAATCTTTTGCTGCTTTTCCCATGTTATTAGCATGGGGCTGGAAAAGAAGTGGAGCAGCCAGGACTCTAACTGGCATCCATGTGGGTTGCTAGCATCAGAGGCAGCAGCTTAGCCATCCATACCATGCATCTTACTGCATGGTGTATATATAAAAATATATTTTTGTCAGTCAATCTTGATTGAGAATATGAACACCAAGTAGGAAGAATCAGTGGGAGAGAACAAAAAAATACTGTTATTAGTGAGAAAAAGAGTCCTTAGTTCAAAAATAAGTAGCAATTCATTGTAGGCTATCTGTCGGTACTCATTCTCAGGTTAAGACTATTTCCTTATATAATTACATTTTGTTTCTCTTACTGTGAATGTATGTATATCTTTATTGTTGAAGTGTGTTTCTTATAAGAAGGATATAGATGGAACTTATTTTTTCATTCATTCAGCAAGGCTACATCTTTTAATTGGAGAATATAGTCAATTTACTTTCAAGGTTACTATTGAGAAGTCATGACTTGGTACTGCCATTTTTCTATAAACATTTCTGTTGTATGTTTTGAATCTGTTTTGTTCTTTGACTAGATAGCTTTCTGCCTCCACTTTGTTTCATGGTGCTGATTTTCTTTCTGTGTTTCTATGTGTAATACATCCTTAAGTATCATTTGTAAGGTTGTCCAAGTGATGAAAAATTATTTAATTTTTGTTCGTCTTTGAAGGCCCTCATTTCTCCTTCATTTATGAATTAGAGCTCACTGGGCAAATTATTCTTGGTTCACAATTTTTTTTTCTTTAGGAATTGGATTATATCTCTCCTTTCTCTCCTAGCCTGACGGGTTTCTGTTAAGAAATCTGCTGTCAATCTGATGGAAATTCTTTTAAAGGTGATTTTGGTGTTTCTCTCTTGCAAATTTTAGAATATTCTCCTTCAGTTTTGGTTTTGAAAGCTTGACTATAATTTGTCTTGGTGAGGATCCTTGCTGATCATAACTGTTTGGGTCCCTATGTGTTTTCTATACTGGATATCCATATCCTTCTCTGAATTTTAGAAATTTTCCAATATTATTTCACTTAATAGGTTTCTAAGTCTTTCTTTTTTCCATATACCTTCAGGAACTCATAAGACTAACATGTATTGTCATTTGATGATATCCCATAGATCCTGAACACTTTCTGGTCTTTCTAAATTTTTCTTCTTTTCTTTGGGGAAAGGGGTTTGATTGATAGATTTCAAAGATTCACAGGCAGAAAATTTTAAAAGAAATAATAATAAAATGAGATAAATACTCGGAAGACAGGGAGTGAGTAGAAACAAGATTCATTTGAACTTTAGTCATCCTAATTCATGGAGCCAGTTACAGATACGTTTTTTTTTTTAACTTGTATTTAATGAATATAAATTTCCAAAGTACAGCTTATGGATTACAATGGCTTCCCCCCCATAACGTCCCTCCCACCTGCAACCCTCCCCTTTCCCACTCCCTCTCCCCTTCCATTCACATCAAGATTCATTTTCGATTCTCTTTATATACAGATCAGTTTAGCATACATTAAGTAAAGATTTCAACAGTTTGCTCCCACACAGAAACATGAAGTGAAAAATACTGTTTGAGTACTAGTTATAGCATTAAATCTCAATGTACAGCACACTAAGGACAAAGATCCTACATGAGGAGTAAGTGCACAGTGACTCCTGTTGTTGACTTAACAAATTGACACTCTTGTTCATGGCACGAGTAATTTCCCTAGGCTCTTGTCATGAGCTGCCAAGGCTATGGAAGCCCCCTGAGTTCACTGACTCTGATCATATTTAGACAAGGTCATAGTCAAAGTGGAAGTTCTCTCCTCCCTTCAGAGAAAGGTACCTCCTTCTTTGATGACCCGTTCTTTCCACTGGGATCTCACTCGCAGAGATCTTGCATTTAGGTTTGTTTTTTTTTTTTTCCCAGAGTGTTTTGGCTTTCCATGCCTGAAATAGTCTCATGGGCTTTTCAGCCGGATCCGCATGCCTTAAGGGCTGATTCTGAGGCCAGAGTGCTGTTTAGGACATCTGCCATTCTATGGGTCTGCTGTGTATCTCACTTCCCATGTTGGATCGTTCTCTCCCATTTTTATTTGAGATGCAGATTCTATTGTCACTTCAATATTCCAGGAGGCTACCATGAAAATTCCATTTCTGTCAGGTTCTTTTGGTTCAAAAATGAAAATGATTAGCAGACTAAGTATGGGTAAGAATGCATTGGTAAGAATATGAAATACTTTAATTGTTTTCATTTTATTTCAAAAGTAGAGAGCTTTCATCCACTGGCTTAGTCTTCAAATGCCTGCAAGAGCTAGGATTGGGCCAGCCTATACCAGCAGACAGGAAAGCCATCAGTGTCTCCCACATTGGTGGGAGGGGCCCACAAACCTGAATCATCAGAGTGCACAGACAGAAGCTGAATCAAGCAGAGCTGAGACTCAAACCAAGCATTGCAGTAAGGGACGTAAGCACCGTAACTGCTGTGCCAAACACCTACCTTAGGAATGTTTTAAATAACAAATATTTATGTAAAGATCTTTGTACCAAGTTTTTATCCCACACTTATTTTCTCCGGAGTTTTACAATTTCAGTCTCAAAGTGGACCAAGCAGAAATACTCAGCAGTGTGCCTCATAAGGCTTTCCAGCAAAACAGGCCCTGAACACTCTTCAGAGTGAACCTAGAAAGACAGTTCACACACTGTCCATTGTCTTTAAACATAATATAAAGTGCAAGGATGAGCCAAACCCTTCATTTCCTTAATTTAATAAATGAACTAGTTATATAGCACCTAACTGGATATTTTAATATTAGACTTTAGAATGTAATTTTTAAAGAACTATGTTACCAGTGAAAAGAATATTTCCTTTCTTATGCATAAACACATATCTACCCCAGACTCCAGCACTTTTTAAAGGAAAAGAAGTAAAAGATGATTCAGCATAAGACATCAAAATTAAGTTATTAACTGGTGTAGGTTTACCTCAAGTCATCTGGTTGAGTTAGAGTTGTGGTTCACCTTCTCTCACTTATCTCACTCATCTCAGAGATACGTCCTTCTTAAATAACGAGACAAATGCAACCCTTTTACAGTTAAATCATGGTGTACTATATCCCAATCTTTGAGAAACATCTCATTCTTTGATAAATAGATCTCCAGGATGGTTGGAAATGTTCTCGCCCTCCCAAATCTCAACTATAGCAAATATCCTGTGCCCCAATCACAGAGTATTTTGTGATTTCTATTTTCCCAAACTTATGATTCACTTTTGGCCACTGAAATCTTTCCATATTGACATTTGAATGTTAATATCTGATATTTTCCCCCATGAATAATTTCCTTATCTTTCAGTTGCCTCCATCTCCCCATTGAATCTCCTGTTTCACATTTCTGAGTTGTAAAGATGAGAAGTTCACCGCCTGTCAAGGTGTTAACAAGGTCATCTAAAACCTAGTGACTAGCATTTGCAGATAAATTACAGCATCATGAATAGGAACGTGAAAACAGTTGTATTTGAAACCTCAGAAATTTGTGCATGCTAGTTATACATTAATCTAAAAGTAGAAACTCCATATTTTGCTGCATATATCTTTTAATGAGCTAAATAGCTTCCAGTTCTGTTATAGTGATGTTTCTTATATGCTGAAAAATGGCAATTGAAATACATACACACACACACACATACACACACATAAGATAAGCTGATCTATGATGATGAAACCTACACACACTGGTACACATGTATGTCCTCAGAATTAAATGCATGTCACAAGAGTCCTTTAATTTAAAAAAGAAAAGATTACTTATTTGATTTATTTCAGAGAGAGAGAAAAAAATAAAGAAGGAGAGAGATATAATAGGTTCTCATGCATTGGTTTCACTTCCCAGAAGCCTCCTACTTCTGGGGGTGGGCCAGGCCAAAGCCAGGAGTTTCAGTCTCCTTAGGTTTTCCCATGTAGGAGGCAGAAATCCAACTACTTGAGCCATTATTGGGCCTACCAAACTGTGTTAGCAAGAACCTCCAATTGGAATTGGAGCTTGGATTCAAACCCAGGTAGTCTGATATTAATAAATATGAATGATACAATGGGTGTCTTACCTGCTATAAAAATATCATTTTAAAAATGTTGTCTCCCCTTTACCACTTATCTGGTAAAACAATAACTGAAAACATGGTTTCAATTCATACTATTTTTCTAAGATTTTATTTATTTATTTGACAGGTAGAGTCACACACAGTGAGAGGGAGAGACAGAGAGAAAGGTCTTCCTTCCGCTGGTTCACTCCACAAATATCCGCAGCGGCCAGAGCCAGGTGCTTCTTCCTGGTCTCTCATGCGGGTGCAGGGACCCAAGCATTTGGGCCATCTTCTACTGCTTTCCCAGGCCATAGCAGAGAGCCGGACTGGAAGAGGAGCAACCAGGATTAGAACCAGTGCCCATATGGGATGCCGGTGCCACAGGAGGGGGATTAACCTAGCGCACCACAGCACTGGCCCCAGATTCATACTATTTTTAAAGATGTTTTTTTATTACCAATAAAGTTTGGAAAGCCTATGAGATACTTTCATAGGTAGAGAGTTATTAAAGTAACAGACCATTAAACTTTCATTTCACAAGTGAGGAAACAAGAGCCCAAGAGTCAATATGCTCATACCCGGCCAATAAAAACAGCAGGCATTTGGTTAATGTTAAGAAAACTGACTTGACTGACTTACCCTCTCATTACATCATCTCATTACATATACCCATCTCATTACATCATGAGATGAGTATATCATCTCAAAACAAAGCCTTTGAGATGGCACCAAGGGACTACTGTTAGTACTTTGTAACCCAAGCAAGCCAAATATAACAAGATGGACTAGAAAACTACAAATATTTTCCATCTCTGAAATTCCGTACGTATATCATTATTCTAAGAGTATAGTTTTATATATAATTAAAGTGATTACAAAACTGAGTGGTTACATTACAAATTTATTTTGTACGCTTTTCTACACAAATATGTAATACACAAATTGTGAATTATAGAGCAATCTATGATCTTTAAAATTAGAATTGGATTTGTGTCTTCAGTTTTGACCTGGTTATCTGCACCAATAAAACCCTTGCTTATTTTTCTTCAGAGCCAATCCCACTTGTCTTTTTCTTTTTTTATATATTTTATTTATTTGAAAGACAGACTTACAGAGAGAGGTGGAACCAGAGAGCGGGGGGAAGAGAGAGAGAGAGAGAGAGAGAGAGAGAGGTCTTCCATCCTCTGGTTTATTCCCCAAATGGCCACAACAGCCAGGGCTGAGCTGATCTGCAGCCTGGAGCCAGGAGCTTCCTCCGGGTCTCCCACATGAGGGCAGGGGCCCAGGGACTTGGGCCATCCTCTTCTGCTATCCCAGGCCATAGCGGAGAACTGGATCAGAAGTAGAGCAGTTGAGATTCGAACCATGCCCATATGAGATGCTGGCACTGCAGGCCAGGGCTTTAACACACCAGTCCCTGTCTTTCTTAAACTGGATTTTTTTTGAATATTCAGAAATTATTTATCTGTTAAGCCCTACTTTAAAACAAACTGATGTTTAATCAAAAGACATCAATCAATTGTAATATTGATTTAAAGAGCTGTTTAGTGAAGGAAAAGAATCTTACCAGATTATTTTAAACAGAAAGAAAAATAGCATTCTGGTAACTTATAAAGTAGTAATGTTTAAATTAATTGTATTCTCCATGCACTACTGCTAAATCATGGTAGGGTATTTTTTTTATTTATTAAATATAAATTTCCAAAGTGCAGTTTGTGGATTACAATGGCTTTTTCCCCCCATAATTTCCCTCCCACTCGCACCCCTCCCATCTCCCGCTCCCTCTCTCATTCCATTCACATCAAGATTCATTTTCAATTATCTTTATATATATAGAAGATTGATTTAGTATATATTAAGTAAAGATTTCATCAGTTTGCACCCACACAGAAACACAAAGTGTAAAATACTGTTTCAGTACTAGTTATAGCATTACTTCACATTGGACAAAACATTAAGGACAGATCTCACATGAGAAGTAAGTACACGGTGACTCCTGTTGTTGACTTAACAATTTGACACTCTTGCTTATGGCGTCAGTAATCTCCCTAGGCTCTAGTCATGAGTTGCCAAGGTTATGGAAGCCTTTTGAGTTCGCCGACTTCGATCTTATTCTGACAGGGTCATAGTCAAAGTGGAAATTCTCTCCTCCCTTCAGAGAAAGGTACCTCCTTCTTTGATGGCCCCACTTAAACTGGATTTTGATGCTGGATCTGAACTATGCAGGCTACTTTTCTTTTTTTTCCAGATGATGTGATGTAAGATTCCTCTAATAGCAAGTGTTAAAGGGACAGAGAAAATCACACTTGAGAAGAAAGTGAATCTTTTTTCCCCAAAAAATATTTGCCCTGTATCTTCAAGAAATTTCAGATTTCTTTAAGAATACTATGAAACTCCCTCCATGTGACTTGAGCAAAGCTTGCTATTTTGTTCTGTAAGTACTCAGGAACATGACAACAGAATACACTGCTCACAACAGTTAATGTTGCTTGTCATCACTGGTACTGTGACATTAGTTTCCTACCTGGACCGATATAAGTTCATTATCTACCAGTCAATGTTTCAGTAAACATTTCTGAAACAGAATCTGATTGGGAGACAGAAATCACACTTGAATTGTGAGTGTGAACAATTTAGCACAAACGATTGTTAATTAAAATCAAATTTAGTATGTAATGTGTTTATTGAAGAATAACAATGTCAATTGTGTTTGAAACCTCACAATTTTCTCATGTGGAATTTGGAGCGCTGTTTGACTTGGAATGGAACTTTTGGTTCAACTCAAACAAAGCCAAGAATCTTCAAATCCTCAGTCAATTTGAAACCTCCTTGTCAGTAGAATAGAATTATTTTCTCTCCTTTTTCTTTTCTTTTCCTTTTTTTTAACGTGTATTTTTGAATTTTACCCAAAGTAAATGAAATCAGCATATGAAAGAACTATCTGTACCCCCATTGTTATAACAGCTCAATTCACAATAGCTAAAATATGGAATCAACCCAGATGTCCATCAACTGATGACTGGAGAGAGAGAGAGAGAGAAAGAATGGAACACTTCTCAGCCATAAAAAAAATGAAATCCTGTCTTTTGCAATGAGATGTATGGAACTGGAAACCATTATTCTTAGTGAAATAAGCCAGTTTCCAAAAGACAAATACCATATGTTCTCCCTGATCTGTAGTAACTAATAGGGTACCAAAAATACCATGTACAGGAGTGAAACTGACATTTTGAGGGGCCGGTGCTATGGCATAGTGGGTGAAGCCACTGTCTGCAGTGCTGGCATCCCATATAGATGCTAGTTCAAGTCCTGGCTGCTCCACTTCTGATCCAGCTCTCTGCTATAACCTGGGATAGCAGTAGAAGATGGCCCAAGTCCTTGGCCCCTGCCCCCATGTGGGAGACCTGGAGGAATCTGGCTCCTGGCTTCAGATCAGCATAGCTCTGGCTGTGGCAGCCAGCTTGGGAGTTAACCAAAGGGTAGAAAACCTCTCTCTTCTCCCCCCCCACCCCTCCTCTCCTTCTCTGTGCAACTCTGACTTTCAAATAAATAAATAAATCTTTTTTTAAAAAAAAAGGGATTGACATTTTGAGATTCAATGATTGTTTACAGCCTTGTCTCTACTGTTGAGGAACAGTGTTTTGTCTTCTATTTGCTGAACTCTTTACTTAGTGTAGGGTTAATCTTATAATTATAAAGCAACTAGAAAGTAGATCATTGTAAAAATTAAGAGAGGAAACAAAAGGGGAAGGAGGAGGAAAGGTGGTAGCATGGGCAGGAGGGAGGGTAGGGTCGGAAGTATCACAATGTTACTAAATCTGTATATAAGAAACACATGAAACTTGTTTATCTTAAAAAATTAATTAAAAATAATTTTAAAAATTTAAAAGTATATGTTTATTTTAATGCCAAAATAAGAATGTGTATTTTTAAGATTTATGTGTTTATTTGAAAGGCAGAGTTACAGAGAGAGAAGGGGAGGCAGAGAGAGAGATATTCCATCTGCTGGTTCATTCTCCAAATGCTGCAGCAGCCAAGGCTGGAATAGACCAAGCCAGAAGCCAGGAGCTTCACCCGGGTCTCTCGTGGGTGTAGGGACCCAAATACTAAGTCATCTTCCACTTTGCCAGGCACATTAGGATTTGAATGGGGAACGGAGCAACCAGGACTAGAACTAGTGCCCATTCATGTTGCCACCATTACAGGTGGATGCTTAACTCATTGCACCACAACAGCAGTCTCTTGCTCTCCTTTATCTAAGGATAATTGTTTTCTTCAGCTTTTAAGCATATCACAACCTAACCTGAGATGGGTGTCTTACTAGAGGATGCCTTTTACACTCGAAGTGCATCCTGGTCCCCACTTTGCTCCTAGAATCATAACTAGAGTAAAAATTTCAAGTTGCTTCAAGAATCCAAAGATAACCATGACCCCAAGAAGTAATTTATATACCGGAAAATTGGCAAAATATTGCTAACATATTTGTCAGAATCTTGGGGAGTATGTTTGGGAGTGGATTCTTAAGGGTGTCATACCAAGCAAGAAAGATTATAATAACATAACAGGATCAATTCTTCAATACAAGCACATGTAATAGAGATGACGTAATTAATGTATTAGCTTGTGCAGCTACAACTTGCTCTAATAGATTAATTTCTTGGTAGATTGAAAGTTTGACTGATTGGTAGCCAGTGTTTAGTGAGGTTGAGATGCAGCACTTCTCTAGTTTGATATAGAGAAAAAATCTAGAGATTTAGAAAAACAAGAATACTGGAACAGATTTATAATGTATAATACACACACACAAACCTACATCTCATGAAAATCTGAAAAAACTTATTTCAAGGCATTGAGAAATACTTTAGTAAGAGGATGCTTTAGAATGCCTGTGTTTTCAATCATTTGAAGGCAAGATCTGACCTCTGGGATATTATCATGTAAATGGACTCCCTAATTATACTGCAGATGCCAAAACAGCAAATACCAGAAGTTAGTACTTTATTGCCAGAGATGTGATAAGCAACCAGAATATTTTGACCCAGAGATGGTTGATGCTAACTGTAAGAAAAGGGGTGGGGCTGACGCCATGGCTCACTTGGTTAATCCTCTGCCTGTGGTGCTGGCATCCCATATGGGCTCCAGGTTCTAGTCCCGGTTGCTCCTCTTCCAGTCCAGCTCTCTGCTATGGCCTGAGAAAGCAGTGGAGGATGGCCCTAGTGCTTGGACCCCTGCACCCGCATGGGAGACCAGGAGGAAGCACCTGGCTCCTGGCTTTGGATCGGCGTACCTCTGGCCATAGTGGCCATCTGGAGGGTGAACCAATGGAAGAAAGACCTTTCTTTCTGTCTCTCACACTGCTAACTCTACCTGTCAAATTAAAAAAAGAAAGAAAGAAAGAAAGAAAGAAAGAAAGAAAGAAAAGGGGTGCAGAACAGAGAGGAGACAGAATACAAATTCACAGCCAGAATGAATTTAGTCAAAGAAAATAAATCTACAGATGTCGACCAATTACCATCATGCTCATAGACTGAACACATGGCAGAGGCCCTGACCCCAGCAGGCTGAGCCCTTTTACTTCTTAGGTGGATTAGGGGTTGGGGTGGGGGGACAGTAAGCAGAGATGAGCTTCTCCATACTGGTTCTTCAGGTTTGGCCCATTAGCTGGGAGAGAATGCAGGGGGTGAGATGGGGAACAATACAGGGTGTGAGATGGAACTGAAGGCAGGGGTAACAAGAAACCTAAAATAGCTGAGGCTTATGTCCTTGTTTCATCAACCCTGATCCTGAGTATAGATAATGAGGTGGGGGACCGGTTTTTTCTGGCTACTTCCTGCTGATATGGATCGTTGACATGGGCAGGGGTCTATACTCAGGATCTGATTGATTGAAGAGCAGTCTTGTGTTGCTCCTGTGAGATGGCTTGAGAGATAGCAGTTATTCATTTCTGCAAGAATTTTTGGGTAAGTTAATTATACATGGCAGAAATAAGAGCACTATGATTATGAGGATGAAAGGAGATGCTAGAGAAATTGCCCATGGCAGAAAAGATGGTCAAAATGAGGCAGAGATACTTTGTGAATACATTTCACTAGCACAACTTATTATGTGTTCGATCCCATCTCTTACCACACCCAATTTATTGGTGTTAAAAACAATATTCTTTACCCAAAAAGAGGCACTCGCTCGGCTGTGAGGAGGTGTAGTGCCCAGGGGTTCTGGAGAGCTACTGCTGCCAATGAATCCACCTGGTCCTGGAGGGGAGACAGTTGCTGTGCCAGGTCATTTATGATTTTCCTTGAGACTGGGAGATAAGCCTTCAATTTTATTTGCCTTATATATATAGTCCTGCCATTCCTATTCTGATTCCTATCAAGATACCCAGTGAGATTATCAAGGGGGTGAGTCCGAAATCCCTCTTGACGCGATGGATTTTAAGAACAGGAAATAGAGATTGGTCTCGGGTATAGGACAAAGGAAGAAATAGGAAGGCAAGCGTACAAGTCCCTGAACAGTTGGTGGGGAGGCAGATGCATGCCTAGTTACCACAAAGAAAGAATGATCCTGCCTCTGGGCCTACACACGTGATCATATGTAAGAGAGAACCTTTACGCTTCCATGTGGCAGGGGAATATGGTGAGTAAACACCATTGCAGCTGTACTCACCGGGTGTGGCCAATAGAGGGTAGGCCTGGAAGAGTAACAACTAGGTCACAGGCCTCTGTCACATGTTCAGTATATGAGCATGATGACCATTTATTTTCTCTGAATAAATACAGTCTGGCTGCACGTTCATTTTATGTCTCCTCTCTATTCTGTGACTCTTTTCCTAACATTTTGGTGCCCCATGTGAGGGGGCATCAATCTGCCTCTTTTCTTAACACTAGTTAGCACAGTTTCCATGGTAAAGAAGTACATGGACAACCAGGAATATTGCTTGAAGTATAAACAGAAAAAAAAAAAATCCTGAGTTTCATAGCCAAAGCCTGAAAAGAGTTACCATAATGGACAGTTATTGCCTCTCACCCAGTTTCCAGTTCTAAACCCTTTGTCTGAAGGGAAGACCACATGTCCTTGAGGACATCTTGTGGGAGCCAAAATTTAAAAATAAACAAAACAGAAAGAAAAAGGAAAAAAAATCCAGTGTATATAAGTATTTCTGCCAATATACTTTTGTAAAACTTTGTCAAATGAATGATTAAGAATGTTATATTTAACAACCTGTGATTACTTTAAAATGCACTGTATATAAGTGAAATGGTATTTTTCCATTCAATTATTATTTACAGCCATTGTCTATATTCCCACTAAACTAGGGTCTTTTTGCCTTTCACTGGTTAAACTTCTTATTCACTGTAATATTAAGATTTTTAATATAATGTAAATTTAAAATATATTATCTCAAAAACTAAAAGAAAAAAATTTGTAAGGAGCACTAGGAGCTGTTTGCTTTCACCTGATGAGGCTGACAGCCCAACTTTGCACTGCTGCCTCTGTACTGTGTCAGCTTTCCAGCTCTTGGTCATAATATAGTTTCCTGAGAGTTTGCTCACCTTGACATTCCATCTGGTCTACATCAAACTATAGCACTAATCCAACTATTGTTGATATTATATGACTGCATGTATAGGATGAGCAGAAAGTGAAAGGCACTTTAGATGCCTTAGAAGGACATCCATGAAAGGAGGAGGAAGCAAAGGAGGGAAGAGGAAGAGAATATCATTATGTTCTTGGACTTGTATCTGCAGATCACAATTGAACCTGTTAAAGTTAATCAAAATTAAACTAAAAGTTTGAAAATAAAAAATAATAAAATTTTTAAAAATAAAAAATAAAGCACAATGCCTTTCTGGATTTTGGAGACAATAGATTGTGTTATTTACCAATTTACCTATAAGACTCTCAATGGCAAATAGGATTCAAGGCAAGAGAAATCTTTGCAACAAGTCTACCTGCATTGTGAGCTGCTATTCTACTTAGGCATAATGATCCAGCAGACACAATATTATTAAAAATTTTGCAGCAATAAGAGTTGTTTTAGGGGCCAGCACTGTGGTATAGTGGGTAAACCTACCGCCTGCTGTGCCAACATCCCATATGGGTGCCGGTTTGAGTCCCGGCTACTCCACTTCCTATCCAGCTCTCTGCTATGGCCTGGGAAAGCAGTATAAGATGGCCCAAGTTCTTGGGCCCCATATGGGAGACCTGGAAGAAGCTCCTGGCTTCTGGCTTCAAATTGGCACAGCTCCAGACATTGCAGCCATCTGGGAAGTGAACAAGCAGATGGAAGACCTCTCTCTCTCTCTCTCTCTCTCTCTGTCTCCTTCTCTCTCTTCTGCCTTTCTGTAACTCTGCCTTCCAAATAAATAAATAAATCTTTTTTTAAAAAAAAAGAGTGCTTTGTATGCCTCTGGCAAGCACCCAGTAAAGGAATTACAGAGCAAACCCATAGATTTCAGAGCAATAAATGCCCTCCTCAGTAAATAACTATTCCATTTTAGAAGAAGCATCTTCAGAAAATATAAAGCTTTGTAAGATATTGTAAAATATTAAGCACTTAACTATTGAATACTAGGTGATCCTATGATCTGAACTGCCCATTCATTAACTGGCTGCCATAGTTTGCCATCATGAACAATAAAGTTGGGTACATGCAACAGGAGTCTGCAAATGGAAGTGGTAAATAAGGACTTGAGTCGAAAGGGTCTGAAATGAATGATGACAGTTCAGTTTTCTTTTCTTTCTTTTTTTTTTTTTTTTTTTTTTTTTTTGGACAGGCAGAGTGGACAGTGAGAGAGAGAGAGACAGAGAGAAAGGTCTTCCTTTGCCGTTGGTTCACCCTCCAATGGCCGCCGCGGCCGGCGCACCACGCTGATCCGAAGCCAGGAGCCAGATGCTTCTCCTGGTCTCCCATGGGGTGCAGGGCCCAAGCACTTGGGCCATCCTCCACTGCCTTCCCTGGCCACAGCAGAGAGCTGGCCTGGAAGAGGGGCAACCGGGAAAGAATCCGGCGCCCTGATCGGGACTAGAACCCGGTGTGCCGGCGCCGCTAGGTGGAGGATTAGCCTATTGAGCCGCGACACTGGCCAGTTCAGTTTTCTTAACATTGTCTCTTGACTCATTGCTTCGTATCTTTCAATTCAATCTTATAGTCTCATGGGTAGTTCCTCATGACCAACTGACTAAGAAAAAACAAACTATGTGGCAAAAGAGATTCCAAAGAGCTTCAAGTAGTACATTTGATCTTTCACTTTGCTGCATTGAAAGAAATACAGATATACACTGGCACATAAATGATTGTTAACTTTTTGGCTGGAAGGTACAGGATTTTGATCAGGACTGTAATGTGAGTAATAATAATGTCTGGAAAATGCTATGTAAACAGACCACTCAGAATGGCACAAAAATAAATATGGTTATGCCTTATATAAATAAATACTCACCAAAGTGCATCCACTGCAAAGGAGGCACTCAATAATTATGTGAGCAAAAGGCCAGATGCAATGACTGTTATTCATCCCCTTTCCCCTAGATACCTCAGAGCTTTATTAATGGGCCCATGAGAAAAAGTGGCCATTCTGGCAGGAATAAAAGCTATACAATGTATGAGAAGACTTTAAAAAGTTTGCTGAAGGTGGAAATAAAAAGAGGTTTATTTGGAGAAAAATGTTTTAAATCCATCCATACTTTGTTTCATAACACACATTGTCCATGAACTTTGTGAAATATCCTCACAGATTTATCCTTACCAAAGTTGACCATGGTGCACCCACTGTTGACTACCGAAGCAAACAATATCGATCAACACAGAGACTCTAGCATGCCATCTTTGGAAGGAATACTCAGCCATCTGGTGAAATGTTGATTATATCAGACCCCTTCTGTCACTAAGGTTACAGATTCATCCTTACTGAAATATTCTGGAGATGGATTTCCTATCTCTCTGCTCATACTTCTGCCAACACCACCATCTGTCTGCTCATATAATGCCTTATCCATCATCATGGTATTCTGAAAAAAAATTTCTTCAAATTATTTCACAATAAAGGAACTGCTGCAGTGGATTCATGTCCATGGAATTTGCTGGCCATTCTGTATACTCCATCACTCCGAAGGGTTTGCACTGAAAAAAGATGGAGTGGTTCATTGAAGATAATTCCAACTGGGAGACTACAACCTGTATATAGTTATTTTCCCCCATATCCAGAATACATGGTCTAATAATCAGAGTGGTAGTGAAGTACATTTCCACTATTATTCCTAAAAGCCATGCACAGACACATTTTGTACCCCATTGTCAGAAAAACACTGCTGTTTTGGGTGCAATATTCCTGTTGCGGATGCAAAATGGATTCACTGATGCTGAAGCTGAGACTTCCAAGAGACCATTTGTCATATATTATGCGGCTGAAGCAAGATACAAAAAGGAAAATCACTCTAATGGCTGACTTGATTGAATTCAATTTCCAATGAGAAATTGTGTTTCTCCTGGACTTGATCCCTTGTACCTTTTCCCTTTTCTAATTTTAAGCTGCATCCTTCTTCTGTGTATGCTGCAACTATGAACATCACACTTTCTTTGAGTCTGGGGGTCCTTCTAGTGAATCACCAAACTCAAGTGTGATCTTGGAGACCTCTGATTCAGTCCTCCAGCTCAGTATCAGTTAGATGTGGTATGACGAGAATGTATTCCTGTGCTATTGCTATATAAATCATGCTTTTAAGTTTTCTCCCTTAAGTGTCTTATGTGCTATAGTTTTTATATTCTGGTTGCTTGTGTTATAGGTACCCTTTATAGATGTATAGGAATTTATCTTACATTGAAAGTTCTCCAAGAGTCGCATGACGTTTGAATGTTGAATTTTATCATTTCTTATCCATCTGATAAGAAAATCATACTTTGGGAAAGTGCAAAGTCTCATATTGAAGGGCATGAATATAGGAAGGATATGTAGATGTCACTTTTTCAACTTACTCCTCTGCCTTGTCTTGGTCTGCTAAAACATTAAACCCCAGCTCATTACTAAATACTACCAGGGCAGTCAAAGCTCTTTTTGATCACTTAACATCATCATTTTTCTCCTGAATTGTATACATGGCAAATATATTTTAATTATTATGATGAAATTTTAGGATTCCTGCACTGTATTGAAAAAGATTCTTCAGGGTGTGGAGTCTGCCAAACACAAATTTGCTGTGGCCTCATTCTTAAATTGTAGTGTAGCTGGGTAAAGAATTCCAACAAAAAGGATTTTTCCTATCAGTACTTTACAGCTAGCATTTCATTGAACTAAAGTACCTGCTGTTATTTAAGAAAACTATTATCTAGTTTTTGTTCTTTGCATTTAGGTTGCACATAGGTACTTCACTATCTTGTTAGTTTTAATATATTTTTCTTTGTAATTGACACTCTCTAGTTTAGTAATTGCTGAAACCTATCCAGAATTAGTGACAGCCACAAGACTAAAGACCCAGAAAGCTTAAAAACAATGAGAAAAATAAATATAAAATATCTACACTTATGTATATAATATTCAGATTTCAGAAAACCAAGGACAAAAAGAAAATTTTGAAAAAACCCAGAGAAAGTATTCACCTAATCTATAGAAGAGCATACATAAGAATTACAGTTTATTTTTCTCAGGAAATCATATTAGAAAGAAAAAATAGAATGAAAAATTTAGCATTTCAAAAGAAAAAATTCACCAACCTAGAATATTGAACTCAGAAAAATTATCCTTCAAAGGTTAAGATAAAATACTTTTTCAGAAAAGCAAAAATCGAGAAAATTTATCAACAGCAGACTCATCTTGCAAGAAATGCTAAGAGAAATTCTTCAGAGAGAATGAAAATTATATATATATGTATACACATATTTTTCAAAACGTGTACCTACATAAGAAAGTAAGAACATCAGATAAAAAGTACATGAAAGTAAAGTAAAATATTTTTGTTCTTTTTTTAACTGCCTTCTGCTTTATTTGCTGCAGGCTTGGTTGCCATCCACACCTTCTCTGGCCTCCTCCATGCTGCTCCCGAGATCCACGTGTTCAGGTTTAGGGTCCACAAAATCAGGCGAAGCCCCTCCTTCCTCCACAACCACACCTTGATGAAGCCTGTCAGTCATTCTGAGGGATGCTTTTACTCCAGCACAGAAATCTCGCACCTCCGAGACACACCACGAGGCCACCCGCCTCACTCTCTTGCAGGTTGAGGATTCTCAGTAGCATGCTGTAAACGTCTAGTTCCATGTAGCCCCGAGCAGCATTCAGCCAATGATTAGGCCGCCATGATCTCTCCATGGTTCTAGGAATCTTGCAGCTGCGGGGAAAGGCGAACACTTTCTCCCGGAACTGCTAGCACTTCCTCCAAAAGCTCCTTGATCTTGGCCTTCCTAACCCGACAAGCCCCAGAGGGATGCTCCATCTTCTCTTTGAGTAGCTCTGCTGTTTTCTCAAACTGCTAGGAGCGCCTGCACGACTCGCACCAGGTCCCAGCTCCTGCTGTACTCCTCTACTACCACTCCTCCCAGCCGGCCCATTTCCAGGCTGGCTGTGTTATATTGGTCCAGCACTGCCTTCAGCTCCAGGCCCCAAGCTTGGGTCAAGGCTACCAATGAACCCCGAGTTTTCTCGTGCTGCCTCAGGCTGGCCGCCTCGCGAACCCGCAGCTCAGCCACCTCCTACGTGGCTTGCTAGAGCAGCTGCTTTAGCTTCCCGATATTCTGGCTTTTTCGGCTCATTGTGGCCTGAACAGCCCGCAGCTCCTCCCCCAGCTTTCCCAGGTCTTGCTCCAAAGGAGCCTCTTGGGGGGATGCTGGGGCCTTGGAGAAAGCGCCCAGCTCCTCACACAGGGGCAGGGACCCGCCCAGCTGCTGGTTCTCCTTCTCCAGCCGAGCCAGCACCTGCTGGGTCTCCCTCCCGGTGCCTGTCCACCAGCGCGCTGATGCAGGCCTGCAGCTCCTCCAGGGGCTCAGCCTCTGTGCCTCGCACACTGCCCTTGCCCACTGGGTCTGGGAGCAGGTAGCTCACAGCCTTCAGGGGCCAGCGGTCTGGGAGGCCAGGCGCTTCTGCAGCTTCTCGGTGTCCTGCGTTTCCAAAGCCAGTTCATCCATCAGCAGCCCCACACTCTGCCGAAACTGCTGCAGCTGGACCTGCACCTGGCTTGGGCGCGAACTCGGCGCTGGAGTCGCTGGCTCAGGGACTGCAGCTCCCCTTGCAAGCGCTGCTGCTCCTGTCCCAGCTCGCCCAGCTCCTCCAACAAGTTACTGTTGCTCAGACCAGGGCTGACACCTCCTTCTCCAGCTGTGCCTTTGCACACCTGTCCCCCTGGGAACAGTTCTCCAGGGGCCCCTAGGGGCTGTCGCCTGGCCCCAGCAGCCCTTTTTTATTATAGGTCGTGAAGGGGAGGGCGGTTGTGGATTCTTTTCTTCAGCTTAGCATAGAAATAAAAAGCTGGGAAACAATTTGCAAGGAGGCAGAAACTTTTATTTGACAGAAAAGAAACTTTTATTTGATTGGCAAGCCACAGAAAAAGTCTTGTCGGATAGGAGACCAGGTGGAGTGCCCGAGTGGCACACTGGCGTTTAGTAAGTTCATTGGATCAGTCCACTGGGGGTGTCCACTGGATCTGGGAAGGGGGTTCATACATCTGTTGATTGGCTTGGGGCTCATGAAAATGGGGGGGAGGGTATCCTGGAGACGGTCTGTTTCCTTAGGAGCTCAGCCCCCTCCTCTGCCAGCTCTGGGTGAAAGATTGCAACCACTCTGGAGATGTGATTTAAGGAGCAGAGTCACACATGCAGCACAAGAAGCTACTAGTCAGGGAGATGCCATTCGGTGTGGAGACAAGCTTCCCCGCCACAGCTGGCAGCCTGCTTGTGAAGGGCATTCTACCCATGTCCGAGGGGCCCACAGAGCCCCAGCCCCACTGGACAGCCTCTCCTTTCTTCTCTTCATCCTTTCTGATCATACCACTTGGTGCTATTATGAATCTACTGAAGTATGATTTTATTTTCCATGAAACTTCATAAAATACAAAAATTACACAAATAAAAATTTCTGCCACATTCATCATGACACCTGAATTATTAAATATTCCACAATAATTTGATGAAATTCATATCCATCTTTAACTGACTGAAAGGCTTTCTATGCAAGTTCTAAATCTGTTTTATAGGAATGTTTCACAACTACTTCTGACAGGAATATGAAAATTATTCCTCATAATTTTCACCCCAGACCCAGACATCTTTTCAGGGCTGGTCAATGAAATGTCATAAATGATAGCTTGAGCTGATACTTACATTGGCTTCATAGGTTGATGAATATTCCCTACAGGTTTTTAAAGACATAGAAACCTCAAATACTAGACATTCCTTTGTCCATGACAAACAAATTATAAAATGTTACTCCAGAAATTTTTTATAGTTGAATATGGTATCTTCTTTTGTATTATCATAAAATTCAAAACTTCTGTTAAGAATAACTTCCTTTCCATTGGGAAAAAAATCTGAATAGTTGATTTTGTAGATGAACAGTGCCCTGAGTCTTTAGTGAATGAATTGTGTATTTCTCCATTTTATAGTTCTAAGAAGCAGTAGTTGTTTTAGCATACTCAGAAAGGCAAGAAATTTCATAGATAGCCAACAGATAGCAGCATATATTTTGAATAACATTCAAGTTCTAATGACTGAGAGATTTCCCAATATTTCTTTTTTTTAAAAGATTTATTTTATTTATTTGAAAGACAGAGTTACAAAGAGAGGTAGAGACAGAGAGAGAGGTCTTCCATCCGATGGTTCACTCCCCACATGGCCACAACAGCCGGAGCTGGGCCAATCCGAAGCCAGGAGCCAGGTGCTTCTTCCAGATCTCTCATGCAGGTGCAGGAGTCCAAGCACTTGGGCCATCCTCTTCTGCTTTCCCAGGCCATAACAGAGAGCTGGACTGGAAGAGGAGCAGCCGGGACTAGAACTGGCATCTATATGGGATGCCAGAGCTTCAGGCCAGGCTTTAACCCACTGTGCCACAGTGCCGGCCCCTCCCAATATTTCAAGCATGCAAAGGCTTCTGGTAGATGTCTATTAGTTGTCACCAGACTATGGCCCTTTCACTTCTTGCAGAAATAGATGCTACTTCTGACATTGAGTTTGTCCTTCCTTGCCTGTACCTCCCTATCTCCACTCCCTCCCCCAGATGCCCTCACTAACTTCCAAGACTCAGTCCTTCATCCAGCCCCATCCCAGCTCAAAGAATCAGCGAGGCACTTGTGAAACAGCACAATAGGAGTTTCTCTTTCTCCCCCTCTTCCCTTCTGGAGTCAAGGAAGTCCTATATTTCTATAATCAGTTTAAATGTACTTATTCTATAGGTTTATTTAGAATATTCAATCACTTTAACTAACTTCCCTCCCCTTTGTTCATTTCCTGATGCAGTTTGCTGTTTTATATTGAGAACATTTCTTTTATAGAACTAAAATTTGTGGGGAGCAACTGGGAGCAACTCGGACTAGACTAAGTTACTGGAATTAAGACTTATTCTATGCATCTGCTCTCCCACAATATGGCGCTGGGAGAGGAGGAAACAGCTTCTACTCAGCTGCCTCCAGTTCAACCAATAAACTGTAGGACCTGCTCCTGATTGAAGGAGAGCAGCGTACTCGGCGTGTGGGTAGCAGAGTTGGGATTGGTGGAAGAGGACTATAAAGGAGGAGAGAGACAACATGCACAGGGAACATCTATCTGAAGGAACACCTGTGCAGCCCCCGAGAGAGCCGGCCAGCGGTATGCCGCTCCCCCGCGGAAGTGGGGAAAGTGGCAGGGGGAAACGCCCTTCCACGGAGGTAGAAGGGATGGTAGCCAACCCGGGAAGAACCAGCAGCAAACCCGGGGAGGGCCAAGCAGACAAAAGAACAATGCAGGGTCCTGTGTTGCTCTTCCACGAAGAGGGGGAGTGACATAATGGTGCCGTGACTCGGATAGGAAACCTAGGAGGGAAGAAGCGGGAAGAAGTGGGAAAATACCGGAGAGAGAGAGACTAGCAAAGAGCCTAGGGAAAAGCCGGACGGAAAAGGTGCCGGAAGAAGCTATTGAAAGCCTAGGCATAGACTCGGATACGGACTGTGGGAAAGAAGTTAGGATTTAAAGTGAAAGCAAGAAGAAACTTAGACTCAGATACAGACTGCAGGTTGAAAGTGAAAGTGAAACCTAGAAGAAACTTAGACTCGGATACGGACTGTGGGGAGAAGCCAGGAGAAGTGAGAGGGGAATATTGTTGGAAGAAAACTTAGGGAAACATACTGGGTAGAGAAAAATATGTTAGGGAGGATGAAGCCGCAGGGGCAGGCTGAAGCGGAGACGTAAGCTATCTTGGGATTCTTCAAGTCAGCCCGGGGTACAAGGGGCGAAAATCTGGAACCAGAGGCAGAGACGTGGGCCGCCAGTTTGGAATCCGTCAGATTAGCCCGGGGAGCAAAAGATGGGAAGCCAAACTGGGGGGCGCAGACGTGAGCTAGGTTGAATTCGCCAGGTTAGCCTGGGGAACTTGGACTGAATGCCGGTGGCGGAAACGTGAGCTGGGCTGTGTGACTCAAGGAAGCCGCCGCGCGCAGAGAGAGCGCACGGGGCACAAACGGGGAGAGCGCACGGGGTGTGAGTAGGAAACGTGGGGCTAGCGCGAAGGCCATGGTGCGGGCGCGAAGGGCGTGGAGACCGCGGAGTGCGTGAAGCCAAGCCACGCAGAGCTGGGAGCCCGCCGCAGGGCGGGCGCCGGGAAGCCGCGCAGATGAGAGAAGCGTGGGCTGAAGCGGCTCAGAGCCGGGAAGCAGCCTCGGGGCGAGGTGCCAAGAAGCAGCCTCGGGGTGGGCGCTGGGATGCCGCAGGGATAAGAGAAACAGAAGTATAGAAGTAAAATGAGAGAAATAGGAATGCTGGCAGATAGAAGTAAAATAGGAGAAATAGGAATGCCCAGAGGTAGAGAAATAGAGAAAAATAAGGCCTCCCCACAATGAGAGAGCTTGGATTCGGTCTGCCTGATTAGTAAGACGATAAGCACCTGTGGGCGGCTGCAGGTCACCGAAGACAGGCACGTCATCAACACTAATAAGTCTCCCCACAATACGGCAATGAGAAGGCTCAGATTTGGTTTGCCTGATTGGTAGGGCTTGTAAGCACCTGCAGGCAGTTCTAGCATAGCAGAGCATGCGCTGCAGGGCACCAAACACAGGCACGCATCAGCGCCTAAAAACCTCCTCACAACATGGCGAAGAGAGGACCCGGATTTGGTTTGCCTGATTGATAGGGCTTGTAAGCACCTGTGGGCAACTCTAGCAAGCAGAGCAGAGTGTGTGCCGTGGGGCACCGAAGACAGGTGTGTATCAACGCCAAAAATAAAAAGAAAGGGGGATCTGTGGGGAGCAACTGGGAGCAACTCGGACTGGACTAAGTTACTGGAATTAAGACTTATTCTATGCATCTGCTCTCCCACAATATGGCGCTGGGAGAGGAGGAAACAGCTTCTACTCAGCTGCCTCCAGTTCAACCAATAAACTGTAGGACCTGCTCCTGATTGAAGGAGAGCAGCGTACTCGGCGTGTGGGCAGCCGAGTTGGGATTGGAGGAAGAGGACTATAAAGGAGGAGAGAGACAACATGCACAGGGAACATCTATCTGAAGGAACACCTGTGCAGCCCCCGAGAGAGCCGGCCAGCGGTGTGCCGCTCCCCCGCGGAAGTGGGGAAAGTGGCAGGGGGAACCGCCCTTCCACGGAGGTGGAAGGGACAGTAGCCAACCCGGGAAGAACCAGCAGCAAACCCGGGGAGGGCCGAGCAGACAAAAGAACAACGCAGGGTCCTGTGTTGCTCCTCCATGAAGAGGGGGAGCGACAAAATTGTTCTGGATCTTTTTCACACTTGCAAGACTGGAACCTTTGTAACTGAGGGAAACACAAGAAACTACTGAGAGTAGCTGGAGAGGAGTACAAACACATTCAAAGGTGAAGCAAAATTGGCTCTTAGTCCTTAAAGGCTGCTATAACAAAATACTCACACTGGGTAATTTATACTCACCAGAATGTATGCTCACTGTTCTGGAGGCTGGGAAATTCACATTCACAGTGCCAGGAGATTGTCTGGTAAGGCTGCTTCCTTCACAGATGCCTCTGGAAGGGGAAAACAGTCTACCTGAGGGCACTTTTCATCAGGGCTATGCCCTCATGACCTATCCATTCCTAAAGACCCGCTTCTTAATTGTCTCACACTGAGGACCAAATTCCAACATAATGATTTTGGAGAGGACACATATGTTCAGACCATGACAATAGTACAAAGAACTTTTATAGAAAATGAAATTTGAAAAGAAGATGGGAAGCAATTTGCGTGACATTTAAAATTCCCTGATTGCAACTTAATAAATAGTTATAACTTGAAAGAGATTTGAGACCAGGAAGTTTATGGCCTGAGCACAGCTTGGTGAAAATTATTTTGGCAGCTATGTCCAATACCAATTGTAGTGAGCAGAAGCTGGTTCTCAGAAGGCCAGCAAGAAGATGGTGGCCATGGTCTAAATGATATGCAATGAGTGCCTGGACAATTTTTTGTAAGACTTATTTTATTTACTCGAAAGAGAGTTACAGAGAAAGGTAGAGCCAGAGAGAGAGAGAGGTCTTCAATTCCACTGGCTCACTCCCCAAATGACTGTAACAGCCAGAGCTGAGCTGATTTGAAGCCAGCAGCCAGGAGCTTCATCCAGACCTCCCACATGGGTGCAGGGGCCTAAGGACTTGGGTCATCTTCTGCTGCTTTCCCAAGTCATAGCAGAGAGCTAGATCAGAAGTGGAGCAGCTGGGACTCGAACTAGTGCCCATATGGGATGCCAGCGCTGCAGGCTGGGGCTTTAACCCGCTGTGCCACAGTGCCAGCCCCCATGGACAATTTGATAGCAGAAGTAGAAAAGAGAAGTCGGAGCACAGAATATGATTTCAACAGTTTTAGTGAGCTACAACATGCCAGACACCCCTAAATACTGAGAATAGCATCTTAGATGAGAACAACCATGATTTTGCGCCCATAAAGCTTACCAAAAAAGAGATAATACAGAAGAAAGCTTCTTTGAAACACTCATTTATTTGAAGGATAAATTAGAATTAGCCAGGAGCATATTGGAGGTGGGGAGAACATATATGAAAAATACTAATTTTCATCAGGTTAAATCTGTAAATTTCTGGCTATATTACTACTATTTGTGAACCATAACCTCATGATTCACTCATTCAATAATAGTTATTGAAAAGTTTACTCTATACCTGCCATAATTCTAGATTCTAGGGATATAACTAACAAAATTTTAAAATATGATGAGAGATAACAAAAAGTAAACTGATAATTTCAATGCACTGTGAGAAGTGCTGTGGGGTTCCAAGAAAGGAACAGCATTAACAATAATCACAGTATGCCCCATTACAAATTAGTAATATTATTAAGAAGTTCTTGAGAATCATCTTCACAGTAGATTTTTAAGTTACATAAACACTACACATAAGAAAGTGTAGTCATAGGGGTGCAAAGATGATAAGAAAATTATGTGGTCATTCCTTATAAAGAACCCAAAGTCACAGTCACTGCATGGGTTTAATCATCTTAGATAGAAAGCGGTCCAGGTATGGTTAGAAGTATCAGCTTTTTATTTCAAGTTTGTGACTAACTCCTGCTGCCTTCATTTCAAATAGAGAATAAAATCACATAAGAAACCTTTTCATAAACAGCAGGAGAAAAGGTGAGAGGGAACTGAAAAACAAATGTAAATCCAGTGCTACGCAAGCATTAAATTTGAGCTGTTTATCTTTTGAAAGAATCAGTTGTTTTGCCAGCAATAACCTTGTCGTGCAGAGTGACCATGCTGAATAACTGCAGGCCTTGTGAATGATTGGAGGCAGGAGGCAGGAGATATTTCCTAAATCTATCTTCCTGAGGACCCACAGAGCTCAGAAGAGAACTTTTACATCTTTACAACAGGTATTGGATATCTCTCATTGCCAAAATTGGATCTATAATGTCTCAAATTCTACTTGTTTAACACTAACACATTTAAGGTGCCAACTGCAAACTTCTCAGGAAACTGCAGTGTTCACGGAATCTTGCCAACCATCTAAGAAGGTTCTAAAGGGCTTGGCTGAGATAAGGAATCATCCAAGTATAATTCATCCAGGAAGAAAGGTCACATAAGTCAAGGTCTGTTGCCAAAATGATTCTACTGAAGATTAATGAACATCTACCAAGCATGCAAGAGTGTCTGGAATTTTACCAAGACTACCTTTCTCAGTCCTTCCTCACACACACAAAAAAATGTAGTGGAGATTAAAACTAGCAAGGCCAATGGACACACGCCTCTTTGACTATAGAGGAATGGGAAAGGACTGATTTGTATCAGAGAAAACTCTACTTTCAAACGCATGAAGATCAGTTTTGTAGTCACAGATCTAGGATGGTTTCTTTTTTTCCATTCAGAGAGAAATAAAGAAAATAGCTACAAACTTATTTAGTCCTAACAATATGCCAGACTCTGAGTTGAGCACATTTGATATGTTTTTTTCAGTTAGCCCTTATAGTAGTCCTGAAATATTGCAAAATTTCCTCCCCTATCCAGAGTTTCACTGTTGGAGAAAGTTGTTACCTATGCTCAACCGTGATCTGAGAATATCAAATGTAGACTTCCCTAAATAAATAACTCATAACTTTAAATTATATGCTACCCACTCAGTAGTTACCTGCAAAAATGGATCTGATAGACTGTCGTGGCATCCTGCCTAATGCTACATCATGATGCTTATGTCATTGACTTCACTTCATTACATCACACAGGCATTGCATCATCTCACATCACCACAGGAATAAGGCTGAGTACACTGTATTTTGAGAGAGAAAGAGATCACACTCACATATTTATCGTGGTATACAAGTTCTATAATTATTCTTAGTTTCTAATCTCTAACTGTACCAAATTTAAATATTAAACTTTATCATAGGTATGCATGTATAGGAAAAACATAATATGCATAGAGTTTGCTACTATTCACAGTTTTAAGCATCCACTGAGGGTCTTGGAACATATTCCCTATGGATAAAGTAGCACTACTACGTTATACTCACTTTAAAGAGAAAGAAACTGATGATTTATGTATTGGCCAATGTCACCCAACACAAATAAATTCTGTACTTCCAGTGCCAAGCTTCCTTTCCCATAGTGCTATGTCTTGCTGGATCTAACCAACTCATTCTTTCCTGTGTGACACTTCATGTAATACATAACATATTACCTATCACTAGAAGCTACTCTGGTCCTGTGGAGTAGGTTGGGCTGGACCACATCTCTTCAACATTTAAAGCCTTAAGAATCACTAATTAGTCTTAAGTATTGGTTTAAACTTGACCAGTCTACTGGTAATCAATAGATTAAAGGAACTCATTGGAAAGGTTTGGCTGCATAGGAACTCTAAGAGCAATGATGACCTAGTTGAGGAATCGTAGGAAAGAAACTGGCCCAGGGAAGGGAAGGTGGTATCCTACGTGTCACAGGTTCATGGCTATAAGCAATCCTAAGGAGGTATGTAAACTCTAGGCAGGAGAACATTCAAATACCCATTTTGTGATATACATTGTGTTGGGCACCTTGCATACAATATGTAAATTAATTTATATGAAATTCTTATGAGTTTACTGATAAGACAAATACCTTTCCCCAAGTCACATGGTTTGAGACTCAAGACTCAAACTTTGATCATTCAGGCTCAAGATTTTTTTTTTTATAAATTTTTTTTTAATTTTTTTGACAGGCAGAGTGGACAGTGAGAGAGAGAGACAGAGAGAAAGGTCTTCCTTTGCCCTTTGCCGTTGGTTCACCCTCCAATGGCTGCCGCGGCCAGCGCACCACGCTGATCCAATGGCAGGAGCCAGGTACTTATCCTGGTCTCCCATGGGGTGCAGGGCCCAAGGACTTGGGCCATCCTCCACTGCACTCCCTGGCCACAGCAGAGAGCTGGCCTGGAAGAGGGGCAACCGGGGACAGAATCCGGCGCCCCGACCGGGACTAGAACCCGGTGTGCCAGCGCCACAAGGCGGAGGATTAGCCTAGTGAGCCGAGGCAGCAGCCTCAGGCTCCAAGATCTTATCAGGTTCTGTTGATGGTGTCTAAGGTCCATTTGGAGAAATCTGTTGACATTTTCACATGGCTTCTACTTTAGGTTTCTTTTTTTAATATTTATTTACTTGAAAGTCAGAGTTACACAGAGAGTGAAGGAGAGGCAGAGAGAGAGAGAGAGAGAGAGAGAGAGAGAGAGGTCTTCCATCTGCTGTTTCACTTCCCAATTAGACATAATGGCCGGAGCTGTGCCGATCCGAAGCCAGGAGTCAGGAGCTTCTTCTAAGTCTCCCATGTGGGTGCAGGGCCCAAGGACTTGGGTCATCTTCCACTGCTTTCCCAGGCCATAGCAGAGAGCTGGATCAGAGTGGAGGAGCTGGGACTTGAATCCACACCCATGTGAAAATGCTGGCATTGCAGGCAGCAGCTCTACCCACTACACCACAGCGCCAGCCCCTTAGTTTTCAAATGTAGTCTGTATATACCTTGTGTTCAGTTGGGTATTTCATTTTATATTATCAATATTTTTATTTCCTATTCTTAAACCATATAATTCACTCTCCCAATTTCAATAGTCACCTTCAAGGCCAGGTAGGCGCCACGGCTCAGTGGGCTAATCCTCCCCCTGCGGCACTGGCACACCGGGTTCTAGTCCCAGTCGGGGCACCGGATTCTGTCCCGGTTGCCTCTCTTCCATTCCAGCTCTCTGCTGTGGCCCGGGAGTACAGTGGAGGATGGGCCCAAGTGCTTGGGCCCTGCACCCGCATGGGAGACCAGGAGAAGCACCTGACTCCTGGCTTTGGATCAGCGTGTGCGTTGGCCATTGGATGGTGAACCATGGCAAAGGAAGACCTTTCTTTCTGTCTTTCACTGTCCACTCTGCCTGTAAAAAAAAAAAAAAAGTCACCTTCAGTCAAATAACTTGCAAGTATTTATCACCCTGACTTCCTTCTGAAGTTTAAAAAGAATATTTCTTACTGTTTGTCTTATTCCTTCTCCCAAATGTTCCTCCAGAATCTCAAATACAACATTTCCTCATATGTATTTACAAAAAATTTAGTTGTTGACTTGATATTAGTTTACTGACAATTAGAATAATAATAAGAAGAAAAAATACAATAAGAATCTCCCTTTACCCCAACTACAACTCACGCGTTTTCTGAATTTCTTATTTTGGTGGTGATTTTGCTGTATTATCAGCAACCATGGTTAAAACCCCTGTCTTCATTTTACTACTCTTTCTTTATCCAACCAACTGCCCAGTCCTATAGATTAATTTTACATCACTGTCATCTAGTCCTATATATCCTTTCTTCGCTGTCAGTCTAATCGTATGTTCTCCTCTAATTTTAGATTCTGTCTCTCTTCTATTTCCTGATCCTCCTGGCCAGCCATGTTCCACTTTTTAAACTAATCCTTTGAATTTGTATCCTTACTTCTGAGCAGCATTTGTTTATTTCTGCTACTTGAGTTTTAAATTTTAGGTGTTGTTCTCACAGACTCTGAAAATCGAATTCTCTTTCTAGATCCCATCACACACTTCATGATCTTCTGTCAGCTATAAATAACTACAATTTTGGTTGGATCAATGTTTATATTGTTACAGCTCAGTGAATGCTTTCCTTTATTGATTCCTCCAGTGTAATAGGTAGGATGTCTTTCCCACCTCTACTGAACAAGTTGTCTTTCCTGGCATTTCATTTGCTTAATTTTTTCAGGAATTCTACCACAAATATTGCTGGATTGTGTCAGTATTTCTCAGTACATTCAAGCACCTGTCAATCTTATGTTAGTGACATTCTCTCTCTCTCTATCCCCCCACCCCTTTAAAGATTTATTTATTTGAAAGGCAAAGTTACAGAGAAGCAAAGGCAGAGAGAGAAAGAGAGAGGTCTTCCATTCGCTGGCTTACTCCCCAAATGGCTGCAACAGCAGGAGTTAGGCGGTTCCAAAGCCAGGAGCCAGGAGCTTCTTCCCAGTCTCCCACGCAGGTGCAGGGGCCCAAGGGCTTGGGGCATCTTCCACTGCTTTCCCAGGACATAGCAGAGATCTGGATCAGAAGTGGAGCAGCTGGGACTTGAACCAGCATGCATATGGAAATACCAGCACAGCAGATGGCGGTTTTACCTGCTACACCACAATGCTGGCCCCAGTGACATCTCTTATTGAAACTTTATACCTTCTCCTTGAAGGGTCTCCTCTGCCCCAGCCCCACCCACCACTCCAACCTATTATACTGTTACCACTTTACCATCATCTTGGTGATTTTTCCTTTTCTAATACTTTGTATTTCTGTTTCTGGACGTACATCTTCTTCTTTCTAGCTATAATCGTTCATTCTACCCAAGTAGCATCCTGAGAAGGTAAAATTTTTGAGACTAGTCTACTCTAATCTTTGATTGGTAGTATGAATAAAAAATTCTAGGTTTAGAAACAAGCAGTATCAGGGCTGGCACTGTGGTGCAGTGGGTTAATTCCCTGGCCTGAAGCACCGGCATCCCATATGGACGCCGGTTCAAGACCCAGCTGCTCCACTTCTGATCCAGCGCTCTGCTATGGCCTGGGAAAGCAATACAAGATGGCCCAAGTCCTTGGGCCCCTGCACCCGTGTCAGAGACATGGAAGAAGCTCCTGGCTCCTGGCTTCGGATCAGCGCAGCTCCTGCTGTTGCAGCCATCTGGGGAGTGAACCACCAGATGGAAGACCTCTCTTTCTCTCTCTCCCTGCCTCTCCTCTCTTGTGTAACTCTGACTTTCAAATAAATAAATAAATGTTTAAAAAAATAAGCAGTATCTGCTAGTCACCAGTGATGCTATTGTCTGCTATATTTTTATTTTTTCTTTTTAAAAGATTTTATTTATTGAGTTGAGAGTCAGAAGTACAGAGAGAGGGAGAGACAGAGAGAAAGGTCTTACATCTGCTGGTTCATTCCCCAAATGGCCACAACAGCCGGAGCTGGGCCAATCTGAAGCCAGGAACCAGGAGCTTCTTCCGTGGGTATGAGGGCCCAAGACGTGGGCCATCTTTCACTGCTTTCCCAGGCCATTAGTAGAGAGCTGGATCAGAAGAGGAGTATCCAGGACAGGAAACAGCACCCATATAGGATGCCACCATCACAGGCGGAGGCTCAGCTTACCACGCCACAGCGGCAGCCCCATATTTTTATTTTTTGATCTATCACTTCTTTCTCATATTTATTTTTCCCACTCTCTGGAAGCTTGTTGAATCTTTCCTTTGTCTCCATTCTTGTGCAATTTCATAATGATATGTTTATTTTAATAGTTGCTTGTTTGTTTTGAAAGAGAGAGAGAGAATCTTCCACCCAGCTGTTTACTCCCAAAATGCCCACCTTGGGCAAGAGCTGTGTCAGGCTAGGGCTGTGTCACGCTGAAGCCAGAATCTAGGAACTCCATCCAAGTCTCCTACATGGGTGATAGAGACCCAACCACTTGGACCACCATCTGCAGCTTCCCAGGGTGCACAACTGGGACTCTGACCCTGGCAATCTGATATGAGATGCAGGTGCTAACTACTGCACCAAATGCCCACCCCAGCTTTTGAATCTATTTTTTTTAAGATTTATTTATTTGAAAGTTAGAGCTACACAGAAAGAGGAGAGGCTGAGTGAGAGAGAGAGAGGTCTTCCATCCGCTGGTTCACTCCCCAGATGGCCTCAACAGCTGGAGCTGGACCAATCCTAAACCAGGAGCCAGAAACTTCCTCCGGGTCTCTCACGTGGATGCAGGGGCCCAAGCACCTGGGCCATCCTCTACTACTATCCCAGGTCATAGCAGAGAGCTGGATAGGAAGTGGAGCAGCCGGGCCTTGAACCAGAGCCCATATGGGATGCCAGCGCTTCAGGCCAGGGCATTAACCCGCTGCGCCACAGCGATGGCCCCAGTTTTAACTTTAAAAACTGAATGTCATACAGTCATTTGATTGTGGTCTGGGAAGGCACGAATTCAACTTGCACCTTTGACTAGATATTGGTGTTTATTTTCTCTTGTTTCCTAAGTTACAGGGGTGTCCTAACTCCCTGATCATGTCAATCATCAGCTCGTAAGCCTTTAGCTTTCCTGTGGAATGAAGCTACCACTACCATCTTCTATTGACTGGAGCAATTGTTCTCAGTCTGCTTACTGTCCTCAAAGTCTCTAGGCACCTGAAGAATTTTTCTGCTAGGATCACCTCTCAGTACAATGATTCACTTTCTCACAACTACTGAGTTTTGCTGCTTCCTACACGGCCTTAGCCTGTCATTTTGACATAATACATCTGATTCCCTGTACCTTTTGCTTTAGTGGGAATTGGCTATTTTTTGTTCCTTTCATCTGCTGTGTATTTCCTTATCTCTGATTTGCTTATGTCTTTTCTGACAAGTAGAATTTCACTTCCAGCTAACAAATATTATTGAGCCTCCAAGGCTCAGGTCAAATATATTTCCTGAAGGAAAAATTTCTTCAGTCCCCAGCAACATAATGCACTGTAATTCACATATAGAACTTTGTGCATCTCATTTGTTTTTTCCTTAAAGATATTTTTGTATCAATATTTCATTGCTATACTTTTTTAAAATATTTATTTATTTTACTTGAAAGTCAGAGTTACACAGAGAAAGGAGAGGGAGAGGGAGAGGGAGAGAGAGAGAGAGAGAGAGGTCTTCCATCCAATGGTTCACTTCCCAATTGGCGACAACGGCCAGAGCTGCACCGATCTGAAGCCAGGAGCCAGCAGCTTCCTCCGGGTCTCCCATGCACATGCAGGGGCCCAAGGGCCTGGGCCATCCTCCACTGCCTTCCCAGACCCATTGCTATACTATTTTATAAACTCCTTCAGAGGGACAGGCATTTGTAACAGCAGTTAAGATGCTCACATCCCACCTAACAATATTGAATCACTGGGTTCAACCCTCAGCTCCCTCCCCTGCCTTCAACTTTCTGCTAAGGTGCACCCTGGGAGGCAGCAGTGATGACTTGGGTGAATAGGTAATTGGGCTCCTGCCACACACATGAGAGATCTGGATTGAGTTCCTCCTTCCAGCTCTCACCCCGACCCCAGCCCAGTCTGGCCACTGCAGACATCTGGTGTATGGGAAGCTTTCTCCCCTAGCCCTCGCCCTCACCCTCACCCTCACCCTCACCCTCACCCTCACCTCCCCTCTTTCCCTCTCCCTCTCCTTTTCTCTCTCCCTCTCCCTCTCCTCCCTCTCTCTCTACCTCTCTCTCAAATAATTATTTAAAAATAAAATCTCCTTCAGAGTGGGAATTATGTCTTATTCTTATATATTTGCCAATGTGATAAGTATATGGGCTCATTTAATTAAATTAAACCTGTCCAAATCATAATGCACAGGGTACAAAATAATTTCTAAAACCTTAAGATATTTTTCCTAATTGCTATATTTTATTTATTTATTTGAAAAGGCAACAAGACTTAAGACAAAGAAACAAAATCCATTTTCTTTTTTTTTATTTAGTAAATATAAATTTCCAAAGTACAGTTTATGGATTACAATGGCTTCCCCCCACACACACAATTTCCCTCCCACTCACACCCCTCCCATCTCCCGCTCCCTCTCCCATTCCATTCACATCAAGATTCATTTTCAGTTAAGTTTCAGCACTTAAGAAGAATTGTGTATTGATTACAGTATTCAACCAAAAGTATTAAGTAGAATAAACAAAAAAATACTAAGAGGGATAACATATTAAGTTGCTCATCAACAGTCAAGGTGAGGGCTGATCAAGTCACCGTTTCTCGTAGTGTTCATTTCACTTTAACAGGTTTCCTTTTTGGTGCTGAAACTTAACTGAAAAGTGATCGCTGTTAAATATAAGAGTGGGAATAAGAGAGGAAAGAGATGTGCAATTCGGGACATGCTCAAGCTGACTTACCTCAAACGGTAGAGTTAGAAACATACCAGGGGATTCCAATTCAATCCCATCAAGGTGGCATGTACCAATGCCATCTCACTAGTCCCAGTGATCAATTTCTGTTCACAATTGATCATAATGATAGGACTAAGAACCAAAGGGATCACAGAAACAAGAATAGTGTCTGCAAATACTAGCTGATAGAATCAAAAAGGGAGAGAATGATCCAACATGGGAAGCAAGATACACAGCAGACCCATAGAATGGCAGATGTCCTAAACAGCACTCTGGCCTCAGAATCAGCCCTTAAGGCATGCAGATCCATCTGAAAAGCCCATGAGAGTATTTCAGGCATGGAAAGCCAAGACACTCTGGGGGGGAAAAAAAAAAAACCTAAATGAAAGATCTCCACGAGTGAGATCCCAGTGGAAAGAACAGGTCATCAAAGAAGGAGGTACCTTTCTCTGAAGGGAGGAGAGAACTTCCACTTTGACCATGGCCTTGTCTAAATATGATCAGAGTAAGTGAACTCAGGGGGCTTCCATAGCCTTGGCAGCTCATGACAAGAGCCTAGGGTGATTACTCGTGCCATGAACAAGAGTGTCAATTTGTTAAGTCAACAACAGGAGTCACTGTGCACTTACTCTTCATGTAGGATCTCTGTCCTTAGTGTGCTGTACATTGAGATTTAATGCTATAACTAGTACTCAAACAGTATTTTTCACTTTATGTTTCTGTGTGGGAGCAAACTGTTGAAATCTTTACTTAATGGATGCTAAACTGATCTTCTGTATATAAAGAGAATCAAAAATGAATCTTGATGTGAATGGAAGGGGAGAGGGAGTGGGAGTGTTGCAGGTGGGAGGGACATTATGGGGGGGGAGCCATTGTAATCCATAAGCTGTACTTTGGAAATTTATATTCATTAAATAAAAGTTTAAAAAAGAAAAAAATTCATTTTCAATTATCTTTATATACAGAAGATCAATTTAGTATATATTAAGTAAAGATTTCATCAGTTTGCACCCACACAGAAACACAAAGTGTAAAATACTGTTTTAGTACTAGTTATAGCATTACTTCACATTGGACAACACATTAAGGACAGAGATCCCACATGAGAAGTAAGTACACAGTGACTCCTGTTGTTGACTTAACAAATTGACACTCTTGCTTATGGCGTCAGTAATCTCCCTAGGCTCTAGTCATGAGTTGCCAAGGCTATGGAAGCCTTTTGAGTTCGCCGACTTCGATCTTATTCTGACAGGGTCATAGTCAAAGTGGAAGTTCTCTCCTCCCTTCAGAGAAAGGTACCTCCTTCTTTGATGGCCCCATTCTTTCCACTGGGATCTCATTCACAGAGAAAATCCATTTTCATCTCTGCTGATTTAATTTATTAATAACAATTGTATAATTTAAGCATGGTCTAAAATTTGCTTACAAATTATGTATCTACAAGAAAAAATCATTACACAAAAGTGCATTTTTTTCTGATAAACCATACTGATCACACTTCTGTGCAGCTTACTGTTAAGAATTTGCACATGACTCACTAAAGTAATTTCCTCAGAGAAAAGAACATCGCTGGCTCGAGGGCTTATGGGTGTTATTACAGTAACTTCAGAGAGACGGCCAAGTATCCACAGATTTCCTTGAACAATTTTTAAAATCTACTTTGGAATTTACAATATTGTTTATCAGTGAGAGCAAAGAGCAATAGACAATAACACATACAGCAGTATGTGGCCATTTGGGGAATAAACCAGTGCGTGAAAGACCTCTCTATTTCTTTCTGTCTCTCCCTCTTTCTCTGTTACATTGCCTTTCAAACAACTAAGCTACTGTGGAGTAGTGGGTAAAGCCTTCACCTACAGTGCCAGCATCCCATATGGGCGCTGGTTCGAGACACGGCTGCTGCACTTCTGATCCAGCTCTCTGCTGTGGCCTGGGAAAGCAGTAGAAGATGGCCCAAGTCCTTAGGCTCCTGCACCTGCATGGAAGACCTGAACGAAGCTCCTGGCTCCTGGCTTCAGATCGGCACAGCTCTGGCCACTGTGTCTAATTGGGAAGTAAACCAGCAGATGGAAAATCTCTCTCTCTCTCTCTCTCTCTCTCTCTCTGACTTTCAAATAAATAAATATTTTTATAAAGACAATAATAATAACTTTGCTTGGTGGAATGGCTCAGGATATTCCAAATTGAAGGTCTCATGTGTTGCAGTTTTTAGATCAAGCAAAAATTTAAATTTTTTCCTGCAGTTTTTAGGTTCTCATTTACTGGAGCTGTCTCCCCAGTTTGCCTGTAACAATGGCTTGGCCTTGCAAATTTCACTGGAGAATCACACTGGATAAAAATAGAAATGTTTGAGCTGCCTAAATGTGAGCTCAGATCTCATAAGACATTGTGTGAGGTGCCAAGAGACTGCTCTGGGAATGGACTTCCCACGACCTGCATCTTCTCAGAGCCTGGCTTGCTACTCCCCACCTGCCTTAGGTGGCTCTGCGCTGGGAAGGAGCCAGGTGAGCAGCACCTGACTTACATGAGGAAAAAAACATGTTGGGCAATGAGTAAAGAAAAAGAGATCTCTAGTTTTCAGTGTTTTTCTCAAGAATATGAGATTGGGGGCGTTTGCATTCAAAGCAACATAAAGAAAAAAATGGACTAAATCTTACTTGCAAGGCTATTTTAGAGAAACAGTCATGCTGGTGTCTACCTGTTCTGTTTTCTCAAAGTGCCCATATGCAGTGAGTCATGTAGAGGGGAGCATGGCAGCAATCCTCTGAGGCCACTAGCGCAAGAACGCGTTTCTGTGAGCACCCACTCAGATTGCAGAGTTGCACTGAGGTGGAACCTGATTGCAGCTGCTGCCCCTCGCTACCTTTCCAGAGTTCAACCCGTAAGTGTCAATCACGGTCTCTTTGACCCCAAAGCTGTGTACTTTCATGTGGGCAATGTTGCCTCTCCATCCAGTCTTCACGGATGCACTGCTTTCTACTCTTTTTCATCCACTCCTAAATTGCTCTGTCAAAGTCCTGAGCACTCTATTCAGTTAACATGCAATACCCTTTCAAACATCCACCATTCTCCTTAGACTCGTTTCCTTTTTTTTTTCTTAACAGATTTATTTATTTGAAAGGCAGAACACCAGCAAGAGAGAATGACATAGAGTGTGAGAGATCTTCCATTTGCTGATTCACTCCCCAAATGGATGCAACAACCGAGGTTTGGCCAGGTTGAAGCCAGGAGCCAGGAGCTCTGTCCAGGTCTTCCACATGGATCGTAGGGGTCCTTCTTTGCTCAGTTCCATCTCATTTCTGCAACTTTTGAAATATCTCAAGGTCTGTGCCAATCACCTTTCCCAAAACCCTTCCATACGTCCCCAGAGGTTTCCCTTTCTTCTGTGCACCTATGGCATTTGGCTTGGAGAACTATACTTTGCTGTGTGTTAAAGTTTCTGTCTGACCCACTGGAGTGCAGGTGAGATTATTTTTGATCTTGTTCTTTTCCAGTGACATTACAATACCTGGCACCACATCATGCACAGAATAGAAAAATAATAAGTATTTTGTTGAATAAATGTCTGTTGAGTACATATTATCAAAATGTTTTTATTTTAAAATCCATAAATTATGTTATTATAGTGCTTTATAGTTTTTAATTATAGAATAAATGCAAATTCTTATAATGAAAGTTCAAATATACAGATGGCATAAAGGGAGTTAACATGATTTATAATGCCAGTTCCTGGGATAATCACTACTAGCCTGTCGGGATGTCTCCTGAGAAGTTTCCTACGCCCATGCGCATACAATATATTAATATCCTGAATGTTGATATCCTGTCAATTCAGATTAAATCTGCTCTCTCCTTAGCATGCTCTTTCTTAAGCTATCCTTCCACCTCAATGATCGGTCTGTGGACAACTTGGATAGCAGTCTATAAGTGTACCCGTGGGGATGGTTGATTATGCCTGGTTCCTTTCTTTGGTCATTATAAGACAGTAAAAAGTCACTACATACAGGAAACCGTCTTGTATTAATTCTAGAAGGTGAACCGGCATCCCTGAGGAGTATGCTGCTAGGAATTTATTTGTTTATTCATGCATGTATTTACCCTTTAGCAATTCACTGTTTTGGGAAATTACTTCTAGAGTAACTGATAAGGATATACTGGTAATAGTCTGATAATATAGCAATTTTATTGGTCTGTTTAATGAAGCAAACAGCACTGCTGGGTTGCTCATGAAATTTACCAGTGGAGCAGCAGGGACTAGAACCGGTGTCCATATGGGATGCCAGGGCTTCAGGCCAGGGCGTTAACCCGCTGCACCACAGCACTGGTCCCTGAACCATCAGTTTTAAAACATTTGTGTGTGTGTGTGTGTGTGTGTATATTTGGAGTTCAGTCTTGAACAGTGCTTGGGCTTAGACTGGAGGATTCCTCTCTCTCTATGATGAAAACTGAAAATACAATTGGATGTCATTCCAACCATTTTGCTCAGGACCGCCTGTTGCCAGGAGCCCTCCTGTGGACCTTCAACCCAGTGCAGTGCAGCTCAAGTTCCCAACTTGCCCACCTCATTACTCAGATGGGTCAGAGTCTCAATGGGCAACAAATGCATCAGCAGGGCTTGTTCCTTTATGGAGGTTCTGTACGTCCCTGGACTTTGCAGCCTTTCGAGCCTGTCCACATTCCTTGGCCTGTGGCCATGTTCCCCCATTTTGAAAGCCAGCAATGACAACAAATGCATCTATTAACCTTCATACATAGTCATATCAGTCACCAACCACAGCTAAGAATGGTTCCTCATTTTTAAGGACTTATAATTTTATAAATTAGGCCTACCTGCTTGATGCAGAATACTCTCCCTGTCTAAAGATTTTTTTTCTTGCTTACAAATGAAATTCTGATTTGTTATGTAAGGTGATGTACTCACCATTTCTGGGGATTAAAATGTGGCCTCTTTGAGGGTGGGAAACATTATTCTTCCTACTGCTCCAGGTCTTCAGGAAAATGTTCCTCACAGACCCTACTCCCTAAAGTGAAATGGGTGTTAACTTCAATTAAAACTATGTGCCTGGAATTGTGCTAAATGTAGTATCTACATCATTTAATTGAATATTCAAGCATGAAATAGATAATACGATGACACAGAAAGGAAGCTGGTAGATTAAATAATGACTAAGCAATTGTCCCGAGTCATGCAGACCAAACCTAGCATCACTCAATGATCTAATTGCTGCTGTGGTTTTCTTATTCCCTGACTATGCTACAATTGACTAACACAGCTAGTCAGAGTAGAGAAAGCATGGAAACGTGTGTTTCTATTCATGCAATATAATGGATAATATTATGTATCAATTTAAGTGACCTATGGGACCCCCAAATATCTGGTTGCACATTATTTTTGGGTGTTCCTACACAGGAATTTCATTAAATACTAATATTTGAACTGGTGAATAGATGAATTTCCCCAATCACCCAATTCACTGAGGGCCTGAATAGAATTAAAAGGCAAAGAAAATTTGGATTTGCTCTCCGAGCGATTACTTGAGCTGGGACATTAGTCTTCTCCTGTCCCTGGTACACCTGGCTCTCAGGCCTTGAGACACAGACTGGAATCTACACCTTGGCTCTCTGACTTCCATGCCTTCAAATTACACGGCTGATTTTCCTGGATCTGCAGCTTGCAAAGAGTAAAGTGTGGGACTTCCTAATCCTCATAATCAGATAAGCCAAGACCTTATAAGAAATCCCTCTAGATACCTGAGGGGGCTTCAAAAAGTTAATGGAAAAATGGAATTTAAAGATGATGCTTATTTTCCATAACTTTTTAAATTTTTATTTAAAAAAATACCTTATTTGAGAAGCAGAGAGACAAAGGAAAAAGGAGCTCTCATCTGCTGCTTCACTCCCCCAGTTGCCTGCAGTAGCCTAGCAGTGGGCCAGGCTGAAGTCAGGAGCAGGGAACTCACTCCAGGCCACCCACAGGGGTGGGAGGAACTCAGTTTCCCGGGCCTTCACTGCTGTCTCTCAGGATCTTCATTAGCAGGAAGCTGGAGTCAGGAGCAGGAGCTAGGTATCAAACCCAGGCATTCCAATGTGGGACACAAACATCTTAATCATTAGGCTAAATGCCAACCTTTATGAATTTTTTTTGAAGTTCCCTCATGTGTATGTGTAGTCTTCAGAAAGTTCCTGAATGATGAACATTGTCTTGAAAACTATTAATGAATTTCAAAAATGTTTGCACCAAAACAAACTTATTTTTTAATTTCATTTTTCCATGAATTTTTGAAGTACCCTCATGCGTAGACATGCATACATGTTTGTGTGTGTGTGTGTGTGTGCACATGTATCCTGTTGGTTCTGTGTTTTGAGAAATTCTGACTAATAGAGACTCTTTTTTTGCTTAGTTACTAGGAGAACAGAATTTTAAGGATAAACTTTCTGAATTGGTTTTGGATTTGGCTCTTTAATCTAATTAGATTGAAAAACATTAATGACTCTACTCCCAGTAACAAAGACAGTGCTCATAGTCCATGTCACGAATTTGTAATTAAGATATGTGACATGTCTGCAGTGCATACTTTTAAACAACCATTTGTTTGTTTGTTTGTTTGTTTTGACAGGCAGAGTGGACAGTGAGAGAGAGAGACAGAGAGAAAGGTCTTCCTTTGCCATTGGTTCACCCTCCAATGGCCGCCGCGGCCGGCACGTGGCGGCCGGCGCACCGCGCTGATCCAATGGCAGGAGCCAGGTACTTATCCTGGTCTCCCATGGGGTGCAGGGCCCAAGCACTTGGGCCCTCCTCCACTGCCTTCCCTGGCCACAGCAGAGAGCCGGCCTGGAAGAGGGGCAACCAGGACAGAATCCGGCGCCCCGACAGGGACTAGAACCCGGTGTGCCGGCGCTGCAAGGCGGAGGATTAGCCTATTGAGCCACGGCTCGAGCTTAAACAAACCATTTGTAAGAAGCAAGGAACTGATGACTGTGTCTATGATATTCTGGGACATTTTTGGAAAACTAAAAAGTATAATGATATTGGTTGGCTGCTCCTAATGTTGCTGAACAAAGTGGTAAAGGAAAAGATGAGCTCAGGGATTTGATTCCCCAGTTCAAGTGCTGGAAAAAGGACCCGAAGGCTTCCAGGCTTCCATGTGTGCCTTAAAAGAGAATCTTATCTCCTGTAACCACAGGACTGTTGTTGCTTAAAATCAAACTCAGAATCTCATCCGTGACTGCCTGAATTACAATTGCAAGCTAAATTGCCAGCCTCACAGGGAGTCTACTATTAAAGTGAAGGCATTGGATGTGAGAGGGTGGTATCCTATTAGATGGTATGAGGATGTGTAGGAAGAAATTGATGAAGCTGGGAACTTAGGGCCCCTAAAATCTGATGAATATTCTTTCTCAATGGAAGCAGTCTTCCTTCCCCAGCAGTACCTCTACATAGGAGATTAACTCTTCACTGCCAGAGGAAACTTTAAAGACCTCCCTTGAAACAGTTGCCATGCAAGATAAGCGGCTTTTCTCATGACCTACATATACCACCCCCTTCTACTTCAAGACCTATAACAAAGACTCAAGTACCAGCAGACCCTTAATAATGAAATACAAATCATGACCCATGAGAGAAAAAGCCAAACTCTGAAATATTTTCTAATCTTTAAAGACAGATATCCAGGCCTGCACAGCGGCTCAATAGGCTAATCCTCCGCCTTGCGGCGCCGGCACACTGGGTTCTAGTCCTGGTTGGGGCGCCGGATTCTGTCCCAGTTGCCCCTCTTCCAGGCCAGCTCTCTGCTATGGCCCGGGAGTGTAGTGGAGGATGGCCCAAGTGCTTGGGCCCTGCACCCGCATGGGAGACCAAGAGAAGCACCTGGCTCCTGCCATCGGATCAGCGTGGTGTGCAGGCCGCAGCGCGCCGGCCGCGGCGGCCATTGGAGGGTGAACCAACGGCAAAAAGGAAGACCTTTCTCTCTGTCTATCTCACTGTCCACTCTGCCTGTCAAAAAAAAAAAAAAAAAAAAAAAGACAGATATCCAGGGAAAGTGTGAGAGTGGATACTAAGAAAGCGGGATAATGGCGGAAAGATAATAACACGGGATCAGACCACCTTTATAGATAGGAGCACACTGAGCCAAGACTCTGCATCTAATATCGCTGCCAGGAAGTTGGGGAGGGTTCAACGGCTTGGATGACTTGTTGGTTAAAACATGGACCAAAAGGTGGTGCACTGCGAGGAAATTGCAAATGCCACACATGACTTCGTTTCATGTAGAGGAGATGGTTCAAAGCCTTAGGGAAACTGGAATGTTAGAGGGGGTTTGTCGTTTTGAGACCCACTCACCTACACTGGAAGGATCAGAACCACAAATTTCTCACCAGCACTGTAAGAACTAAATCTGTGAAAGAAACCTCAGTATTCAGGATGAGCTCTGGCTCTCCTCTGAGGGCCAGACCGCATCACTGGAACAGCAGTCTGAATGGGGAACCCAAGCAGAAGCGAAATAATGGAATCCTGGCGTATCAGGAGAAAGTGGCAGCACTCAGCCACCTAAGGCAAGATGGATATGGCCACTGCAACATACAGCAGAGTCAAACCAGTCATCAGGATAGTTTGAGTCACACAGACATGTGGAGTCTGATGTTGCTAGGAATGAAATAGATAGGAAATCTACTAAGTTTCCACTTATGTGAACAAGATTAAGAGTACAACCTCATGTTTAAGAGCAATATCAAATAAACTTGTTTCTACTATTAATTAGCTGAATGATCTTAGCACACTACTTAATCTTTCTTTAGCACTCTTCCCAGACACGTGGTGAGTGCTCAACCAATATTTATTGAATAAATGAATACACCTCTTCTGAAATGGACTGAATTTTGTGTTCCTACACATATGGACACAAGAATTCATATGCTGAGGCCCTAATCCTCAGTATCTTAAAAACAATTGAAGTTATAAATGAGCTCTTTAAGGAGGTAATCAAGATTTAATGAAGACATTTAGGTGGGCCCTAATCTTTTTTTTTTTTTTTTTTTTTTTTTTTGACAGCAGAGTTAGACAGTGAGAGAGAGACAAAGGTCTTCCTTCCGTTGGTCCACCCCCCAAATGGCCACTACGGCTGGCGCACTGCGTCGATTCGAAGCCAGGAGCCAGGTACAGGGCCCAAGCACTTGGGCCATCCTCCACTGCCTTCCTGGGCCACAGCAGAGAGCAGGACTGGAAGAGGAGCAACCGTGACAGAGCAGGTGCTCCAACCAGGGCTAGAACCTGGAGTGCCACAGGCGGAGGTTTAGCCTAGTGAGCCGCAGTGTCAGCCAGGTGGGCCCTAATCTAATATGACTGGTGAGCTCATAAGAGAAGATTGAAACACAAATATACATAGAGGGAATTCTGCCAGAAAATTGTCTTTGGATTAGAACTAAAGCTATTCCTTGGGTATACAGCCTGCCAGCCTACCTTGCAGGTTTTGAATTTGCTAGCCTCACAATCATGTGTATCTATTCCTTAAATTAAAGATGGCATATATGTAAACATGTATGTATATAGTTTTTCTATTTGATCTATTTCTCTAAAGAGCCTCACTAATCCTTAGTTTCCTTAGTGAAAAAAATGAGAATATATGGTGTCTATATATTACAAGGCTTTTATCACAGAGTCTGAATCTCAGTAGATACTGCTCATCATTATAACTACTACATCAATGAATGAGTTCATCCATTTCCATTTTTCCAATATGCATGCTAATTTTCTTTGATAGATTCCTGGACATAGTTGCTTTTCATTGTTGATACACAGAAATTGTTTTTCCAGAGGATTGTGCCATCTACATTATTATTACATGCCTGCCAAAATGAGATCACTCTTTAAGCCAAGCCACGTTTTCTCCACTTCTGAAAATGGCACAATGAAGGCAATATTTTAAAACTTCAAGAATTTGAAAAAACAATGTCTTTATTCTCTATGCTAAACAATATTACACACATGCAAATTTTTTTCTCTTTTGTACGTCTAATACACTAAGACCCCCAAAATTGTTTTTTTAACAAACTTGAGAAATTTTTTGCCATTCCAAAAATTCTTCTAAGAAATGTCATTGACAAGAAACATATTGTGTCACTTGAAACATCATTAAACCACAAACTAGATGGTTTGTTGATCAATGCTTCTTCAATGGAACTTTGCAAAATCTATAAGGTTTGAAATCTTATTGTTATAGTAATGAAAAATTTATCATTCTGAGAAAGATACATTGAAATATTTGTGAAACTTTCTTTATAATAATAACAAAAGTCTATTATTTTTCTGAGAAATAGAGAAAATAAATATATTGCCGCTATTAAGACGGCTTCAAATCTAAAAAACAATTTAGCCAAATTGCCTGGAAAAACAATAGACTTTAAATGTACTGCTTCCTTGCTAGGCATTATTAATTTCAGGGAAAATAATTTAATAAGTTATACATACTATATTTTTATATATGATATATATTTTAAACTTAATTTTATCTATTGATTTGGAACATTTTTACTTTATAAAGCCCTGGTATCCTTTCATGGTGTAAAATCGGTATAAAATCTGTTTTTGCATAACATTTTATTTGTGAAAAATTATCACTGATTGGGTGCGTTCTGTAAAGCACTCTGTGTAAGTCAAGGAAGACACAGACAGGCCCTGTGTTTGTGGTTGGGACGCCACAAGTCATCATGTTGGAGCGTTATGGGGAGTCACATAGCCACTCTGAACCTTATCTTTCCAGTCTGTGAAAGGAAAAAGTTGAATGAAACAATCACGGAGCACCTGAGTAAGGATGATTTATTTGTAAGGAACAAAGGCAAGACAATTCAAGCAGAAAGGTGAGATTGTAATAATGTGTGCTGAATCTAAGAATGCTAACAGCGCTGTGAGGCTCTCTGTCTCCATCACTCGTCTGCTTGTCTCCGCGTCTCCTCTATGTTTTGACTTCACTCTTCTGGCTGAGGCAACCTCTCAACACATGGCAAGGAAATGCACCTTGGGAAACCTCCTTTCATGTAGCTCATGGTTTAAAAGGAAGAGAGACCATTTTCCCCTAGTGTCCATAGAACAAATCTTTGGGAGAAATCCACATGCCCATCCTTATGTCAGAGGACCCGCACAATGCCGTTGTTGAGACTCGCACAAGAATCCGTAAGTTGGGGAAGAAACAAGTGAGTGCTGAGCAGACAAATAAGGGCAGTGTCTACCGCGCATTCCCTGAGGCGCACAGAACAGAAGCACGTGGAAACTGGCAACTGCCTTCTCTGATGGTCGTCTCTGGATACACATGTGCTTTCCTGCTGCTTCTCTTTGAACATTTGTTCCTTCTTCCTTTCTGGGGAAAAAAATAAATCTTTTCTTCAAAAAGAAAAAAAAAAAACCTGTGTCTGGCTTCGCATGGCCATGACTTCCATGTTACTCCATCCACCCCATCCTCATGCAGCTTGGCTTCCCACTGCCTGTGCTTCTGCGAACCAATTATATATCTGCAATAGAAAGACTCGCTTGAGTGAAGTTTAGTCAGGGATCTCCTTAAGTTGAACCTCTGCAGTGCCATATCCGGGTGGGAAATTCTGAGAAGGAAATGTGTTTCCTATCTACTTGTTCTGCTGTGTAAGGCCCAACCTTGCCTATCACACACACACACACACACACACAGGCTTCTTGCAGATCCTACCCAAAAAAAACCCACACAAACAAACAAACAAAACTCTTCCCATCTTCCGGGCTTTCTTGTAGTACAGCTTCTGCCTAAAATACTCTTTCTTCCAAAATTTTTATGATATATTCTAATACAGTCTTCAATTTTCATGTTAAATAATCCTGAGGTTCTGTAGCATTATACTTTCCTATATGTGTGTTTTCGTGTGCACAGTCTGTTTATGGTCTTTCTGTTCCTCTCTTCCTCACCAGTCTGCAAACTTACAGACACACAAAATGTAAATTTTTTTCTGAAACTTTTTTCTTTTTAGTCTCTAATTCCTCCCAGGAGCAGAAATTTAACTTGAACCAATTTCCCTAGCTCTGCATCTGTGTTTGACAGGGTTTGGGGTGAGGGAGTCATTCGGTGGGATCAGTGGTGTTTGACATCCTCACCTCCCCACACTGGGGCCTGATGGACGGGGTTATCCAGTCTAGTCTTTAACCTTGTGTGGATTTCCCTGCTGCATCCTCGTTAATTTCCATTTGTAAGTAGTCTAAGCTGGTGTTTTCAGAATTAAGGTTTTATAAATGCTGGTGGAGAAAAGGAGACCCTAATACACTTCGTGGGAATGCAGATTAGTACAATCATTATGGAGAATCCTATGGAGAGTCCTCAAAAAGCTAAAAATAGTTTTTACCATATGACCCAGCTATCCTATTTCTGGTTATATATCCGAAGGAATCAAAGTCAGCCTATGACTTCCAGCGTATGACAGAGAACTGTGTCTGGCTTCCCACAACCTGACTTGCATGTTGCTCTGTCCACTCCCCACCCCATGCTGACAAGACCCCTGTACCATGAGATATGTGTGTGTGTGTAAGACAGGAGAGAGGTTAGGAATTAATCAATAGGAAAAAGCAGATGGGAAACACATTTCCTTCTCAGAATACTCCCAGAAAGACAAATGTTACATGTTTTCTCTCGTATGTGTAAGTTAAAACTATATATAAATATATATACATATCTATTAGATATGCTGTATCTTTTTACATATATATAGATTTATATATGTATATTAATGTAAAATAGTGATTACTAACATCTGGGAAATAGGGAAATCAGGAGAGATTTGGTAATGGATAACAAAATGTACTTGGGTGAAGGTAATGGGTTGTGGTATTCCACAGAACAGTAGGTTTACTAGAGTCGGCAACAAAGGAAATGAAAGGGCTAGTTGTCTATTATTGTTGGTTTATACATTGTTAAAATATTCCACCACACCCTATAAAATATACAAGCACTTCACATTAATCCAAGATTTAAAAAATAATTTTTAAAAACTTAAACATTTCTCATGAGCTGTTTATTTAATAACAGTCTACTTTTCTAGATTGAGAATATGAAAACCACCCAGTACATCATAAAAATTGCTTTCTTTCTTTCAATGGCTGAAAACTGACACCATTAAAATAGATGGGATGGGTGGAGGCTGCAGGTAGCACAAGAATTGGCCCATAGATTTCATTTAAAACACTGTAAATCCTATAATTTTCACTAAAGCAAAATATTTTGGGAAAAAAATATGAAGTACAAAAATATGAAGTGCAACTGTCAGTTCTAACAAAGACTTTAAGCATCCAATTCTCCTTAACAAAATTTCCTAAGATCTGAATTCCTCTTGTAGTGAATGAGCTATTTAAATTGATTATATTTGCCTACCTTGTACAGCATTATTTCTGTCAGCAAGTTACTGTAATTAATTCATTTTAATTAAGGAGAGTAATGGGCTGTCATTTATTTTGCTTTTCAAATTATTGTTAACCGATTCTCTGTTGACAGAGTATTTTTAAAATCTCCTAAAGCTGGTGCCTACTATAACACAATTTAGAAAAGGTACTTCCTTCATTTACAAACTGTGAGTGAATGATACGTCTAGATGCCTGCAGTAAAAGGGATATGATGGCTCAGGATACTAGAAGAGTTTGTATTTTTTATTGTGTTATTTTAATCTATGGATTAAAATTTGATGACAAATCTTTAAGCTCTGAGGTAAGTGAGGATATATGCTCCCTCAACTTCTGAAGTTGATTTTCTTGTGTCCAAATTCTCTCTAAAAATCATCACAATCTAAATAATAATGTTCTAAACAATGCAGTTTGGTCTTCTAAGTAGGTTATATCACTATTTCTTAACCCATCATGAAAATAAAACATAAACAGTTCACGATTATTCAAAATACTGTCTTGCATAAACAGCAGTGTGGGTTCCAAGATACTGTGTAAGATACAGAGCAAAGTTGGCCTCTTTGTGTAATTGTCCTCCATTAAAGTTTCATTCCTACAATAACAAGAATGAATGTTGTTATGCTGTTATTCTGCATGGTGAGATGCAAAGGAAATGGAATTTGGATTCAAATATCCTGCAGTTGAATCTTAACAACCTTCTGGGGACCACATGATTAATAAGGTGATAAAAAGATTGCTGTATTGGAAGTACCTAAGAGCAGCCCAGTATTGGAGTCTCTTCCTGGTGCATGAGGAGGAACAGATGCCAACACAGAGGCAATGGAACATCAGGAATAGAAGCATTGACTCTAGGATCTGAGTGCCTTGAACCAGATCTTTTCTTCTATACCTACCAACTATCAGTACATGGACAGGTTAACATCTCTTTCTACCTCTGTGGTTTTATTAACTATAAAATGAAAACAATAAAATAGTATCTCCCTCATAGAATTGCTGTGAGGGGTTAGTGAGTTAATGCACGCAATAATCTGAAGGCTTCATGTGGCATGCAGTAAGAATTACGTGAGGGGCCAGCGTTGTGGCGCAGCAGGTTAAAGCTCCAGCCTGTAGCACCGGCATCCCATATGAGCACTGGTTCGAGTCCCGGCTGCTCCATTTCCTATCCAGCTCTCTGCTGTTGCCTGGGAAAGCAGTAGAATATGGCCCAATTCCTTGGGCCCCTGCATCCACGTGGGAAACCTGGAAGAAACTCCTGGCTCCTGGTTTTGGATCAACTCAGCTCTGGCCATTGTGGTCATCTGGGGAGTGAACCAGTGGATGGAACACCTATCTCCCTCTCCCTGGCTCTATCTCTCTCTATAACTCTGTCTTTCAAATAAATAAAATAAATCTTTTAAAAAATGAATTATGTAAACATCCACTATGAGTATAATGATGCGGATGGTCAAATGGTACTACCTGGTACTGACTCATCTTCCAATTCATTTCAGTTCTGCTCCACAGTTCCAATTGCTGCTCCCCAAGAGCCTCCTAACTTCATGCGATTCCTCCTTTATGAAGTGTAATGACCATGGGCTAATCCACATTAAAATTCATGACTTATCACAAATGTTTATCTTTCCTAGTTGTAAAACAGTAATATATACTTGTTGCAGAAAATTAGAAAATATATAAAAATAAAAAAAGGAAAAGAAAATTAAACAAATGAGGTTTTCTGCTTTATGTATTTCTTCCAAGTGTGTTTTGCTAGGTACATAGACAGAAATTCAACTGAATTTGCCATCAGTATACATGAGGAGTCTTTAAAAAATTAAAGAAATATGCATATTTTAAAAAAAGCATGGATTTCAAAATTTTTGTGCCAAAATAAACATCTTTTAATTCCATTTTCTACTAACTTCTGACGTACTTTCATAAATGGATTTGTATCTTTATTTTTATTTAAATCTTAATCATGAGCTTTTCTCCAAGTTGTTAAATTGTATTCAGAACTAATGTTAATAGCTACATCATATCCTATCATTCCAATTCATTCATAAATGTTGCACAATTGGATATTGAGGCTATTAACCCATGTTCTGCTAGTATAAATTAGATTATAAGAAATATCCTTCTGGGTCAATATTTACCCATGTTATCACAATTTACTGTGGTTATAATTCCAGGACTGAAATTTTTGCATCAAAACACAATAAAATTTTGATTAAAATATTTTCTAGAAGCTTTATAATTTTTTACTGCTGTAGTGGAAATATAGTATCTCTTTTTAATTTGTAATGTTTGATTACAAGTGGATTTGAACAACTTTTCAGTTATTTCATTCTACTCTGACTTTCTTCTGTTAATGTCTGTATATTTTATCTAGTTTTCTTATAGAAATGTTTTTAAGTTCTCCTCTTTGTCTAATTAGCATCGTTGTTAGTGTTTTTTTATTGAATTGTGAGGGAGGGCATATTCCCACCCTGGGTGCTTCCCTCTGGTAGATGGAGCTCCACTGTCCAACACTCCTGGCTAACTCAACCTGAAGTCCCTCCACCCTTAGTGATGAGGGATGCTGATCAGCAAGTCAGGGATAAGGAACTGGGAAGCATAGTTTAACCTTTCCCCAAAGTTGCTGTCCCCCACCCATTATGCACACAGCAGGAAACACCTGTCTCATCTGCTCTTTTCTGTGACGCTCAAAGGGGCAGCTCAACCTGGGGGTCCTAGAGCGCTCCAGGACTGCCTGGAACCCACTGTGCAGACCTGCCTCTTTCTAGGGTTCAAGGATAGCGAGTCCACTGCTACCACTTACAGAGGCAACTTGAAATCCTTCGCTGGTAGTAGAAGTAACACTTGCTCTCTATCTGCCACTCATTGTCTCTGGATTTGTTCAAATCTTGGGTGTAGAAACCAAAGGTGTCACTAACTGGGGTTCCTTAAACCTGCAAATCAATTTGAAGCTTGAGAGAAATATATGAAGTTGGATTTAAGAGAAAAAACAATAATTTCAAAACTTGGAGAGGGAAGGCATTAATCTGGGTGGATTACCTAACCTGTCTCCTTGACATGTCATTGACGTTTCTGGCAACTTTGTTCACAGGCTCGCAGCTGTTTTGTATGTTTTCACTAGGTCTAGGAAAATCCAAGCAAGCTGCAGCAAAAGTCTTAGCATACCTCAGTTTCCCAGGCTTCCAGGCACTGGTAGGGACACAGACCTCAAAGCACATATTGCTGTTGTGTAGTAATGAAGCTACAGGTGCCAACCTTCGCAAGTAAAGGCAATTTGAAAATATGGAAAGATCTCAGCAGATACAGGTGGCGGTAAGATGGGGAAGCAGAGGATTTGATTACAAATAAAATTCTTTCCCTGAGGCTGGCACCGCGGCTCACTTGGTTAATCCTCCGCCCGCAGCGCCAGTACCCCAGGTTCTAGTCCTGGTTGGGGAGCCGCATTCTGTCCCGGTTGCTCCTCTTCCAGTCCAGCTCTCTGCTGTGGCCAGGGAGTGCAGTGGAGGATGGCCCAAGTGCTTGGCCCCTGCACCCGCATGGGAGACCAGGAGGAAGCACCTGGCTCCTGGCTTCAGATCGGCACAACGCGCCTGCCGTAGCAGCCATTTGGGAGGTGAACCAAAGGAAAAAGGAAGACTTTTCTCTCTGTCTCTCTCTCTCTCATGGTCTAACTCTGCCTGTCCAAAAAAAAAAAAAAATTATTTCCCTGACAGATTTTAGATATTTGAGGTTTGTATAAACCATTTCGTTCTTTCACTTGAGATCTTTCTGTCTTTTTGTTATGTTGTGCCAATCATATCAAATGTAAAATTATAACTATATAGGAACTACAGAAAAATACAGTACAGATTTTAGTTTTAAATTGTTAATATGAGGCCTTGAAGAGCAGTAGGCTATATTTCTCCAATTTCTATAATGTTTTATGTCACTCTAAACTTTGCTCTCAAAGCATAAAATAGTGGAGGAGTGAAGTGTAGATATAGTGGCTTGTTCCCAAGCCATTATAATTCTCCCCCAATAGTCTCAAGTTGGCTCTGGATTTATTAATCACATAAGTTCTGAAATGGCTTAAAAGTTTTGTGAGGCCCAAATTGTAACTACATTCAGAGGCGAGCAGAATATTCACTGATAAATGAATAAGGGATTTGGTCTTTTTTAAACATCGCGACAAAAGCTGCCTTCTTGGGCTCAGTGAAGCATCGCAGACCTGAGGAAGAAGAGGTGATTTCAAAGGCCAGCATTGCGACCATTCTGCCTTCTGGAATCCTGTTTGCTCAGGACTGAAGGAGAAACTGGGAATGAAAAATCAGTTCAGTCTTGCTCTCAGAACAGGTGTGTGGAAGCATGAAAATGAATCAAGAGAGACAGGCTGATCAAACCCGAGAAACAAAAAAATTTCCTCAAGAGAAAGGTTAAATCCTGAGGAAATAGATTATGTGGTCATTAAAGGAAACATAAGGTCCAGAGGTCAGAAGAAATCAATAGGGAGGAGAATACCATAATAAACAATTATATTACATTCGATAGAGTAATAATAAAGGAGCATTACACTGGGGTGTTCTGAAGATAAAAGTTACTCCATGGGAAGTCCTTTGAGCAGAGCCTGCCCGGGGTACAGGCACTGCAAGTGTTTGTTAAGTTTAGAGGAGAAAGACACTGACCTAACAGGCAGAATAAACTGTCAGACACTGCAGGGAAGAGTGTGGGCAGAGAAGAGAATGGAATATGTTAGTAGAAAGAAACATTCCTACGCCCCAAAACAATAGAGTAAAACTTGTGGCCAGGGTCTGTGATGTCCAAAGGCTAAGGAGACCTGCTCTCAGGACACCACACAGACAGAGGTAATGGCCTTCGCCTGGCCTCATGGGATACGTTTCTGAACAGAAATCTCGGAGGACTCTGCAGCTGACATTAGGGCTCTGAGGGAGAAATTTCTAGGAGTTAGTCTTCTCAACGGGAAACAATTTCTTGGGCAGAGGAAAGGCCACAGCGCCTGTGTGTGAAGGACAGAGGTGCCCACTCACTTGAAGCAATGCTCACCAGATGGATCCTGCCCTCCTGTCCTCCTATAGTACTGCAGCCAGAGGCCATTTTTGATCACAACATACTCTGTTTTTTAAAATTTTATTTTCTTATCTTAGCAGCCTTCAGCCCTTATTTTCATTACTTTGTGAATATGCCTATTATGATCAAAGCTCCTTTGGGATATAAACTGGGTCCATCTTGTTCATCCCCAAATTTCTAATACATTGTACAATTCCTGGCTTATATATTCGAACAAATAAATAAACTGATGAGCGTAGAAGATGCTAACAAGTTTAATTTTTTTTCAGTTTGATCATTTCAAAGCACAGGATTAGAAACATAATTATCTTTTGAATTTATATATATATATATAATAACTTCTTGTCCTTTTATCTATTGAACTAAGCTTCAAATTCAATGGGGGAAAAGAAGCATCACCAATTCAGTTGCCTGCAGAGACACAGCATTACTGCAGATGCCTAAAGTGTTCAGCCTTAAAGACCATAGGCATGAGACTCTTTACCATCCACTAAGCCTAATCCCTGATTAATTATATTTTCTCTTGGCTGTTAATGTGGGCAATGAGTATATTAACTTCTAATCCAGGTTCTTGCTTCTTGCAGATATAAAAATTCTAAGCAGAAACTAGTATCATGGCCAGATAGGAACAGAATTTATTTACATTCACACATGAGTGTGGGCTGTCTCACACGGAGATATACCCCTGATGAGTGGGCCAAAGAGTTGCTCATAAATGAGAGAGGGAAAATGAAGCCGCAAGAATGGTACCTCTAAGCAAAAATATGAGTGGTCCATTTGAGAGTGGTCCAGGTGAAAAAGAGAGATCTCTCCCTCTTTTTGTAGGGAAGGGAGTGATACTCCAATTTGATATACAAATGGGATGGGGTCTTAGTATGCATCTGGTCCCAGATGCTACAGGTGCATCCCGAGAAGGTGGACATATCAAGCTGACAGTTAAAGAGATAGGGTTACGAGAATTCCAGCTCGCCTAAACTTTGAATATCTATCTAGTTACACCATATCATTTCTCCCTTAGAGATTTTTCATCCCTTAATCTTTTTTTTTTTTTAATTTTTTGACAGGCAGAGTGGACAGTGAGAGAGAGAGACAGAGAGAAAGGTCTTCCTTTGCTGTTGGTTCACCCTCCAATGGCCGCCGCGGCCAGCGCGCTGCGGCCGGCGCACCGCGCTGATCCGATGGCAGGAGCCAGGTGCTTCTCCTGGTCTCCCATGGGGTGCAGGGCCCAAGTACTTGGGCCATCCTCCACTGCACTCCCTGGCCACAGCAGAGAGCTGGCCTGGAAGAGGGGCAACCGGGACAGAATCCGGCGCCCCAACCGGGACTAGAACCCGGTGTGCCGGCGCCGCTGGGCGGAGGATTAGCCTAGTGAGCCGCGGCGCCGGCCCATCCCTTAATCTTAATTTGGTGCTAAAGGATTTTGATCCCACGTCTTTATCTACTTCCTGCTGATCAGAGTCATAGGCCTTGCCAATCCTAGGTATGGAAATCTCTACCTATCTCATTAATGGATCCATCTCAAGAGCAGAACATTTCGATTAGCTATTACTAATGGTCATGGACCCTACATGATCATTATTACTTTGAGATGTCAAACTCTGAAAGAAACAAATTTGTCAATCAGGATGGGCATAATTGGAAAAAGATTGATCATAAGTAGGATCCCTCTTCAAAAGGGCAAATATATTCTATTGTTTCTCCAATAATAGGGGCTGATAGAATTTCCATACCCTAATTGTATAATCATTTTCCTGGGTATAAAGTCATGCAATGTCTGTTTCAGCGAATATACTGCTGTTTAAAAGAAAAGTCAGGTTTCACTAATTACTGAACATGCTCCAACTTTTACCACCAGTACATATTCTAGGGCTAGTTGGTTATCCATGAATACTTTGGTTAATGCCTACACAGACTTGAGTACTTGCTGTAAAATTTGCCCTGTCATCCAGGTTATACTGCCCCAATCAACAGAAACATTTTTCAAGTGGTTTCATGAGACATAGCAGGATTTCCTCCTATTATGGCAGAAGAACTCAATAGTGCATTTTCCTGCCAATTGCAGCTTCCTGAAAAAATTAGGAGAAGTAGTCTAAACATGTCAGCCATAAATTCTAACAGCCCTGATATGAAAAAAAAATCAAGATTTTGCTTATCCTTTTTGCTTTTTTTTTTTTTTTTTTTTTTTTTTTGACAGGCAGAGTGGACAGTGAGAGAGAGAGAGACAGAGAGAAAGGTCTTCCTTTTTGCCGTTGGTTCACCCTCCAATGGCTGCCGCGGCCGGCGCGCTGCGGCCGGCGCACTGCGCTGATCCGATGGCAGGAGCCAGGAGCCAGGTGCTTTTCCTGGTCTCCCATGGGGTGCAGGGCCCAAGCACCTGGGCCATCCTCCACTGCACTCCCTGGCCACAGCAGAGGGCTGGCCTGGAAGAGGGGCAACCGGGACAGAATCCGGAGCCCCGACCGGGACTAGAACCCGGTGTGCTGGCGCCGCTAGGCGGAGGATTAGCCTAGTGAGCCGCGGCGCCGGCCCCCTTTTTGCTTTTGAGGAAATATTTGAGGTCTTCAATTGGCTCGCAAAAGTAGGCAGACTTATCTTCCACATGTACCTGTGAAGACTCAAGAGGTAAACCTTTAATTCTTGACAGACATACTCAACTTGGAATGCCCTATGATTTACCTTCAGGAGGGTGCTAGGTAACACCTGGAAAGGACCCTTCCATCTAGGCTATAATTGGTCAGAAGGGCTCCTTCCTTCTAAGTTTTTGACAAAATTAAGTGTCCTTGGGAAATTGCTGTTCCTGACCTTTGGGGTCTGGTACTGGGAAAATTTTGTTACCATAATTAGCCACAGCCTTCCCTACCTGAGTTACATTGATAATATACTTTTTCCAGTCTTAAGTATCTGAATTAAAGGGAATGTTAGAGGTGAAAAAGAATCTTTCATATAACATTCAAGCAGACTAAGTTTTTTAAGATTTATTTGAAAGTCAGAGGTACAAAGAGAGAGGGAAAGACACAGAGAGAGAGAGAGATCTTCCATCCACTGATTCACTCCCCAAAAGGCCACAATGGCCTGGGTGGAGCCAGGCCTAGGCCAGGATCCATGTGGGTACAGGGGCCCAAGGACTTGGGCTATCCTCTACTGCTTTGCCAGGCCACAGCTGAGCTGGATTGGAAGTGGAGCAGCTGGGACTTGAACCAGCACCCATATGGGATGCCAGCACCACAGGCTGTGGCTTTAACTGCTATGCCACAGTGCCGGCCCTTCCCACACTAAGTAGCCTTTGGTGCTATCCTCCTCCTTAGGAGGGCAAGAGAAAAAAGTTTAAGTCATCGTTCTGAGGACTCTTGGGAAAGCTTAGCTAGAATCTTTTTAGGGCTATGATTAGCATTTTCAGCTAACCATAGGTTTGGAGATGATAAGTGATCCCTAGAGCAGTAGCTATTTGCTGAGCTACTCTAGATTAAAAAAAAATAGGGTTCATCGTCACTTTGAAGTGACTTTTGAAGGCCAAAACAAAGAACTACTTTTTAGCAGAGAATACCCTTTCCTCTTAAGCCCTTTTTCTATTATTAAACCCTTGAAGTGATATTTCTACCATTTGACTCATGGGAGTCTGGGTCAGTTTTTGAAACTCTCTCATAATATCTGACGCTGACTGATGAAATGAGTACCAGCTAGGACATGTCCTTCAGCCTGTCAGGGTCTATATTAGTATACATCTTTAATGTCTTCAGCAGCCATCCCTGGAACAAGGAATCCTTCTTCTGTGTTACTGCTCTGATGTTACCATAATTTAGAGGTTTGATAATATATTTTCTCAACCAAGCCACCAGGCATGAAACTATATGGTCTCAGGGATGGCATAGCCAGTAAAAGCCGCTGCCTGCAGTGCCAGCATTCCATATGGGTGCTGGTTCAAGTCCCAGCTGCTCCACTTCCAATCCAGCTCTCTGCTATGGCCTGAGAAAGCAGTAGAAGATGGCCCAAGTGTTTGTGCGCCTGCACCCATGTGGGAGACCTGAAAGAAGCTCCTGGCTCCTGACTTCAGAGCAGCTCAGATCCAGCTGTTGCAGCCATTTGGGGAGTGAACAAACAGATGCAAGATTTCTCTCTCTCTCTCTCTCTGCCTCTGCCTCTCTATAACTCTGCCTTTCAAATAAAATAAATAAATCTGAAACAAGAAAAAAGAAAGAAATGATATGGTCTCATTTCTGTGAGTCCTTATGGTTCTTTTGATAAGTCCAATCAAGTGCAGCTATTGGGACCACTAAAGCCCCCTACACTGTAGTACCCAGACTGCTGAACTGTCAAAAAATCAGCATAGTCTCTAGTTTCAGCCCAGATATGCTGTTTCTCATTCCTGGTGACACAAGCAGACAAAATAACAGGTAAGTCATCGAAAGTCCGATCATAGACTAGAGTTAGGGCCTGAAACTCCTCAGTTAATCTGAAAGGGTCCTCTGAAAACCTTCCTAGCATTTTCTTACATTGAGTTAAGTCAGACATAGTGAAAAGACATGTATTCTAATTGTCCCAGCATCTCCACTTACCACTTCTCTTAGAGGACAGAGCATATCCTCTTTTGGCTGGTAGGAGGTCCCACTGTGAGTAACTCCAGTTGGATTGTTCTCTGGAGAAGGGAGACTGGGGTAGTTGAAGGCTAAAGGTCATGGAGTGATAGGAGGAAGAATCAGCTTCTAAGAGTATGAGGGAGGGTTTAGCACTCCCTAGGGATGGTTTCTACATTGGCACCCATTGAGCTTGGAGTGGTTGAGGACTACCCTCAAATAGAGGGTCATTCACTCTATCTGTTGTCCCCTTATCTTTGAGAGATCAGAGGTATAATGCAGCCCACTACTCCTTTCATGAGTGAAGTGTTGATATAATGCCATGAAGGCCTGTACATAAGAAATATCTGACCACTTGTGTTGCTTTCTACAGAAAAGACACAAGCTTTGAGACAGTATTACAATTGAGAATCCCATTTACTGGCAAGGTCTCCATTTTCCAGCTTGTGCTTCAGCCAGACAGTATTACAAAGGGAAATAAGCTTTTCCTTAATTATGCCATTCAAGTTAAAAGTTTCCTAATTATTAAGCATGCATCTTAGGGGTGTGTCCATAAGAATGGTTGCAGAGTTACCCATATCTGGGAAGACAAAAGGGAGAGATTCTCCAGTGTGAGTTCAGTTTTACTTAAGCATTAGACTTGAGTCCTTTATATGATATGAGATCTGACATCCCAAAATCTCTTCTTTGAACCCCAAAGTGGAGTTCCGTATCCCAGTCTGCTTTGGGGATCCCCACAGGTTGTTCTAAACCTGGGTTCTCCTCTCGGATCTGAAACAACTGCCCAGTCCCCCACATACTTTGAGAGACTTTTAGTGATGTACCTGGGTATCTGGTTTCAGGGCACTGCCATGCCTAAGGTTCCAGTAAACCAGAGGGAGCTTTGACTTGCACCTGAGATGCATATCTCAAGGTCTTTTCCCACCACAGCATTCCAAATATACACCACCATGCCTAGGGCTTATAGATTCTAAAAGGCCTTGAACTCCACACCTGGAATCTATGTTCCAGGGTGAAATCAGGATACAAGCATCTTCAGACATAGGAGCTGAGAAATTTCAGCATTTGAATTTCTAAAATCTAACCATTGCAGTGAAGGAAGACTTGACTATGCTGCTTTCCCAGGCTATTACCAGGGAGCTAGATCAGAATTAGAGCAGCCGGGATTCAAAACAATGCTCATATAGGATGCCATTGCTGCAGGCAGAAGCTTAGCCTACTATGCCACAGTGCTGACCCCAAAGAAATTAAATTTAAAATCAAGTCTTTCAACTCCCCAAAATCTCTCTACAATAGTAGCAGCTCTAGCCATTGTGGCCATTTGGGTGGGTAACCAGCAGATGGAAGACCTCTCTCTCTGTCTCTCCCTCTCTTTGTCTGTAACTCTGCCACTCAAATAAATAATCTTTTTTTAAAGATTTATTTTATTTATTTGAAAGACAGAGTTACAGAGAGAGGTAGTGACAGAGAGAGAGGTCTTCCATCCACTGGTTCACTCCCCAAATGGCCACAATGGCCGGAGATGTGCTGATCTGCAGCCTGGAGCTAGGAGTTTCTTCCAGATCTCCCAAGTGGGTGCAGGAGCCCAAGGACTTGGGTCATCTTCTACTGCTATCCCAGGCCATAGCAGAGAGCTGGATGGGAAGTAGAGCAGCCGGGACTAGAACTGGCGCCCATATGGGATGCCTGTGCTTCAGGCTGTGCCACAGCGCTGGCCCCCAATAAATAAATCTTTAAAAAATAAATAAATGAATAATATCAGAGTCAGTGAACTCAGGGGGCTTCCATAGCCTTGGCAACTCATGACAAGAGCCTAGGGCGATTACTGAGGCCATAAACAAGAGTGTCAATTTGTTAAGTCAACAACAGGAGTCACTGTGCACTTACTCCTCATGTAGGATCTTTGGCCTTAGTGTGCTCTACATTGAGATTTACTGCTATAACTAGTACTCAAACAGTATTTTTCACTTTATGTTTCTGTGTGGGAGCAAACTGTTGAAATCTTTACTTAATGTATGCTAAACTGATCTTCTGTATATAAAGAGAATCGAAAATGAATCCTCATGTGAATGGAAGGGGAGAGGGAGTGGGAAAGGGGAGGATTGCGGGTGGGAGGGACGTTATTGGGGGGAAGCCATTGTAATCTGGAAATTTATATTCATTAAATAAAAGTTAAAATAAATAAATAAATGAATGAATGAATAATAAACTCACCAAAGATATCTCCAAACAACAAAGAGATTCAAACCAAGAGGGAAATGGGGTTTATACACCACTGCCACTGGGGGACCTACACTGTTCTGTTTCACTTATCTCAAACTCCTGGTGACTTGCCAATTATGTTGTAGGCAATTAATATATTAATTTCAAATCTTTTTAAAAAAGATTTATTGATATGAAAGGCAGAGTTAAGGGAGAGAGAAAAAGGGGAAGAATAAGAGAGAGAGAGAGAGAGAGAGAGAGAGAGAGAGAGAGAAATATTTTCTATCCACTGGTTCATTCCCCAAAAGGCAACAATGGTTAGGACAGGGCCAGGCTGAAGCCAGGAGCCAGGTGCTTCTTCTTGGTCTCCCATGTGGGTGACAGGGGCCCAAGCACTTGGGCCATCTTCTGCAGCTTTCCCAGGCATGTTAGCAGGGAGTTACGTCAGCAGCAGAGCAGCCAGGGCTGAAACCGACACCCACATGGGATGCTGGTGTCACAGGCAGCAGCTTCGCTCACTGCACCACAATGCTGGTCCCAGATGTGAAACATTTTTGTTCAATCTTAGATTTACAAAAGTTCCTTGACACAAAAAGTTGACTCCTGTGGAGGACATGCTATATGCAGTTATGTAATCAATCATCGTCTGGAAGACTATGCCTATCACAGCTCAGAAGAATCAATACAGCATTCCAAAAAGTAATTAGAGGGCATTTATTAGAGCAGTATTTATTCTGTGCCTTAAAAGGTAAACACAATCTCCACCATCCTCTCCAAGTTCTATTTGAAATGCCATTCCAAAGACAAAAGAACCCAATACATACTAACTTTTTCTACCTGGCTATTCATCCTTCAAAAACGTAAGTAGTAGCTTAATAAGGATGAGATAAATATAAGATGAGGGGTAGCAAACAGTACAGAATCCTACCTTTTAAAAAAAAAAAAGATTTCTTTATTTATTTGAAAGACAGAGTTACACAGAGAGAGGAGAGGCAGAGAGAGAGATCTTCCATCTAATGGTTCACTCCCCAATTGGTGGCAACGGCGGGAGCTACACCTATCCAAAGCCAGGAGCCAGGAGCTTCTTCCGGATCTCCCACGTGTGTGCTGGGGCCCAAGGACTTGGGCCATCTTCTACTGCTTTCCCAAACCACAGCTGAGAGCTGCATGGGAAGTGGAGCAGCTGGGACTAGAGCTTATGCTCATATGGGATGCCAGCGTTTCAGGCCAAGGCGTTAACCTGCTGTGCCAAAGCACCGGCCCCAGAATTCTATCTTTTTATAATTACTTTACAACCCTTTAGAAATATCTCTCCTTCCCTTAATTTTACGGAGATTTCTATCAATAAAGTATTTAATAAAGGAACTAATGCATTCAAGTAAGTTTTTCCAGGAGGCCACAAATCTCTTTTTGTGTTCAAATTTCAATCACTTTCCATAAGATTTCATTAAATTATACAATTACAGCATCAAGGACAACTGGTTTAAATAAATTTATTAGCAATAAACCAATATGCACAAATATTTTACAAGCAAATCAAGAAAAAAGAGAACTGCACTTTTTTGTATAAAGCCAGTGCTTATCACAAGGGACTGTGTGGTCTATCATATAACGGAGCTAAAACTTCAAATGCACTAAATAAAACTGATAGCCAAAACCTTCGTACTTTGTCTTTTTCCCTCCATCAGACCAGGATCGATGAAAAAATACTTTAGCAATCTGTTCTTTTCTGTCATGCTGGACTGGGAAGGATGAGCCTCTGTTGTTAAAAAGGGAGAAGTCATGGTGCATGACAGGAGAGCAGAGAAAAATCAGCCATCATAAGAGCTGGCCAGCTTGTCACATACACGAGAAAGGCTATAAATATAAGCAAAGTCAGTGACAGTGAGCAATTCTGCAGTATTTGACTGGTATAACAAATGATTATACTTGGAGACTATCTCTCGAAGACTCGACAGAAACCAGGGGGTAGACAATCAATGGAAGTCAAAGAGAAGTCAAACAGAAAATACATCAAGTCAGCCTTGGAGGTTAAGGCATTGGGTGCCATCTCTCACTCTGTGTTATGCTCTGCCTACTGGAAGCCAGTCCTGGGGAAGAAAATCTGAGGGAGCCAATACTCAACCCCACACCCAGGCAGAGTATTAGAGAAGAGGATGAGGCAGTCTAAGATTTCCTAGGGTTAGATCAATGTGGTGTTTCCCTCTCCCCTATTAGATTTATCTAACACTGTATGAATTCTCTGTCCTACACCCTAAGCAAAACTTCCTCTAGTCTTGGGATACTTGTCAAAGGTTAAACTCAGAGAAAAAATGCTTAGTGTTACTTTGTAGGTATTTTCTAAGACCAGAAATGAAAAGAGAATCACAGGGGGAAAATTAAATTGACGTTCTCAGAAACACAATACATAGGGGTGCAGAGGTGGACAGGAGGGGCAAAAGAGCAAAGTTAATATCCAAAGACATGATCTTCAGAATACTGAAAAACACATTATAGAAATAAAATCTAGGGCTTAAAATTTTATTGCGTCTAATCCTCCTGGCTTTGGAAATTTTGAAACTTAGCACAAAATTTTTAATCTTCTTCCCATCAAGAGGTGGGGCCACATGTCTCCTCCCTTTGATTTTGGCTAGAATGTGGCTTCTTTGGCAAATATAATATGAAGGCTGTGACATAGTGTGACTTTGGAGGCCATGACACTTCTGTCCGGTTTGCTGGAACCTCACTGAGGAGCCACAATCAAAGTCCAATTACAGTGATGGCACCACATGGCAGGCTATCATGAACATACCCAAACAGCAAGCCATCCCTGCTGAAGTACCAACACTGGGGAGCAAAAACAAGCTTTCCAGACTATGCCCCATATGTATGTGCATAATAAAATAGTCAGTGTTTTATACCACTATACTAGGAGGCAAGGTATATCATTTGTTACACACAGAAAAAGGTAACTTAGCATATTCCCAATACTCTCAGACAGTAAAACAGTATTTACTTGTGTGCCCCCAATAGCCATGCTGTACTTATACTCAACTGTATACAACTTCATTATCTGAAGGGAAAGGAAAGTAAAATACTGCCTATACTGTATTGTCTATTCAAACTTATTGCTGTTTTTGTTATGAGAATCTATTCAAAGATGTAACATCATTCCTTAACAAGATAAATGCCTTATTCTTAAAGAATACATTTTCTTCAAATGGCAAATTTTGGCCTTGCTATGGCACTTGACAGTTAAAAGATTATATCATGCAAACCATTACAAGATGGGAAGAAGCTCCCACATACTCTTGCTTCCATCTGTCTGCTTTTGCCCTACTCTTCACTGCCTCTCAGCAGCCGTGCTCACAGATCACCTGTCACTCCCAGCTGGCAAGAGCTATGACAGGCCCGAGTCTGATGCTCAGATCTGGAGCTGTAGATCCTCTTTACAATCAATGAAGCAGATGGCACTGACACATCCAAAATCTAGATGAGAAATGGCTTCCATGGAGCAAAAACACTTTAAATTATCTTAAGTACCCTGTTCTTGTGGGTCACTTTCTTCCAAATAGTTTAAGCAACCTTCATGGATCAACTTTTAAGACAGAGATGAACATATATTTTTCACAAAGTTAAGTCCAAGACAAGTGTTCCCAGATCCATATGATCTATGACTTTCCTTCCCCATTTTATGTTTCTTTTTAAAAATTATTTTATTTATTTATTTACTTACTACTAGAAATATAGAGTTGGGGCAAGGAAGAGAAAGAGGTGGAGAGAGAGAGAGAGAAAAAAATACTTCCATCTGCTGGTTTACTCCCCAAATGACCACATGGCCAGAGCTGGGCCAGGTCAAGGTCAGGAGCCTGGAACTCCATCGTGGGTGGCAGGGGCCCAAGTACTGGGAAAGCATCTTCCACAGCTTTAGCAGGGAGCTAAGTTGGAAGTGGAGCAGCCAGGGGTAAAACCGGCCCTCATATGGGATGCCAGCATTGCAGGTAGCACCTCAACCTGCTGTGCCACAATGCTGACCACCATTTTATATTTATTGAAGGAATATGTTTAAAGTAAAACAAAGCTTTTATGGCCAATTAAGAAATGCAAACAAGAGTGCATGTTCTAATTATTCAGAACTACCAGATGTCAAAAAATTTGAACTTTTAATTTAAAATTATCAATTTCTTTCTTTTTTGAAATCAATTTTCAGTAATATACTTTTAAAAGAAGTCATATAAAAATCTGTTTCCTAGAGTGGTTTGTTATCTCTTTGCACCATTTAAAAAAAGGTAAATGGGCACTAAAAAAAAAAAGGTAAATGGGGCCGGCACTATGGTGCACCGGGTTAATGCCCTGACCTGAAAGGCCGGCATCCCATATGGGAGCTGGTTGAGCCCCGGGTGCTCCACTTCCAGTCCAGCTCTCTGCTATGGCCTGGGAAAGCAGAAGATGGTCCAAGTCCTTGGGCCCCTGCACCCACGTGGGAGACCTAGAAGAAGCTCTGGGCTCCTGGCTTTGGATCGGCGCAGCTCCAGCCATTGCGGCCAATTCGGGGAGTGAACCAGCGGATGGAAGACCTCTCTCTCTCTCTCTCTCTCTCTCTCTCTCTGCCTCTCCTCTCTCTGTGTAACTCTGGCTTTCAAATAAATAAATAAATCTTAAAAAAAGGTAAATAAATCCAGAGATCACTTTTAAGGTGGAAATGAATAACTGATATTGTGCCTACAATGATACTGGGTTTTAAGTAGCCGTCAGCTAAACTTCTTACTTTGTAAATGGATCCGTCATGATTTGACAATCCACATATACCTAGCTCACCTCTATGTCAAGCACCAAGGGCAGTGAACATGGTATGTTTATCATGGATCAGCAATGAGCGTTTCCAAAGCACCGATGAAGAGAGGGATGGGCAGAATGTCCATAGCCCCAGTCATGCTTCCATGAACAAAGGAGAAAGTGGTCAGCTCCTGTGAACCCCAATGCATGTGGCACCAAGACTTCCTGAGCCTGACCCACCAAAACGATGGAGAATGTCCCAAACTTTCAAAGTCTGCATTCATGATGAGCAGTTTATTCACTGGAACAAACAATCCCTAAACACCAGCAGCTCATTCAGTATTTCCTGCCCACATGACAGTGCAATGAAGGTGAACGGTGAGTTCTGGTCTATGCAGTGATTCTGGGATCCCCAATCCTTCTCCCTAGTGACTCCACCATCCTGCAGAGCCTTAGAGTACTTTGTTAAATCTTCTCCATCTGGACAGACAACTAGGGATAAGAGCAAAGGGAGATACTTGATCTGGTCTTCTCAGCTTGGGTGATGACATTCATCACCTGTCCTCACATTCTGTTGGCAAGAACTAGATTCCTGGTCCCACCCACATGCAAGCTCAGCCATACATATCATCAAAACTAGGTTTCTATTTTCAACAGTTTTCCAAAATTCAAAGAGTCTGGCTGCAGCAGACAATGATATGGTGGAAAATAGAATAGTGGCAAACAGAACAGGATAACGGCAAACCACTCCCCTCACCTCCTGCCAAAGTATCCATATCCAACTGTGGAAATTGTGAATGCTACCTTATATGGAGAAAAGGATGTTTCAGAAGTAGTTAATGATTTTCAGAACTTTTGTTCATTTCTTATGTACTTGCTAAGTGGCTACATTCCTAATCTTATGAAAAATATTAGCTAAAAACTTTACATAATCTTTAAGATGTGGTCTGGTAGAAATATACAACTAAATTTAATTTATAGATCATTGATGCCTCAGTAATCTATTCCCATTATGTGTGAGAAAATTCAAAATTTTGGCTGAGAAAAATTACAAGGTGGCATTTAAATCTTCTCATTTTTCTAACCTCTAGTATTAGAACTAATATTTAATATAAAATTCTCAACATATTATGCTATTCTTAGCTCAATTAGAAAATGATGCTGATTATGATGTTGCTATGGTTATCTAAGAAATAATGATTAAGCTTACTTCCTTAGACTCCTCAGAATGCATATTTTGAAAATGAGAAAAAGCTTAACTTTTTTTTTGGACAGGCAGAGTTAGACAGTGAGAGAGAGAGAAAGAGAGAGATAGAGAGAAAGGTCATCCTTTTTTCCGTTGGTTCACTCCCCAAATGGCTGCTATGGCTGGCGTTGCGCCAATCCAAAGCCAGGAGCCAGGTGCTTCCTCCTGGTTTTCCGTGCGGTTGCAGAGCCCAAGGACCTGGGCCATCCTCCACTGCACTCCCTGGTCACAGCAGAGAGCTAGACTGGAAGAGGAGCAACTGGGACAGAATCCAGCGCCCCAACCGGGACTGGAACCTGGGGTGCCGGCGCCAAATGCGGAGGATTAGCTTAGTGAGCCGCGGCACTGGCCAAAAGCTTAACTTTACTAGAAGATTATATATTCCCAAGTTCTCCAAGAAAAGATGGTATATTAGAAATGAGTCCAGGCTCTGATGTTCAATAGATCTTTCTTGAGTGTCTCAGCGAACGTTTTCTTTCTTATCAGCTACAACCATCAGTCCCCAGAGGAATAAACATTTTATGCATCATAGATGCATGATAATTTCCTGTGAAGAGGAAACTTGGTGAGAGTGTTTGAATTATGCAGAAATATAAATTTGCTGAAATGCCATAAAGCATCAGCAAATTAAATCTGTTCATTCATTTCAATTATTTATCAGACCCATCCTCCAGAGTATATGCACAAAAGTGTCACCATAATTTACCAAGACAAACAGCTTCAGAATCATAAGAATAAGATTAATAACTAACCGCTTTTTCACAGAAGTGAGTATGAGACACACAAGGCAAGATCTTTTTGCTTATTGTATTTTAAAAATTATTCAAATACTGCCTGTCTTGCATCTTCCAACATGGCAAATAATTTATCTCCTCACATTTATCATCCTCACAAAGTTTTTAGCAAAAGAGTAAAACTTGAGAAGTATGTATGAGATATCTAAGTCTTTAGATCATTTTGCCCTGCATGAGAGGAAAAAAGGCATTTATGGTAATATTAATCCTCCTGTGATTCTCTCTTTGTCTATTTAACAGATATTTCCTGAGAGCTTAATATGTGTCAAGCCCTGCCTTGATGTTAGCAGCAGAGGAATGAGCAAAAGATACACAGTTTCTATCTTTATAGAGCTTTTAATAGCACAGGTAAGAAATGATGAAGGCCCAGACTGAGACTTGTGATGAATCACCCCTTTGACAACAGGATGAATCCTCAGGTTGCCTTTCGAATTCTTCAGGCTATATTTTTAGCCTTCCTTGCAGGAACCTACCATGTGTCCCACAAAATGCATGACGAGAATCCTGTTTGCTATCTCTGTGAGTATATATATATATATATATATATACATACAGATTTCAAATCCTAACTCAAATCCCACTTTCTCCATACAACCTTCCCTGAGTGTCCCCTATCAAACCTCTGAATACACACAGACTTTTTTCTTTTTAATGTCAAATATCATATAGGAAAATTTATTGAGTTTTTTGTATGAAACATGTACATTTTAAAATATTCCCCAGAAACCTTTTATTTGAAGTATAAAAACTTCATGCATTTCATAAATACAACTTTAGAAACATAGTGATTCTTCCCACTCTATCCACCCTCCCACCTGCACTCCCATCCTTCTTCCTCCTCCTTCTTCTATTCTCATTCTTGTTTTTTACTAAAATCTATTTTCAATTAGCTTTATACCCAGAAGATTAACTCTATACTTAGTAAAGAGTTCAATGAATAGATTGAAAAAAGAAAACTGTTCCTCAACAGTTGAAACAAGGGCTGTTCAAAGTCATCGAATCTCAAAGTGTCAATTTCACTTTTATAGATTGCTTTTTAGGTGCTTTATTAGTTTTCACAGATCACATAAAACACATGGTATTTGTATTTTGGAGGCTGGCTTATTACACCAAGTATAATGTTTCCCAGTTGTATCCATTTTGTTGCAAATGACAGGATTTCATTTTTTTACTGCTATGTAGCATTCTATGATGTACATATCCCATAATTTCTTTATCCAGTCTTCAGTTAATGGACCTTTGGGTTGATTCCATATCTTAGCTATTGTGAGTTGAGCTACAATAAACATGGGGGATACAGACAGCTCTTTCATATGTTTATTTCATTTCCCTTAAGTAAATTCCCAAAGGTGGGATGGTTGGGTCATTTAGTAGGTCTATATTCTGATTTCTAAGGTACTCCATACTGTCTTCCACAGTGGCCAGGCCAGTTTACATTCACACCAATAGTGGATTAAGGTACCTTTTTGCCCACATCTTCATCAGCATTTGTTATTTGTTGATTCATGTATAAAAGCCATCCTAATGGGGTGAAATTGAAACCACGTGGTGATTTTTATTTGCATTTCTCTGTTAGTTAGTGATCTTGAGCATTTTTTCATATGTCTGATGGCCATTTGGATTTCCTCTTTTGAAAAATGCCTTTTTAAATCCTTTGCCCATTTCTTAATTTGGTTCTTTGCTTTGTTGTTGCTTCATTTCTTGATCTCTTTGTATATTCTGGATAATAATCCTTTATCAGTTGTAATAGTTTGCAAATAATTTCTCCCATTCTATCAGTGCCTCTTCACTTTGTTGAGTGTTTCTTTTGCAGTGCAGAAGCTTCTCAAATTGATGTAATCCCATTTGTCAATTTTGGCTTTAATTGCCTGTGCCTTCAGGGTCTTTTCCAAGAACCCCTTGCCTATGTCAATGTCTTGCAGGCATTGCCAATGTTCTCTAATAATTTAATGGTATTGGGTCATAGATTTAGGTCTTTGATCCATTTTGAGTGTATTTTTGTGTCAGGTATAAGGTGAGGGTCTTGTTTCATACATCTACATGTGGAGATCCAGTTTTCCCAGCACCATTTATTGAAGAGACTGTCCTTGCTCCAGGGATTGATTTTAGTTCCTTTGTCAAAGATAAGTTGGTTGTAGATGTATGGATTGATTTCTGGAGTTTCTATTCTGTTCCGTTAGTCTATCCACCTGTTTTTCTACCAGTACCAGGCGGTTTTGATTGTAACTTCCCAGTAGTATGTCTAGAAATCTGATACTATGATGCTGCCATCTTTGTTATTGTTGTGTAAGATTGCTATTTGGGGTCTCCTGTGTTTCCACATGAACCTTAGTAGCATTTTTTCTATATCTGAGAATATCCTTGGCATTGTATTTTGATTGCTCTCACATTGAGTCTATAAATTGCTTTTGGTTGTATGGACATTTTGATTATATTGATTTTTCCAATCCATGAGCATGGAAAATTTTTTTCATTTTTTAATGTCTTCTTCTATATCTTTCTTTAATGTTTTGTAATTTGTATCATCAAGATCTTTGATTTCCTTGGTTAAATCTATCCCAATGTATTTAATTTTTTTCAGCTATTGTGAATAGATAGGATTAACAAGAGAGAAGATCTTAGAACTTCTTTCTGAGCCATGGCATTATCTGTATATACAAAGGTTACTGATTTTTGTGTGTTGATTTTATATCTTTCCACTTAAACTCTTTTATGAGTTCCAATAGCTTCTTAGTGGAAATTTTATTTTATTTTATTTTAATTTATTTTATTTTTTAAAGAGAGAGAGAGAGTTGAAAAGGCAAGTAAATAGATTCTTCTCTGAAAGAATGCAACCCTCCCAATACTTTGATTTGGAACTGTAAGCGATTATATTTGTGTTGCCTCAAACCACTGCATTTGTAGTCATTTATTGTAACAGCAACAGATAACTAGTAATAGATTATCAGGATATCAGATAGTTGAGGATTCTACCCTTTCTTTTTTTTCTTTTCAACTTTTATTTAATAAATATAAAATTCCAAAGTACAACTTTTGAATTATAGCAGCTTTTCCCCCATAACCTCCCTCCCACCCACAACCACCCCATCTCCCACTCCCTCTCCCATCCCATTCTTCATCACGATTAATTTTTCAATTATCTTTATATACAGAAGATCAAATTAGTATATATTAAGTAAAGATTTCAATAGACTGCACCCACACAGACACACAAAGTATAGAGTACTGTTTGAGTAGTAGTTTTACCATTAATTCTCATAGTACAACACATTAAGGAAAGAGGTCCTACATGGGGAGCAGGTACACAGTGACTTCCATTATTGATTTAACAATTGACACTCTTATTTGTGGCATCAGTAATCACCCAAGGCTCTTGTCATGAACTGCCAAGGCAATGGAAGCCTCTAAGTTCACCAACTCCGATCTTATTTAGACAAGGCCATATTCAAAATGGAAGTTTGCTCCTCCCTTCAGAGAAAGGTACTGCCTTCTTTGATGGCCCATTCAAAAAGTTGAGGATTCTAATAAGTAATTAAGGACCTGCCCTACATGAATTGAAGGGTTCTAAGCTTAAATGGAAATAAGTTAATGTTTTGAATATGAATTACATTGTTAGATTTATATACAATTATCTGAACCATTGTGACAATACATAGAATGGAACCAAGAGGCAAGTTTGAAGGATTCTAGGAAAGAAAGTGTGGAAACGCCTATGAGTAAGACTGCCTATTAGGAGCACATGTAAAGGAAGGAAGATGCAGGAGGAATTGTGAGTGTGAGAGGTATAATTGAGACAATAGTCAATTTGGTCATGACAGCAAGTGCTAAGAAAAACAATAAGAGCTGTGGACATGGAGTTTTGCTTGCTGAGATCACATTCATCAGACAGTGGAAGATATATGACTAGATTAAGAGAGGTGCTTGGAAATAGTGGCAGCTAATTGTCAACACCATGAAAGTGTGAACAGAGTTCTTTATTCATTACCTACAAACCCAAACACAGCACATTGCACCTAGTAGATGCTAAAGACATATCTGTTCATGTGGGAAATAGATGATCTTGCTAATAAAATGTATTGCAGATGATTCTGAATTGAAAATAGCTTTTTTTGGAGAAATGTCCAGTTGAAAAGGTTTCTTCCTCTCTTAAGTGATATCTCTTGCTCCTCTTTTCCTCTTTGCAGCTAGATTTCAGAAGTCATACATGAGAGTGCTTCAAGAAGGTCATGGATAAATGGAATTAAGATAAGCTGTGGCATGACAGCTTTACCAGGCATACCATATGGGCTCCAGTTCAAGTCCTGGCTGCTCCTCTTCCGATCCAGCTCTCTACTTACAGCCTGGGAAAGCAGCGGAAAATGGTCCAAGTTCTTGGGTCCCTTCACTCATGTGGGAGACCCGGAAGAAGCTCCTGGCTCCTGGCTTCCAATCAGCCCAGCTGCAGCCATTGCAGCAATTTAGGGAGTGAACCAGCAGATGAAAGATCTCTCTCTCTCTCTCTCTCTCTCTGCCTCTGCCTCTGCCTCTCTGTAACTCTGCCTTTCAAATAAATAAATATATCTTTAAAATAAATTAATGAATGAATCTTTGAAAACAGATTAGCTTAGTTTGGAGAAAAAATGTGAAATCCATGCATAGTCTTTTTCATAACATGTGTTTTTAGAAATACTTTTTTTAAAAGATTTATTTATTTATTTATTTATTTATTTGAAAAGTAGAGTTAGAGAGAGGAGGAGAGGTAGAATGAGAGAGAGAGGGAGAGAGAAGTCTTTCATCCACTTGTTCACTCCCCAGTTGGCCGCAACGACTGGAGCTGGGCTGATCTGAAGCAGGAGCTAGGAGCTTCCCCCAGATCTCCCACGCAGGTGCAGGGGCCCAAGGACTTGGGTCATCTTCCACTGCTTTCCCAGACCATAGCAGGGAGCTGGATTAGAAGTAGAGCAGCCGGGTCTTGAACGGGTACCCATATGGGATGCCGGCACAGCAGGCGGCAGCTTTACCCACTATGCCACATCGCTGGCCTCCAGAAATACTTTCAAAGCTCCTTGCACTCTTAGATTTCTTTTTTTTTAATTTATTTGACAGGTAGAGTTATAGACAGTGAGAGTGAAAGACAGAGAGAAAGGTCTCCCTTCCACTGGTTTCACTTCCCAAATGACCGCTATGGCCGCCGCTGTGCCGATCCAAAGCCAGGAGCCAGGTGCTTCCTCCTGGTCTTCCATGCGGGTGCAGGGCCCAAGGACTTGGGCCATCCTCCTGGGCCACAGCAGAGAGATGGACTGGAAGACGAGCAACTGAGACTAGAACCCAGCGCCCATATGGGATGCCAGAGGATTAACCAAGTGAGCCATGGCGCTGGCTCCCTCATTCTTAGATTTCAAATATTTTTGCACCAAAATAAACTTTAAATTCCATATTTCCATGAACGTTTTGAGGTACTCTAATATCTACGTGATTTTGATGGAAAGATTTTCCAATCCAAAGCCTTTCCTCTGGACCTCGTTGTGTCTGCTGAAATGTGTCTTGATACATTGGTTCCCAGGTGTCCTGCACCAGGCACTGATGAATTGAAGCTGTTCTATGTGGCCATCTGAGCCTCATCTGGCACTTTTTCATGTCCAATGGCCTCAGGATACAAAGTGGTACTACTTATCATATTTATCAATGGCCCTTTGTAGTCGATGTCTCCTGCCTTTTAGAATTTCCCTGGAATTCTCAGTTTCTTTCTCTGCATCACTCTGCTATGTGATGATCCAGTTAAGTTGACATCAAGCAACTGTCTAGAGCACCTGACACTGCCTTGTTATTTAACCATTCCCACATGATAACGGGCATAGTAATGTTCAGGACACACATTTCTGAGACTCTGGAAGGCTCTCTTTTATAGTTCAAAGCAGCCCCTTGTCTTTTTTTCTTTATCTATGGACTTTTAAAAACTCATATCTGAAACTCAAAGCCGAGCAATGAGCTCTATGCAGTAAGGTGAGGACTAAGGACTTCACATTAAAAAATGGAAGATTAGGGGCCAGAGCTGTGGTGTAGGGGTAAAGCCACCGCCTGCAATGCCAGCATCCCATATGGGTGCCATTTCAAGTCCCAGCTGCTCCACTTCTAATCCAGTTCCCTGCTAATTCACATAGGAAAGCAGCAGAGGATAGCCCAAGTACTTGGGCCTCTGCATCCATAAGAGAAACCTGGAAGAAGCTTCTGGCTCCTGGTTTCAAGCTGCCCCAGCCCTGGCCATTGTGGCCATTTGGAGAGTGAACCAGCAGATGGAAGATCTCTCTCTCTCTCTTTCTCTCTCTCTCTGCCTTTGAAATAAATAAACCAATAAATCTCTTTTTTTAAAGGAAGATTATAGGAAATGAGAAAGAAATGCTTGTGAAGGGAAAATTCTTTGGGAGACATTTCCAGTACATTTTTAACCAAAGAGTAAAAGAGAGAGTTGAAGCTACAAAGCAGGACCTAAAGAAGAAGACAGGGAGCAGATTCAGTGACCAAGACGGGGAAGCAAGCTCTCAGTGCCACCAAGTTCAGGGAAAAGAAAACTTCCCAAGGAGGAGACAAGCAGAAAGGTGAAAACTTAAAGAGTTCAAGGAGAATGGAGATCCTATAGTAGCTTCAAGATAAGTACATATAACTCCAAACATTGTTCAAGTCACAGTTAAGGACTGAAGGGACATGGGGCACAAAGAGCATCCAGTTCAGAATTTCATAGTACAATATTGCTTTCTTTACATACTCCTGTGCTACCAATCAGACAAAACAGAATGGAGGTATGAAGGGATGTGTTTGTGTATGTGTGTATTTACAGAGAATAAATATTCTTTTTGCTATTATCTTTATGTAATATTACTAATTATTAATTTCATGTTTGTCCATAAATAACCAAACTACTATATGGCTACAAATCCTCCTAAAGGACATTTGTTGGTGTAAAATTCATTCTGAAACATTATTTTCTGTACATGCTACCTAATTCTCTAAGAGACATCAAGTTATTGTGATTGTAGCAGATGGTCATCTTAGTTCTTACTATGAAATTCTAAGGGCTAGAGGAACTCTAGATTATTCTAGTGAGCCTTCAAAATATAAGAAACAATCCTTATGTTGTAAAAAAGTTTGCTAAACTCTGAGTGACAAATATCAATTTTTGAGTTCAAATGAAGGCCTACTCTATAAAAACATTGTTATGAATTCAAAGGGAACTAAAGAGAAAAGAGATTATATACCATATACATCCAAAATGCATTTCAATAAATACACAAGGAATTGGGTTTTATACTTGATTGAATTTACGCCTCACTATAAAAATTACCAATAAAGATGTGCTTCCAGTTAAACATTTCATCATAAAAATATATCCAATAAGGGAGGCAGATTATGTTTTTCTGACTATTATAAGTACAAAAAGCATCTTTCTGGCTCTTTTTTTTTATGCACCTATTAAAATAGCTTAGACTAGAAAACTGCCAGAAAGCAAAGTGATATTCCTGGTAAATGTTTCACTAAAACGGCTCATAAATTCTAGAGGAAGCAACAACAGGCAAAACTTACTATTTTTAGTCAAAATTTTAAATTTATTTTTAAATGTAAAATTGCTTATGGTTTTATTTAGACTTTTTGTTAAATATCTAAAGTTATAGAACTGATTTTATATACACACTATGCTGAGTTTTTTTTTAAGGTTTTTATTTATTTACTTGAGAGGTAGAGTTACAGACAGAGAGAGAGAGACAGAGAGAAAGGTCTACCTTCCATTGGTTCATTCCCCAGATGGCCGCAACAGCCAGAGCTGTGCCTATCCAAAGCCAGGAGCCAGGAGCTTCTTCCCCGTCTCCCAGGCGGGTGCAGGGTCCCAGGGAGTTGGGCCAAGTTCTACTACTTTCCCAAGCCACAGCAGAGAGGTGGATTGGAAGAGGAGCAGCCAGGACTACAACTGGCACCCATATGGGATGCCAGCACCGCAGGCAGAGGATTAACCTACTGTGCCACAGAGCCGGCCCCTATGCTGAGTTTTTTAAATTAAAATAATATCTTTGTTAAGAAAAATATATAGATTTTTTAACTCATACACAGTAAGTTTTAAACTAATAATAGATCATTAAAACTACAGCAGTATAAGACTTTCAGATTTTCTAAATCCCAATTTCTCAATCTATAAAATTTATATAACTTCTACCAAGATTTAAGATAATGATGAGAGAAATTTTTCTAGGCCAAGTTTTGTGCCTAAATCTCATTGGCTTTGCAAAAACATAAAACATGAAATATGACTCTGTCATAGAATGAGAATCAGTAAAATATTCCTTAATTCTTTTCAAATCTCTTTCCTCAACTCAGTTCAATGAATCGTTTCAGCATATCATTCCACTGACTTATGCTCTGAGCATGCAGAACATTGAGGAAGTTCCTGTGCCAGATTTTACAAAATTGAAGACTGCACTGACTTCTTTTCATTGATTTTATTTCTTTTTTTATTTTTTTAACCTTTATTTAATGAATATAAATTTCCAAAGTACAGCTTATGCATTACAATGGCTTTCCCCCCATAACTTCCCTCCCACCTGCAACCCTCCCCTCTCCCACTCCCTCTCCCCTTCCATTCACATCAAGACTCATTTTCAATTATCTTTATATACAGAAGATCAATTCAGTATATATTAAGTAAAGATTTCAACAGTTTGCACCCACACAGAAACACAAAGTGTAAAGTACTGTTTGAGTACTAGTTAGTTATAGCATTAATTCACATAGTACAACACATTAAGGACTGAGATCCTACATGAGGAGTAAGTGCGCAGTGACTCCTGTTGTTGAGTTAACAAATTGACACTCTCATTTATTTATGATGTCAGTAATCACCCTAGGCTCTTGTTATGAGTTGCCAAGGCTATGGAGGCCTTTTGAGTTCATCGACTCTGATCTTATTTAGACAAGGTCATAGTCATTGAATTTATTTCTAAATTAAAGCTTATCCTCCAAATCAACATGATAGTTGGGACTCGCAAACTCACTTCATTTACCAAAATATAACAAAGCTTACCTTGAGTCTTCACAGGGACAAACAATGGAAAATGTATTTGAGCAGTAAGAGCTCAGCCCAAACTCAACAAATCCTCTACAGCAGAGGCCAAAGCAGAAGACTGTCATTCTACCATACCAGGTGAAGAAAACTGTGTATAAATGTGTAGCCTGGTGGCTGGCATTGTAGCACAGCAGATAGACCTGCTGCTTACAATGATGCCAACATCCCATACTGAAACAATGGATGTAGTCCCAGGTGCTCTGCTTCTGATCCAGCTTCCTGCTAATGTGGTTGGGAAAGCAGTGACAGATGGCACAGGACTTTTGGCCCATGGCATCCACATGGAAGACCGGGATGGAGTTCCTGGCTTCTGCTTTCAGCCTGGCCTACCCCTGGCAGTTGTGGCCATTTGGGGAGTGAACCAATGGATGGAAGACCACTCTCTCTTTCTCTCTTGTGTCGCTTGCTTTTCAAATATTAAGTAAATATGTTTTTTAAATGTGTAGCCTGATGTTGTCTAATTCACTGACCTGTATGTACTTTAAGGGAAGGACTGAAGATTCTGGGGTTGATAAACCTTAGAAACATAGGTAAGCATGAGTGGGCATGCCCTCCCCACATAACCACATTTATAGTAGTGACCAGCTTGTGAGAACTCAGAGTTTTGCTGTTCTATTATTGTTTTAAAAAAATTAATTTTGTGAACTCATTAATGCTCCCTGAACTAAGTAGCCAAACATCAGTGGGTAATGATAAATAGAAGTGCTTTTCTTTTTATGCATCCAGAGGCTCTAGGGTAGGAAAAAAGCAATATGCTTTGTTTTAAAAATGGCAGGCAGCTAGCTTGTTCCTTTTCCCAAAAATAATTGGTATGTGAGGAAAACACAATGAATTCCTTATTAATAATATAAAAGCTAAGTTTTAAAAAGACTCCAGCTTTCAACAGATAGTGAATTGTTAATGATTTCCTTCTATATTATGAGAGAAAAGCCTGGGAAAAAATTCAGTTGGATCTTCCATACCCATCAAATAATACTCATGAGTCTATGCTGCGTATCAATGAGAACTCTGTTATATTATTGGTGGAGGCAGGTATTTAATCAATGTTTTGAGAAGCCCATTTCTCTTCCTTTTCAGCCTTTTTTTTTCTTTTTGACTCAGTTATTCTGCCTTTCCACCAAAGCCTTACATACAAACTTCCACATGGTTCCATTGATGTTTCTACATGGAGCTATGTTTTCTTCCTTAGAATAAAGAATGGCTTAATAGTTTGGTTTGCTGTCTTGCTTGTTTGTTTTCATAAATGCTTGAGTAATTCTTCACATTAAAACTATTTGAGTTTATCCTTTCTTTGAACTCTGCTTCCCTTTCTAATTTTTTTAAGATTTATTTATTTATTTGAAAGTCAGAGTTACAGAGAGGAGGCGGGAGGGGGCTTCCATCCACTGGTTCACTTCCTAATTGGCCACAATGGCCAAGAGCTTTTTTTGGGTACCCCATGCAGATGCAGGGACCCAAGGACTTGGGCCATCTTCTACGGCTTTCCCAGGCCATAGCAGAGAGCTGGATCAGAAGTGGAATAGCTGGGACTCAAACTGGCACCCATATGGGATGCCAGCACTGCAGGCAGCAGCTTTACCCACTACACCACAGCGCCAGTCCCTCTGCTTCATTTTCATACAACTATTGTTATTTTGACTCTTTGTGTACAACTAAAGGATTATTAAAACTGTTTATAATGGTAATAGGAAAAAGCTATAATCCTCAAGATACCTTCTGACAAAAAGATCTTATGAAAATTTCAATTTTTCTCCTTAAATACTACTGTGCTGCAAATAGATTTCAAAATTCTTATAGTAATTTATTCTGTTATAAATTACGAACTATAGGGGTTTGAGCCGCCTGAGTCTGTAACCCTACCATACACACAGAACCTGCAGCAGGATGAGCTCGGGCATCACCCACGTCCAAACTTTCAACCCCAGCAGGATGCTCCCCAAATCCTGCTGCCAGGGTCCAACCTGGCCAACTAAATCAAAATTTTTGGAGGCTGAGACCTAAACCTCTATATTTCTCAAAGTTCCTCAGGTCATTTTCATGTTCAGTAGAGTTCAGAGCCACTGATCTAACATTAGTCATTTTCAGACAAGTAATTGAAACCCAGCGAGAGTCAATCACTAACCCACTAAACATCAAGTGCAAAATAGCAAAGATACAATTACAGCCTCATGTTTGCAGTGCAGGCTCCTTTCAACTTCAAGGGTTATAGGCTTGCAAAAGAGTTTGAGGAACACAAGAACAACTTCTTTCCATTTATCCTAAGTCAGGACTAGCCACATATTTTCAGAGTCTGGTGAAAAATGAAAATATATAGGACTCCTTTATAAATAATTAAGGATTTCAAAAAGTTGACAGCAGAGCATTAAATTTTTGATCCCTTCCCTCCAAAAAATTGATATGTGGAGAAAACACAATGGAACCCCCATTAATAACGTAAAAGCTAGGTTTTAAAACTCCAACTTTGCTGGCGCCGCGGCTCACTAGGCTAATCCTCTGCCTGCGGCACCAGTACCCCAGGTTCTAGTCCCAGTTGGGGTGCCGGTTCTGTCCCAGTTGCTCCTCTTCCAGTCCAGCTCTCTACTGAGGCCTGGGAAAGCAGTGGAGGATGGCCCAAGTGCTTGGGCCCTGCACCCGCATGGGAGACCAGGAAGAAGCACCTGGCTCCTGGCTTCAAATTGGCGCAGTGTGCCAGCCGTAGCGGACATTTGGTGGGGTGAACCAACGGAAGGAAGACCTTTCTCTCTGTCTCTCTCTCTCTCACTGCCTAACTCTGCGTGTCACAAAAAAAAAAAAAAAAAAAAAAAAAAAAAAAAAAAAAAAAACCTCCAACATTACCAGAGAAAAAATTGGGAAAGAATTCAAATAGATCTTTTCTATCCATCAAATAAGATTCATGATGCTATTTTGCATATCAATGAGAGCTTTATCACATCGTTGGTGGAGGCAAATATTTAATCGATATTTTTACAAGACTTCCTCTCTTTTCAACCTGATCTTTCATTCAGTTGTTCTGTCTATTCCACCAAAGTCCTACCAACTTTGAGGGGCCTTCCTTGCACAGGGCTTCAATGCTATTGCTGAGAACACATATCCATCATGCTGCCTCTGGTCCAGGTTTTGAAGATATTTTGTGTTCAGTAATAATTTATTAGTAAGAAGGAAAAATATCCACAGATATAAATTGACAAACAAGCCTGTTTTGTTTTCTTTTCTAGTTTGTGTGTTTGTGGGTTTATTTACTTTTTTGGTTGGAGTAAGTGAGGGAGGGAGGATAGATTGGAAGTGTCATTATGTTCTTAAAACTTATATATGAAATACATGAAACTTGTTCCATTTATATAAATTTTAAAAATTATATTTTGAGAGCCAGAGAGAGCCAGAAAGAAAAAGACACGCAGATGGAACCCTCATCAACTGGTTTACTCCTGAAATGGCTGCAACAGCTGGAGCTGAGTCAGGGCTGGAGCCAGAAGCCAGGAACACAATCCAGATCTCACATAGTAGGTAGGAACCCAACTAACTGAGCCATCACCTACTGCTTCCTGAAATCAGAAGCTAGAGCCAGCGATCAAACCCAGACACTGCAATGCAGAAGATAAGCATCTTAATAGCTAGGCAAAATGCGTTCTTCCTACCTCTTTAAATACCAGAGTTCTTAGAAAACTTCAATAAGTTAATGTTCATTATGATTGTCTTAGCCTGCACCTCATCCTGTGATTAAGTTGGAGAAATCATCCAAAATAACAGAAAAGGGGTGCTAGGAAGAATGAAACAGCAAAGGGAGAAATTAACAGAAGAATTATGATGGTTAGTATATGTTAATTTGACTATGCTATGGGTTGCCCAGATAGTGGGTAAGCATTATTTCTGAGTACGTCTCTGAGAGTGTTTCAGCAAAACATTAGCATTTGAATCTGTAGACTGGGTGAAGAAGATTCACCTTCTCCAATATGGGTGGATATCATTCAGTCCTTTGAGGGCCTGAATAGAACAAAAAGGCAGAAGGGTGAGTTCACTTGTCTTCTTGAGCTAGTACGTACATCTCCTGCCTTCAGACCCTGGCCTCCTGGTCAGAATGATATCTACATCATTGTATGCCCTGGGTTTCAGGTCTTCTGGTTTGGACTAGAAAAACACCACCAGCTTTCTTGGGCCTCCAATTTGCAGACAGAAGACTATGGGACTTCTTAGTCTCCATAATCTGGTGAACCAATCCCTCATAATAAACCTCTTTCTATATATTTATATAGATCCCATTGGATTTTATTTTTGAGAACTCTATCAGGTACTGAGCCAGTCATTGCTAAGGAAATTGGATTAGAGCTCCCTGAAACCCCTGGAAGCACTATGGAGGACACAGTTTAGCATTGAATATCACCCAAGAGACATAAGGAAGCTTTTGTCCTCTGGGTCCTGTGACTAGTAGGTTAAGTGTGGTTCTATTAAGGGTTAACTCCTTGAGAATGTCATGAGAGTTCGTGCAGCTAAAGCTAACCTTGGTCAAGGTATTATCTGTGTGAAGCTGATGGCAGCATCAAGGCTAGAAGGGCAAAGAGGTCTAATATGTGACTTCCTCCATGCTAAGACCCAGCTAGATGTATGCCCAAACTAATTTTAACTAAAATTTCCCAGAATCCCTATTAACATCCTTCTGGACACAGATGACATACCATAGGGTGCAGTTTGGAACAAAGTCAAGGAATTATTATTAGAGTTGGGTATTATTTTTGGAAGAAGTCACACACTGAGAAAGCCAGGTCAGGTAGTGGAAAGACCAAAGGAAAGATTAGAACACAAAGAATGAAAGCCCGCGTCCAGCCAAGGGGCAGTAATTGCTTTGAACGTCCTCCCACAAATACCAGCACCAAAAGAAAGCTGTGCACTGACTGTGCTCTGTGCCAGTTCTTTAGTGCATATCCAGAAAGCTTAAATGGGGCTATTATTTTTATTCAACATAAGTTAGGCATTTTTCAAATGATTGCTAGACAAAACAGAAAAGAGCACTTACTGCCTGCAAACTGGTAATAGTAAAGTTTTAAGTGAATCTGGCTACAGCTAAAAATGACACAGAATGAAGCCACTTTCCCTGTTTAAGACAATTCTAAACACGTGTACTCTTGGGCCTTGTGACTGCTGGCAGAGATTTTCAGACATATTGTGAGTAAATGTCTTCTTACTATATTTGTTTGCTTGTGACAGCAGACTCATAGAGCAATCTTAGCACTCAAGGGGGAAACTCCCTAAATGTATTTGGTGGGGGTATTCTCCATAGAACTGATAGCATTAACCTAACAGAAACCAAAACAACATTTACGTAAGTTACAATTTCTATTTTTATGTGTTCATTTTCCATCAATAACTTAGGGTAAAAAATTCCTCTTAAGTCTCTTCTTTATGTCATTTTTCCAATTTTTCATGCCAGACATTTATTTACTGTCAATGATGTCAAGAGCCCTGAACCTGAGACTGTGTCAGTATGATGTTTATATATTTAGGAAAGCTCCAAAATTTCTGTTTCTTGAGAGACTATAATTGAAATATCAAAATGACAAGATTTCCTGTGTTGAAGGTAGTACTTTTATAAGGTTTTCAAAAATCCAGTATATCTTAAGAGTAATTCAAATCCTTTGAAAGAACATTTTTATCAGGACTTTTAAAATGTAATTGTCTTCCTTTAAAATGTTTATTTGTAATTGCAAAACACGACTTTAAATATTTAGCTTCCCATCTGTTTTAAAATGTGAACACCCACAAAGGATGCATGTTGCCAATCTTCCCTACACTCCTTTTTATTGCCACAATATATTTATGCTTATAAACCTGGAAATTTCACAGAAAAACAGCTCAATAGCAAGATTCCTTTAAAGTTGATATATCGATGTATGAAGAAAATTGTACAAGGTATTCTTGTTCCACTGCTATATTTAAATGTATTGGTGGGTTTTTTTGTTGCTGTTGCTGTTGTTGTGTTTTGTTTTGTTTTGTTTTGTATTGTTTTGTATTGTTTTAGGTGAGGAGAGCCCTGTGGTATAGCAGGTAAAGCCACTGCCTGCAGCACCAGCATCTAATTTGTGTTCCGGTTTGAGTCCCAGTGCTCCACTTCTAATCCAGTTCCTTACGGATTCGCTGGGAAAGCAGCAGAGGGTGGCCCAAGTCCTTGAACCCTTACAACCATGTGGGAGACTCAGATGACGCTCCTGGCTCCTGGCTTCAGATCATCCCAATTCTAGCCATTATGGACATTTGGAGGGTAAACTACTGAATGGAAGACCTCTCTCTCTCTCTTCTACCCTCTCTCTCTATAACTCTGTCTTTCAAATAAATACACAAATAAACAAATAAATCTTTTGAAAAAGAGAGAAAAGAAAAAAAGAAACCAAGTTTAGTGTTATAAGGAGATGGGCTCAGAAGAAATGCTCATCATTAGCCGGCGCCACGGCTCACTAGGCTAATCCGCCACCTGCAGCACCTGCATCCCATATGGGCACAGGGTTCTAGTCCTAGTTGCTCCTCTTCCAGTCCCGCTCTCTGCTGTGGCCTGGGAGGGCAGTGGAGGATGGCCCAAGTGCTTGGGCCCTGCACCTGCATGGGAGACCAGAAGGAAGCACCTGGCTCCTAGCTTCAGATCGGCGCAGCGCGCAGCCATAGTAGCCATTTGGAGGGTGAACCAATGGAAGGAAGACCTTTCTCTCTGTCTCTCTCACTGCCTAACTCTGACTGTCAAAAAAAAGAAATGCTCATCCCCTCATTGACAAAATATAATAGCAAAATTCTGATGACTGCCTAAAAGCCACTATTCTATTTCCAACTCCAAATATTACTATTACTATTATATTACTATTATTATGTAATCATTTTGACTCATATACAGTTGCAAAAAATATTTTACTCATTAATTTATGGTCTGGGTCATTAATAGAACACTCTGCATTTTACTTAAAAATATAAAAGCTAGGTATCTCAAGTTTTAAATGATAAAATAGGTATTTAGTTAATGTATTACAATTTAAATTTTAATTTATTTTTAATTATTAGGAGGGGGAAGGGGAAAGAGAGAGAATCATACATCCACTGGTTTACTCTCCAAATGCTCAAATAGCCAAGTCTGCCAAGCTGAAGCCAGGAGCCCAGAACTCAATCTGTGTCTTCCACATAGGTAGCAGGAACTCAATTGTTTGAACCACCACCTGCTGCCTCCAATGGTGCACCTAGCAGGAAGCTGGAGTTGAACTTGAGGCCAGGACTTGAATTAAGTCATTCCAACACAGGATATTGCTATCCCAAGTGGTTACTTAACCACGGTACCAAATGTCCGCCCCTAGATTACAATTTAAATAAGGATAGTAGACATTTAAACACTTTCCTTGATTTCATTCTTCAATAGCAGGAGTAGTATTCAGAAACAAAAGTGTATGTAAAGAAACAGAATAGAGAAGGTTAAATACCTTTCGATGAACATGTGCTCTCAGTAGCTTGGTTTTATGCTGCCATACAACAGACCAGGAAATGATCTCTTCAGATGGATACTTGACTAAAGTGTTAAATACTCATTCCTCTACCAGTTCTTTGAAGACAATTACAGCATACCCCGTCTTGGTTATGATCAGACTCACATCACCTTAGCAGGTACTTGCTTTCAGTATCATTCACTCTGAAGCTTACAGCATTTGGTTGCAATTATAGTGGTATCTTAGAACCCACTTGCTCATAAAACATCCCAGCTCACACAGGTCCTGAAGGAGAATTATCGGTTTAGGGCTCCATGACAGGAGTGTGTGATAACCTTTCTGTCATCCAAAATAGAGAGATCTGATTATTGAATCCATAGCCTTTACTTTCAATATCCATTCAAAGCTAATCATGATTAGGAGCTCAAATACTACATAATGTGAAAAAGGCTACCAAGCCCTACTATGCTCTCATTCTCACCTATGAATGAATAAGACTTGGTGTCTTCTTGCTGATTTTTGAGCCCTACTATAGCCATGTTAAGCCGTTGAACCTCAACTGAGAAATGGAGAGAATGGATAACTTGTTCTCTCAGTATACTAGCTCTGATTTACGAGAGCACTCCTATCTTCCCTTCTACATTTCCAGGCTTCAGCAGCTGCTTTCCTATTTCTTAAAAAGCCTTGGTAAATCAAAGAAGACATATATATGAACTAACTTCATCAGAGTTGGCTTCCTAAAAACAAATGGAAGAGCTTATAGTAGAGGGTTGCTGCTTGCCCTAATATTTTGTTGCCTGCCCACTTTGAGTTGCCACCAAACATGATCCCTCCATGCGGGCCAGAATAATTCCAAGTCCCTGCACTCAGAGCTTGCCTTGCCAAAATCTCTGTGTACAAGTTTCCTCCTAGCTATTTCATAATGCTTCCCCAAATCACCCACTCCTCCCCACTGACGTCCAAGAGTCTGATTTGAGAATTACTTCTGCTTCTACTTGGCTACCTTTCTGTCCACAAAAAAATTCTGTGGCTCTGGTGACTGGCCTTCTCTTGCATATGAGCAACAGGCTCAGTCTCACTGGGTAACATGGCCACTTCAGCCCACTAGAGAAGATGCTAACTTAGAGATCAGTACTAACCAACATTGTCATTACACAGCTGTCTCCTGCTCCTTCCAAAATGAACTCCCAGAACAAGACAACTCTAGATTGGGGGTAAGGTAGTTAATTATGTAATTAATTATGTGAATTGAATTAACTTCTCTATTATATTTTAATGATTACCTATTTATAATATAATACTTGGATTATATTTCCAAAGTCACTGTCCCAGGGTACTGTGACTCTTCATTAGGAGTAAGCAAGACAAGATCCATTTCTAAGTCTGAAATGATAAATTTTCTAGGGGCTGGCACCATGGTTCACTTGGTTAATCCTCCACCTGCTGCACCAGCATCCCATACGGGCGCCGGGTTCTAGTACCAGTTGCTCCTCTTCCAGTCCAGCTCTCTGCTGTGGCCCAGGATGGCAGTGGAGGATGGCCCAAGTGCTTGGGCCCTTGCACCCACATGGGAGACCAGGAGGAAGCACCTGGCTCCTGGCTTCAGATTGGCACAGCGCTGGCCTTGGCAGCCACTTGGAGAGTGAACCAACGGAAGGAAGACCTTTCTCTCTGTCTCTCTCTCTCTCTCACTGTCTATAACTCTACCTGTCAAATAAAAAAAAATTCTAAAGAGTAATGTTGCCGTTGATTTCTCAACAATGTTGCAGTGGATTCGTTTCTGAGAGGAGCAGTGTGGTGGGGGCAAGAGGCGTGGAGTCACCACACAGACCCCAGGAGTCGGGTGAAAGCAGGCTTGAAGAGAACAGCCTGCAGACTCGTTTATTACAGTTGGAACCACATCTTATATAGTCAAGACCAGCCAATCTGGTCAAGGGGTGGTCTATGCCCCAACCAATCACAGCCTGTTGCCAGGCAGGCACCATTGCCAGGTGGGTTTCAAAGCCATTCCTGAGTAACTGACACTCACTAGCCAGTGGCCACCTTGGCATGGTCTTCTCATTCCACCATTTCTCCCTTTTCGTTTATTTTTGAGCAACGGGAGGCATGATTCTTGACCATACCATTGTTGACCCCGTTTCCATGTGGTCTCCATAAGCAGTTGTGCCTGTGTTAGGTTGTCCCCCAGGATATCTTACCCGTCATTGACTAACCAGCGCTCAAATTGAGAGACCATAGGATTGCTTGCTCAGATAGGGGTAGGAATGAGGAATAATGGTTATCAGGAATGGCATGACCCCACATATGCTGTGGGCCATTTGAGTGGCTGACCAGAGCTAGTGGGGTACAAAACAGTAACAGATGTGGCTATGGGCAGTTTCTCAGGGTAGGATGATAGGGCAGGTGCGTCTGCTAACAAGGCGGAGTCTCGGTCTTGTTCAGCTGGTTCTGGTTGGCTGTCAGTTGCAGGCTTGATGTTTCTGGCTGGTACCCAAATGGGCTGCCCCGCATTCTCTGGAAAGACACAAGCATATCTCTACCTTTGGTTAGCAGAGGGTGTGGTCCTTTCCATTCTCCTGTCAGGGGGTCTTTCCACCTAACCATAGGGGCTGGAGGCTGGGATGGAAAGGATCCCCAATGTTTATAAGCTGTGCTTATCCCTTTGGAATAAAAAGTAAGAAAATTGATAGTGAAAAGGACCTCAGTCAAAGCAAGCTGTGGGTCTGAGGGCATATGATTGTTGCTTTGTCTTTGTAAGAGATCTTTAATCGTCCTATGAGTTCTTTCAATGATTGCCTGTCCCTGTGGGTTGTATGGGATACCTGTGGCAGACTGTATGTTTCAAGATTTCAGGAAGGAATTAAATTCCTGTGATGTATATGCTGGCCCGTTATCAGTCTTTATGGTCCAGGGGACACCAAGGACCAGCATGGCTGATTTAACTGCCTTTATCACATTACTAGCCTTTTCTCTGGATTGGGCTGTTGAAAATACAGCCTTTGAATAAGTATCTACCACCACATGGACAAACTTAAGTTTACCAAAGGAGTTAATGTGGGTGACGTACACTTGCCATAGTTTATTAGGAGCAAGGCCTCACAGGTTCACTCCTGCTTGTTGCAATGGGCCTAACGGGGTGAGGGGTGCACAATTCTTGCAAGAGTGCCTTAAGTGTTTGCCTTGGCTCATTGTTAGCTCTGGGAAAAGCAATTTTATGCTGCTTGCTGACATATGAAATTTTTGGTATAAAACACGGGCTTGTTCTAAGTGTCCAGTGGAAGCCATGTTGCAGGAAATAAGACGATCAACTTTTCTGTTGCTTCAGAAAATAAAGCCAGGTAACCCAGTGTCGCTCCCCCTCTTCGTGGAGAAACGACACAGGACCCTGCGCTTTTCTTTTGTCTGCTCAGCCCTTCCCGGGTTTGCTGCTGGTTCTTCCCGGGTTGGCTACCGACCCTTCCACCTCCGTGGAAGGGCGGTTCCCCCTGCCACTTTCCCCATTTCCACGGGGGAGCGGCACACCGCCGGCCGGCTCTCTCAGGGGCTGCTCAGGTGTTCCTTCAGATAGATGTTCCTGGTGCATGTTGTCTCTCTCCTCCTTTATAGTCCTCTTCCTCCAATCCCAACTCTGCTACCCACATGCCGAGTACGCTGCTCTCCTCCAATCAGAAGCAGCTCCTGCAGCTTGTCAAGTTGGTGAGAGGCAGCTGGGTAGAAGCTGTTTCCTCCTCTCCCAGCGCCATATTGTGGGAGAGCAGATGCATAGAATAAGTCTTAATTCGAGTAACAGTCTAGTCCGAGTTGCTCCCCACAACCCAGTATGTGATCTTGCATGTGATATATACCATGGGTATTTTCTTTTTTCAGTTAGCTCTTTAAGTGTTGTGAACATCTGGTCAATTGGCTTATTGGTCAGGTTAAAGACTGCAAAAGGTATCGTCTTTGCTACCTGTACTGAGTGTTTGCTGTCCGAAAATATATTTACCGGTCAATCTTGGCTAAGGAGTAGAACCTTGACTATTGCTCTTATTTCTCCCAACTGTACTGATCCCCCGTGGGGTTCTACATGCATCTTATCTTTTTCTGTTAAAGATTTGATCACTATTCCAAAGAGTGACTTGTTGGCATCCGTAAACGCACATGGTGCCATGGGTATAGGTTGATTAGCAGGGAAAGCATTTTTTGGATAGTCTATTTCTAAGGTTTGTAGTGTCTGGAGTAGCCTGTCTGCTGACAGGTGATTGTCAATCTGTCCTGGAAAATTTATCATTAAAGTTTGAAAGAGCATGCTATTCTGCATCAATGTTGACAGTTCTAATTGTGATACTGATAGGACCACTATGTCTGGCTCTGTGTTAAATATCTTATTGGTATAATATCTTAATTTAAGTCCCATCATAAGGATAGCATCTACTTTGTTTACTATTTTACGACAATCGCTCCAGGCTATGTGCACCCAAAAAAGTGGTCCGTGTTGTTGCCAAATAACTCCTAAGGGGGCCTTGAGGGTAGATATGGTTATGGCAAATAGAGGCACCTGAGGGTCATATCTAAAGGTTTTTAAATTTGATAACTGGGTGTTAATCTTTTCTATAGTGGATTTGGCTGCAGGTATCAATGTGATTTTTGAAGAAGGGCTGTTTCCCTTAGTCAGTAAATCGTATAGCGGTCTAAGTTCTGTAGGTGTTTGGGGAAGGAAGGGCTTCAGCCAATTGATTTGGCCACATAGTTGCTGAAGTTCATTAAGTGAGTATTTATGCTTGACTTTTAGGTTTGGGCCCATTGGAGATATATGGGAGGAGATTTGATAACCCAAGAATTGAAAGGGAGGAAAATGTTGTACCTTTTCTGTGGCAATAGACAAACCCAGGAATTGTAAATTTCTTACTGTCTCACTTAGACAGGCATTCAGAATTGCTGCATTCTTGTGAGCAAGTAAGATATCATCCACATAATGTATGACCAAGCACTGATCTTTAAGTGTGCTGGTCGCATGAGAAACGTATCTTTGGCAAATGGCAGGGCTATTTTTCATGCCTTGTGGGAGTACTGTCCACTGGAATCTTTTTGCAGGGAGCTGGAAATTGGGCTCCCATACTGTAAAGGCAAAGTAAGCCTTATCCTGCTCTGCAATGGGAATGGAAAAGAAGCAGTCTTTGATATCAATGGTAACTATGTGGTATCCATTAGGAATGGCCCCTGGATGGGGAATGCCAGCCTGGAATGTTCGCATCTTTTTTATATTTTTGTTAATAGCTCTCAAATCCTGTAGAAGCCTATAAGGATGCTAAGTTTGGATTGTATTATTGGCCACTGCTCTACCCAGATGTTTCCTGTTTTTTTCCCATTCAATGGAGATTGGGTTTGGCTTTTGTATGAGGTGAGCAGTGGCCCCTAGAATTGGGGGTGAATCTTACTTGTAGGTTCTCCATTAAAGCTGCTGGCTTGTGGAGATTTGTGATCCGTAGTAAGGACCGCTTGCATTTGTGAGAGTACATCTCTCCCCCATAAGGTCATGGAAACTTCAGCAATTAGTGGAAAGATGGTTCCTGTATCTTCGTTGTCATCTAGCCAAATTACAGGTGTGATGACCTGATCAGCCAATTGTAATCCTCCAACACCTTGGAGGTCAGGTCCGGGTGCTGTCTTCCAATGTTGTATTTTTCTTGCATCCCTAGCTTTTAAGACAGTGACATCTGCTCCCATATCAATTAAACCCACAAAGGCAATGTCATCTAAATATAGGGTCAATTCCAGCCTCAGATTGAAGATGGGCATCGACCTGTTAATGGTAGTGGGACTCCCTCTTACTTGCTGGGCTGAGGGCCGTCCCACTGGGAGTTTAAAGGTTTGGTCTTGCAATCTTTTGCTCAATGAAAGCTTTTTTTACATCTGGGACACAGTGTTTTGGGCTTGCCCCATTTTGCAGCATTTGGGCAGTTTCGCCGTAGGTGTCCTATTTCCTGGCATCCCCAACAAACTGGAGGGTCATTAGACTTCTTTATGCTCAATTTGTTAATGGCTGCAGTCAGGGCCTGTATGGGTGTATCAGCAGGGTTTACCTCCTTTGTGGATACTATCTATTTAGAAATGCTTTCATTACGGACTGGGGCGATTGCTGCTTTTGCCTCTTTGGTAGCACCTTCCCAAGCTAATTGTTTGACCAAATTGTCTTGATCGGGGCCAGGCAGTAGTCTTTTCTCTATTGCCTCCAAGACTCTGGCAAGGAAATCGGGGAACCATTCACCTGGGCCTTGAACTAGATTTCTAAAGAGCTGACTATAATCAGGAGGATTTATATTTTTTAAGGCTTTAATTGCCAAATCTCTGACCTGATCAAAATAGGCAACTACTCCAATGCGGACCTGTTCTTGAGGATATATGTAGGTGCCACGGCTTGTAAGCATATCAAAGGTTACTGCTATTCCATAGGCAGCATTATTCCTTGCCACAGTTTCAGCCTCTTCCTAATAGGAGGCTTTCCACTGTAAAAACTGTGTCTCGACAAACATGCTTTGAGCAGTGCAACCTAGTCAAAATGAGTTTGAAGGTTTGCTGCCCATTGTTTGAGCACTTGTTCAAAGTAGGGAGAGTCAGGACCTGACTCCTGAGAAGCCTTTTTTAGCATAGCAAGGTCATTTATGGGTGTTGGAATCCAGGGCCTGAATTCTGCATCTGCTCCTACATTAACAGCAAACGTGCAGGTGGGCTGGGGTCCAGCTGCTGCCCTAAGAACTTAGGGTGTCCAAGTACTGCCACAAATGTGGGGATCCTCACTGGGTGCAGATGGGATGACCTCAAATGAGTTACTGTCTAGAGGTCCTCTAAGTTCATCCCTCGGCTATGTGGGGGGTGGCTGACTAGGCAATGCTACCTTGTTTGCTACCTTGTTGGCTACATTGTTTGCTACATAGGTTTTTTCACTGTCAGAGCTCTCTCTCCCTAAGTCAACAACCATTGTCTGTGAGACAGGGACCTGGAGTGTCAGGCTCTTATCACTCACAGATTCACTGTCTTTGATAATCTGCACAGGATTCTGAGAGGGGGGTATCTTTCCCATGTCTGAGCGCTTACGAGCGGCACGGCACGCCAACTTTAGCCAAAGGAAAGACACGCACAGCACTGCTGCCATAACAAAGCAAATTCCTAGCACCTCAGCTGTTGATGGCATTTTGCAGGGTTAGACAAACAAATAGTGGTGCATCAGATCGTAAGTATGTCCTGTGCTTAGTGGGGGACTTCCTTGATTTGTTAGGTCAAGGCCGTATGCCCACATGGTGTCTCCGGAGTGTCACCTCTCTCGAGTGAGGGAAGATGACTTGGTTCCGAATTCTGGGATGATGAGTTCCTTATGTGAATTCGCCGGGCGAACCGAAAGTAAAAGGAGGAGCCGAGAAGCGACGTACATTTTTGGGCGGTGTGTGCCTAACCTGGGGTCACTTAGAGGACAAGGACAAGGAAAGGGGTGTAGGAGGGGGTTCTGTGCTCATCCTCACAGAACCGAACAGCACACAAAACACCGAGGGGCCTTCTTGCCGAAATCAAGGGGGGACCTCCCCGAGTCCGACAGGCTGTCTTTCTCTCAGTCACATCGGCTTGGCGCGCCAGATGTTGCCGTTGATTTCTCAACAATGTTTCAGTGGATTCGTTTCTGAGAGGAGCAGCGTGGTAGAGGCAAGAGGCATGGAGTCACTACACAGACCCCGGGAGTCGGGTGAAAGCAGGCCTGAGGAGAGCAGCCTGCAGACTCGTTTATTACAGTTGGAACCACATCTTATATAGTCAAGACCAGCCAATCTGGTCAAGGGGTGGTCTATGCCCCAACCAATCACAGCCTGTTGCCAGGCAGGCACCGTTGCCAGGTGGGTTTCAAAGCCATTCCTGAGTAACTGACACTCGCTTGCCAGTGGCCACCTTGGCATGGCCTTCTCATTCCACCACACACTAAAGAGCCATTTAATTTTCCACTTCTATCACTGCTTTCTACATCTCAAAAATCCATTTGAATTTCATCTACTTTTTTGGAGTAACATTAAGCCATGGATTTAAGAGAGAGAGACAGAGAGTGTGAGAAGATACTAGTATTATAAGTATTTCTGTATGCTACCTATCGTTAGAGTGATTATTGGCAGTGTCCTCATTATTTTACAAAATGAAAACTATTAAAAACTAGGTGAATCAGACAATTAAAAAGTGTAGGAATTACTGACCAGTGAGAATGTTTTGAAGGTAGAATATAGTTGATAGCACATTTGTCACACACAGTTCATCCTAAAATTCTTTATTACCACAATGACCATCTATGTAAATTAGCTTTATCCAGAGAAGAAACACACTTCTCTTATCTTTATGATAGGGAATAGATCTGCAATTTGGAGCAAAGTGCCTATCAAGTTAGGCTCCCACACTCTCATAGATACTGGAAGATAAGAAGGCTAACTCCCCAGATGATTACATTTGAAAGAGATAGTTCCTGGGCCCTGGAGAAAAAACACTGCTGTCAGAAGGTTTACCCGGTTTTCAAAAGGATATCTATACAATTCAAAGAGAGGAGAAAGTACTTACAAGTTGTGCAAAGTAAATGACATAACCAAAAGGAGGAAGCAGGGAGAAATTTCTTCCTTTATTTTCAGCAAGGAGAATTAAGCCTCATTTCCTTAAAACATTAATTTTCAGCACAAGTTCTACCTTCTTCTTGCAGTTTTTTACTGTCATATAAGTTTGTGTTTGGGTCCCAAGCTCACATGTCTTTATCACTTCTCATTTGTGTTTGCAATGCCCACTAACCTTGAGCCTTTGATGCTTCATGGCAAATGGCAAATTCAGCAGCCACGCTCACCAAAAGGAAGGAGTGTAACATGCTCGTTTACTCAGGGTTCGTTATTGGACTGTCTCACACACAGTTGGAACCCGAGTCCATAGAACATTTCAAGTGTTAGGGAAATAATGTAATTAAGCACAAAATCCCCCGCCTGTCCCAAAAAAGCCCTCTTGCAAAAGCAGAGGAAAAAAAAAAAAAACACACATTTTTTAACAGAACAACTTTTAGCCAGAACGTGATGCTCATCACAGGCAATCTGCTAAAGACATTGCAAAGACAGAAAGAAATCTTCCTATTTTATACAACTAAATGCATGCAGTCGTACATTACATTCATGTCTTCTAGATAAAATTACTAATTTTCTCATAGCTTTCTGACTTTGGAGTCAAGTGACAGCTGACTAGGCTCATAATCTCCCAGAGGCTGGAGATAGGGCGTTATCTTCTATGATGATTACATTTCAGAGATATGACTTTCAGGTCCTCCTGACTGGCAAGAGGAATATTTAGAATTCAGAATTTTACCTTCTACAAGAAGGTGAAAGAACTGGGGTCGGAAGAGACTGCAAAGTATCCCAAGGGAGGCTGGACACGAGGTTTAACAAAGATTCTTATACCCAAGCTTGGCAACTCTAATGCCTTTGGATGGTTTTATGAGTTTAGAATTTGTGCATTTCAAGTTTGGGCTATAAAAATGTGAGACTATTGTGCCCATTCCCAAATATTTTTATATAATTTAAGGTTTTTCTATCATTGCATGACCCTGGATAAAGGGAGGAAACTTTTCATCCATGACTCAGACTGAATGTCTTGGGAGCCAGGAATGAGAAAAAAATAGCTTAAAGCCAAGTTATTATATTTAAACATAGTGAAATGTCATATTCCTATGCTAAATGCAGCAGAATAAAATTAGACTTGCTGCATGAACAGTAATACCAGTTATTGTTCATGCAAACAAGACTGAGAAGATCCCTACTGTCATGGAAACCATAGTGTGGTAGGAAAATCACACCAAGTAAGCAGATGATCAAGAAGAATAATTGTGGAGAAAGAAGTATAAGATGGTATGCATGTGCTTGAAGCCCACATTCAAGGTACAGGAAGGTTCCCAGAGATAGAAAAGCATTTTGAGACTCCCCCACCAAGTGAGTAGGAATTATTACCTGTATTAGTAATGCTATGGCAGGGGTGGGAAGCCACTTTTCTGTCAAGAGCCATTTCAATATTCATAACATCATTCACAGGCCCAAACAAAAGTATCAGCTTAAAAATTAGCCTACTATAGGTTTGTTGAATTTTGAGTCCCACCTGCATTTGCATTGGCAGGGCCAAACCAAATGATTTCATGGACCTCACACAGCCTGTGGGCTGGACATTCCCTACCCCTACTAAAGGAACAATGCAATAATGGATTTTGAATAGTGATTCCCCAAGTCAAAAAAAATTTAGTTTTATAAATAAATATATTTTTACTAAAGTTATGAAGTGTGGGCTAGATCTTAGATTTTAGCAAACACTAATTAAACTTCAAAGAGGAAAATTTTTGTTACTTGGAAGATACTGTTATTCATGATATCTCATTTCCTTAACGGTGCCAGATAAATGGTTCTTTTGATTCCTGAACTTCAGATTTTTAAAAAAGATTTATTTTTTAATTTATTTGAAAGGTAGAGTTACAGAGAAAGAGGGAGAGACAGAGAAAGAGATATCTTCTATCTGTTTATTCACTCCCCAAATGGCCACAATGGCCAGGGTTGGGCCAGGCTAAAGCCAGAAGCCTGGAGCTTCTTCTGGGTCTCCCAAGGGGGTACAAGGGCTCAAGCACTTGGGCCATCTTCCCCTTTCCCAGGTGCATTAGCAAGGAGCTGGATCAGAAGTGGAGCATCTAGATCTCAAACAGGTGCCCATATGGAATGCCAGCTTCGCAGGTAGAGGCTTAAACTGCTATGCAACAGCTCCAGTCCCTGAACTTCAGATTTATCTCCCAAAAACTTCAAGAAATTATTTGATAGAATACCACCAAACTTTTCCTTCAAGGAACTCACAGATAATTAAAATGGTTTAGAACGAAATAATTATATTACTGTGGTGACTGATACTCCCACAGACATTCTGTATCACAATTATGTGAAGGCTTTATCATCTCTGTCACCATCAGAATGCGAGCACAAGCTTTACCAATTGACTGCGCCCCCTTGAGGATCCTGCCTGCTTAGGATAGACATTGCCTAAGAATGTTGCACCATTACAGACTGGTTATTTACTTGAAAGGCAGAGTTACAGAGAGAAAGAGAGGAAGAAGCAGAGAGATTGGAAGAGAAAAAAAGATGTCTTCCACTGCTGATTCACTCCCCAAATGGCCACAAACACATCCAGGAGGCTGCACGGGTGGTAGGGATCCACGCACATGAGCCATGTTCCAATGTTTTTTCCAAGCACACTAATGGGAATCTGGGTCAGAAGTAGAACAGCCGAGATGCGTTGTAGGTGGGGGCTCAACACACTGTTCCACAATGCCAGCCTGCAGTGCGGCTATTTCTTGTCACACATTTTTACTGGTAGATTATGTACAGGCTAATGAAAAGCTTCCTTCTGCCTTTTATAAGCTCAATGAAATGAACTGACAATAAACAGATTAACAAGAAAAAAAGGTACTCAAATTATTCACCTTTTTCTTTAAAGATTTATTTTATTTATTTGAAAGACATAGTCACAGAGAGGAGCAGAGACAGAGAGAGAGAGAGGTCTTCCGTGCACTGGTTCACTCCCCCAGATGGCTGCAATGGCCAGAGCTGTGCCTATCTGAAGCCAGGAGCCAGAAGCCTCTTCTGGGTTTCGCACGTGGGTGCAGGGGCCCAAGGACTTGGGCCATCTTCCACTGCTTTCCCAGGCCATAGCAGAGAGCTGGATCAGAAGTGGAGCAACCAGGACTAGAACCAGCACCCATATGGGATGCTGGTGCTTCAGGCCAGGGCTTTAACCCGCTGCGCCTCAGTGCCGGCCCCTCACCAGTCTTTGAAAGCTGAATGGATCTGGAGACAGATAATAGCTTGTGACAGTCCATAGGTGTGGTGACATTCTTCAGTCTTCCTTCCTGTGATGTAAGCTTTGCTAAAGAAACATCATGGAGGAAATGAAAGGCAGCTGCTGTCCTCCTGGCTGGATAAGAGTCCCAGTCCTCTGGCTTAGACAGAGAAGGGAGTATCAAAGTCAACCCTCTTCCAGCACCCACTGGTCTCCAAGGGTCTTTAATTTAAAATAGTCAGCATGTTAGGTAGGAAGTCAGAAATTAGCTTATGTGTGTGTGACAAGGGCCCAAGGGATTGACATCTACAGCGGTCCAGCATCCACATTTCAAAGTCACCTCATAACCTTCCAGGTGCAGCCCAGTATCTGCACTTAAAAGTCCTGCCTGACCCTGATGGCCTTCCCGGGGGTCCTGCCCCTTCTACCTGGCCTGATAAACATCCTTCCTCTAAGGCGGGCACCCTAGAGAGAAGACCCCCTTGGCCAAAGCCAGCCAAGCTTCCCCTGTCTGACAACTTCAGGAGAAAAACTCAGGAAGGAATTTTTTGTATTTACACCCAACAAGTCCTTTGTTCTGGAAGAGAAGAAGGAGAGGGGGGGAGAAAAGGCGGGAAGGCAAGACCCATCCCCTTAAAAACCTCAGCGTAAATGTGAGCTGCGTGCTCTCTCTCAGGTTCTGTCTGGAGAGGTGCCCATCTGTCATTACGGATGTCCCTACCCTAATAAATCTTGCTACTTTGCTTTCAACTGCTCTATGTCTCATGCCTGAATTCTTTCTTGCACGAAGACAGGGACCCTTTGCTTCTCCAGTAACAAGCATACCAGGGTGCCATACATTGGAATGACTTTCCCCAGACTCCTGGAATTACAACATGTTTTTACAGCATATCCTCTGTTTTTCTGTCTGAAAGAAAGGGCCTAATTACAGACTCAAAAAAAAAAAAAAAAAAAAAAAGCCAAGCGTAGGTATGATTTTCCACCAAAAATCTTTTCTAAATTCAAAGTGGTATTTTACTTCTCTTCCTAATATGAAGATGAAAGAGAATATGAAGATAATGTAACTTCTCCTTGGCTTACTTCCTTAGCTCAGTTCAGGGATATAGCTGTTTTATTTCAGCACTTTATTGGATAAAATAGATATTTCCAGAAGAAGAAACTTGATGAAAGAATGCTTTTTTTCTTCCATTTAAAATAGTGATAAATTCAACTAAAATGTGTTTAACTTTTGACTGGATGTTAGATAAAAGTAAGTATTCTCAGACACTCTAAATGTATGGTAAGTGGTAGGTGATGGTAATAGGAGAATCTTTAGTTGAGCCCTTTAAAGTTAAATATTAGTATGTGCTGCTAGAATACATCAAATGGAAATTAATCCTTAAATTGGACATTTAGGTATAATTGCAACTAATCATTTTAATTATATAATTGCATCATCTGAATGGACTGCTTACTATAGCCTTGTTGTTGGTAACTTTGTAGTTAGAGCTATATGCCTTGAGGAACAGACTCTCCCACCAACATTGTATTATCCACCAATAGAACTCCTAATCAATAAAGTCAAAGGCAATATAGTTCCATGCAAATATGCCAAGATACCAGTTCACAGTTTGCAATTGTTCTCCAAAATCCCTAGGCTTCCTCTCAAGGTTTTTATTTCACTCTAAAAAAAAAAAAAAAAAAAAGAAAGAAAAGAAGAAAAGAAAAGAACAATGTCTTTTTATATTATAAAATGATAAATACACAGTGTTTAGGCTTTCCATACAATACAGAAACAAATAAAGGTGAAATTAGTTTTAATATCCTCTCCTAGAAATAAGCACAGCTAACATTTTCTTTCACAACTTCCAGATTTTTTTGCTGTCCACCAGATGCCGGAACCAACAGGGACACCCAACCAGATATTCCGAACCTCCAAAGCATACACTTAAATAAGCCTTCTTTCTTCCTAAGAAGCTCTTCTCAGCTATATTCGATGTAATAACAAAAACACCGATCAAAACAGAAGCTCATACAAAACAAAGGCAATTTCACATGTGAAGAAAAACCAGGTGGCATATAGCAGAGGGCATACTCGTCCTCATTGGGCCACACATATGACAACACCAACTAGAAACTCCAGTTTAGAAACACATTTAGAAATGGAAACTCTGCACATATATGGAAATGAGGGAATTAAGAACAATGCTGGGGGCCTGCACTGTGGTGCAGCTGGTTAACGCCCTGGCCTGAAGCGCCAGCATCCCATGTGGGCACCGGTTCTAGTCCCTGCTGCTCCACATCTGATCTAGCTCTCTGCTATGGCCTGGGAAAGCAGTGGAAGATGGCCCAAGTCCTTTGGCCCCTTAACCCGTGTGGGAAACCAGGAAGAGGCTCCTGGCTCCAGATGGGTGAAGCTCCGGCAGTTGCAGCCAATTGGGGAGTGAACCATCGGATGGAGGAGGACCTCTCTCTCTCTCTCTCTCTCTCTCTCTCTCTCTCTTCCTCTCCTCTCTCTGTGTAACTCTGACTTTCAAATAAATACATAAATCTTAAAAAAAAAGAAGAAGAAGAAGAAGAAGAACTCAGGAAAGCAAGGCTAACAGGTCTGGAGAATTGCAGAACAGGAAGTAGAGATAGCACCACATGATGAGATCTCTGGCCTTCCCACTGGGCTTGAAGAAATCCCAGGAGAGCTATGGGGAACGTAAAGCCATGAGCCTTGATGGGAAAGTTGCTTCTATCATTGAGGCTGAGGGGGTTAGGAAGAGTGCCAGGCTCTGTATCTAAACAGGCAGCCCTCAATTTAGCACTGTTTTTGGAATGCTGAGATCAAAGTAAGATTCTGAAAGAAATTTAAGAAATTTTGTATGCTTTAAAAATCCAAAAATAGTATGGTTGAGAATGGAGACTGAAATTTTTTAAATGTTCTTAAAAGTTGGGAGTGTTTAAGACAGCAGTCTTTCAAAAGCGAAGCATTTACATGTGTGTTGGCTTTTCTTCCATGTGATCTGAGATGGTGTCATGATTAATCTCCACATGGGTGATTACCACCTGCTGACTTTGAAATTTATAAGAAATAAATTTTAGATAATTGGAATTAATCTGAGGACAATCTGGCAATTTTTTTTCTATCAATATCTTTCCTCCCTCCCTCACACACACACACACACACAAAGAACCTGAGTTACTTTTTATCGATTTTTTAAAAATCAATGCAATGGTTACTTGACATTATCTGATACATATCACACATCTGATAGACTCATACCAGCTTGCTAAACTTTTTTTCCCCTGAAAGCAAAAAGACAATGGTGGTTTGCCTGGGCATTGTTTCTTCACATTTTCACTGTGATAGCTGTGTCTGTATGGGGATTTATGAATAGCCTAGGACCCTCAGGAAAAGGTTAATCAGTCATGAGGTGCCCAGACTACATATTATTTCTGATGTGTCTGTCAAGGTGTTGCTGAAGGTTAACATTTGAATAGGTAATGGCTATTATCCTTCAAACAAATAGGCGCCCTCTTATCGATTGAGGCCCTGAATTAAACAAAAAGGTGGAAAAAGACAGAAATCACTCCTTTTCCTTCTTGCCTGACTGCTTGAGTTGAGACATCCATCTTCTGCCCTTGGACTGGCATTTATATTATTTGCTCCCCTATTTCTCGAGCGTATGGACTCGGGTTGGAATTATGACTCCAGCTTTCCTGGGTTTTCAGCTTGCAGATGGCACATTGTGGAACTTCTCAGCCTCCATAATTTTTTAAAGATGTATTTATTTATTTGAAAGTCAGAGTTACACAGAAGGAGGAGAGGTAGAGAGAGAGAGAGGTCTTCCATCCGATGGTTCACTCCCCAACTGGCTGCAGAGGCCAGAACTGCGCTGATCCGAAGCCAGGAGCCAGGAGCTTTCTCCAGATCTTCCACATGGGTTCAGGGGCCCAAGCACTTGGGCCATCTTCTACTGCTTTCCCAAGCCACAGCAGAGAGCTGGATCGGAAGTGGAGCAGCCAGGACTAGAACCAGTGCCCATATGGGATGTAGGCAGTTCAGGCCAGGGCGTTAACCTGCTGAGCCACAGTGCCGGCCCCCTCAGCCTCCATAATTAAATGAACCAATATCTTACAATAAATCTCTGAGTTCATACATATTACATATGCACAGATACATATGCACAGGTTTTTCATTATATGCATAGGAAATTTCTGGGGAAGGGGGCACTTGGGCAATTGCTTAATGAAGGACTCCTTATTTAGGGATCTAATCTAGTGTGGAATTTTGAAACCCAACATACAACTGTGCCTAAGAGTAACTAAACAACTAAAAATGGAGGTCCAAGACTGCAAGTGGGCCCTACAGAAGCCCACAGCCATACTATCCCACCAGGAAAAGCAGGTACAGATCAAGACAGCACCTCAAGGCATAATGTGTAAGTAGACAGAGTTTGTTTTTTTTTTTTTTTTTCCGTTCTCTGAAGTCTGGCAATTAAAGTGCACTTGTGGAGACATGCACTTGGATAAATAAAAGAGATTGTAAACTAAGCTATCCCAGAAGCCATTCTACAATATCCACAAACGTGAACACCTCCTTTCGCTTATTTCACAAGCGCATTGTAAATTTTTATTCAATAACATGGTTTTAAATGGTATACACAGAATATGTTATATAATGTAAATAAATACTGCTTTAAGAAAATATCATTTACAATTATTTAATCTATTAAGTATCATAGCATGAAACAGATATGATTTCTAAGACTGCATAATGTAGGTGCTGACACTGTGGTGTAGTGGGTTATCCTGCAGTGCGGGCATCCCATATGGGTGTCAGTTCAAGTCCTGGCTGCTCCACTTCCTATCCAGCTCTCTGCTATGGCCTGGGAAAGCAGTAGAAGATGGCCCAAGGGCTTGGGCCCCTGCACCCATTTGGGAGACCCAGAAGAAGCTCCTGGCTTCAGATCGGCCCAGCTCCAGCCGCTGTAGCCATCTGGGGAGTGAACCAGCAGGTGGAATACCTCTCTCTCTTTGCCTCTGCCTCTGTCTCTGCCTTTCAAATAAACAAATAAATCTTTTTTTTTAAAAAAAAAAAAAAAAGACCACATAATGTAAACAATGCTTGATCATTAGTCAAATGTCACCAATCAAAGGATGAAAGGGAAAAAGAAATCAACACAGGAATCTCTGGTATGCATTCTGTATCCCCAACCTCTCAGTTATGAAGATGAGCTAAAACTGGAAGGAATAAAATCACTGAGTGGGAGGAACTGTCTTTTACACAGCTTAAAAAGAATCATCTCTTGATTAGGTAACCACAACCTCCTTTCTTGTGCATTAATATTAACCACCACAATTCTTTATCTGTGGTGCAACTATTTCTCAAAGAAAAAATACATGTACAAAAATAAAATTACAGTAATTACATTTATAATGCCATCACAGTAGTAATTATTCCAAATTTATTTGGGAATCTGCAGAGCAATTTTGAAAGAAATATTTTTAAACATCTCAAATGCACTTCTGCAAAATGAATCAAATGTTTTAGGTGACATTTAATTGAGCAAGAAGGATCAAAGGAGTCCAACACAATGGTGTTCTTTAACAATTATTTTTTAACCACCCAAGGATTTGATCTGTACTATTTCATTTAATCCTGCTCATGATTTAAATAGCCAATTTTGATCTTTTCCAGGTTTATTGATATAAGGCAAACTCCTCTCATTTTTATATCATGCATTTTGAATTCAACCAGAGAAATTATCTGGAAAGCGTTTAACTAAGGCATTTTTTTGGAGCAAGGGTTCAGTAAAAAAATTAAACAAGGATTCCAAGAAGGCAGAACAAGGAAGGATGTACTATGCTAGGCCAGGGAAAAATATAAAAAAAAAAAAAAGTGTACTCTCAGGGGAGAATTAGAGAGAAAACCACAGTGGGAATTCTACAAAGGGAAGAGGAATGCTGTGGACCTGCTGTGGATGGTGCGGATGCATAACAAGAACACAAACACAACATACTAACAGCAGAGGGCCAGAGCAGGTGGCAGCTTAGAATTGGAGGTGAGCAGCAGCCCGTGGATATATATAGCTGGAGAACAAGCGTACTCTAATTCCGGCCTGGAGCCCTAGGGGCTAGCGAGAAGCTGTGAAACCAGTGGAAGTGAAAGGGGCACACTTCTCTCATCCCCATCCTCCCCAGAACAGCCCTTAGCACCTGGATGAGAGAGAGCGGGCACCCTTTTGGGCTTGGGTGGCAGCTGTGGAAGCCCTTGTGTGAGCACACGGCAACCTACAGAGACAGCACACCATCTTCTCAGCAGGATTGGCAGCAGTAGCAAGAAGCGGGCAAAATTCAGCCAGTGGTTCTTGTATACACTTGTGATCCAGAGAGTCTAGCAGAGGGGAAAAATCTGCGGTCCCCACTGACATTGAGCCTGGGTGTGAGGATAGACAAGGGACTGGGCACCCGCACAGGACTATGAGGTGCCCCCAACCTTCCAACACACCACAGACTCCAGGGTTCAAGCTCATGGACATCAGGCTTGGGGAACATCCGCCTCTCTGTGGACCTCACAGGCTGGCATGGCAAAGTGGAACTTCTGCACCAAGCAACTGTGGGATCCTTGTATACTGAGACTGTGGGGACTCAGTGGCTGCACAAGAGGGTGAAGGTGTAGCTGGGTCTATGGATAATCACTGTATGTCCACACACGCAGAGCTTCCTGGTTGTCTGGGGCAGACCATGGCAGCTAAACCAGTACTCAGAGTTAGGACTGCACAGATTATTAGCACGGTTCATATAGTGGTGCTGAAGAGTGTCGAATCCACTGGGGACTAAAACCCAGCAATGATCACCAAAGAGGATAGGAGATGAGGGTGTGATCACAACAGAGGTCTACCATACCCAACTTGGGTGTTATCCTGGATAATCACCCCACACTGGCACACTGACCAGAGCTCCCTGCCCACATCTGGCACACACCTCTTGGTATTCACTGAAACTGCAGACATCCCAGTAAGCCATAGAGGCGTAATTCGAAGATAAAAGCCATCAGAGGAAAAAAACAGCAAGTATCTGGACAAATGCTTAAAAATAATTGCAGAAATTGAAGAAACATGAATAAGTAAAACATCATGACCTCCCCAAAGGAACACATATTTCAATATTAGAATGTGAAGATGAAGAAATTGATGAAATGCCAGAAATGGAATTCAAAAAATTAATCATACGATTACTCAAAAGCAAATACATGAACTAAAGAATTCCATATGTGAAATGAATGAAAATTTTTCACATGAAATTGAGATATTTAAAGAGAAACCAAAGTGAAACATTAGAGGGGGGCTTCCAAGATGGTGGAGTAGGGAAGGCGCTTACTGCTCTAGTCTAGGAGAAGATAGTTTAAAATAAGTGAAGAGAGTGCAGTCTCAGGGAAGAGTTAGGGAGAAAATGGCAGAGGAAACTACGTAAATCAGAGGGACACAGTGGACCTACATGGAGTGTGTGGACACCCACAACTCAGGACCTCAGCAGCCAAGAGCTTCCACACCAGCGTTGGAGATTGAAGTGAGACCAGACTGCAACAGGCCAAGCCACTGGCAGTAAAGCTACAGGAAGAGCCTAGCGGGAACGCAGCTTGGAGCTTCGTGGGGGGACAGTGTATCTGCCAAACTAGAGGAGGAAAAAAAAAGGAGGGACACATTTCTCTCTCCCTGATCACCCTCCAACAGCATTCTGTAACAAGACAATAGAGCAAGCGCCATTTTGGACATACATAACAGCCGCGCCAGCTCATGTCTGCACCCAGCAACCATCCAAGCAGAGACTCCTGACTTTGGTGGAGAGAACTAACAGGGGTCTAGGTGCTCCTGACTGAGGCTGTATGGGAGCACCCACAGGATGGCTTGGACTTTGGGAAGTCACTGTGGAGACTTCATATGCTCAGGGCTACCTGGTTATCTGGTGAGGGACATTGCTGTGGAATGTGAGCTTACACTGAGGACTGCACAGATCCTTTGTGAGGTCCTTGTGGCAGAGTGGATGAATATTATACCCACTGGGGCTAGTGCTCAGGCACTGGTCTCCTTTGAGGAGAGGTGCTCAGCTGAGTAGAATAAACCTCCTCTCTAATTAAAAAAAAAAAGGAGGAGACTTACCATGCCAAACCTGGGTGTGTCACCTTAGACACGGCCTTCACCCTGGAGAACTGAACAGAGCTCTCTGGCCATACCCACTATAAGCCTCTAGATATCACTGAAAGCAGAAGCTCTTTAGAGAATAATCTATAGAGGCATAGTACAAAAATAAAAGCAGCCACAGTGAGAAAAACAAAGAAGAAACCAATGAGTATCTCCACAAATGCCGAATAACAAATGCACCAATTCAAGAAACAAGAATAAAGAAGACAACATGATGCTCCCAAAAGAACACATTTCAATACTAGACTGTGAAGAAGATGAGACTGAAGAAATGCCAGAAATGGAATTTAAAAATTGATCATAAGATTACATGGAAGTAATCAGAAGCAAATGTATGAACTACTGAATACATACATGACATGAAAGAAAATTTCTCCCACAAAATTGAGATCTTAAAGAGAAATCAAAATGAAATGAAGAATTCAATAGAACAAATAAAAATGCAGTAGAAAGTGTTAAGAACAGAATCAGTGAAGCAGAAGAATGGATATCCAACTTAGAAGACCACATGGAATGAAGTTGGTAATCAACAACACAGGAATCTCCAAACACAGTGCAAACACAGGGAGACTGAACAACATGCTCCTGAATAAATACTAGGTCATTGAAAAAAATCAAAAAAATAAATTTAAAAAAATTCTGGAAACAAATGAAGGTGACAATACAACATGTCAAAATTTATGGATACAGCAAAACCAGTGTTACAAGGAAAGTTTATAGCAATTGGTGCCTAAACCAAGAAGTTGGAAAGGCACCAAATAAATGATCCATCAATGCATCTCAAAGACCTAGAAAAACAACAGCAAACCAAACCCAAAACTAGTAGGAGAAAAGAAATAATCAAAATTAGAAAATAAACAAAATTGAAACAAAAAAAATCCAAAAGATCAGCAAAATGAATAGCTGATTTTTTGAAAAAATAAACAAAACTCACACACCATTGGCCTAACTTACCAAAAAAAGAGGGAGAATACCCAAATTAATATAATTAGAGATAAAAAAGGAAATGAAATGTAACAGACACCACAGAAATAAAAAGAATCATCAGAAATTACTACAAAGATCTGTATGCCAACAAAACAGGAAACCTATAATAAATAGGTAGATTCCTGGACACACAGAATCTACTTAATTGAGCCATGCAGACATGGAAAACCTAAATAGACTAATAACCAAGATAGAAATTGAATCAGTAAATAAACACCCTTCCAATAAGGAAAAGCCAAGGATCAGATGGCTTCATTGGTTAATACACTGACATTTAAAGAACTAACTCCAATTCATCTCAAGTTATTCAAAACAATTGAAAGAAAGGGAATCCTCCCAAAATCTTTCTATGAAGCCAGCATCACCTTAATTCTTAAACCTGAAAAAAATACAACGAAGAAAGAGAACTACAGACTGATTTCTCTGATGAACATATATGCAAAAATCCTCAACCAAATACTAGCCAATTGAATCCAGGTACACTCCAGAAAGAACATTCACCTGGACAAAGTGGGATTTATCCCTGGCATGCAGGGATGGTTCAATATTCACAAATCAATCAAGGTGATACAGCACATTAACAAAATGAAGAACAAAAACCATATGGTTATCTCAATAGATGCAGAGAAAGCATTTGATAAAGTACAACATCATTTCATTATAAAAAATTTAAGGAAATTGGTTATAGAAGGAACATTCCTCAATACAATCAAGGCAATTTATGACAAACCCATGGTTAGCATCATATTGAATGGAGAAAAGTTAGAAGCATTCCCACTAAGATCCAGAACCAGACAAGGATAACAACTCTCACCACTGCTATTCAATATTGTCCTGGAAGTTTTAGCCAGAGCCATTTGGAAAGAAAAAGAAATCAAAGGGATACGAATTGGGAAGGAGGAAGTAAAACTATCCCTGTTTGCAGACAACATGATTCTATATAGAGTGGTTCCAATAGACTCCAATAAGAGACTACTGTAATTCATAAAAGAGTTTGGAAACATGGCAGAATATAAAATTAACACACAAAAATCAATAGCCTTTGTATACATACATAATACCATGGCTGAAAAAGAACTTTTAAGATCAAGACAATTCACCATAGCTACAAAAAAATTAAATATCTTGGAATAAATTTAACCAAGTTCATCAAAGATCTCTATGATGAGAATAATAAAATATTAAATAAAAATAGAAGACTTTAAAAATGAAAAAATCTTCCATGTTAATGGATTGGAAGAATCAATATTATCAAAATGTCCATACTACTGAGAGCAATTTAGGTTCAATGTAATACCAATCAAAAACCAAGGAATTCTTTTCAGATATAGAAAAAATGATGCTGAAGTTCATATGGAAACACAGGAGACTCCGAATAACTAAAGTAATCTTATATATCAGAAACAAAGCATGAGACACCACAATACCAGATTCCAAGACATACTATAGGGCAGTTATAATCAAAACAGCCTAGTACTGGCACAAAAAGAGATGTATAGACCAATGGAACAGAAACTCCAGAAATCAATCCATGCATCTACAACTATCTTATTTTTGGCAAAAAAAAAAAAAACTTAAAACAATCCCTGGAAAAAGGACAGCCTTTTCAACAATGGTGCTGGGAAAATTGGATCTCAGCATGCAGAAGGATGAAGCATATATCTTACACAAAAATCCATTCAAAATGTATAAAACACCTAAATCTATGAACCAATACCATCAAATTGTTAGAAAACATTGGGGAAACTCTGAAAGACATTGGGATAGGCAAAGAGTTCTTGGAAAAGACCCCAAAAGCATAGGCAATCAAGTCAAAAATAACAAATTGGATTACATCAACTTGAGAAGCTTCTGCACTGCAAAAGTAACACTCAGTAAAGTGAAGAGGCAATTGACAGAATGGGAGAAATTATCTGCAAATTATGCAACTGACAGAGAATTAATATCCAGAATATATAAAGAGGTCAAGGAATTCAGCAGCAAAGCATAAAACTCAGTTAAGAAATGGGCAATGGACTTAAAGAGGCATTTTTCAAAAGAGGAAATTCAAATGGCCAACAGACACATGAAAAAATGCTCAGGATCCCCAGCCATCAAGGAAATATGAATCAGGACCATAATGAGGTTTCACCTCACCCTAGTTAGAATGGCCTTCATAGAGAAATCAACACACAAACAAATAGTAATGAAGATTGGGGATAAAGGTACCCTAATCCACTATTGGTGGGAATGTAAACTGGTAAAGCCACTATGGAAGACAACATGGAGATACCTCAGAAATTTGAATATAGACCATATGACCCAGCCATCCCACTCCTGCTTATTTACCTAAGGGAAATGAAATCAGCATAGGCAAGAGTTATCTGTACCCGCATGTTTACGGCAACTCAATTCACAATAGCTAAGATATGGAATCAACTCAAATATCTGTCAACCGCTGACTGGGATATGTATAACATGGAATACTGCACAGCAGTTAAAAAGAATGAAATCCTGTCATTTGCAACAAAATGGATGTAACTGGAAAACATTATATTTAATGAAATAAACTAGTCCCAAAAAGACAAATGTCATATGTTCTACCTGATCTGTGGTAACTAATAGAATACCTAAAATTTAATCTATAGAAGTGAAATTGGCATTTTCCAAAGTGATGACTTTGAACAGCCCTTGTCTCAACTGTTGAGGAACAGTTTTTTTTTTTCATACTATTTATGGAACTCTTTTCTTAGTATAGTGTTAATCTTATGTGTATAATGTAAATTGAAAATAGATCTTAGTAAAAAAAAATAAGGATGGGAATAAGAGAGGGAGGAGGAATAAGGGTGGGAGTGTGGGCAAGAGGACAGGTAGAGTGGGAAGAATCACTGTTTCTAAATTTGTATTTATGAAAAGCAGAAGTGTGTATACCTTAAATAAAAGGTTTCTGTGTAAAAATAAATAAGAGAGGCAATTTCAAAAACAGATGTCATTGAAGAAAGATACTTGTTCTCCTATCTTGGAACATTAGAACCACTCCATGCCCTGAAGTTTCCCTAATAAAGATTTGTCAAATGAAAAAAAAAGAACTGTTAGAGATATTAATTCAGTCATTTCACCATTAATAGATTACAAAAATCACATTGTCTATCACAAACACTCTTATATATAACAATTTTTTATTTGAAGTTTGAAATGTAAGAAATTTTAAATTTTATAGGGTCAAAATTCTCTCTTAATCACATAGCTTCTGGGAAATTTTCAACAAACCCTTTGAGAACAGTACAGTTTAAGTACATCAATAATTCCACAGTGAGTGATTTTTAAGACTGTGTATTTCAGCTCCATTCAAATTCCCAATGTTAGTCATTTCTTAAAATGTCCTTTGTTTATCCAAGCTTCCAAAACCCTTTCAAAAGAACCTGGATTTGAAGTACGATCACACAAAGAAGCTGAAGAAAACATTTTGCACCAGAGGCACTGTGTAAATTTTTATGTATCAAGAAAGTAGACAGAAGAACGTTTGTCACATACATCTTAAATTTTCTTCCAATTCCAGAGTTCATGCCATTTGACAAATTCCCTAGGTCTATTCTATCTCATTTCCTTCATATGTTCATACAATAATGAAACCATAAGACCTCAATCACTCTTCAATTAGGACTCACAGATCATACCAATCTAAATCTCATTAACTTGTACCAGGAGTTCCCAAAATACAATTTCAATTTACTGAAAATGATTAAAAGGCACATTGGCACTTGTACCACAGTGAGGAGTTAGTAGTGAGTGAAGGGCTGTCAGTCTCAGAGTTTCGTTCTTTATTTTGTAAGCTTATGTATTAATTTTAAAAGAATTACAAAGTCAGTTTTCTAGACAAGAAAATAGAGCACTGATCAATTCCTAGAAGTGCCCCACTGGAAAAGCATACGAGTAACTGCTTCTGTCAGATCTCTTACCTTAACTAACCCACAAATATATATTTCACTGAACACAGCACTTCACTTGAGAAAATCTAAGCAGAATATTGTAAGACATAATGTAAACAGGCCTTCACCCTAAGTATTTTCATCCTTTCTTCTCATAAACTCCACAGCCAACCCATAGACAATGCCTGTCAGTGCTTTATATTAAAAAATGTTTAGGGGCTGGCGCTGTGGCACAATGCGTTAACACCCCGGCCTGAAGTGCCGGCATTCCATATGGGCACCAGTTCGAGACCCGGTGCTCCACTTCCAATCCAGCTCTCTGCTTTGGCCTGGGAAAGCAGTAGAAGATGGCTCAAGTGCTTGGACCCCTGCACCCACGTAGGAGACCCAGAAGAAGCTTCTGGCTCCTGGCTTCGGATCAGTGCAGTTCTGGCCATTGCGGCCAATTGAGGAGTGAACCATCGGATGGAAGACCTCTCTGTCTCTCTGTTTCTCTTTCTCTCTCTCTCTCTCTCTCTCTCTCTGCCTCTCCTCTCTGTGTAACTCTTTCAAATAAATAAAATAAATCTTTAAAAAAAAAACAGTGAGACTGGAATATTGAAAAACAAAGCAAATAAAAGGCACACATAAAATTTCATTGCTAACGAATCATAGGTTAATATCTTTTCAAGCATATGTAATGTATTTACCAAAAAAAAAAAGTTAAAGACCACAAAGAAAATTTAACATCAAAGACTCAATGTGATATGGTCTATTTAACTTTATTTGAAATTAAATAAAAATCAATAAATTAAAAACTTTTAAAAAGATAATATAGAGATACTGGCGCCATAGCTCACTTGGTTAATGCTCTGCCTGCGGCGCATATGGGCACCAGGTTCTAGTCCCGGTTGCTCCTGTTCCAGTCCAGCTCTCTGCTGTACCCCAGGAGGGCAGTGGAGGATGACCCAAGTGCTTGGGTCCCTGCACCCACACAGGGAGACCAGGAAGAAGCACCTGGATCCTGGCTTTGGATCGGCGCAGCGCTGGCCATAGCTTCCATTTGGGGAGTGAACCATCGGAAGGAAGACCCTTCTCTCTGTCTCTCTCTCTCACTGTCTATAACTCCACCTATCAAATTTAAAAAAAAAAGATAATATAGAGATGAAAACTAAAACCATAATTCTAAATAACTCATAATTTTAAAATGACATAATAGAAATTTGGACCAGATTGAAATATAAAAAGCACTAGGTATATAAATTTCTTAGAGCAGTTATATTTGCTTTTTAAGATGATTTATATTTAAATGTAGGTTAGAAAACAAGAAAGATTGCAAATATGTGAGGTAACTATTTTTATGTAGCTAGAAACAAAATTTATAGCAAACACCAAAATGTATAAAACTGGAAATAAAAATTACATGAAAAAGTAATGAAAAGAAAACAAAGAAGAATTGACTTGATTTCCTAAACTGAGAGCTATTTCTTGGACAAGACTGTAAAACAGACAAGTCATTGGCAAGACTGATTAAGGAAATGATAGGGATTGTAAAAATAAATAATTTTAGGAATACAACCAGAAGCATAGTAACAAATGTAGTATCTATCTGTAAACTCAACATGAAAATACATGAATAACTATGTATTAAATAAGAAAATACAATGAATAACTATGTTAATAAATTCTAAAACTTGGGCAAAATTGACAAAATGTATGAAAATATGCTCAGTGATTTAAAATCCTCTACAAAATCAAGTGAGAAAAAATACCTCTCTGCAATCAGAAAACATTGTGTGTGTGTGTGTGTGTGTGTGCGTGTTGCCCAAAACTATCAACAATCATGGAGCAGATGTTTACCACAAGAGTTAAGATGCCACTTAGCCAGAACTGCAGCTCTGCAAGAAGCCATTCTTCTGAAGCCATTTCTTTTCACCTGCTCTGTCTTCATGTGCAAGTCTTTGATCTCTTCTTCTCTGAAGGGAAGGCATTTCTCATCATTTTCAGCATATTTCTGTCATCCCACCGCTGTCTATAACCTGTTCTCTGCTACCAGAAACTGTGAGAGGCCCTCCCCTTCTTCCATGACAGCCAGAGAAAGACCATTTTGATGACAGCTTTCCCTTTGATTTTCCTTTGCTTCAGTGTGCTGTTGTCCTCCAAATCCTCAGGTTTGTCAGTGTCTCTGTTTTTTGAGAAGTATCCATTTTGGTCATCCCTCAGAGTCTTCAGAAACTCATTCTTCCTATCAGTGGTTCAGCAGGTCAACTGATCACAACTGGAGGGTTGATGCTAGAGGGACTCTCTTTGGGGAGCTTCAAACTGCAGTGCCAGCTGGTACCACTGGCTTAGTAACAGACTGGACTTGGAAAAGCAGACTCCTAGCTAGAGGAAAGGGATCCTACGTTGTGTGTAATTCTGCTAGCTTTCCATGCATTGGGGTTGAAAGGAGGTCATGCAAGCTTAGGAACGAGGTTCTTATAGACACTTGGAACTGTGGTTGATGTTTTGTTCCCATTTGCATGCTAAGATTCTGGTTTGATGAATGCATCAGAGAAAGCAGGAACGTTTTTGATGACTCACATCTTGGAAGTTTGCTTGGCACTAGATGATTTCTCCCACACACCAGAAAGAGTCCCAATAGGTCTATATGGCTGATTTTCCTCTTCAAATTGCAATTTTCCCACCTTGTCTTTTTCTTTTCTTTAAAAAAAATGTATCTTTTCCTGAAATGTACAGCCTTTCTGGGTGTGCACGCAGCCATTCCAGTGTCAACGGTTCCTTGCTCCACCTCAACTACACTGGCTCACACCACCACGATGACCTTGGGAAGACCTATGCCAACCAGCCATGTTCCCTGTGATCTCAGCAGATGCTCCTTTAGAGACAGCAGAGTGCACAGAATCATGGTAGAACCAGGAGGCCTGGTGACAGGAGTCCCCCAGAGTACACAAGAGGCCATTGTTAAAAAAGCCATCAGAGGAATTGTGTCTATGATTGCTTACTCCAATCTACCTTCTCCTCTTGAAAGATGTTCTCTGTGTTTTTCAAAGGTAGCTGTAGGTGATTTAACTGACTGAGGTGTTGAGAAATTGATTAAAGCAGGAGCAAAGTCGTGCTGTGCCATTTAGGTCCAGTGTCTCTTTTTAGCAAGGTGAGACATTCAACCCCATGGCCAAGATCCCAGAGTATCACCTCTGGGATCCTGTTTCCTGAATTCCTTGAGTCTGCCGGTTGGATCTCCCACAGGATTTTCTTGTGAGTTGAAGTAGCCTGGCCAGCAGCACACCTTGTGTTAATGCCCAGAAAAACTCATGTTCTACGTGGATCACTCTCAGTAGCCTCCATTGCTCATCTTATACTATCTAGTTGCTGACATGTTCCCAAAAAGGAGAAAGAGTGAAGGGGAACATGAAAAGTAATGGAACTATGTTGCTTAAATGTGTAATACATGGACATTTGTACAGTGAGTACAAACACTGTCCATACAAGGTCATAGCTAGAAAAGACAGGTGGCAGGGCCAGTGCTGTGGTGGAGCAGGTTAAAGCCCTGGCCTGAAGCGCCAGCATCCCATATGGGCGTCAGTTCTAGTCCCGGCTGCTCCTCTTTCAATCCAGCTCTCTGCTATGGCCTGGGATAGCAGTGGAAGATGGCCCAAGTCCTTGGGCCCGTGCAGCCACATGGGAAACCCGGAGGAGGCTCCTGGCTCCTGGCTTCGGATCAGCACAGCTCCGGCCATTGTAGCCATCTGAGGAGTGAACCAATGGATGGAAGACCTCTCTCTCTGTCTCTACCTCTCTGTGTAACTCTGTCTTTCAAATAAATAAAATAAATCTTGGGTTTTTTTAATAGTATCCTGAAGATTCCTGACAAGCAAACTGTTGAAATCTTTACTTAATGTATGCTAAACTGATCTTCTGTATATAAAGAGAAACGAAAATGAATCTTGATGTGAATGGAAGGGGAGAGGGAGTGGGAAAGGGGAGGGTTGCGGGTTGGAGGGATGTTATGGGGGGGGGGGGAGCCATTGTAATCCATATTCTGTACTTTGGAAATTTATATTCATTAAATAAAAGTTTAAAAAAAAGAAAAGAAAAGTGAAAAAAAATAAATAAATAAAATAAATCTTAAAAAAGAAAAGACAAGACAAGACAGGTGAGCTCACATGAGAGCAAATACTGTCATCAAGGTGATGAATGAAAAAATAATATTAAAGAACTATAAGAGATTTGAGTAGTCATCTGCAGTGGTAAAACATCCACATGAAAAAGCACTTAATAAATTCCATTAGTCTTACACAACTACTAAGAATTGTGCAGATATATGTTTATATTTGTCTTAACCTTCAAAATCTAAGGACATAAAAAATCTTGTTTATAAGATTTTTAAAAATCAGACAGGAACTTGATATACTTTTCCTTCTATGGAATAGCAGCTTTCAAGACAAATTTCTTGGTACAAAACTCCTAAAGGTATATTCTATTACTTTGGTCTTGATAAATTCAGAGCAAAATTAAAACAAGCAAAAAGATATGGAGCAAGGGAAACAGTTATGGAGTTTGATGTACTAATACCATGGATACATATTTTTTAAAGATTTATTTATTTATTTGAAAGTCAGAGTTGCACACACAGAAAGAGAAGGAGAGACAGAGAGAGAGAGAGAGATGTTTTCCATCTGCTGGTTCCCTCCCCAGTGGGCTGCAATGGCCAAAGCTATGCCAATCCAAAGCCAGGAGCCAGGAGCTTCTTCTGGGTCTCCCATGTGGGTGCAGGGGCCCAAGAACTTTGGTCATCTTCTACTGCTTTCTCAGGCCATAGTAGAGAACTGGATCAGAAGTGGAGCAGCCAGGACTCAAACTGGTGCCCTTATGGGATGCCAGCACTGCAGGCAGTAGCTTTACATGCTACATCACAGCGCTGGGCCCTGTATTCATATTTAATAAAAGTACAAAAATCTGCATGGTCATGATAGACATAAACTATCGGAATGATGAAAACTTAAGTCATAATATTTTATTCCTCAAGAAAAAGGTTAGGAGCAAATATAGCAAACTGTGTATCTATAATAAACCTGGACACTTGGTACATGAACTGTTATTTTAATATTTTGTGAACTTTTCTCTTTTTGAACTTTTGTATGTTTTGAATATTTTTAGAGGGAGAGTCAAGTAATGTCAAGCGCTGTGGTGAGAATGAGTAAGATAACCAGCAAATCATCCTTTAAAGTTGCTGTCATGGATATCACTGCTGAATTTAACAGGAGCTGATGATGTGCAATGAAATGGCCAGAAGGTGACTGAATTGAGTGTCATCATTAAATGGAGCGATAAGAATGCAAATGTGTTAACCAAGTTCCTTATCTTTTGTGATAAGCAAATAACATTAAACAAATGTGTGAACCAGTATTCTGGATAATTACCATTTCATTTGTACTATTCAAGAGCTTCAAAGTCATGAGGGCCCCACTATCATTAGGTTAAGAAACTTCTTTTAACAAAGAAAGCCCTAAAATTGTAATGTCGTCAGAGGAGGTTATGCTAGAATTACCAAGCACTTCACAAACAGGCAATGTGACTGTATTAGCTTCAGACACCCAACTTAAGTACAAAAGAGTATCTCAGGATCACAGTCTCTCCTAAAAGAAAATGAGAGTTTGAGAGTTTTCATAGGTCAGTTTTAAAGTCCAAAAATAATCAGCTCCACAAAATGCCTGCCCTAGCCCTGCTCTTCTTTCAAGAAAGAAAAAAAATGAATGTAAATTTCAAAATGGTAAACTACATTCCCTAATACTTGCAAAGTTTACAAATCCTTCACACTGCCTTAGGCATTCCATCAACCATTGCTTTCCTCTAACACCCCAAATTTGAAGACATAAACCTGAACAGTCAAAAAGGAAAAGGCTAAAGGTTCAGATTTATAGCTTAAAAATATGACTAAAACTCTCTGACACACTTAACCAGAGCAACAATGCAGAGATAATTCATAGTGTGCAGTTATTGAGTGATATCTATGTAGACTGGCCTGTAAAAATAGCCATGATTTATTAATTTGAAAAAAACAGATATTGTATGATAAAGTGTATAGGATGACATCGTTTTCGTAAAGTGAATAACAAATAAAGAAAACTAAACATGATGTAAGTTTAAAAGTTTCTGTGAGCAGAGAGGAAAATATGCTAAGTACACTTAGCTAATCTTTATTTACCTCAGCAGGGTGTAATTAGGAAGAAGAAAGCAGAAATCAAAGTCTTTCACATTTGTTTATTGTTTTGACTTTCTAAAAAGGAGTATATTATTTTATAATTAAATAAAACAAATATGTAATGGAAAAAGATGATAAACTAAGGAAGACATGCATCATATATGAGAAAATATTAGATTCAATATGTATTTACTGAATACTAGGTTCTGGGCATATATCTCAGATCCAGTGCACTTGACTACAAGTAACAGAAAATCCAACTCAAATAAGGGAACCAGTTGCACATGTAACCAGAAGTCCAGCTGTGATTGGTTTTCAGTAGCGACAAAATCCATGAACTCCAACTCCATCATTAAGATTTCCTTGGCTTTCTCTTGCTCTGTGAGCCAGCTTCATATTATAGTAAAAAGAGGCTACATTTTTTAACATGTCTTGATGTATTACAAATCAAAAAGAAAAAAAAAATCATCTTTTTGGAAGTGTCCCTGGAAAACAAAGTGAATGCCCTCAGCAAATCTTTTGTTAGGCTTCATTAGCCCAAACTGTATCACATTACCAATACTAATAAACTGATTGACAAGGGAGATATTTAATTTAGATCAACCGGACTGCCCTTAGAGTGGGATGTAGGACAAATCTCGTGTGAGATGGTCTCCTTTGAGACCGTCTCCTATGAATTGAGGAGGGGGCAGTGCCGAATATCTGAGCAGGGTTCAACCAGCAAACAGAAAAATATGAGCAAACTATAAGCAATACCCACAATGCCCATCCTCCCAAATTTTTCCTTTAAAGTAAATATTTGTTTATGATTAAACTGGTGGGAAGTGAGAAAGAAATGGGGGAGGGGTAGTTCTTGATTCTATTGGAGCAACTGTTGATAGGATGGACAAATGAGCTATCAGGTGGGATCATCATTAATCATTTTGATTACCATTAGCAAAATGGTTTTTATGTGCCATAGGCCTTGCAAATATTACTTTATTTCTAAGCCTTTCTAAAATAATGAAAGGTAGATTTTATTTTCCTTCCTGCTTAAATAAGAAAACAAAGCTTCAGGGATTAACTGGCCAAATCAAGGCTTTAATGCAGATTTGCTACAATCCAAAATCCTTGTTCCTTCCTCTATATTAAGCTACTTCCCCAAAGCACAGTTTTTACATCCATATCCCACATTATTATCATTGTCCAGTAGATGTACTTCCATATTTCAGTAGCTAGTTCAATATTTATTGAGAGAGTTCATATCTCAATTGCTATATAAGGGATTAGATATTATTTCAATGGATGGATCAGAATTTGCCAAGTAAATGTATGTCCTATTCGATTCAGGCTATTATAACAAAGACATTATAAACTGAAGAGCTACAAACAACAGAAATGTAGTTTTCAAAGTTCTGCACAGGAAAATACAAGATCAGTGTCTGGTGAGGGGTCACTTCCTGGTACATAGGTGGTTGTCCTTTTGCTGTGTTCTCACGTGGGAGAAAGGGCAAGGGAGCTCTCTTCAGCCTCTTTTAATTAAAAAAAAAAAAATTTACAGGCAGAGTGGACAGAGAGAGAGAGACAGAGAGAAAGGTCTTCCTTTTGCCGTTGGTTTACCCCCTAAATGGCCGCTACGGCCGGTGCGCTGTGCCGATCTGAAGCCAGGAGCCTGGTGCTTCCTCCTTGTCTCCCGTGCAGGTGCAGGGCCCAAGGACTTGGGCCATCCTCCACTGCACTCCCAGGCCACAGCAGAGAGCTGGACTGGAAGAGGAGCAACTGGGACAGAATCTGGCACCCCGACTGGGACTACAACCCAGTTGTGCTGGCGCTGCAAGCAGAGGATTAACCTAGTGAGCCACCGGTCTCATTCATGACAGATCCATCCTCATTACCTAATCACTTCCTAAAGTCTTCACCTCCTGGATCCAACATCTTATGAGATGGGAATTCTGAGGGAGTGCAAATATTTAGACCTTAGCAACACGTGTGGCACACATACACCCTAGGAGCAACTTGCACTCACCAATGGGACCTGGATGACTATCTGCATTTGTGTGCTTCACGCTGGTGACTGCCAGTCCAAAATGCCAGGCATAACCTGTACTCTACCTTTGAGACCTGGGTGCAGACTCCCCTTCATCCTGCAGCTCTGGGACTGGGACAGGGACTGTTGGTACTATAACTCCCAGGGATACCTGCGTTCCCTGCCAGAGGCTGGTGAAGACACTATCTGTATTCCTCTACTCAAGACCTGTACCTGCTAATGCATAATCTCCAGTACCCTCCAAGTTCTGCAGCTCTGGTATGGGGACTTTAGGAGCTATGTTACATGGTCATCTGACTTCACCTGGGTTCACCAAAACATTAGACTTCACACACAGATATAAGATAAATTAGTAAATAATTTTTAAATCCTTGGAAAAATTTATAATGAAATAATGATGAGTGGATTTGAAATTTTTGCACCAAAATAGACATATTTTGATTCCATTTTTCATGAAATTTTTTAAAATGATTGATTGATTTGAAAGTCAGAGAAACAGAGAGACAGGGAAGAGAGAGAGACAGAGACAGAGATCACCACTGGTTCACTCCCCCAATTGCCCACAACCAGGGCTAGGCCAGGCTTACCTCGAAGCCTGGAATTCCATCTGGATCTCCCACATTGTTGGCATGGACCCAAGTACTTGACCCACAACCTGCTGTCTCCTAGGGCATGTATTAGCAGGAAGCTGGAACAGAAGCAAAGGAGCCAAAATTCCAACCACGTACTCTGATATGGGATGCAGGAGTATCAAGCAACTTCTTAACCACTGTGCCAAATGTCTTCCCCAGATTACCCATTTTTAAATCTGAAAAATAACATCACAAAACTCAGAAAAAGATATATTTTATTAACACTTGATATAGCCCCCTAGAATCCTTTTTTCTACACATTCTCGGTGTATACTCTATCTCTTTGAGTAACAAAAATGGTCTGGTATAATTTTCCCTAAGATAACAAGAAGATAACCTAGTCATTCCTCTGATGTGATCACATAAAATTAAAGCAAATATCACAATCAAGCGAATCACAGTAATTCTGGGATTTCTCAGGACATACAAAAGTTATATTTATACTATAGTCCCTTCTGTGAGCAATAGCACTGTCTGAAAAACAATGTAGATCTTTCTTGTTGCAGAGTCTATAGCATCACTTGTGGCTTCATTTCTCACTTTTGTTACAGATATGGCTTCTTCCCTTAAACCTCGGGAACCAACCTCTGCCACCTGCAAACGCTCCTTCTGCAGCCTCCCCACCTCTCTCAGCCTTCATAGAATTGAAGAGAGTTGGGGCCTTGTTCTGGATTAGGCTTTAGTTTAAGAAAGTGTTATGGCTGGTTTGCTATTCTCTCCAAATCACTGAAATTTTCTGCATATCAGCAATAAGGCTGCTTTGCTTCCATGTCATTCCTGTGTTCACTGGAGTAGCACGTTTAATTTCCATCAAGAACTTTTCCTTTGCATTCACAATTTTACTGTTCAGCACAAGAGGCATAGCTTTTGGCTTGTCTCGACTTTCAACATGCCTTCCTGAGTAAGCTTAATCATTTCTGCCTTTTAATTTAAAGTGAGAGATGTGTCACTCTTTCTTACCTTTGGACACTTAGAAGCCATTGTAGAGTTATTAGTTGGGCCAAATTCAATATTGTTTTTAGGGAAGAGGGAGGCTTGAGGACAGAGGGAAAGTAGGGGAAATGCCAGTTGTTGGAACAATCAGAACACAGGGATTTATGGCTTAAGTTCATTATTTTATATGGCCACAGTTCATGGTGCCCCAAAGCAAAGGACAATAGTCACATCAAAGATCACTGATAACTGTAACAGATACAATAATAATAAAGTTTGAGATATTGTGAAAATTGCCAAAATGTAATGCAAAGACTTGAAGTGAGACTATGCTGTTAGAAAGATAAATTGACTTGCTTGAGGCAGGGTTGTCACAGTCCTTCAATCTGGGAGCAGTGCAAAAATCTGTGAATCCCAATAAAGTAAGCTACAATAAAAACGAGGTATGTCAGTATTCATATTTAATGGTCAGAATACATAAAACATTAGACTTCATATGTAGGCATTCTTGTCGCTTGTAATATTACAATGTATGTTTCCCAACAGGAAATAAGATAAATTCTATTTCACATTATGTGTATCCTGAAAATAAACATCTTAAGCTGAATTTATTATTGTATTATTAAAAATATTCCTAATGGAAGAGAATTTCTCTTTTAACTGGGCTTCAATGGGAACTGAATTCTTCACTTACATTTTTACATATGTGAAGACTGGGAGAATTTACCAGATGGGTTTCTTGCTCCAAGCACTTCAGACATTGTTTTTCTACCACTATCCTCAAACATCAAGTGCACCTTCCCATTATGGTGCAGGATGAATGGGCACAGCGAGTAGTGGGAGTATTCCTGGAAACCATTCCTACACTGGGCTTGTTAGCACGAACTGAACTATAAATGCATCCCACTAAACCTTCATTGTGTCTCCCCTTCAGTTAGGACCTTCAACTGCCTACAAACTCAAAACACCAAGGAAACAGGATGAGAGGCAAGTAAATACAGCAAGAGAGAGTGGTCCTAGAGTAAGTAGATCTATACAGAAATATTACAATTAAAATGTTTTACCTTTGCATATTGTAAATGCACGTGGCCATCTGAATACACTATGAATGTCACACCTACAACCTTGAAAGGGGATTGGGCAAATAAAAAGCCTTGAAATTTTAATAAGCTTTGTTAGCCTTATAGAAAATTTGTCTCCAGCTGTGAGAGAAGTGCAGATGGAAAGGAAGACTTTGCAAATAGAGGAGAGGGCACAATGACAATTGGGAGCTTCCTACAGGAGAGAAGACTGGAGGGAAGCACAGGGCAGAAGAGGCACAGGTGGTTTTAATACAAATGAATTTGTGTATGTAGGAATAGGGAATGGAGAGAAGTCTCAGTTTTTACCCACAATATTTTGTAGGAAGAAGCAAGATTATCTGTTGGAGGTGACTGGGGATTTGGGGCTAAGGAAAATGGATGAAGCTTAGGAATAATCCTTTTTGGAGCCCATGAAAGAGACAACCATGGCAATGTGAAGTTTGCTGACTAGTACTGAAGTCCAAATAAAACTGGAGAGCATGACTTGAGGAGGCATCAATGTTTTGTCTGCATCAGCATTTAGCAGTTCAGTTGAAAAACCAAGTACAATGGAAATTGGTGTTTTTTGACCATCCAATATCCATAGACCATCATTTTAGTCATTGTATCTTAACTTTTCTCTAAGGAACCACTCACTTCTCCTCTCGCCTTTAGCCCACATACTTCTGAAGTACAGGTAGGAGCATGTTCCTAAAACAGATTGGTGAGTCATTTACAATGGAGTAAATCCTGCCAGAATTTTTTTTAAATGTACTGGAGTTGGGATAATGTGCATGATGGATAAAAAAGATGAATCAGCAAGGGTGTAATGGAAAGTAACAAGCACTTTCCATCCTTAGCCAGGAAATTGGCATTCCTTGCTAAGGAGTAGTGAAATATTAAATATTCACTTGTATCTTGGGACTGAGTCCCCTAAATTAAATACTTAATAAGGAAAGAGTTAAGAGTTCAGAGAGTGTTATTGACTGTGGTCTTCTGTAAGATCATATCCAGAAAAGATTGATTTAGGCTGAAATTGGCCCACCCAAAATCAGGAAAAAGTGAAAATTATAGATATGCTAGGAAGAACAATACAACAGGAATTAGAGACAAAGTATCAGATCCTAAGACTAAAGAGAACACACTAATGGCAGAATTAAGTAATGAGGTCACAGGTAGGAGAATCTTACCCATGAAATGCTACAAATGGAGGGCCATGAGACATATGGAAATATTTAAGATGCACTTCTATATGGAATGCTTGTGCTTCTCGTAGTTGATTTTCAGCACTAGTTCCCCATGATCCTCCAAGTAGACATTCATGAGTCATAAGCCTTATCCCAATGCTCACCCATCAAAGGTAATCAGTGGTATTTATTCAGACATGAACAAAACTGGGGCAGCTCAGCAGGGGACAGGATATTCTAGTTACCATTCTATGGGGTTTTTCCTTGCCCATCTCAATCCCATGAGGACTCAGGGTCCACTGGTTTATTGGAACAGATAGAAGAGGGAGGAAGAGAGAAGGGAACAGAAAAGCCAGGAGATGCACTTACTAGAGCAGGCCGCAGTATTCACAAATCACTGAGTAAATGGAGGAAAATCTTTGGAGAAGTAGTACAGCTGCAAATCTACCCACTGACTGCACTTTTCTGTGGCAGTAGCATATCTCCTCCACTCATAACTTCAGCCTCAGCCAATGAAAAGAAATGGTTGGCTGGACAGCAGAACTTCTATACACAATTAACCTGTGGTCCACAGCAAGAGATTACAGAAGTACCCAAAAAGTCTTCCTGCTATCAGACACTCGAGTTCCCTTTGCACCTGGAAAAAACCTATACCAGCAACCAGAATTTCAAGGTACAGGAATACCCTAGCTGATGTTGCAGTAGAAGCAGCCGATGGTAGTGGAGGTACCTGCTACCAGACTAGAATGGGCTGACATGGCCTGGAATTCCTTCAGAAACCCTGTATGGTGATCCAGAATTAGTCCCGTTGGTAACAAATGTAGGATTATTCACCCATTTGTTTCTCTTATCACCCAAGATATCAAGATTGTTTCCTTTGTCTCCCATCCATGAATTTCACAGCTTGACACAGGGAGCATGACATCTGGCAGAGTACCTAAGGGGAAGCTGAGGCTTCACAAGAGGGAACCCTCCTGGGCCACTACCAAATACTGAGGGACATCCAGTCTTGGGAGGAGATCTCCTGTCCTTGTGACACAAACAAAAGTGTCTCTGTTGGCTTTACGGAGACAGAAAACACTCCTTTTTTTCCACCAAAATTCATTTCTCCTTCATTTCAGACACACAGAACACATTTTTGAGTCTCCTTTGCAGGAAGGTGTAGCCACATGGCCAAATCCTATCCTCTGGAATTTGAGTTAGATGAGAGCAGGCACTTGCAGAGTGACAAAGCCATAGACTTGGCTTCATGGGTGAAAGCGATGAATGCCATTTCCAGGTCTGGCTTGTCATAATCTCCCAAGTGTCCAGGCGTAGTACCTCTTGACACTGGGATCCAAATACCAAACTGGAGTCTTTTACGATTGCTTGGAGCCAATGAGGAACATCTGAATTACATTGTTACATGAAAAAGAAAGGAACTACTCTTGGCTTGGGGTTTTCCTTGTCAAAAAAATTGGTTTGAGGAGCTTTTTGTCACAAAAGCTAGCATAGCACTAGTTTAATGAATGCTGAGATGGTTGCCCATGTCATTTTTGGGAAACCACCAGAGTTATGGTCAGACCAGGAGAGATATTTTCCAGCTGGCCAGAGGAGGCATGACTAGAGGTAGAATTTCTGAATCAGGATTAACAGAGGAAGCCATTCATAAGAGGGAAAGTAATGATGTTTGTGCCAGGAAACCTGTTAAAGAATAGGGTTGTAGAGCATGAACATGATCAAAGTAAGTGGTATAGAAGAACAAGGGCAAAGAATATGTAAGGGCAACAAAGGCCTATTTTCTTCCAGTTACAATAGGCACTCTGGAGGTGTAAATGGAACTGTGAAAATCCAGACAATTTTGCCCCCATCTTTGATAGCTTGCTTGACATTCCATTAACTTACTGAGGCCTTTACCGCCAGACTAATTTTTGCATATCACATTCCTTGGGGTTGGGTCATTTCCCAACTTCTTTTCTATATCCTTGATCTGTACCTGCGTCTTAACACCTCTTATGATTATTTAAGTTTGATAAGGTCAACAGATCAAGAAATTATCACCATTGCAGAAAAAAAAAGTTATTCTGCTAATGCTCGCCAAAAGAGAAGGTAAATGTTATGTGAAAGGGAGTCACACAAGGAATCACTGTGATCAGTAATGGGGCAGAAGGCAGGTATGGGCAAAAGTTTTTATTGTGGTTTCCTCTGGAAAGAATACATGAGACAGGGTGAGCAAACAAGACTGCATATTTTGAACAATTTCAGGAAGTTCTTAAGCATAGGAGCTGTTCCTGGTTGTCTAGTACATTGCCCTCGAGTGTTTAGGAAAAGCAGGGAATAAGAGCCACTAGGAAAGGTGGTTAAGTGTGTGGAATTACAACTGCTTTAAGGGCTATTGACCAGGCTTTAACCAGGATTCCCAAACTAGGTCAGGATAGCATTTGAAAAACCCCAATATAAGCTGCCACACAATGACAGTGTTTTCACACTGCATTCCTAGTCCTCACCATACCCCATGCCTCAGATTTTAGTTTTTCTCAGTCTGGTGATGGCTGAGTATACTTGTGTGGGTAAAGTGTTCCTTTCAGAAGAGGAAGTTTTGTTTTTACATTGGTGACATTCCTGTCCCTAGGAATTCCTGCAGTACCACACAATGTCAGCTACTCCTTGGATGATACTGGAAGTATCCAGACGAGCACCCAGACTGTAAATGGGGACAAATTTCCAGGAGGCCCCATCTCGGAGAATCTGGACTTCACAAGCAGAGCCGTGGGACTCTAGGATCTCTATGGTCCTGCGGCCAATTCCTCAGGAAGGAGGTATCTGGCCTGCAAAGGAACTTCACCAGCATGAGTCACCCCTTCACCACCTAAATCTTTTCTACTTATGTGTTAGTCACCCAAGAAGAACATCAGCACAAAGAAACTACCATCCTTTGGATGATTTGGATACTAAAAGAAAGACTCTTTGAAAGAACAAACTGTGTGCCCATCTGGCCTGCCCAGATTTCTGTTCCATATTCAGATGTTCTCTGAGGATACACAGGCCAATGATACTGGGTAAGGATATCAGGTACATTTCCTGTGCCTCTGGATTATAAATGAGAAGTGCATGACTTTAGACCACAAGCAGATTTTCTTGTTTTATCTAAGTCAGAACTTGTGGACATCTATACAAATCACCAGTGTTGAGTTGTGCTTTAGAACCTAGTATGTGCCGGTGCCGTGGCTCAATAGGCTAATCCTCTGCCTTGCGGCACCGGCACACCAGGTTCTAGTCCTGGTCAGGGTGCCGGATTCTGTCCCGGTTGCCCCTTTTCCAGGCCAGCTCTCTCCTGTGGCCAGGGAGTGCAGTGGAGGATGGCCCAAGTACTTGGGCCCTGCACCCCATGGGAGACCAGGAGAAGCACCTGGCTGCTGGCTTCGGATCAGCGCGGTGCGCCGGCTGCAGCGCACTGGCCGCAGCGGCCATTGGAGGGTGAACCAACGGCAAAGGAAGACCTTTCTCTCTGTCTCTCTCTCTCACTGTCCACTCTGTCAAAAAAAAAAAAAAAAAAAAAAAAAAAAAAGTAGAACCTAGTATGTGTCAAGAGGCAGAGGTGATGAATCATTATTGTAAACAGATCACCAAAGCTTAGGTCCATGAGACCATGGAACAGTAGAGGACAAGCTGAGAGCAGAACCAGAGGCAACAGGACAAGTCATGAAGTCCAAGCTAGGTTGAACAGGACAATCAGATCCTAAGGGAAAATTCACCAGGAATAGCGGTAAAAAAGTAAAGGAAACAAGAAAGCACAGGTAAGAAGCTGGACAGACAGCACAACAAGAAAAAAGCCAGAATTTTGGTGTCTATGTGGATGTGCATTTGAATTCTTCTCTCTTTTGAGTTCTGTGGACTCTTAAAATTCTTTGTCTTGAAGAATTTGTCAAGTAGAATGCTACCTACTTCCAAGAATTATTACAAGGACTGGAGATTGTGTGTTTATCCAGACAAAGCAACATCTAGCAAACACTAAATAAATAATGGCTACCACTAATATTATTTCATTGTGGACTTTCTATGGGTTTGAAATAGAAATATCAGTCTTAGCATGAGCTAATGATTGAAATCATCATTCATAACATTTACCTTGCTTCAACTAAATGGAAACTTTATGTGGTGTTTAAATATTTTGGTACTTATGTATGCATTGAATGGAGTAACTAAATGCCTTTTTATGTAAAAGTCTAAGTTAGTTGCCAAAACATGATACTCTCTACCACATATACACACCATGCTTCCTGTTTTTATATGACTGTCCATCTTAAGCTGCCAATGTTTTAAAGATTAGTACTAAATTTTCTTCACTTCTGTGTAATTCTAGGCTGATTTGGCTGTCTTTTTGTTTTTCTCATTTTTCTTCTTTTTTTTCTTTTATGCCAACCTTTATTCTGGCACTATGTTAATGTAGCTTTTTGTCTATTTATACATGTCACGTTTTGGATTGACTTTTTATTCCTAGTTTCTTCCTGGCAAAGACAATGAACACAACCAGCATACTTAATAAATGTTGCATAATAATAACTATTAAATGTTCCTTTAAAATCTCAAGCAGCTCTTTTATCTTTAGCTTCTACTTTGAGATAATTATATACTTCCCCAAAGTTATTTATAGCTCCCATCAGGAAGAACAGCTGAAAAAAATGTGTTCACAGTTCTGCCAAATCTAAGGTAAAGTGATTTAAACTCTGAAGATCTGCTGCAAGTGTTCAAAATGGCACTAGACATATGGGTGTCTAACTCCGTCAACAGAAAACTTTTCCCAACCAAAATATCTGTGATGGAGGTTGTTACTGAATATCTTGCCCATATCACCATTTTTATTCACTTACCAACAAAATGAGATTTTAAAAAACAGTAACACAATCACACACGTCTTTACATGCTGCTGTTTCCATTTTACCTGCATCTGTACTTGCAGGAGGACAGGTAACAAATCAAGTCTACCATCTACCTTTTGAAGAGGATGAACTCAAGCATATTTAGCCAACTTCACAACTATAGTCAAGACTAGTTTTATAAGTAAGTGGAATCTCCTTCATGGTGTGAACTGGAGAGAGAAAAAAAAAAGCCACACACATGTGCATTGCTTGTAGTTTTGTCACCAGGTTAAACAAATAAAAATCTAGGCACTCTATCCTCTAGCTTGGCTATCTAACTCTGTCCTCAAACTTGCCTAGACATGCTGTCACAAAACCTCCATCGTGTTTCTCCCTTAACTCAAGGAAGCAGGTTAGTATAGGGAATAAATGGACTTGGGCAATTAAGATCTGGGTGCTGATCTCAGCTGTAGCTATTAACAAGCTATTTTGTTTGGGTATGTCCATTATGATTTTTACCACCAAAATGTTATTATTAAAAACTCCATTTCCAGACTTTTCACACTTCCTGCGAGTCACCATGGTAGTTGATAGAGAAACAGTAAATAAGCTCCTTGCTCTACTTCTATGGGACTTTAGATTTAGAAAAAGAGAAAGCATGAACTCCAGCATAGAGTGGAGCTAGAAATAAAGATTTGAGAAGTTCTCCCCCTCCTCCCATTCTCCACTTCTTCGTCTTCCTCCTCTTTCATCTGAGAAGTCTTTCTTCTTCATTCCCTTCTTCTTCCGACTCCTTGTTCTCTTCATAGCTGTTATCACATCTGTCAGACTACATTTCTCTATTTCCTTTCAGTATGCATCTTGTTTTGCTGTATATTTTCATAGAAACCTTTAGATTTAAGAGATCAAATAGAACCCACTACGTGGCCTTCACACAGATTAATATAAAATTATTCAGTCACAGCTTTTGAGACTAAAATACCTTTGAGGGAAGTCATAGACAGAAATCCATCTTTCAGGGCTGGTGCTGTGATGCAGTGGACTAAGCCTCTGTCTGTAGTGCCAGCACCTGGTTCGAGTTCCAGCTTTTCCACTTCCAATCCAGCTCCCTCCTAATGCACATGGGAAAGCAGCGGAGGATGGCCAAAGTCCTCAGGCCCTTCACTTATGTTGGAGAACAGGATGAAGTTCCTGGCTCCTGGCTTTGCTCTAGCCCTGGCCATTGTAGCCATTTGGAATGAACCAGAAGATGGAAGATTTTTTCTCTCTCTCTCTCTCTCTCTCTGTCTCTCTCTGTCTCTCTCTGTCTCTCCCTCTCTCTGTTAATTCTGACTTTCAAATAAATAAAAAAATAAATCTCTAATGGAGATGCTGCTACAAAGCAGAGTCAATAAGACAAATTACCTAATTTAAAATTACTTTGTATTTTTAAATTATGATAAATTAGTGTTTTATTGGTATGCTTTTTAAATACATGTACAAATGATTCAATTGATTGATTTTAATTACTATACAGATCATGAATTCATAGGTATCTTAAAATACTGCTTTTTTGTGATAGGTTGAAACAGTTTTGGAGACACAGCCGTAGTTCCACAGCTAGTGTGAGGGTACCAAGGCTCCTGACTCCCAGCTTAGTACTCTAAGCTTATCTGATGTGTTATTTTTAACAGTTAAATATTCTCCAATAGCATTTACATTATTAATTGGTTTAATCAGCTTTACTAAAATAGATTAACCATTTATAAAGAAGCCTCTGCTTACCACAAAAGCTAAATTGCTGAGGTGTTACTGTATTTATGTATAACACCGATAGATATGGACACTGAGAAAAGTCCTACTTTTATATGGGAAGATGCGAATAGCATCCTGATCCTCAGTCTCTCCTGAATGCCCAAATGTTGGTCTTCTCCTCTTCAGCCATGGTTTTTTTTTTTTTTTTAAAAAAAAAAAAAAAAAAACCTACTTACTAGCCATACTGATTGCCTACTGTGGATCAGCACCAAGCTCAACCCTGAAGATCCAGCAGTGAGGCTCTCACTGTTCACTGGCTCCAGGGGCTCATGGCCCTGCAGGGACAGCACTGCTCAGAGTTGGCTCTCTTGCACAGCAGTTTCCCTGTGGAACTGCTGGAGTCCTCATTAATGTCCGTTCTTCTGTGTGCTCCTCTGCCACAGACAGCTTAAGCAGGTGCCCCCAACAAGGGAAGGGAACTTGGGAGAAGCTACTCCATTGCAGTAAACCTCTGAAGAGTTCTCTCCTACTAGTTCTGATTCTCTGGTTAAACCCTGACTGACACAGCCGTGAAATTTTTATATAATCCTTTTGCATTAAATCTAATTGGACTGTACTTTGACATTTAAGGTAAAAACTTCTCATTAGCATTCCCTTTATTATAGAATTGAGTGAAGTTCATTACTTTCATAGCAGATGTGAAGATGCATGCTTTCAGTTCAACGTGTTGTTGCATTTTGCTGTATCTTTCTTACTTTTCCATTTCAGATGGAAAGATGGAATCCACTCAGTAGCAACTTTCTTTTGTAATTTAACAAGAAAAAATATATTTGCCTACTGAATATGTAAAAAAAAACAGAATAAAATTCATGTTTAATTGGCACAAAATTAAAACCCTTATATACAAATAAGTGATGATTCCTATGAATTTATTAGCAGATTGTAGGAAAGCCTGAAATGAAAATGCAATATGAAACCATTTCATCAAAATAGAAGCAGACATTGCCATTGCTTTGTCAGTTGGCAGTCTAATTTTAAACAAATCAGCAGTAAAGCTGTCCTACTTAAAACTGTTTCTTGCCGGCGCCGCGGCTCACTAGGCTAATCCTCCACCTGTGGTGCCGGTACCCCAGGTTCTAGTTCCAGATCTGTCCCAGTTGTTCCTCTTCCAGTCCAGCTCTCTGCTGTGGCCCAGGAAGGCAGTGGAGGATGGCCCAAGTGCTTGGGCGCCTGTACCCACATGGGAGACCAGGAGGAAGCACCTGGCTCCTGGCTTCAGATCGGCGCAGCGCGCCAGCCGTAACAGCCATTTGGGGGGTGAACCAACGGAAGGAAGACCCTTCTCTCAGTCTCTCTCTCCCTCTCTCTCACTGTCTAACTCTGCCTGTCAAAAAAAAAAAATTATTATTCATGACAAGCTTTTCTATTTTTAAAACTCTATTTTAGAAATGTGACTCACTAAATTTTTTTATTGGGCGCTCTTTCTTAGTTGTAATAACAATGTGCAAAGATAAGCATACTTTTGATATTTAAATATAATAACCCCAAATTCAAGGTGGATTTTTGTCTCTGTATACAGATCAGGTACTATTGTCAAATAAATTAATTTTAGCTACAAAGGACTAATTCCAATAAATATCTTTAAGAAATTTATTACCATTCACCTGCAATAACAAACATGTGCTTTGATATTTTTATTTATTATAAAAACTGAGTTTTCAATGAAGGCAGTTTAGCAGGACTATGGTTGTGAAAATGAACTTGAACTTAGCAATTTTTAAACTAAAATCATGGAAGAATAAAATATCAAGCAAGTGAAAATTCTTCTGTGATACAAATAATTTAATGTAAACAAGAAAAAATTAAATATATTTATCAGCAACAGAAATACATAGAGCAAAAAGGTTATTTTATTTTACTTCATGCTTCCATTGAACACAACTGGCATAAACAGAGCAATAGGAGTTAAATGCATCTTTACATTTCCCTCAGACTCTTCAGAAAAATTACAAACAATAAAGAAGGTTCCTAGAAAGAGGTCTCTAAGAGAAAAAAAAAATCGTAGAGTGATTAGACTCTCAGAAGTCATGACTTTCAATTATGAAGACACCTTTTTTGCTCCACTGTGAAACTGTATAGTTCATCAGAATTTTGCCAGCTGAAAGAAAGTAAAGCTAACACTGGCAAGACCCAGCACTCATATGTGGCAGCCAAAAGGCACAAATATATGTGGATGTTCCTTTCAACATGGATTACTCATGCACTACGAGATAATGGCTTTCTGACACAAAACAAATGTTGTGGGATAAAACAGACAATATTTAAATGTATATATTTTCTACAAGCATGTTTCTTGAAGTGTGCTCAAGGGAATACCTGAATCAGAATCAGGTGGAGCGCCCCAAATGCTGACCATCTGAGGGACCAGGGATGTGTACTGTTAACAAACTCCCCTGGAGACACTTAAATACATTAAAGTTTAAGTACCTCTATTCCAGACTGTTTGGAACTTCTCTAGCCTTTTTTTTAAACCACAAATATATGTCTCTATCATGCTTCTTACTTATTATCCAGAAGGAAAAGCAAAAAACAACAGCAAATTCCTGATTATCACTCAGCAGTGATAATTAGTGGTATTTATTTTCCATCAAGAAAATATGGAGAAATAGGCAACAAGCAATTTTGCACCTAAATTTCTTGAAGGTGCACTGTAGTGCTTTGTTTTAAAAGTTTTCAAAGTGTATACATAATAAAAACGTCCAAAATGATTTGTAAACTGTCACCAAGATCATCCAGTGTATAGTGTTGTTGCTGAATCCTCACAAAAGCCCTTGCTAGTCTTCTTTCACAAGCACTGAGAATTCAGCAAGCACTTGGGAGTTCTCACCAAGTGAGGCACTGCCTACTCAGCAGCAGCAAAGTAGTAGCATCCAGCAAACAAGAGGAATCAAAACTCAGTTTCAAATCCAAGCACAAAAGAAGTCAAGACCTACCAAAGGGTAAGATGAATTACAGATCATGCTGACTCTCTTCAGAGAAAGTCTAATCTCAAATATCCTTATTACTATCTGCTTGAAATCCAGTTTATATTGACAATGGAAAGCAAAACACACCATAACATGCCACTAGTATCTACGATAGTGTTTATTCCTATAAGATCCCTATGTACAAAAGCAATTTTACCTGTGAATAATATAAATTGGAAATTAAAGAGGTAGGTGACAATCAACAGCAAGTTGAGCAGTATGCTGGAGTTCCAACATAATTGCAATTGCCTTGAGAGCAGTTTCCTAGGCCTTTCACGTATCACCAAACTTTCTTGATACTTGCCATGAACTTTCCACTCTTCAGATATTCATTAAAAAAAAAAAACCTAATGAACTAAAATGTAAAGAAGTAATACTGGAGACCAAAGAGTGATGCTGACAGCTGAGCGCTTTAAAAATCTGAACTCTCATATGGAGGAAAGCACATTAGAGTTGGCCAGGACCTTGGAGATCCGTCTAATCCAACTCTCTGGTTTTACAACAGAAGAAGCAAATGCTTGTTATTTTTTTCTTCCATTGGCTACAAAGCATTAAAATCATCAATAGATGTTATTAATCCATGATTTCACTTGCCTATTTGGCCCATGCTGTAGCCAAGAGATAATACTCTCTGGCCATCTGGCCTACGTCTGCAGTCCCATCCCTATGCCAGTAGTGACAGAGAAAAGCTGACTAAACACCATGGATATACCTGAGGTGCAGATAGTCAGCAGAGAAAAGTAGTTTGAAGTCCTAGACCTGCCCTATATTAAAACCTGCTGTGGGCTGAAACCAGGGTTTATCTTCCCTTCCTGTAAGAGACACTTCTTGAGCACATTCACAAACTCCAGCTCTGTTAGAGCAGGCACTGAGGGCAGCAATGCTGTTCTGCCCAGAACATTTAGAACCTACACAGCTGGACAGCTGGAGACCTCCAAATCCATGAGGGCAAGATCTGCGGACAATTATAGTTAAGTTCTCGGTAACTGTCAGACACTTGTTTTGCAAATTAAAAAAAAATAATAAACCTGATTACCTTTATAGTCTTATTTATCTAAGATTTTAAAGTTCCACTTTACATGATATTTATTAGTGATTTTTCTTTTCTATTTTCCAGACTTTGAGATGGTAAAAATATGATTTTAGTCTAAAGAAATTAAAGGATACACAGCTAAACTGAATGAGTGTCTAGTGACACAGTGCAACAGTACAGTCTCAGAATTACAAGAGAGTTTCAGCTCCACTGTTAATCTTGGGCAAGATTTTAGTCCCTCTGAGATTTACTTTCTTCATCTGTAAAAAGAAAAAATAATTCCTACCTCACAGGATGCCATGAGGACAATATAACATACAGTGCCTGGCACATGGTAGGTGTCCACCAGTGGTAGCAGTGTCTCCTTCTCTCTACTACTCTTGGCAAAAAAAATCCTTAAGAAAGAGGAATCACCGTGGCCTGATCACCCTGTGGCTGCGTTCGCCTTTTAAATTTTCAAGGCTTCCCTGTCTCCTCAGTTTTGACTTGTTGCTCTGAAAAGTCACTATTGTGCTCAGAAAATTTTCTATATGTTTATGTTCTCGCCTTTAAAACTATACACATAGATGAAATGTTTTTAAAAACTATCTTCCTAGAAATGCTAATTCACATGTTTCCTGAAGCACAGTATGTCATGTATAAAAACAATTCTGAAAAATGACTGAATTTATACATCATTTCTTAAAGTGCACCAAAGTAAATAGTAATGACCTTTAAAATGTCACTAACCTCCTTGGGTTACCTTGTAAAATGAAACTATTTATCAACTGAGACAGATGAAGGGTTTGGCTCCAATGTGATGGCAAAAAGCAGCAATGTCTTCCAGAAAAGAATTGATAATTCAACTAAGCATAATTTTAGCAGCATACAAAACACCTACAAGTCAATGTAACTGCAGGCTCAATAAAGCACAATCCTGATTCTTACTACAAAACCAAAATCAATCAAATAACAAAAACCCATCTCCCCAATCTAAAGCAAGGATTTCTCTTGAATCTTGGAGGTATCATTTGTGATCACTTTCTTATTGTGTATTGTTAACAGAATTGTAACTAATCACCATTTTTTACACTGCCCATGCACACACACACACATACACACACCAACTCTATTAGAAACAATATAAGTGGAGAGCCATGTGGAACAAAACTAAGTCAATTAAAAACAACCATCACCCCAAATGTCAATTAGTTCCAATATTCACACCACCGTCCGATGTTCCCCACACACGTAGACAGCACTAGGGCGTATTCTTCTCTTTGTGTGACCAGGGAGCCGCGGCAAAAACTTGAAGGACTTGGGCATCATATCCAGGCAGGCGTCATGGAATTTCTTTATCCTCCAGTAGTAGATCAATGGGTTCAATGCCGATTTGAGGTAGCAGAGCCAAAGCAGCCAAGTGCTAATCTCAAAAAAGTTGTGTTTATGGTAAAAGTGCTCACTGAACGTTGCCACAAGGCTGTAAGTGGTGAACGGGGCCCAGCAGACAATGAAGACAGCAAAGAGAATTAAAATGGTGGTGAAGGCACGCGTCTTAAAGCCCATGTCAATGCTCATCTGGAAGGGTCTCTGTAGACTCATGAGACCCAGTTTGCTGGCTTGGCTGAGGCATATCCCTTCAGGGTAGCTGTGGATCCTCAAGGCATTGTGCCGAAGGGTGTTGAGTATGCCCATAAACGAATACAGTATAACCAAGAAAGGTATAAAGAAAGAAATGAGAGAAATCAAAATCACATAAGCCTGGTAACCTGCATCGGTTGTGTACCCAAACACACACTGGGGGGCTCGGGAAGGTATCTGCAGATCAGGATTTCCTACAGCCAAAGGAAAAGCTACACAAAAGGAAGTTGCCCAAGAAACTGCGATCAGAACCTTAGCCCTATACGGATTTAGCTTATCCTGCCTCTGGACTATAATAAGAAATCTATCGATGCTAATGATGAGCAGGATGGCTACTCCCTCTATCACAAACAACCAGAAAAACATAGCAGACACCCTACAGAAGAACTTCCCAAAAATCCATCTGGTAGTAAGAATAGTTATCAGGGCAAAGGGCATGTTTAGCACTGCAAGCAACATGTCTGCAAAAGCCAGGCTGGCAAGGAGGATATTAATTGCAGATCGCATAGCAGCTTTTTGGTAAACCATAAGGCAAACAACCAAGTTCCCAAGAAAAGACACAAAGAGAATAAATATCATTATAGCAGAAAGGATGATCTGGAGAGGCAAGCTGAGGCTCTTAAAAGCTGCTGGTGTTGGGGGCACAGCCGTGCTATTCACTGTCAAGGAGCTCAAACCAGTGGGAGCCATGGTTTCAAAACTGTATCTAAACAGTGGACTGATGCTGGGGTGCTGAAACGGCGGAGGGATTGTGATATTCATGTAGGTGTTCTCATAGACTACAAACGTCGTGTTCGATGTCCCAGTGTGGGATGCGGTCAACACTGCCGAGAAGACCATGGCTTCAGGATGGAAGGTACACGCAGAGATGTGGGGGTTCTTCAAGCATTTCAAAACAGAATGGCAGTGTCAGGTTCCATTGACAGGCTTCGAAACACATTCTGGAAAATGGACAAGGAGTTCCATCTTCCACAGGAGTCCTTTTGCCTGAAAACAAGCCCAAAACATGAAAAGTAAATGAGAATGAGCTTTGTAAATACTTTACTTCTTTTCTTTCAACTTGAAGGATCAGTTTATTCTTCTTAACTCTTTAAAGTATTGAAATCTATAGCTTAGTCAGCACCAAAATATCGGCGTGTTGTTTTACTTCTAGTTGACCATGATGGAAATTTCATGACATTTATATATAAAGCAAAAAGAATCTCAAATTTTATTATTTCCCTGAAGACAAAAGTCATAATTGGTTAGCATTTTATTTAAAATTTCCAGCAGCATCATGGTCTTGCCACAGTCACTATTAATACAGATTTTACTATCTGTGGCTCTTTGGTACACATTCTTATTCTATTTTTTACATCAACACAAAACTGGATAGTAAAGAATTCGAAAGTCAATTTCCTATGTAATGTAATAGTTATACACTTTAGGTTTAACATTCTTATAGGTGGACACTAGGTCATTTTCAATGAAGGTCTAAAACATTTTCTGGTTTTTTTAAAAAGTATTTCTTCCCAGAAATCCACCACCAATCATACTGAAGAAATCACTCAAGAGAAGAAAAATTGCAACTAAAAACTCCTGGTCCTATTACCAAAACTTTTCTTTTTTAAAAAAACATTTAATAAAATAATAAAATAATTTATAAATAAATAAATTTTTAAAAAAGATTTCACAGCAAGAGAGGGAGAGACAGAAAGAAAGACAGGGATCTTCCACCCACTGGTTCACTCCCCAGTTGGCTGCAATGACCAGGGCTGGGCCAGACAGAGCCAAGAGCTTCATCCAGGTCTCCCACATGGGTGCAAGGTCCCAAACACTTGGACCACCTTCCACTGCTTTCCCAGGCACATTGGCAGGGAGCTGGATCTGAAGTGAAGCAGCCAGGACTCGAACCGGTATCCATATGGGATGCCAGTGCTGCAGACAGAGGCTTAACCTGCTGCACCACAGCATCAATCCCAAACCTTTTCTTTTTCTAAGTCTCTCTTTGCTTCTCGTATTTTGTCTCCTCACAAAGCCTGCCCAGTTTCATCCTTTCTTATAGAGCTATGAGGGTACTTCAAAAAGTTTATGTAACATAGAATTAAAAGATAAAATTATAAATTATTTTGGTGGAAAAATTCTGAAATCCATGCATCCAAGTGGGCTTCAAAACAGTCTATGGAAAATGTGTCTTATGAAAAAAACCATGCAAGTTTTCACATTTTTTGCACCAAAATAAACTTTGCATATTTATTTGAGAGGCAAACATACAAAGAGAGAGAGAGAGAGAGAGAGAGAGAGAGAGATCAATTAACAGAGAGTGCTCCCATCTACTGGTTCACTGCTCGTATGCCAACAACTTCAGGCCTCAGTGAAAGAGAAGCCAGCCAGGAACTCAGTTCAGGTCTCCTATATAAGTGGCAGAGACCCAACTACTTAAGCCATTACCTGCTTCTTCTCAAGATCTACAGTGGAAAGAGGCTGAAACTGGGTGCTGGAAGCAGGAATTAAACCCAAGCTCCCAGCTATGGGATATGAGCATCTTAAACACCGGTGTCTTAACCACTAGTTTAAAGCCTTGCCCCAATTTATCTTTTAATTCCTTTTTTTCACAAGCTTTTAAAAGTACCCTCATACTTCTATCTTCTCTGTTTCTCCTCTCCAAAACTGATCTTACCTTGTGTTAGCAACTGATAGGAGATGGTAACCAAATAAAGATGGGGATGTTAAAAGAAATGTCTAGGAAAATATTCCAGGATAAAAAATCTTTTCCAGAAAATGTCCAAAGAAATTTAGTTTTCTTCCTCTAAAAAGTTTCTTATTATCTTTCTCCTACCCTTGTCCCAACTTCTTAACAACTTCTGCAACTGCAGAGCTTTCTGTAGGGGCTTTCTCATCCTGCTATGTTATTGTTTTGTGATATCGGTTCTTCCTTCTGTAGTTCTTTACTGGAGGGGAAGCATCTTTAGTTAGAAAGATCTCTCTCAACTTTACAATTTACTGTCACATTTATAGCTTAATTTGGTTCCTACTAGATTTTAATTATCTTCACACATTTGCTGTGAAATGTAAAACATAGCTGGATAAAATACCACACTAAACCAATAGTTTTCAAATTATATTAACCACAAAGAAACCAACAGGGAGGCAGAGTCAGAATGCTTTACACCATCATCACCTCTTTAGGACTACTGTAAGTATATACTAAGAATGAAGACAGTGCTTGCTACAACAATCATCCTCAATACAAAAATTATAAAGATTCAAATGTGTATCTTAAGCCTAATATAATAGCTAAAATTATGTTTGAAAAATTAAATAAACATATCATCCTGCAATAGTACACATTTCAAAATACTGAGTTTCGTTGAACACGGATGAGTCTGGAAACAGGAAAAATGACTACAAAAATAAGAGGCACCAGAACCTCACTCCACACCCAGGTCTTCTCTCCTCTGAGCAATCAAATGAAAGCACACACCTCCAATCCAGTCTCCCGAGTCTGTGGCACAGTGAAATCTGACAAGAATAAAATCAAAAAATACCAGTGCAGGGTTGAAAACAGGTCTCACTACATGTCTGAACACTCAAAGTAGGAACCAAGTTCCTCTCTCCTCCAAGTTCCCAGAGTGCCAGCAGCCAGGTATATGCTGCCTACACAGAAGTCTGAGAGCTCATCTCTTCAAGTAACTGAATAGGCTTGGGGGAAAATTCATAAATAATATATTAAGGATATCCCAAGAAAAATTCAGGCTTGGTACCCATCACCTTATGTACTGAAGACCACCTGCTGTCAAACCCAGCTCACAAACATGCCTTTCAGCTTTTCAATGCTGAAATGGATTTATGATTGTTTCTCTTAGAAAGCATTTACAGAAACAACATGGGGTGGTGGGTACTAGGTCAGTGTCAAACAATATGTTCTATATTTGGAATATAGCAAAGTGTCACTGCTTCTAGCGCTTTCCCTTAGTCTTTTCTGCTACTATAGGGTTTGAGATAATTGCTTTATTCTCAGAAAAGATCATATTCTCCTTGAAGGCAGAGACTGACTTTTATTAATCTCACTGTCCCTTATGATTAATATGCTTTGCAAAAAGCCCAACAAATATTTGGAAAATTAAGATCATTTGTACTGCTTTGTGAGATCAGGAAGTATTTTTTGCTCATTTTAATCTTTTTGAGATATGCACATTATAAAACTAATCAAATGAGGTTTTCCCATTTTATTTGAAAAGCACAGAACAAAGAAGAGATCTTCTACATGCTAATTTTCTTCCCAAATGCCTACAAGAGCCAGGGGTGGGCCAGGCAGAAGCCAAGAACCTGGAACCTAATTCTGTGGGTGGCTGTACATCGACAACTGAATTCCTAGCCCTACAGCCTCTTCTCTGTTAGTTGAGGCACTGATCAGGATGGAATAGGATCTTGAAAACTGAAAAGGAGATATATGGCGGTTCTGAGGGTCTTATTCTGCAGAATTTCCTTTGCCAATGGAAACCCTTCCCTGTCTAATAAAGTTATATTCACTGCTAAAAGAAACATTAAGAGCCTCAGCTTCTCCTAAGAACCTTGCCATACCCTGCTTCTAAATCTATAAAAGCAGTCTTAAGTCCCAATAGAAACTAAAGGGTATAATACATTTACATAGCATTATATAAATACCATTTACATGAAAATTGCAAAATTTTCTGAATTTATGCATAGAATCCCATATAAATATATATGTGTGTATACAAGTACATATACATATATATATCTAAAGCTGTTGGATCAGAGTGGTAGAAAACATTATGCTGAGTGAAATAAGCCAATCCCAAAGGGACAAATACCACTTGTTCTCCCTGATAGGTGACAACTGAGCACCAAAAAGGAAACCTGTTAAAGTGAAATGAACACTATGAGAAACGATGACTTGATCAGCCCTCACCCTGTTGATAAGCAACTTAATATGTTATCCCTCTTAGTATTTTTTGTTTGTTTGTTCTACTTAATACTTTTGGTTGAATACTGTAATCAATACACAATTCTTCTTAAGTGCTGAAACTTAACTGAAAAGTGATCGCTGTTAAATATAAGAGTGGGAATAAGAGAGGGAAGAGATGTGCAATTTGGGACATGCTTAAGCTGACTTGCCCCAAATGGTAGAGTTAGAAACATACCAGGGGATTCCAATTCAATCCCATCAAGGTAGCATGTACCAATGCCATCTCACTAGTCCCACTGATCAATTTCTGTTCACAATTGATCATAATGATAGGACTAAGAACCAAAGGGATCACAGAAACAAGAATAGTGTCTGCAAATACTAGCTGATAGAATCAAAAAGGGAGAGAATGATCCAACATGGGAAGTGAGATACACAGCAGACCCATAGAATGGCAGATGTCCTAAACAGCACTCTGGCCTCAGAATCAGCCCTTAAGGTATGCGGATCCGGCTGAAAAGCCCATGAGAGTATTTCAGGCATGGAAAGCCAAGACACTCTGGGGGGAAAAAAAAAAAAAAAAAAACTAAATGAAAGATCTCCGCAAGTGAGATCCCAGTGGAAAGAACAGGTCATCAAAGAAGGAGGTACCTTTCTCTGAAGGGAGGAGAGAACTTCCACTTTGACCATGGCCTTGTCTAAATATGATCAGAGTCGGTGAACTCAGGGGGCTTCCATAGCCTTGGCAGCTCATGACAAGAGCCTAGGGTGATTACTGATGCCATAAACAAGAGTGTCAATTGGTTAAGTCAACAACAGGAGTCACTGTGCACTTACTCCTCATGTAGGATCTCTATCCTTAGTGTGCTGTACATTGAGATTTAATGCTATAACTAGTACTCAAACAGTATTTTTCACTTTATGTTTCTGTGTGGGAAAAACTGTTGAAATCTTTACTTAATGTATGCTAAACTGATCTTCTGTATATAATCAAAAATGAATCTTGATGTGAGTGGAAGGGGAGAGGGAGTGGGAAAGGGGAGGGTTGCGGGTGGGAGGGATGTTATTGGGGGGAAGCCATTGTAATCCATAAGCTGTACTTTGGAAATTTATATTCATTAAATAAAAGTTAAAAAAAAGAAATGTTAGATCAAACTTATTTCTTATAGAAAACTTCCTTAATAAATTTTGAAAGTACAACTTCTGGATTATAGCAGTTCTTCCCCCATAACCACTCTCCCACCTGCAAACCATCCCATCTCCTACTCTCTCTCCCATCCCATCCTTAATTAAGATTAATTTTTAATTATCTTTATATACAGATCAACTCTATACTAAGTAAAGATTTCTACAATTTGCACCAACACATACACACAAAGTATAAAGCACTGTTTGAAGACTAGTTTTACCATTAATTCTCTTAGTACAACACATTAAAGACAGAGGTCCTACATGGGGAGCAAGTGCACAGTGACTCATGTTGTTGATTAACAAATTGACACTCTTATTTATAACATCAGTAATCACCCGAGGCTCTTGTCATGAGTTGCCAAGCTGTGGAAGCCTCTTGAGTTCATAAACTCCGACCTTATTTAGACAAGGCCATAGTCAAAGTGGAGGTTCTCTCCTCCCTTCAGAGAAAGTACCTCCTTCTTTGATGGTGCATTCTTTCTGCTGGGATCTCACTCACAGAGATCTTTCCTTCAGATTTTTTTTTTTTTTTTTTTTTTTTTGGCACAATGTCTTGGCTTTCCATGCTTGAAATACTCTCATGGGCTTTTTAGCCAGATTGAATCCCTTAAGGGCTGATTCTGAGACCACAGTGCTGTTTAGGGCATTTGTGAGTCTATGAGTCTGCTGTGTATCCCCCTTCCCATGTTAAATCGTTCTCTCCTTTTAACTCTATCAATTATTATTAGCAGACACAGACACTGATCAGCCCTTGTTCTGTCAAGGAACAGCTTACTATTTTATTCTTTTTAGTATTTTCTTTTTCTACTTAATACCATTGGTTAAACTTGTTAATTAACACAGAATTATTCTTTTGTGCTTAAATCCAACTGAAAATTGATTCCTACTAAAAATAAGAGTGGGAATAAGAAAGGGAGGAGATATACAATTTGGCACACGCTCCCTCGGACTTACCCTTAGAGGTAAAGCTAAAAACTTGCCAAAGGACTCTAAATCCCATTAAGTTGGCAGGTACCGATGCCATCTCACTAGTTAAAGTGATCAGTTTAAGTTCATAACTGATCATAAAGATAGGATTAAGTATCAAAAGGATCACACAAATAAGATCAAATTTATTGATATGGGTACATTACATAAATACTCTGGATTCCATGTGTTAGGTTCATTTTTTGAAAATGTCTCTAACAGCTGATTTTATTAGCTGAATGAAGTCTGTTTCCAAAGGCAGCTCACACTATGTGCAATTGAGATGCTGTACTTTTCTTTGTATAAAGGAAGCTATCCAAAGATTTAGACCAACTGACTGTTGGACCAGATTTATAACACCTATTCATTCACTTTCATCACCTGGGAGGATACAGAGAGCACAGGCTCTGAGAAATATGAGTCACAAAGTTTATGAAAAAATGAAAGTTTTTATTGATCCAAAAAATAAAAAGGTGGAAGTCTCTGTATACAAGTAGTCATCAAAAAAATCATGTAAATGTAAATGAAAAAAACCCATGCATGGACTTCAAAATAAACACTGAACTTTCTGAAGTGTGCTTGTACACTGGTTAACAAGATTGCTGGCATTCTTAAAGATCTCTGTAGTAGCTAATCTCTGCAAGCCAGAAGTGACAATGGGCAAAGCTGCCATCTTAGCAATGTGGTTCCTGAATTGAACAGGGATGACAGTATCCCAGGGTGTCAGGGGCTGAGTAATAGCATATAACCAGAAACCAGATGGACATGGTCACCATACCTTGATACCTAGTACTCAAAGAGGAAATACATACTCTTAAAGAGTGACTTCCTTTCTGCTGAGTTTCGTCAGGAAGCACAATGTCAAAAAACTCACTACAGCTCTTTCTTAAAGATTTATTTTATTTATTTGAAAGTCGGAGTTACTGGAGGGAGAGGGAGAGAGAGGAAGAGAGAGGGAGAGAGAGGGAGGGGGAGAGGGAAGGGGAGAGAGAGAGTGAAAGCAAGACAGAGGCATCTTCCATCCGCTAATTCACTCCTCAGATGGTTGCAGTGGCCAGGGCTGGGACAGGCCGAAGCCAGGAGCCAGGAGCTTCATCCAGTTCTCCCACATAGGCAGCAGGGACCCAAGCACCTGGCCACTTCTGGATGCTTTTTTCAGGCTATTAACAGGGAGCTGGATCAGAAGTGGAGCAGCCAGAATACAAACCACGGTCCATATGGATATTGGAGTCACAGTCAGTGGCTTTACCCACTACGCTACAACACTCTAGCCCCAAGTTCTTTAAATACATATTCATTTTTAAAAATTTCACAGCAATTTGATGAGATTATTAATATTAAAATTCACATTTTTTCATGAGAAGACTAACACTAACATACAGGAGGGTCAAAATTTTGCCTAAGGTCACACAACTAATAACCAGCATAGCTGGGATTTCAACCTAAGAAAATTGCTCTTATCTTCTATGCTATGCTGTAAAATTGAGAATATATAGAAATGTCACTGATGCAAGAAAAATATAACACCTAGTTTGTTTTCATTTACATATTACTTTTATGTTTTCAAAGACATACTACTGAATTTAAAAGGCAGTTATAATAAATTTAGAAATGATTGGGAAATGAATCAGGATTATGTCTATTTTTATGAAGATATCCATATAAATGCGGGGCTGTGTGCCTTGATTATGTAAGTCTAGATCTGCCAAGAAATGTATGACATATGGAATCCAAATATGCATAGGAAACTCAAATACTCTTTTTTTCCCCAAAATGAGATTCAATTAAAAAACAATCTTAACAGTGCTAAATTTGCTTAATGTTTCTCAGTGTAAATGGTCCTAATGTCTGATAAAAATACAGTAAAATTTCAAGTAATGAGATAAGTTTTCACATGCGGTCTTTAAAATCAGTAGCCACTTTTCAACTGCAATTACACATGAAACAATCTGAGAATGTGAATATTCTAAAATCCTAATAGAAGTTGAGTATTTAGTGAGTAAAAGGAAAGATTTCTTCACGCCAATTCTTTCAGTGCCCAAAAGGATTTCCTGAGGCTGAAGTAATATAAATGTTGGCTGTTTTTCAGAGAAGTGTTTCACAGCCTGAAATGCTGAAGGCTTCCATAAAACTCCGCCAGGCAGCTGTCATCAAAGTGGGACTGCAGAGAAAAGCAGCAAAAAGTAGGACATGTGTGCTGAACTCTACTCCAGTCAACTAAACAGGGCCTGCCTTTCTCTCTTCCTGCCATCTCCAACTATTCAAGATGGTTTTCTCTCTCTCTCTCTCTTTGCTGCAGGTTTTCTCTCTCTTTGCTGCAAGATCTTATTCTCTGCCTGTAAAACTTTCTAAATTAACCTCCATTTCCAGCAATTGACAAGAAACCACACGTGGATTTACATACATGTGGAGACTATGGCTTGGCCAACCCATTAGAATCACTGTCCCTCTTCTATGGCTTCCACCTCAGTCACCACTAGCAGAATCCTATTACTCTGTTTTTTTAAAAAAGATTTATTTATTTATTTATTTGGAAGAGTTACACACAGAGAGAAGGAGAGGCAGAGAGCGGGAGAGAGAGTGAGAGAGAGAAAGAAGAGGGAGAGGGGGAGGGGAGAGTGGGAGGGAGAGAGAGAAGGAGGAAAAGAGAAAAAAAGAGAAAAAGGTCTTCCATTCATTGGTTCACTCTCCAAATGGCCGCAACTGCCGAAGCTGCACCAATTCAAAGCCAGGAGCCAGGTGCTTCTTCCTGGTCTCCCACATGGGTGCAGGGGCCCAAGGATCTGGGCCATCTTCTTCTGCTTTCCCAGGCCACAGCAGAGAACTGGATTGGAAGAGGAGCAGCTGGGACTAGAACCGGCACCCATATGGGATGCCAGCACTAAGGCAGAGAATTAACCTACTGAGCCATAGCACCAGCCCCCATCCTATTACTCTTACCTCAATGATTTAGACCCCCTATTGGGGACCTCAACATTCTAAGCACTTGCTAAATGACATGTCTAAATCTATTATCTCTACCAGGGCTCAGGTTAAGATCAATAAATAAGTAAATAAACAAACAAACAACTTACAAAAGGGATAGGAACACTACTGTATAATCCTTAGAAGAAACTTACTTAAAATTCTGCCCTGATGTTAAAAATTCTAAGGGTTGTCAATTTGTACAAGAATATTTCAAAAAAGTTCACGGAGAATGGAAATAAAAAATAAGTTGATTTTTGATTTAAAAACTGTAATCACATTTGCAACAAAAACTATTCTGTGGCTCAATAAATCTGTTCATATGAAGTTTGATTTAAATGACTTTCTATATTTTTATCTTTCAGATCCATCATAACCCATTAATACACAAAGCCTATCAACTACCACAAAATGCTAAGAAAATATCATTTAAGCAAAGCCCACCTCAAGCCTTTCTTAACTTCATCTTATTATATGGATGTTGTTTACTTTGGAGAAAGCAATCAATTATCTTTGCCCTTCCACTTATTAATTGAGACATTCAGGAAGACAATGAATTTTTTTAACTCTCAAAGGTTCTCATCTTTTTTAAAAAAAGATTTATTTATTTACTTAAAAGTTACAGAGAGAGAGAGAGAGAAAGAGAGAGAGAGAGACCGATCCAAAGCCAGGAGCCAGGAGCTTCTTCCAAGTCTCCCACACAGGTGCAGGGGCCCAAGGACTTGGGCCATCTTCTAATGCTTTCCCAGGCCATAGCAGAGAGCTGGATCAGACTTGGAGCAGCCAGGACTTGAACCAGTGCCCATAGGGGATGCCAGCACTAAGGCAGCGGCTTTACCCACTATGCCACAGCGCAGGCCTCAAAGATTCTCATCTTAATGAAGAAATGAAACCACACCATACCATGCTTGTGAGAATTAAATAAAATAGGTGAAGGTGGATTACAAAGTGCTATCAAAATACAGCACGATGGGGCAGGCATCTGTTCTAGAGTTTAAGATATCTGTGTCCTATATCAGAGTATCAGGGCTTAATAACTGACTCCAGTTCTTGACTCCAGCCTCTGGCTAATGTAGACCCTTGAAGGTAATAGTGTGACTAAGTGAGTTCCTGTCATCCACATGGGAGACCTGGATTGAATTCCTGGCTCTTGGCTTTGGCCTCAGCTCAGGCTCAGCTATTGCAGGCATCTTAGGAGAGAATCAGTGATGGGAGCTCTTCTCTCTTTCTGCCTCTCAAACAAATAAATAATTTTTAATACAACATAATAACCACTATCTTCTTTTTTTTTAACACAGGGAGAGTGGACAGTGAGAGAGAGAGAGAGACAGAGAAAAAGGTCTTCCTTTACCGTTGGTTCACTCTCCAATCCAAAGCCAGGAGCCAGGTGCTTCTCCTGGTCTTCCATGCAGGTGCAGGGCCCAAGGACTTGGGCCATCCTCCATTGTCTTCCCAGGCCACAGCAGAGAGCTGGACTGGAAGAGGGGCAACCGGGACAGAATCTGGCGCCCCGACCGGGACTAGAACCCGGTGTGCTGGCGCCACAGGCGGAGGATTAGCCTACTGAGCCACGGCGCCGGCCCCACTATCTTCTATAACATTTCAACTTTGATGCAATTTATATCTTGATTATACAACAGTGATAGAAGTTTTAATATTTTCAATATTAAAAATAATTTAAAAATTATCAATAATTCTATATACAAACAGTGAGACAAACTTAAAAATGTTTATTGCAGCATAATTTCATAGTGAAAAACTTGAATCCCTCAACGAGATAACACTTAAATGAACTGTGGTACACATGTACAGGAATACCACACAAATACCTCAAACAGTAGATTATCTACAATAGAGACATTAGAAAACAGTCATCATACACTGAGTGAAAATATTAACTTGTAAACTAATATACAGAATGGTACCACTATTTGGATGCATACAGTTGTGTGCATACGAGTATGCATGCATGCATGTATATATAGACAGATAAAACACATCGAATAATTGGGATCTGTTAAAACTTCTTGGAAAATTCATATTATGAAAAAAATGCATGATTTCAAAAATTTTTACACCAAAATACACTTATCTTTTAATACCATTTTCCCAAAAATTATTTGGAAGTATTCTTGTAAACCAAATTGAAAAATACAAGTTTTCTCTTTTTTAAGATTTATTTTTTATTTATTTGAAAGAGAGTTACAGAAAGAGGTAGAGACTGAGGGAGAGAGAGGTAGAGATAGAGCGAGAGAGGGGTCTTCCATCTGCTGGTCACAATGGCCAGAGCTGAGCCGATCTGAGGCCAGGAGCTTCTTCTGGGTCTCCCACATGGGTGCAGAGGCCCGAGGACTTGGGCTGTTCTCTGCTGCTTTACCAGGCACATTAGCAGGGAGCTGGATTGGAAGTGAAGCAGTCGGGACTCAAACTGTTGCCCATATGGGATGCCAGTGCTGCAGGCCAGGGCTTTAACCCACTGCACCACAATGCCAACCCCAAGTTTTCTTTTTTAGTATGAAATTAATAGAGCAAAAGGCACTTTCCTCTTTACCTGGTTTTGTAAACATTTTTTTCATATTAAAGTAACACTGATCTTTATTGTTAGATTTTTCTTTTCCTCTTCCCTGTATAAAAGTCCTTGAGTAGCCGGCACCGCGGTAGCTCAATAGGCTAATCCTCTGCCTTGCGGTGCCGGCACAGGGGGTTCTAGTCCCGGTCAGGGCGCCGGATTCTGTCCCGGTTGCTCCTCTTCCAGGCCAGCTCTCTGCTGTGGCCCGGGAGTGCAGTGGAGGATGGCCCAAGTGCTTGGGCCCTGCACCCCATGGGAGACCAGGAGAAGCACCCGGCTTCGGATCAGCGCGGTGCGCCGGCCCCAGCAGCCATTGCGGGGTGAACCAAGGGAAAAAGGAAGACCTTTCTCTCTCTCTCTCTCACTGTCCACTCTGCCTGTCAAAAAATTAAAAAAAAAAAAAAGTCCTTGAGAATGCAGGCCACAAGTTATCTTATTTGTAACTTATCAGGCCTAACACAAAGCTATGCACTCTAGTGATGCTTTCACACTACCTTTCAATCATGGAGAAGAGGGTGAGAGACAATCAGTTTTTAGATCCTTCTACAACATAGCCCAGCAAAGAACTGAGGCCCAAGCCTCTCAGGGCTCCCAGCAGAGACCTTCCCCCTCCCAGTTCCAGAACACCCTCTAAAGCATCGTGCCCACTGGGGCTCACATTCAGCCTAGTGGTCAAGATGTTATACATCCCAAATCAGAGTGCCTGGGTTTGACTCCTCGCTCCAGCTCCTGATTCAGCTTCCTGCCGATGCAGACCCTGGGAGGCAGTGGTGATAGGTTCTTGCCACCACATGAGAGACCTGGATTAAGTTCCTGATTTGTGGCTTCAGTTCTGGCCTGGTCATGGCCATTGTAGGCATTTGGGGAATAACCTGGTCAATGGAATAGATCTCTCGCTCTCACTCTCACCTTCTCTCTCTCTCTCCTTCCCACTTAAATAAGTAATTTTTTAAAATAAGCAAAAACTAGCTTGATTCCACTGATTCCAGGTACTCAGAAGGATGGAGCAGCACTATTTTGAAACTGCTGCTCTAGAACTCTTCAGTCTCTTAACAAGCAAAGTACATGCATAATCACTGCTGATAAAGACAAAATGCGGACTCATGGAATAACCTCAAGTGTTCCAGTGAATTTCTTTTTTTAAAGATTTATTTTATTTATTTGAAAGAGTTATGTAGAGAAGTAAAGACAGAGGGAGAGAGAGAGGTCTTCCATCCTCTGGTTCACTCCCCAAATGGCTGCAACTGCCAGGGCTGTGCCAGGCTGATGCCAAGAGCCAGAAACTTCTTCTGGGTCTCCCACGTGGGTACAGGGGCCCAGGGACTTGGGCCATCTTCCGCTGCTTTCCCAGGTGCATTAGTAGGGAGCTGGATCAGAAGTGGAACAGCCGGGACTCAAAATGGTGCTGATATGGGATGCCAGCACTGCAGGCGGCGGCTTTAACCCACTGCACCACAGCACAGGCTCCCCAGAGAATTTCTTCTTGACATAGTAAAAGAAAACAGATAGGAATCCAAAATATGAGCCTTTATTCAGACTATCTGCTTTGTCTTTCTTTTTTTTAAGATTTATTTTATTTATTTGAAAGACAGAGTTACAGAGAGAGGTAGAGCCAGAGAGAGAGAGAGGTCTTCCATTCGCTGCAGCCAGGACTCAAACCGGAGCCCATTTGCAGTATGGGGCTTTAACCCACCCCTTTGCTTTGTCTTAAAGTGAAAGCCGAAGAGAAAGGGAGAGCTCCGGAACTGGTTTACTGAGCATCTCCCCTCTGTTCTGGGCCACAAGCAATGTTTGAAGAAAACAGGGATCACATCACTGTTCCCTGTTGTTCACAACAGAATTCACTCTGTCTCAAAGGCTTCCTCCCTCCGTCCCTATCTTTCCTCCCATTCAGGAAAGAAATAAAATCAAAAATTAGGAGAGGAAAGGGGAGGAGTATCCCACATAAAACCATATTCCCTGCCTGTATTAGGCTCTCACAACATGCCTAGATGTCCAAATCAGAAAAGGGGAGTGGCAGACAAAGGACACAGCAGGGTGTAAGCAACTATGCTGAGTACACTCTTGAGTGCTGTTATGACGAAGGAAGAACAGAAATAAAGAAATGCATTTCACCTCAGAAGCAATCCAAACTTCAACTTTGTTTGATTAAAAACAAAACAAGGGGCTGGCACTGTGGCATAGCAGGTAAAGCCACCGCCTTCAGTGCCGGCAACTCACGTCAGCACCAGTTCAAGTCCGGCTGCTCCACTTCCAATCCAGCTCTGTACTATGGCCTGGGAAATGACTCAAGTCCTTGGCCCTTTCACCTGCAAGGGAGACCTGGAAGAAGCTCCTGGCTCCTGACTGGACCAGCTCTGGCCTTTGCAGCCATTTGGGGAATGAACCAGCGCATGGAAGATGGAAGACCCCTCTCTCTCTCTCTCTCTCTCTCTGCCTCTGCCTCTCTTTAACTCTGCCTTTCCAATAAAATAAATAACAAAATAAAAAATCAATCGCTTTCACTAAGCAACCTGCTCTACAATTAAAAAGAATAGTCCACAAATAGGGGTGGGCATTTGGTATAGTGGTTAAGACACCACTTAGGATACCACACTGGAGTGCCTAGCAATGCCAGCTTCCTGTTCACGTGCTCCTGGGGAAACAGTAGGTGACGGTTCAAGTAGCTGGGTCCCTACCTCTCATGTGGGATGCTGAGACTGAGCTCCCAGCCCACACCTTTGACCTGGCCCAGCCCCAACTGTTGTGGTCATTTAGGGAGTGAACGAGTGGACAGCTCATCTCTGCCTGCCTACCTTTCAAATAAAAAAAAAAAGTAAAATTTTGATAAAGGAAGAGTCCATACAAATAAATTTATATTACTATATCAATGTCTACATATTTTTTTTTTTTTTTGACAGGCAGTGTGGACAGTGTGAGAGAGAGACAGAGAGAAAGGTCTTCCTTTTTGCCGTTGGTTCACCCTCCAATGGCCGCCGCTGCAGCCGGCGCACCGCGCTGATCCGATGGCAGGAGCCAGGATCCAGGTGCTTTTCCTGGTCTCCCATGGGGTGCAGGGCCCAAGCACCTGGGCCATCCTCCACTGCACTCCCTGGCCATAGCAGAGAGCTGGCCTGGAAGAGGGGCAACCGGGACAGAATCCGGCGCCCTGACCGGGACTAGAACCCAGTGTGCCGGCGCCGCAAGGCGGAGGATTAGCCTAGTGAGCCACGGCGCCAGCTCAATGTCTACATATTTTTTGGTTTATCTATAACTACAGTAAGAGAAAGCTTTCATCAAACTAATCAAAAAAGAGCATGCAATAATCAATTGAGTGGGATGGGGTAGGGGTGGTTTATTTAAAGCTATTTTTATAAACAGAAAATCATCATTGCATCAAGATTCCACTTATTTCTAAGGTGTTAAAACCTATACTCAATAAAGCTAAAGTAAAGGGGAAATGCTATGTGCATATTTTAAATATGAACCCTAAGCAATGTTCTATTTTTAACACTGTTCCATTCCTAATATATTTCTAATTCAAACCAGAATATCCACCACAAAAAAAGAAGAATCTTCTCACTAATGTTGAAAGGAACATTTAGTTCTTCCATGGACATTTTAAAAATTAGATTATTAAGCATGAGGATTTATTTACCTTCATGTTACTTTCCCCCATGAATACTAGGAAGAAATTAAAGGAAACGTCAGCAAGAACTCTGTTTCAGAGAAGATCCTAAGTGACTTCTGATGACAACTAAAACTGAAAGGTCAGCATTTAATAGAAGGGTTAAGGGGCAGGGGCTCTGGCACAGCAGGTTAAGCCACAGCCTGCAGTGCCGGCATCCCATACGGGTACCAGTTCAAGTCCTGGCTGCTCCACTTCTGATCCAGCTCCCTACTAATGTGCCTGGGAAAGCAGCGGAAGATGGCCCAAGTCCCTGGGCCCCTGTACCCACGTGCGTGAGAGACCCGGAAGACGTTTCTGGCTCCTGGCATCAGCCTGGCACAGCCCTGGCAGTTGCGGCCATTTGGGGAGTGGATCAGAAAATGGAAGATCTCTCTCTTTCATTGTCTCTCTCTGTAACTCTACCTTTCAAATAAATAAAACTTTTTTTTTTTTAAAAAGGAGTTAAATTAATTATAATTAAAAACTAGGAAAATGTATGTTCTCCCTGATCGGTGACAACTAATTGAGCACCTAAAAGAAAACCTGTTGAAGTGAAATGGACACTATGAGAAGCAATGTCTTGATCAGCCCATGTCCTGACTGTTGAGGAACAACTTACTATTTTATTCCTTTTAGTATTGTTTTTGTTCTACTTAATACCATTGGTTGAACTCTTTAATTGACACACAATTATTCTTAGTCTTTTAAATTTAACTGAAAAGTGATCCCTGTTAAATGTAAGAGTGGGACTAAGAGAGGGAGGAGATGTACAGTTCGGGACATGCTAAATCAGATTTACCCCTAATGACAGAGCTAGAAACATGCCAGGGGATTCCAATTCAATCCCATCAAGTTGGCATGTACCAACGACGTCTTATTTGTTAAAGTGATCAGTCTAAGTTCATAACTGATCAAAAAGATAGGATTGAGTGTCAAAGGAATTACATAAATAAGACCAGTGTCTTCAAATAATAACTGATAGAATTAAAAAGAAGAGAAAGATCCTACATGGGAAGTGGGATACACAGCAGACTCATAGAATGGCAAATGCCCTAAACAACACTCTGGCCTCAGAATCAGCCCTTAAGGCATTCAGATCTGGCTAAAAAGCCCATGAGAGTTATGAGAGTTTTGCAGGCATGGAAAGCCAAGAGGCCAAGAGACTGTGGCAAAAAAAAAAAAAAAAGGAAAAAGAAAAAAGAAAAAAATGACCTAAATGAAAGATCTCTGTGAGTGACATCCCAGCAGAAAGAATGGGCCATCAAAGAAGGAGGTACTTTCTCTGAAGGGAGGAGCAAACTTCCACTTTGAATATGGCCTTGTCTAAATAAGATCAGAGTTGGTGAACTCGAGGCTTCCATAGCCTTAGCAGTTCATGACAAGAGCCTTAGGTGATTACTGACATCATAAATAAGAATGTCAATTGTTAAATCAACAATGGGAGTCACTGTGCACCTGCTTCCCATGTAGGATCTCTATCCTTAATGTGTTGTACTATGCAAATTAGCGGTAAAACTACTACTCAAACAGTACTCTATACTTTGTATGACTGTGTGGGTGCAGTCTGTTGAAATCTTTACTTAGTATATACTAAGTTGATCTTCTGTATATAAAATTAGTTGAAAACGAATCTTGATGAAGAATGGGATGGGAGAGGGAGTGGGAGATGGGATGGTTGCGGGTGGGAGGGAGGTTATGGGGGGAAAGCCACTATAATCCAAAAGTTGTACTTTGGAAATTTATATTTATTAAATAAAAGTTGAAAAAAAAGAAAAGAAAAAAATATGTCTATGTAGGATGAACATTACTAAACATTGCATTAAAGTGAATCTTACAAAATTTAAAATAATATTAATAATAACTAAAAAAATAAAAGTGATTAATAGAAGACTAACCTTCTGGAAACTTTATAGAATAGAAACAAAGCATGAGCCCTGTGATAGGTTTTGTTTATGTCCCTTTGTCTCCTATTTCTATTTCTCACTCTTAGGCTCACATTCAGTAGGTTGATATTCTACTGAGACTCTTTACTGACTTGAAACTTTTATTGGGGAAAATGCAAGCCAATTTCCTCAGCCATTCTTAATGGTTCACAGAAACATTACTTACCCACAATTGACATTTCTCATAATGGTATTTGTAAATTCAACATTTGGTGGGAAATCACAGGTCTTACTGAATAATGTATCCAAAATCTTACAACAAATCATAGGCTGCCTAGATCTATAACTGCTGTAATTACTTGAGTGTCTCATTTCATTGCCTATAAACTACCTGCATAGACCAAGGGTATAAAGTTTTGTTTTTACACCTAGAGTACATATGGACATTCACACTAAAATCCACATGCTAATTAAAAGTGATACAAACTCAGGCTGATTTTAAGAAATACACCTAAGGGGAAAAAACAGTTCAAAAGCTTAGTTCTCACGGGCCAATGTTGTGGTTAGCAGGTAAAGCCATTGCCTGTGATATAGGCATCCCATATGGGTAACAGTTCATGTCCCAGCTTCTCCACTTTAATTTAGCTCCCTGCTAATGACCTGGGAAAATCAGCGGAAGATGGCCCCAGTATTTGGGCCCCAGCTACTCACATGGGAGACCTGGATGAAGCTCCAGGTTTTTGGCTTCAGCCTGGCCCAGCCCTGGCTGTTACAGCCATTTACGGAGTGAACCAGTGGGAAGAAGATCTGTCTCTGTAAGTCTTCCTTTCAAATAAATTAATTATTTAAAAAAACTTAGCTCTTTTCTTCTTATGCTTTTGATTAACACCTATATGCAGATACTTCGCAAATGTGTTTCACTAGTCCAAACCTAACTTCTGAGTTCTAGTTTCCTATACCCAATTCTTATTAAACATCTCCACTTAGCTATCTTACAGCACTTCAAATTCTACAAAAGGAAGAGGGAGGGGATGTCCCACTCTACTCCAAGCTGTCTGTGATGGTTAATTTTAGGCGTTAATTTGACTGGACTAAGGAACTCCAGATAACTGATATAGCAATATTTCTGGGTATGCCTGTGAAAGTTTTTTTCCAGAAAAAAATGGAATTCGAATCAGTGAATTGAGTAAGAAAGATCCACCCTCACACAAGTAGACACTAATCTTCCAAGAGCCCAAGAAGAACAAGACAGAGGAAAGTCTGTTTTACTCTCTCTTCTGATACTGAGATATCCATTGTCTTCTTCCTTTGAACATTGGAACTCCAGGTTTTCAGACAGTTAGACTTCAGGACTTATACCAACAGCCCCCTCTCAGGCCTTCCACTTCGGACTGAGAGCTACACCACTGACTTCCTGGCCATCCAACTTGTAGACAGTGTATCATGAGACTTATTGGTCTCTGTTACTGTATGAGCCAATTCTCATAATAAATCCCCGCTTCTATTACCTAAATCTGAATGTATATCTATACTATATCTATATGTATACTAACAGAGAGATATAGCCTATTGGCTGTTTCTCCATAGAACCTTATTCATTACCCCTCCTCCAGTGTTCCTACCTTCAGTAACTGTGTTGCTATCCATCAGGCTATACAAATTATAAACCAGAGTGACCTTCACATACTCTTCTCAACTACAATTCATCCTATTCTCCAAAAACTGCTCATTTTAACTCCTGAATTCTGCTCAGGCTACTTTTTGCCAATTTCTCTGTCATCACACTGGTCCAAACTACCAACAATGGTCATGAGGTACAGTTATACCTGCCCCCACAGAGTTTATATTTAATAAATATTTGTCATGAATAAATATCCACCTTTACCCATCACTCCTTTAACTCTTGAATTCTTATTCTTCCATTACTATAGGAATTCTCCCTGTGCCATGACTAAGTCAACTTTATCTCAACCCCCAATCTACTGTATCAATTCAACATGTACTTCTCCATAAAACTTCGTCAGTACTTATTTTAAAGGTATGCATGTCATTTTCCGATTAATGCTCATGCCCATGTGCATGCCTGCTTACCGTCACTGGAGATTACACTCCAGGAAAGAAGAATCTCACACTTTTGCCTGCACCGTATCCTTAAACTCAGTTGAGAATTCAGCATATAGTATACACTCAACCAAAGGCCACTGAGAAATTAACTAAAAATTTTCTGTCATCATATTCATAATCCAATCTCTCCTTCTTTTGTTTCCTATTAGAAATCCTTAAAAGAACAGTTTTTTACACAGCATTGCTTTTAGAAATGCTACTTTTCTGACTCACTGTTGAGTTTTCAATAGTTCTATATTAAAACATTTGCTATAGCTCATCCAATTGGAAAGTAAGCTGGAGAGATAAGCACAGTAATAATACTTAGGGAATAGATTAAATCAAATGGCTCATGGGACCTCCCTGTCAGGGCAGTTTTCTGTCCTCCAAGTAATGAGGCAGAAAGTAAACAGAGGAATACAATTCTATTAAACCCACAGTCTAGAAATTATGTAAATGAAGATATCAGGATCATAGAAACTAGAGGGATACGGATCTAAAATGAAAACCTGACATAACAAAATAAAACAGTATAATAAAAATCAGAATATTTGAAAGATATTGCAGATGAGAAACTAAGGAAAGAGAACAGTGTTGACAGAAATTGAGCACCTACTTTTGGCTGTTTACATGCTCAGCCCCACCTGCCACCTGGGACTCCATAAACATCATGGACCTCAGCTCCTTGCCCAAATCTGATCCTACAGAACCCACAAAAGTGTTAGTTCCTCCAACCACTTCTCAACTCATATTGCTCACCACATTGTAGGGTAGAGGATTTGTTTTCCACTGCCTGCCCAGACTGGCTCCTTAACCCGGAGGAGTGAAGGTTAAACAACACACCATGGAGAGAATTTTGACATCTAGACATAACAATCAGAAAGAATGTCTCTCCTTTCTGCCCAATAACTGCCTACCAGGCCCATGGAGAGCTCTGTCTGGAAAACAACTCACTTGAAGCTGCCACCAGATCAGTAACACATCACTTTGCATTTATTTTTCCTTCTTCTCTGCCTCACTTCCCTTTTCACCCTTATTCTTGCTGTCCCTGGACTGAAACTCCTGATACAGCCTTCTACTATATAAGCATTGCCTCAGGCTACGGTTTCTAGGAAACCCCAGCTAAGAAACATAAAACCAATGGAAAAGAGATGCTTTTTTATTTAAATTTTTTATTTATATAAATGGAACAAATTTCATGTATCTCATACATACAGTTTTAAGAACATAATGACACTTCTTGCCCCATCTTCCCTCTCTCACTCCCACCCTCCCTCCTATTTCCTTTCTTATTTTTCTTTTCTTTTTTTTTTTTTTTATTTGACAGATAGAGTTAGACAGTGAGGGAGAGAGACAGAAAGGTCTTCCTTCCATTGGTTCACCCCACAAATGGCCACTATAGCCGGAGCTACACTGATCTGGAGCCAGGAGCCAGGTACTTCTTCCTGGTCTCCCACACGGGTGCAGGCACCCAAGCATTTGGGCCATCCTCCACTGCTTTCCCAGGCCACAGCAGAGAGCTGGACTGGAAGAGGAACAACCAGGACAGAATCCAGCGCCCCGACCGAGACTAGAACCCGGTGTGCCGGCGGAGGATTAGCCTATTGAGCCACAGTGCCGGCCTAGTTTCTCTTTTTAGCCTCAACAAACCTGAGGGTTTCAACATGCTCCTAATTGGTAAGAATTCAGGGGCTGAGTTTGGGATGGACGCATATATATCTGGGAAAAGCTGTTCCCCACTCTTGTCTCTCAGATTATAATTTGCCTACCTATTTTGTATTGTGGATAGAGTCCACTGGCCATGGCAATAGTCATGTTGATGGGGGCAGGTAGGTAGCTAGTGAAAGAAACTGAGAACTGCCAGCAGCACCTGTGCACATATGCGATCTAAATCCTACTTGCTTCCATTAACACTGGCTAGAAGTATCCAACATGGGACTGCAGGCTCAGCACACCCACTCCCCATCATGCACGGGACCCTCACCATTATGCAACAGATACCCTGACACTTCCTAAATTTCAACACATGCACCACAGCCCCCATCCAAACACCACCCTCTCTGAATATTCCATTAAGATACTCCTATCCTACAAAAGGACAATCCCAACTTTGGTGGGGAGATCAGCCCTTCCTTCCTCATGAATAAAGATTGCTAGTACTCACACCTGTGTGTATATTATTCCTTTCAATAAATCTTCCTTTCCAGCACACTTTCATGTCTCCTCACCAGATTCTTTTCTCATAAGAACTTGGAACAAACCTAGCTAGGAGTCAACTCCTTCATAACAACGTGACTGCCAATTATCCCATGTCCAGGCAGTGAGTGGTCCAGGGATGGGACCATGACACTGGCTGGTCCCTCTATTTCAAGATTCTTTCTCATTTCTTTCAGATCACTCTTACTCTTACACTTCCTTTAAGACATTCTTTCCAGGAATCTTCTAGGGTCAGCTGAATGAAAGTGTGTGAGTGTGTGTGTTTGTGTGTGTGCATTTGTGTGTGTGTGCTGCTAGTATACTCTAAGCACACCTCCAGGTTGTCATTGTGGTACAATGACACAATCTCCCAAGAGGCAAGGCACATGTCATGAAATTGTTATTAGGTCTCTCAAATAAGGTAGTGAGAAGACCAATTTCTTTAAAAGTCCAGCAACACAGGATTCCTTGGGATTACATATATTCTGTTAAATACAACTATCTACCTAAGAAAATACACACATCACTATGAATATCTTTAATGAAGTAAAAAAACTGTCTCACATTTTTCAAGATTTAGAGATAATTTTAAACTAAGAGAAGGAAAGTCTTCCAAAAGGAAAGAATATTTCCTTTTCCTAACCATCAATTTCTATTGCCTGTTTCTCCACATATATTCCAAGTACCAACAGCTCTGCAACAATGTTTCAACCCAAATGACCAATACTTAGGAGTCCAATTATCTCAATAAGACATGTCTGAACTGCTGTGTTAATTAAGATGAATATAAAAACATAGGGAAAAGCTTATAATGTAATTTTAGGTCATAAAAGACAGGGTAGACTACTGAACATGTAGTATAATTATAATTTCATTTTATGTGCATGTACACTCAAGGGAAATAATAATCCAAATGCTGAAAATAATATGTTAATGGTAGTTAGAATGTGGGGGTCTCTTTTTTCCTATGTTTCTAATATGCTTTTATTATTTTTATTGGAGGACAAAAATCATTAACTTGAATCCCAAGGAATATTTTCAATGTATTTGAAAGGAAACATAAAAACATGCCTAAATGAAAATCTAATATAGTAAAACCTCAGTGTATAAGAATTATGCTTTATAGCTGAATGACCCAGCCATCACTGAGGTTAATGCATGAACCTAGCCATCTCTCTGATGAACGTATTTCTACATGCACTGATCACTGTGTAAGCCACTTTAAATCATGCTGGGACGTTGTTATAGATGCAGATCAGAAGTATGGGACACGGCTGAAGGACTGAAAGTCAAGGCTGGCCTAGTCCTGTACATCTAGAGCTCCCAGGGATCTTCTGAATGGCTAGTTTTACCCAATGCGACACAAGACTTTCTCTGGGAGTTACTAAACTCTATGTGAAGCCCACACTGATTTTCTGCTTAGCTCTCCTATCACAAAGCAGCCGGCAGGGAGCTGTGTGTGTAAAGATGTCAGACTTTTCAAAAGACAGGTTTCATTTTACAGTACGCAGAGGATGGGGTTCCAAATACCAAGAAGATAAAGGCATATTTGGGTGCACAGGCACTTACCTCATCAGCCCCAATTCTCCTCAGGCAGTTCCTCTGATTTCGTGAGGAGTCTCTAGTTTTTAACAAAGGGATTAAATGGGAGGCTGCTCTATTTTACAGACCAGGAGTGCAAGCAGAGGGAAACAGTGCAAGTGTGGGGCACAGGTCAGCTATTCATTTTATCTCCTCCATTCATGGCACTTGGATATCACTGTGAATCCTTCTCTTCACCTAAAACATCTACTATGCCCAATGGAAATCTGTGGAAAACAAGGCATGATAAACATTTTTTTAAAATCCTCAGTTGTAAAAGTATTCTCAAAGTTTATGTTCAGAAATTGTTGAAGGACCAGCACTGTGGCATAGCATATTAAGCTGCCTCTGAAGTGCCAGCATCCAATATGGGCACTGGTTCCTGCTCCAGCTACTCCTCTTCCAATCCAGCTCTCTGCTATTGGCCAGGAAAGCAGTGGAAGATGGCTCAAGTACTTGGGCCCTTGCACTCATGTAGGAGACCTGGAAGAAGCTCCTATCTCCTACCTACGGATCAGCCCAGCTCCAGCCGTTGCAGTCATTTGGGCAGTGAACCAGTGGATGGAAGGCCTCTCTGTCTCTTCCTCTCTCTCTCTCTCTCTCTTTCTCTGTAACTCTGCCTCTCAAATAAATAAGTAAATCGAAAGAAAGAAAGAAGGAAGGAAGGGAAGGAGGGAAAAGAAAGGAAGAAAGAGAGAGAGAGAGAGAGAGAGAGAGAGAGAGAGAGAGAGAGAAATTGTTGAACCCAACTGGCTTACACTTTGTTTTTAAAGAAACTCTGTAATATTTAAGGAGAGGGCCGGCGCCGCGGCTCACTAGGCTAATCCTCCGCCTTGCGGCGCCGGCACACCGGGTTCTAGTCCCGGTCGGGGCACCGGATTCTGTCCCGGTTGCCCCTCTTCCAGGCCAGCTCTCTGCTGTGGCCAGGGAGTGCAGTGGAGGATAGCCCAGGTGCTTGGGCCCTGCACCCCATGGGAGACCAGGAAAAGCACCTGGCTCCTGGCTCCTGCCATCGGATCAGCGCAGTGCGCCGGCCGCAGCGCGCCAGCCGCAGCGCGCCAGCCGCAGCGGCCATTGGAGGGTGAACCAACGGCAAAGGAAGACCTTTCTCTCTGTCTCTCTCTCTCACTGTCCACTCTGCCTGTAAAAAAAAAAAAAAAAAAAAAAAAAAAAAAAATTTAAGGAGAGAAAATAACTCTGCCATAAAAGGCATTTCATTTCTCCTCTGACAGATGTACATACATTCGTGAGTCTCCCTACAAGTATATTTTACTTTTGAGATGTTTTCTATTCTTTGATTTTTATCTCTGAGCAGTAGTATGGTTTATTTAAATAAGGGTGAGCCACATGATGACATATGAACATCTGCATGAGTCTACCAGATACTACATTTGGACTGAAACAAAACCCTGATGTGAAGACTGTCACTACCTGAAATGTAGGATACAAAAGAAATTATAAAATCCAACAAAAGAGAGGACATCTCTATCATTCTTTATGCTAATTCAAAGGGAAAAGAAAAAATATTTTATGCACAATGGTACTTAAAATAATCCAGCCTTGCTCACTTCTTACTTTATAGCTAAAACATACTAATATTTACTATGTTTATATATGTAATATACATACATATATATGTATACATATATATATGTATACATATATACATATATGTAATATATATATATATATATATATAAAGAGCAAGAAAGAGGGAGAGACATACAAAATCTTAGTAACTTTTCAACCAAAAGAGAAAATGTAAGGTATCATTGAATGCTAATTAGGTGCTACATGAAAGTATTTTCCAGTCAAATCATGCTTCTTTTCCTATTGCCTCTTTCCTAACAGTGGAGAACACAACAAAAAAACATTCCTGTAAGATTTCTCCCCAACTTTTCATAAGAGTGAGCTATAAGTAAAAATCTATATCACTCAGTCACCATTTAAAATTGCTCCACCTTCAGAGTTACTAATTTTGACCTCATTAAACATCTTCCACTCAATCTCTTACCTGAATTCCATCATTTGATACACAGTAATGCTGTCTCTGGATCCATTTTTAAGCCCACTGGTGCTTTTTTTTGTCCCCAAAGAAATATTTTATTTAAGGAATTCAAACTTAATGCATTTCATAAGTACAACTTCAGGAATATAGTACCTTCCCATCTTCCCATCGTACCCACCATCCCATCCACTCTCCCAATCCTCCTCCTTCTCCCTCTCCCACTCCCAGTCCCATTCTCCACTAAGATCCATTTTCAATTAAATTTATACACAGAAGACCAACACTAAGTACTATGCTAAGTAAAGAGTTCAACAATTTGCATGAAGAAACAAAACAAAACAACAAAAATGTTCAACAGTTGAGACAAGGGCTGTTCAAAGTCATTGCATCTGAAAGTTAATTTCACTTTTTTTTTTTTTTAGAAACAATTAACATTAAAGAAGCACCCTAGAAGGATACATCTTTTGCAAGCACTTATACATTATTATAATACAACTCTTTGAGGACAGAGGTCCTGCATGGGAAGTTAGTGCACAGAGACTCTTGTTTATTTAACAATTAACACTCATGTATGACATCAGTGATCACTCAAGGATCCAGATATGAGCTGCCTAGTCTATGAGCCTGCTGTTGGATCACTGACTCCTTTTTTTTTTTTTTTTTTTTTTTTTTTTGACAGGCAGAGTGGACAGTGAGAGAGACAGAGAGAAAGGTCTTCCTTTTGCCGTTGGTTCACCCTCCAATGGCCACCACGGCCGGCGTACCATGCTGATCTGATGGCAGGAGCCAGGTACTTATCCTGGTCTCCCATGGGGTGCAGGGCCCAAGTACTTGCGCCATCCTCCACTGCACTCCCTGGCCACAGCAGAGAGCTGGCCTGGAAGAGGGGCAACCGGGACAGAATCCGGCGCCCCGACAGGGACTAGAACCCGGTGTGCCAGTGCCGCAAGGCAGAGGATTAGCCTATTGGGCCACGGCGCAGGCCCACTGACTCCTTTTTAATTTAGTCATTATTACCAGACACTCAATCCTATCCATATGATCACTTTAACACTTAAGATGGTATTTTTATCACCCAACCTAAGGGGATTTGGAGGTCCCATGGCAGGTTTTTAAACTATACCCTTATAAGTAACAATGTATTCAGAACTATACAGTTTTACGGTTACAAACTTTATACACTTCAAAATTACAACTTCAGGAACATGGTGATTCTTCCCACCGTGCCTGCCCTCCCACCTTTACCCCCTCATTTCCTCCTCCCACTCTTACTTTTTACTGAGATCTATTTTCAATTACTTCATAAACATATGTTTAACTCCATGTTAAGTAGAGTTCAGCAAATAGTATATTACAAAAAAAACTGTTTCAAAGACAAGGGCTGTTCAAGTCATTGCTTCTCAGTGTCAATTTCACTTCTACAGATTGCCTTTTAAGATGCTCTATTAGTTATCACAGATCAGGGAGAAAATATGGTATCTGTCCCTCTGAGATTGGCTTATTTCACTAAGTATGATGTTTTCCAGTTCCATCCATTTTGTTGTAAGTGACAGATTTCTTTTGTTATTTTTAATGCTGTGTAGTGTTTCATAGTGTATATATCCCATAATTTCTTTATCTAATCTTCAGTTGATGGGCATTTGGGTTGATTCCATGTCTTAACCTATTGTGAATTGAGCTGCAATAAACATGGGGTGCAAATAACTCTTTCATATGATAATTTCATTTCACTTGGGTATATTCCCAGGAGTGGGATGGCTGAGTCATATGTCAGGTCTACATTCAGATTTCTGAGGTATCTCCATACTGTCTTCCATAGTGGCTTTACCAATTTACATTTCCACCAACAGTGGATTAGGGTACCTTTTCCCCCACATCTTCACCAGCAATTACAACTGTTTGCTGATTTCTGTATGAAGCCCATTTTAACCGGGGTGAGGTGAAACCTCATGGTAGTTTTGATTTGCATTTCCCTGATGGCTAGTGACCCTGAGCATTTTTTCATGTGTCTGTCAGCCAACTGGATTTCCTCTTTTGAAAAATGTCTGTTTAAGTACTTTACCCATTACTTCACTGGGTTGCTTGCTTTGCTGTTGTTGAGTTTCTTTATATATTCAGGTTATTAATCCTTTATCAGCTGAAAAGTTTGCAAATAATTTCTCCCATTCTGTTGATTGGCTTTTCACTTTTCTGACTGTTTCTTTTGCAGTACCGAAGCTTCTCAATTTGATGCAATCCCAACTGTTAATTTTGGCTTTGACTGCTTGTGCCTCTGGGGTCTTTTCTAAGAATTCTTTGCTGATGCCAATATCTTGCTGGATTTCCCCCATGTTCTCTAATAATTGGAAGGTATCAGGTCATAGATTTAGGTCTTTAATCCACATTGAGTCGGTCTTTGTTTAAGGGGTCTTGCTTCATCTTTCTGCATGTGGAAATCCAATTTTCCCAGCACCACCTGTTGAAGAGATTATCCTTGCTCCAGGGATTGATTTTACTCCTTTGTCAAATATAAGTTGGTTGTAGATGCTTGGATTGATTTCTAGTGTTTCTATTCTGTTCATTGGTCTATCCATCAATTTTTGGGCCAGTACCAGGTTGTTTTGGTTATAACTGCCCTGTAGTATGTCTTACAATCTGGCATTGTGATGCCTCCAGCTGTGTTTTTGTTGTACAAGATTACTTTAGCTATTCTAGGTCTCTTGTGCCTCCATATGAATTTCAGTATCATTTTTGCCATATCTGAGAAGAAGGTCTTTGGTATTTTGATTGGTATCGCGTTGAATCTGTAAATCACTTTTGGAAGAAACAACATTTTGATGATATTGATTCTTCCAATCCATGAACATGGGAGATTTTTCCATTTTTTTGTATCTTCTTTTATTTCTTTAATGTTTTGTAATTCTCATCATAGAGATCTTTGACATCCATGGTTAAATTCATTCCAAGGTATTTGATTGTGTGTGTGTGTGTGTGTGTGTGTGTGAATGGGATTGATTTTGAAGTTCTTTCTCAGCCATAGCATTGTCTGTGCATACAAAGGCTGCTGGATTTTTGTGCATTGATTTTATATCCTGCTACTTTACCAAATTCTTCTGAGTTCCAATAGTCTCTTAGTGGAGTCTTTTGAATGCCCTGTATATAGAATCATGTCATCTTTAAATAGGGATAGTTTGACTTCCTCCTTCCCAATTTGTATCCCTTTGATTTTGTTTTCTTGCCTAATGGCTTTGGCTAAAACTTCCAGGACTATATTGAATAGCAATGGTGAGAGTAAACATCCTTGTCTGGTTCCAGAGCTAAATGGGAATGCTTCCAACTTTTCCCCATTCAATAGTACACCATTAGGTTTGTCATAGATTGTGCTGATTGTGTTGAGGAATGTTCCTTCTATACCCAATTTGCTTAATGTTTTCATCATGAAAGGGTGCTGTATTTTATCAAATGCTTTCTCTGCATCTATTGAGATAATCATATGGTTTTTGTTCTTTTTTTAATAACAATGGCCAATTACACTGGCTGAGTGCTTAGTTTTATTTACCAAATTCTTACTTAGTACTTTCATATTATCCAGATGTTATTCTGAGTTCATAAATATTAACAAATCAACAGCTTTAGAATGCAGACATCATAACTATCCTCATTTATAAATGAGGAAGCTGAACAACAAAGAAATTAAGTACCTTACCCAATGTCACACTTAGTAGAGGTAGAGTTAGAACCTAGGTAGGTTGGCTCTAGTTTGTGAATCACATGCAGGAGAAAACAAAGTCTTACTCGAGAATAAGAAAAAAAATCTAAATTTGTAATAATAGTTACTATTTCCTAAATATTCACCTTAACATATAATTAACACTGACAAGCCAACCTAATGTAGAAGCTCTTTTCCCCATTTTGAAGATAAATTAACAAAGGCCCAAAGAGTGACATGCTTCCAGTAGCACAACTGGTGAGAGCTGGAACTAGAACTCAAGGAACCTCAGCATCAAAGGCTGTGCTCTTGCCAAAATGCTTTGCAACCTTTCTTATCTCCCTATGGAAGAGAAGTGGACTATATTACTTGTAATGTAACAACTTACAATATTAAAAATGCAGCCCCAAGATCTAAGCTATACCCATGGTCTAGCACCTTGAGGGTTTTATTTTTAGACTAGCCTTCCCCAAAGGCTTCAACTTTTCTTCACACAATTCCCTGAGGGCCTCAGGCAGTATAAGAACAAACATCGTGTGTAATAAAGATGAAATGATCAAAAAAATAAAATGTAGGGCAGTGACTAAAACAAGGACATTTCTGTGAGCAGCATTATACTTTCACAAGTAAAAGAGCCAAAGTATGCCTAACATGAGGAAAATTCCACCTTCCTTCATAACTATTTTCATAATGCTGACTAAAAATTAAACTGGATGATTTTTTTAAACCAAACAATTGTGGGGCTGGCTGTGGCACAGCAGGTAAAAGCCACCGCCTGCAGCACCAGCATCCCATACGGACACTGGTTCAAGCCCTGGCTGCTCCATTTCGATCCAGCTCTCTGCTATGGCCTGAGAAAGCAGTAGAAGATGGCCCAAATCTTTGGGCCCCTGTACTCACATGGGAGACCCAGAAGAAGCTCCTGGCTCCTGGCTTCAGATCAGCTCAGCTCAGCGATGGAAGACCTTTCTCTCTGTCTCTACCTTTCTCTATAACTCTTTCAAATAAATAAAATGAATCTTTAAAAAAAAATCTTATGTTTATAAAGTTAATTGAAAATAGATCTTTGTAAAAAATAAGAACTGGAATAGGAGAGGGAAGAGGAAGAAGGGTGGGAGTGCAGGCAGGGTGCAGGGTGGGAAGAATCACTACATTCCTAAAGTTTTATATATGAAATGAATGAAGTTTGTAGACCTTAAATAAAAGGTTTATAGATAAAAAATAACAATAAAATAAAATTTCAAAAAAAAGTCATATTCATGCAAGCAGAGACTACAATGGTGGCTGCCTGGAGCTGGGGTAAGAAGAAAAAGAAGGTTGCTCATCAGTGAATAAAGTGTGTCATATAAGACATATATGTTCTGGGTCCGGCACTGTGGCACAGTGGGTTGACGCCCTGGCCTGAAGCACCAGCATCCTATTTGGGCGCCGGTTCGAGACCCAGCTGCTCCACTTCCATTCCAGCTCTCTGCTATGGCCTGGGAAAGCAGTAGAAGATAGAAGATAGCCCAAGTCCTTGGGCACCTGCACTCACGTGAGAGACCCAGAGGAAGCTCCTGGCTCCTGGCTTCGGATCAGCGCAGCTCCAGCCATTGCGGTCAATTGGGGAGCAAACCATCAGATGCAAGTCCTCTCTCTGTGTAACTCTGACTCTCAAATAAATAAATAAATCTTTTAAATATATATATATATATGTTCTATAAGTTCTAGTTATCTGTTGAACAATGTAATATCTAACGTTAACAAATAGTATTGTATACTAAAATAAGGAGATATCTGTCATGTTAAATGGTCTTCTGAACACACACACACATGACACATACACACACCACAAACACTGAAGAAACTTTTGGGAACTAATGGATTATGTTTAGTGCCTTGGTTGTAGAGATAGAATCACAGGTGTATACATACATACAAAATCAGTAAGACATATACATTAAATCTATGCAATGTTATACATATACATACACACGTACACACACATAAGCTAAAAAGAGGCAGGAAGATGCCTGATGACTTTAGATTTGAAGCCATCCTACTAAAACAAAAATATAGATCAATAACTAGACCAACTTTGCATACTGATAAATCACCTGAACACAGTATGACATATGGAAATATCTTCAAGGGCTTTCCGCTCCTATCTTTACTTATTTTTAATGTGATCTGCTTCATGTTAATCAGATACCAAGAAAACATATAAAAAAGAGACAAAACCTTTGCTTCTAAAATTCCTGAAACAACTCTGTAAACATCGATAGATAAAACAATTATCTTTACACCTATTACTGTAATAAGCCTTTAATATCAGATGCTTGAATTCTCATTTGTCAATACAGTCAATGTTACACTTTAAAATCAATGAAAAAAATAATCTATATTTAGAGGAAAATCACAAATAGAAGATGCAAAAGACTATCCTTTGAAACAATGTTCAATCTCACTAAAATAGAAGTTTAAATTGAAACAAAAATGCAACGTTACGCTTTCCCTAGTACATTTTCAAAGGTTTAAAGAAGATGGAAATAATTCAAGCTGATGCTCCACCAACAGAAATGAAATATTACAGAAATTCAGGAAGCTGTATAATGCCCAGGAACTTCAGGGCAAGACAAGCTGCCCCAGACCAACACCCCCACCAAGAACACCAAATAAGGTGGGTAATTATTTTAAACCTCTGAAGATTTCTTTTTTTACTATAAACACTTTTATTTAGTAAATATAATTTTCCAAAGTACAGTTTATGGATTACAATGGCTTTTTATTTCTAAGAGCTAACAAAGTAGGGAGGACTTCAAAGCCAAGATCTCAGAAAGAAGGAAAGCATGGAAAAGTGACGCAGCTCTACACTCTGGGATACTTTTTCCCTGAAGGCAGGAGCCAATTCTAAAAAGCAGGCTCAGAGCGCTTCTCAAAGCAGCTGAAAAGCTGAGAGCCTGGAAAGTGGCAGCTGAAAGTCTTAAAGGCAGCTGAGATGCTTGAAAGTTGAGTAAAAGAGGCAGCTGGGAGGTTGAAAAGCTGAGCAGAGCACAGCCTTAAGGGGCAGGAAGCTGGCATTCAGGGTCCACAGAAGAGTAAGAGATTACTTCTAAAGACTTCGCTCTTAGAAGAGGCTAGGACAGAAATTAGAGTCCTCATAATGGAATACCAGCCTCTGATTAGCTCAACTTCAAGTTTCTTAATCTTCATTAGGTTTCCAAACCACTTTTTTTTTTTTTCAAAGATTTATTTATTATTTTTTTGAAAGGCAGAGTTACAGAGAAGCAGAGAGAAAGAGGGAAAGAGAGAGAAAGTCTTCCATCCACTGGTTCATTCCCCTAATGGTCACAATGCTGGAAGTGGGCCAATTTGAAGCCAGGAGCTTCCTGTGGGTCTCCCAGGCAGGTGCAGGGGCCAAAGGACTTGAGCTATCTTCCCCGCCTTTCTAGGCCACAGCAGAGAGCTGGATAGGAAGTGCAGCAGCCGGGACTCAAACTGGCACCCACATGGGATGCTCAAACTGCAGGTGGAGACTTTACCCACTATCCCACAGCACAAACCCCAAATCACATTTATTTTTAAGATGCAAATAAAGTAGCAGGCATGTCACAGCAGGTTCAGCAGTTGCTTAGGATACCTGCATCCCATATCAGAGTGCCTGTTCAAGTCCAAGGGACTCCTCACTTCCAATTAACCATCCTGCCAATTCACCTGGGAGGCACCTAAGCACTTGGGTTCCCACCACCCTCATGGGAGACCCGGATGGAGTTCTGGGCTCCTGGTTTCAGTCCCAGTCTTGGCTGTTGAAGGCATTCAAGGAGTGAACCGGACGGATCCCTTGTCTCCCCTTTCTCTCTTTCTCTCTGTCACTGCCTTTCAAATAAATAAATAAATCTTTTTTAAAAAGGCACTAGAGATAGAGATTTATAAAGTTGACCAAAAGGCATAATCATGAGAAGGCAAAGATAAGTCAGAAGGCAGAATCACATAGCTGATAAAGATTTACACCTTGAATGTATGTGTGTGTGTATGTATGCTGATATATGCATAAGAAAAAGACCACCCACTTGAAAGATGAACAAAGGAGTTAAACAAATGTTCATAAAGATATCCAAAAAAGAAATTTCCACAGCATATATAAAGGTGTTCTCCCTCACCACTCATTAGGAAAATACAAATAAAAATCACATGACACAAATCCAGCAGAAAAACTTTAAAAAAGGAAAATACCAAATGTCAGTGAAAATATGGTGAAAATGGAACTTCCATACATTGCTATTGGAAAAATTAATAACTACAGGAAGTAGTTTGCTATTTACAGTAAATGTATTGTCATGTCTGCAGCACTATTTGAAACAACCAAATAATTGATTAGCAAAAAATATCCATCAAAAGTAGAAATACTCAGGGGCCAGCATTGTGGTTCAGTGGGTACATGCAACACCAGCATACCATATGGGCACCAGCTGGCATCCCGGCTGCTCCACTTCCAATCCAGCTTCCTGCTAATACACCTGGGAAAGCAGTGGAAATTGGCCCAAGTGCTTGGGCCCCTAAGCATAATCTTAACCACTGTATCCAGCACCCACCTCTGTGTACTACTTTTTTTCAGATTTCACTGTTATGCCTTTACAATTTGTGCATCTTCGTATTTGTATATAAAACTCCGAAAAGTTTATTAAGCATAATAAGCATTTTAAAATTTTCTGGGAGCCAGCATTGTAGCATAGCAGATTAAGCCTCTGCCTGCAATGCCAGCATTCTATATGCCATTTCGAGACCTGGCTGCTCCGCTTCCAATCCATCTTCCTGCTAACACAGCTGGGAAAGCAGGGTAAGATGGCCCACGTGTTTGGGCCCCTGTACTCACATGGGAGACCCAGAAGAAGCTCCAGAATGGCCATTTGGGAAGTGAGCCAACAGATAGAAGTGCTCTCTCTCGCTCGCTCGCTCACTCACTCTCTCTGTCTCTCCATCTCTCTCTCTCTGAAACTATGGCTTTCAAATAAACAAAAAATAAATTTTTTAAAAGAAACTTTCTGGAAATTTTAGTTTTAAGGGTCTACTCAAGAAGTATTTTTAAATGTTATTTAGAAGTTTATGTAATTAAAATATATATAAAACCTTTAAGACCTTGGGTTAATAACACCAAAAGAATAGTCTAGAGACCGGCGCTGTGGCACATTGGGTTAAAGCCCTGGCCTGAAGCGCCAGCACCCCATATAGGCGCCGGTTCCAGTCCCGGCTGCTCCTCTTCCAATCTAGCTCTCTGCTATGGCTGCGATAGCAGTAGAAGATGGCCCAAGTCCTTGGGCCCCTGCACCCGCATGAGAGACCCAGAAGAAGCTCCTGGCTCCTGGCTTCCAATTGGCACAGCTCCGGCCATTGCAGCCATCTGGGGAGTGAACCAACGGATGGAAGACCTCTATGTCTCTCTCTCTCTGCCTCTCTTCTCTCTGTGTAACTCTGACTTTCAAATAAATAAAATAAATCTTTAAAATAGTCTATAAAAGAAAACATGGGAGGCCGGCACCGTGGCTCAATAGGCTAATCCTCCACCTGTGGCGCCTGCACACCGGGTTCTTGTCCCGGTCGGGGCACCGGATTCTGTCCCAGTTGCTCCTCTTCCAGGCCAGCTCTCTGCTGTGGCCCGGGAAGGCAGTGGAGGATGGTCCTGCACCCCATGGGAGACCAGGAGAAGCACCTGGCTCCTGGCTTCGGATCAGCGCGGTGCGCCGGCCGCAGCAGCCATTGGAGGGTGAACCAACGGAAAAGGAAGACCTTTCTCTCTGTTTCTCTCTCTCACTGTCCACTCTGCCTGTCAAAAAAAAAAAAAAAAATTAAAAAAGAAAAGAAAACATGAGTAACTTGAACCTCATCAAAATTCAACATTTTGTACTTCAAAATACATTAAGAAAAATGAAAAGCCAAACAACAGACTGAAAGTATGAGGTTATCTGAAAAAAATGTAGAAAAATTTTTACAGCAAAATAAACATCTTTCAATCTCATTTTTCACACTTTTAAAAGTCCCTTCATATTTGCAAAACACACCCCAAATAAAAAGCTTGTATCGAGAATTAAAAGTTACACTTGTAACTCAATAATACTTGAACAACCTAACCGGAAAGAATGAAAGATAGTGACATTTCAAAAAAGATGATATATATAAATGATAAATAAGAACACAGAAAGAATATTCAATATCATTGTCATAAAGAAATGTACCATGATGAGGAATGGGCATTTGGTTTAGTGGCTGAGATGCCATTTGGAACACTTACATCCCATATCGGGGGGCCTGAGTTAGAATACCCACCCTACTTCAATTCCAGCATCCTGGTTTTATGTACCCTAGGAAGCAGCAGGTGATGGCTCAAGTAGCTGTGTGCCTGCCATCCATATGGGAGCTCTGGATTGAATTCCAGGTGCCTGGCTTCAGCCTGGCCCAGCTCTGGCCATTGCAGACAATTGGGGAGTGAATCAGAGGATGAAGATTTCTCACTGTCTGTCTATGTCTCTGTCTCTCTCTCCATCGCTTTGTCTTTCAAATATAAAGAAAGAAAGAAATGTATGCTATGTGGATCTCACCACAATACAAATAAATAAATAGATAATAAAACCACAATGAACTACTATGCCCTCTAGAATGGCCACCATAAGTAAGAGACAATAAGAAGTACCAGTGAGGATACGGAGAAATGGGAACCCTTATACTTTGCTGGTGGAAATGTAAAATGGTAGAATGACTTTGGAAAACACTGATAGTTTCTCAAACATAAATATAAGACTACCAATACAACCTAGAAATATCACTCTTAGGTGCCTAATTAAGAGAATTAAAATTTATGTCCACACAAGAATGGACATAGCAGCATTAGTCATAAGCTTAAAGCCAGAAACAACCTAAATATTCATAAACTGTGAATGGACAAAATATAGTGTACCTGTATAATGGAATACCATTCAACAATAAAAAGAATAAAGTACAGATATTTGTTAAATCATGGATGAGCTTCAAAAATATTATGGTAAGCAAAAGAAATCACAATAAGTCATGATATATTATATAATTCCATTTATAGGAAGTATACAGGAAATGCAATTATCTAGAGACAGACAGTTGGTTAGCAGTTGCCTGGGGATAGGGGAAGGAATGAGGATTAGCTATAAATACATACAGGGATCTTACTAGGGGAAAGAAAATGTTTTAAAACTGAATATAGTGGTGATTGTACCACTTGGTAAAATTACTAAATACTACTGACTTATATACTCGAAATGGCTAAATTTTATATGCTCAAAATGGCTAAATTTTAAGATATGTAAAATACATCACAATAAAGCTGTTTTTAAAAATTCATGTGCATGATTGCAAGAAACTGGAATTACTCTGAAGGTTCACATTCAAGAAAGCATATTAAGTTCTGTGATTTATATAACAAAATGCAATATAGCATTAAAACTACTTTTGAAGCACATAAAGTGACATAAAATATTATGGTAGCACACTGAGTGAATAAAACAGTTTCAAAACTGCATATTACTATGTTTTTACTATGTGTTTTTTTAATTAAAAGGATTAGAAGGAAACATTAAAATATTAACCAATATTTCTGACCAGTAAGATTATCAGTAGTACATCTTTTCTGATTTCTGTCTTTTCCAAATCTTGAAAATGAGTACCAAGTTTTCTGATACTTAGAAAAAAATCACCTTGAACATTTTCATATATTATAAAAACATGAGTACTGCAAAAAGTCCATGTGAAATGGAATTAAAAGATAATATGGGCCAGCGCTGCAGCTCACTAGGCTAATCCTCCGCCTTCCTGCGCCGGCACACTGGGTTCCAGTCCTGGTCGGGGTGCCGGATTCTGTCCCAGTTGCCCCTCTTCCAGGCCAGCTCTCTGCTGTGGCCAGGGAGTGCAGTGGAGGATGGCCTAAGTCCTTGGGCCCTGCACCCGCATGGGAGACCAGGAGAAGCACCTGACTCCTGCCATCAGATCAGCGCGGTGCGCTGGCCGCAGCGCGCCGGCTGTGGCGGCCATTGGAGAGTGAACAAACGGCAAAAGGAAGACCTTTCTCTCTGTCTCTCTCTCTCTCATTGTCCACTCTGCCTGTCAAAAAAATATAAATAAAATAAAATAAATAAAAGATAATATGTATCTTCCATGAACTTTCTGAAGATCCCTCACGTACATTCATATTTCCTATCAAAAACCATAATATATATTCTTAAAAAAGATCTCTACTCCTTACAAGACATGAGAGAAGCAAAGTAAGCATTCTTCTGCCTATTTCCTCCACTCCTGCTCTGGTTTAGATAAACTACAGTTTGAGTGTTCCCCAAGGTTTCAGATGTTGAAATGTTTATCTCTATTGTGAGATGTAGTAAGAGAGTAGAAACTTAATTTAACTATGCTGTGTAAAGTGATTAGGATTGGGCGAGGCATTAGGTTGAAACCCCCATAATTGAATGCTGGTGGCTTTAAGCAAAGAGGCACACTCATGCACACTCCCTGTCTCTTGTCATACGATACTCTGTGCTGCCTCAGGACACTACCAACAAGAAAACCCTTAGCAGAGAAAGCCCTTAGACTTGTACCTCCCAACCAAGAGCCAAAATAATTTCCTTTTATTTATAAAGTAGCCTGCCTCAGGTATTTCATTATAGTTAACAAAAACATCCAACTAATACAACTCCATATTTCCTGCAATTATTTACCAAGTAATCTAGAAAAGTGTGCCTATCCTCTTACTGATCTCTCGATCATCTTCCTGTTTCCCACAAACACTCCTTCAAAATCAACTCAATTTTATAGAACAAAAGCAAAAACAAAACGAATAAAATACTCCACTTGTTTTTGTTATTTTCATGCTATTTCACAAGAGTAGCTTTTAGTTTTGGTTATTTTAATCCAACTTTGAAGTTAATCTGAATTTCTGGGTAAAGTTCAGTTTTCCATTCTACTTTCTTAACCTGTTCCCTTAGCAACTATGTAACCCATCTGGTCCCATATTCCTATCTAAAGGAATATTGGATATTTAATTTTCTTTAATAGAAACAAAGTCAGTACACATATCCAAGCCCTTAAAAATTAGTTTATCTAAGTAAACTGGGTGTGTCTACCACCATGGGCAGGGAAGTCTTGATGAGAATATGATGCCCAATGTGGTATTTCTTTAAAAACGCGGGTACTCTCTTCTCCACTGCATCTCAATACAAATAATTTGGGCGTGTTCTCTGGAGGGAATAAAAAGTCCCTCAGGCCAAAATAACCTATCTATTGAGCACACTCTTCCTGCAGACACTCACTATGACCACCCTGGCCGTGACCAGAGTATTTGGCTGCCATTTTTGAAGTGTACCATTGGGCACGTTACTTAACCTCAGGTTCCTCATCAGAAAAACAGAGATGATTGCAGTGTGACTTAGCACATGAAGCCGGTGTAAGGTTTAAATGTGATGGCAGGGGCTGGTGCTGTGGTTCAATGGGTTGACACCCTGGCCTGAAGCTCCAGCAGCCAGCGCCAGTTCAAGACCCAGCTACTCTACTTCCCATCCAGCTCTCTGCTATGGCCCAGGAAAGCAGTAGAAGATGGCCCAAGTCCTTGGGCCCCTGCACCCATGTGGGAAACCTGGAAGAAGCTCCTGGCTTCTGGCTTCAGATCGGCACAGCTGAAGGCCAACTGAGGAGTGAACTAGTGGATGGAAGACCTCTCTCGCCCTCTCTCTCTCTCTCTCTCTCTGTCTCTCTGCCTCCACCTCTCTCTGTGTAACTCTTTCAAATAAATAAATAAATCTTAATTAATAAATAAATAAAAATGCGACAGCAAATGTGAAGTACTGACATAGTGCTCAGAAAATATGAACTAGAAGCTTTACTTAGGACAGAAATGACAGCCATGTTCTCATGACACCAACACTTCAGTGACATCCAGGATTCTACTCAAAATGACTATTTTTCTATATTTCACTCCAAAGGGAATTTAAACCTATTCCTCACCTCAAGATTCTGTGATTTTGACATGATACCTCTGCTTTCCTTCCTCTAACTTCCTTTACTTCATAAAAATTACTTTCAATAATCTCTTTCCAAAGCAAAAATGATGCAGGTGTTCTTTTTCTTTCCATAGCTTTAAATATGGGTAAAGTCTATATATTATTATCTAGACTTTACAAACCAGGTACAATAACCATGTCTGGTTTACTCCTATATCTCAAGATGCAATTAAAGTGTAGCTTACTGGTTTTCAGAACAATACTTTTTGTTGTAATTATCCCTATGAGTTCCAGCTAAGTCAAATAAATATATCTAAAGCATCAATCACGTATGAGACACTAAGCTAGCTGTTTGAGATCCATATATGACATGTTATCTATTAAAAACAAGTAGGTGGCACTTATGTAGACCCCATGATCTCTTCTTTCTTCTTACTCATGAACAATGTCACTGCCTGAAATGGTTCAGACATAATCTCTAGGCCTAACACAGACGCGTCTGGTAGACTCCGTATGCTACCACCCACCTTACCACCATCAAGGAGGCACATTTTCTCCTACAATATAATAGAATTTTCATAGAATACAGAATCAGAAAACCTTAACAACATCACCAGAAACTTCAAACAATTATTGTATATAAAACAAAGATATAAAACATATACATGTTCTGTTAAAAAAATCAAAGGATAGATTATGCATAGTGAAATAAGCCAGTCCCAAAAAAAGACAAATAGCATGTGTTTTCCCTGATTTGTGGTAACTAATATAAAGAGCACACAAAAGCAATGTATAAGAGTGAAACTGACATTTTGATATTTGATTATTCTTTACAGCCCTTGTCTATAACGCCTGAGGAATAGTGGTTTTTCTACTTACTACTTGTAGAATTATTTATTTTGTGGAGAATTAAGTTTGTGATTATAAAACAAATTGAAAGTATGTCATTGCAAAAATTAAAAAGAAAATAAGAAAGGAAGGAGGAGGAAAGGTAGGAGTGACAGAGGGAAGGAGAGTAGAGTGGTAAGTATCATTATGTGCCTAAAACTGTATATAAGAAATCTGTTCCCTTTATATAATTAAAAAAAAAAAAAAAGGCATGAAGCCAGGCAAATGGTTCAGTAGTTAAGCTGTTGCTTGGGATATTGCATCCTGTAACACAGTGCCTGGTTTGAAGTCCCAGCTCCACTCCCAATTCCAGCTTCCCTCTAACACACATCCTAGGAGACAGCAGGAGATGGCTCAAATGGTTGTTTCCCTATCACCCATATAGGAGATCTGGATTGAGTTCCAGTTCCTGCATTTGGCCTAGGCCAGTCCTGACTATTACAGGTATTTTGAGAGTGAACCAGTAGGGAGATCTTTCTCTCCCACTTGAATAAATGCAAATAAATCAAAGGATGGATCCTTGGTCCTTTGGTCTTCCAGTATGTAAATGCAATTTGTCACCATAGAAAATTTCAATAAAGAAGACAAAGGAAACTTGCAACCACTAATCCTGAGTGGGAAGCAAGAAAATAACACAACAGAATTAAAGATCATTCTGCTCTTTGTACATCACTTCAAAATAGGACTGCTGAAGACAGCAACACTGACTCATTCTCAGAAATAATGGCAGAACTGTTTTGACCTTGATTCAATAGCATGATCAAAACAATTCTGGTTAACTTGGGAAAATTCTGAAAAATGTAAAGCTCGTACTTTAAATACTTGAAACTCTAAGAATTGAGACATTAGTTTAAATATTCAAAGTGGCCACAAGACAAAGACAAAGGAAATGTGAAAAGTCATCTGAAATCACCTTCACTTTCATACCTTGCCCTGAAACCCAGTCTTCCACCAAGCTATTCAGGAATATTATATAAATCCTTGACATATGGCCTTTAAATTAAGTTATATACTTCTTTAAATTCATTCCCTTCTTTCCTGCCTTTAACAGTTCCTAAGAACCTGATCTAAGTTAGCTTCTCACTAAGCACTCACACAATAAAAAACAAAACAGATCTCCTGATTTTATGTAAGTTACAAGGTAAGTGGGGAGACTTAACCTACACACACAATAACCACTGGGTTATCCACGTGGTTATTGAGAACAATTTCTCATCATGCATCACAAAACTCACAAGGGAGACACGGTCCAGGGGGAGGTTGCAGAGTTTATTTGTTACTGAATTTCCAACTTATCGTATCATGAGTTACTACCACTCACTATGATCACTGCCATCAGCCCTCTGGTCCCATAAACCAAGAATAATGGATCAGTAAAAGCTTGGCAAGTTCACAAAGTGCTGATGCAACTGACCACTGGTAAGAACAAGGACCTACAGGGAACTCAGTGACCCAGTGTCAACTGTACACACAATAGTGAGAACAGCAATTCCTGCTTTTCATCTACACACGAAAAAAGGGAAAGAAAAGCATTAAATCCTGCTATACAAATATCACTGCATACACTTTTGTGGCATTTTCTGTTTTATTATACCTCACTCATGCACAGTTTCCATTTGATTTCTTCTAGCAGACATGGCCCATGACAGAGTGACCAACACCACAAAGCAGTGCATATAAGCATGTGCGTGTATGTGTGTGTGCACTCAATACATATTCAACAATGTTAAGAACCAGTGCACTTCATGGCCAAAATATAGTTTGTTTAATGGCTGATGAAACAAATGTAAATTCCTTTTCATATGCAAAATATTTATGATGCTAGCATTGAGCTTAAAAAAAGGAATTTAACATGGTTCTAAGAAAATTTCCATTCTTACAAGGGGTACAAACTAAATGAAAACTTTATATAGTGTGGTTTTTAACATGAGCATCCCTATCTCCCCATTAATTTAATTTTGTCTACTACCATTTTGCAGTCAAAACTCAAAAAACTGGAGGAAACAGAAAACTACACATAACCAGAAGTATCTTTCAAGCGGGAAGATCAAACCACATAGTTTAAAATAAGGTACTGGTACTAACTACTGAGAGAACAAAAGGTAAAATGACTATAAGCAAAACGAAGCTTGGGGCTCAGGAAGAGAAACTGCCAATACCAGTATTCTTTTTTTTTTTTTTTTACAGGCAGAGTAGACAGTGTGAGAGAGAGAGAGAAAGGTTTTCCTTTTGCCGTTGGTTCACCCTCCAATGGCCACCGCAGCCAGAGCACTGCGGCCAGCACACCGCGCCTATCCGAAGGCAGGAGCCAGGAGCCAGGTGCTTTTCCTGGTCTCCCATGGGGTGCAGGGCCCAAGTACTTGGGCCATCCTCCACTGCACTCCCTGGCCACAGCAGAGAGCTGGCCTGAAGAGGGGCAACCAGGACAGAATCCGGTGCCCCAACCGGGACTAGAACCCGGTGTGCCGGCACCGCAAGGCGGAGGATTAGCCTAGTGAGCCACGGCGCCGGCCCAATACCAGTATTCTATATAGAATTTCAAATTTGGCCGGTGCCATGGCTCACTAGGCTAATCCTCCACCTGCGGCACCAGCACTCTGGGTTCTAGTCCCGGTCAGGGCGCCAGTTCTGTCCCAGTTGCCCCTCTTCCAGGCCAGCTCTCTGCTATAACCTAGGAGGGCAGTGGAGGATGGCCCAAGTACTTGGGCCCTGCACCCAAATGGGAGACCAGGAGGAAGCACCTGGCTCCTGGCTTCGGATCGACACAGCGCCCAGCCGTAGTGGCCATTTGGGGGGGTGAACCAACAGAAGGAAGACCTTTCTCTCTGTCTTTCCCTCTCACTGTCTAACTCTGCCTGTCAAAAAAAAAAAAAAAAAAAAGAAAAGAAAAAAATAATTTCAAATTTATCAATGGAGGAAAATTACAAACTATAAAATTTAAATTAGAGGGGCCAGCACTGTAACATAGCAGGTAAAGCTGCCACCTGCAGTGCTGGCATCCTATATGAGTGCCAGTTCGAGCCCCAGCTGCTCCAATTCCCATCCAGCTCTCTGCTATGGCCTGGGAAAGCCGTGGAAGATGGCCCAAGTCCTTGGGTCCCTGTACCCACGTGGGAGACCAAGAAGAAGCTCCTGGCTCCTAGCTCCAGATTGGCACAGCTCCACCGTTGCGGCCAAACGTGGAGTGAACTAGCGGATGGAAAACCTCTCTCTCTCTGCCTCTGCCTCTCTTTCTCTCTGTGTGTATCTCTGACTCTCAATAAATAAATAAATCTTTTAAAAATTCAAATTAGAAAAGTAAGCATTTTACTATCATATCTTTAAACATTCACATCTGCTTTTTATTTTCAAAAGCAAACACCTATAGTAGTTAGTTACAAATTGCTTCTAACCTCAATAACAAAGATAATCTATTTTATACATGTCTACAATCTCAGAAATAAAAGTTTCTTTCTACAAATCATTTGAGATTTGGGATTACAGGACTTAATTTGTCAGAGACCCCTACAACAACCAGGCACTTCAAAGGACCATATTTGCCATTTTGATCATATTTGTTACAGGTGAACAAGAAATAAACTCCACCATGCTAAAAGGAACAGAAATGAAAACTGTAGTTATTGATCTGTGGGCTCAATAGATGAGGAAAAATAATATCCACAGAGGATTTAAAATCATAAGCTAGCCCTGATAATTATTAAAAAAAATTCTCAGCCGGCGCCGCGGCTCACTAGGCTAATCCTCCGCCTAGCAGCGCCGGCACACCAGGTTCTAGTCCCGGTAGGGGCGCCGGATTCTGTCCCGGTTGCCCCTCTTCCAGGCCAGCTCTCTGCTGTGGCCAGGGAGTGCAGTGGAGGATGGCCCAAGTACTTGGGCCCTGCACCCCATGGGAGACCAGGAAAAGCACCTGGCTCCTGGCTCCTGCCATCGGATCAGCGCGGTGCGCCGGCCACAGCGCGCGGTCCGCGGCAGCCATTGGAGGGTGAACCAACGGCAAAAGGAAGACCTTTCTCTCTGTCTCTCTCTCTCACAGTCCACTCTGCCTGTCAAAAAAAAAAAAAAAAAAAAATTCTCAAGCAGAAATGTTAGATGTGTACAGGTCAGTACAACAGCCCAGCTAGTTACAGAAGCAAACACATTTCCCCAGTTGAGGAACTCACCTTCAACCCAGACTTTAAAGAATTACAAGAATCCAAGGAAAGGGATAAAAAAATCACAAAATTTCAAAACATTAAATGTAAAAGAGAGGGGAATGAAAGACAGAAGCAAATCTAAATTAAGACTTTGTTTATGAGAATTACTAAACAAAAAATACAAAATAAAAAAATTATAAACATTAGAAATTATGAGCAGGAGACAAGTGAGTTTGAAAAAGTAGCAAATAAAGTTCAGAAATGAAAAATATAATAACTGATATAACAAATTAAATCAGCACAGGGGTTTATTAGATATATCTAAAGTGAATGAATAAACAATGAGTTAAAATAGAAGAAATTCTCCTGAATGCAATAGAGAAAACAATGAAAGGTAAGGGGGAAAAGAGATCAGGACAAACAAGGTTACAGAATAGCTAACACAAATGCAACTGGAGCTCCAGTATAAGATAATAAAGTAATAAAAATATTTATAAGTAGAAGTTTACAGAGCTCCTGAAAAATGCTAGTTCTCAAATGTAGCCCATTTAATACCAAAGGGAATTTTTCTTTAAAATTCATATCCAGATGAAATATGAGATTGAAAACTCAAAACAGAGAGAAAGATAGAAACTGGCTTTATCTTTAAGGAGAGAGGGAATACTTTCAAAATATCTTAGGGAAACAGGGAGGAAGAATTCTTAGAATTCTTCAACAGAATTGTATCTACAAGGCACATTGAATCTGTTAAAAACTAATCAAAATTGTTCAAAAATTTAAATATGAAAATAACATGGACAAAAAATTTCAGGTAGCAAACATTGCCTTGTACTCATCTATAACCTGCGTCTTCTAGAAACCAATGCATTAGAGCATGAAATAAATAAGTTTCAAAGATAGAAAAAAAAAAAAAAAAAGGAGGAACCAGAGTTTGGAAAAGGCAGATTGCCCAAGAAAGGAAAAGGAATGGGCTTGGCTGCTTATTTGTCAGTGGAGACAGCAAAATTCGGAAGATAACTGAAAGGCATTTTTTGATGTGTTGAAAGAAATGAACTGACAAATAGAATTTAATACCAGGGAATCACTCTCTCAAGAAAGAAGGTGAATGAAAAAGATTGTCACAAATAAGCAAAAATCAAATCTTTCCTTCTCTCTCTCTCTCTCTCTCTCTCTCACACACACACACACACACACACACACACACATACACACACACACACAACCAATAAAAGGAAAAAAATATACACCAGGTAAAAGAAAAGTTATCCCCAACAGAAGATCTGATACATAAGAAGGAATGGTGAAACAGGATACTGATAAATAAGTGGTTAAATACCACGGATACTATATACAACAATAAAATGTCTAACTTGGAAAAAAGCAGTGTAGAACAGTGACACATAAGTTGTAACTGGTATCATAACAGTTAAAACATTCTTAGAAATTTGTATGCATGTATTTATTTTTCTTTGAAAGGTAGAGCAACAGAGAGAGAGCCACAGAGAGGGACAGAGAGATTTTCTATCCACAGATTCATTCCCTAAATGCTGCAACAGCCAGAGTTGAGTCAGGCTGAAGACTGGAGCTAGGAACTCTATCTGGGTCTCCCATGTGGATAACAGGAACCCAAACACTTGAGGCATAACCTGCTGCCTTCCAGGGTGCACATTAGCAAGAAGCTGGATTAACAGTGCAGGCAGGACTCCATCCCAGGCACTCTGATACAGAATGCAGGCATTCCAGGAAGCAGCTTAACCTACTGCACTACAACCAGCACTGCTGGAATGTGTCTGGTTTTTTTTTTTTTTTTTTAAATGAGTATGTATTAGTCAGATAAGGCTTTCATTAAAAAAAAAAAAAAAATCACAGGCTAGGTGACCTAAACCACAGAAACTTATTTCTCACAGTCTGGAGGCTGGAAGCACAGCATGAATGTTCCATCAGGATGGGTTAGGCCTCTTTCTGGCCTGCAGACACATGTGTCTTCCTATATGTATGTTGCCATATGACCTTTCCTCTGCACATGCAGAGAGAGATATCTCTTCCAGAGATCTCACTAGATCAGGGCCCCATGCATATGATCTCATTTAGCTTTAATCACCTACTTATAGGTCCTACCTCCAAACATAATTGCACTCAGGCTTAGAGCTTCTTTAGAGGGACACGATTCAATTTCATAACAGAGGGCAAAGATACCAATTAACTTTAAATTAGAGGGAGTGAAGTATACATACTACAATTGACTGGGTAATCACTAGAAAGCATAAACATAGAGCTTACCAGTCCCCAAATCTCTCAAAATGAGTAAAAAGGGGGAAGAAGAATCAATCTACTCAAAAGAAGGCAAGAAAGGAGAGAAGAAAAGACACAGAAAAAGCAGGACAGAAAACACATAATAATAAATAAATCCAAATATTTCAATCTCCCTTTTAAATATAGAGATTAAACTCTCCAGTTAAAAGCGAAGACCCAGCTATATGCTGTTTACCAGAAACACATCTAAAAATGAAAGATCCATAAAAACATACAGATATAACTTGAAAACCACAGTAGAGAAAGGTATAGCAAGTCAATCGTAATCCACAGAGAACCCTATATTGTTCTATTAATTTCAAGAAAAAGAGTTTAAGTAAAGCGTTACTAGAAACAGATCATTACATATGAACGCTTTAATTTATCACAAAGATATTAAAAAATCTAAACTTGGGTAAATCTAATAATAAATTGCAAAACATGTAAAACAAATTTGAATTGTGCAGTTGAAAATGATAAATCCATCATCTCTCAGTGATGGAATGGTCAGACAGACAAAAACATCAATATGGGTAAAGAAGATTTAAATAGCACAATTAAAATGTTCATCTTGGATGCAGGCACTGTGGCACAACAGGTTGAGCCATTGCCTATGTTCTGGCAACCAATATGGGTGCAGGTTCGTGTCCTGGCTGTTCCACTTCCAATCCAGCTCCCTGCTAATGTACCTGGGAAAGCAGAGAAAGATGGCCCAAGTGCTTGGGTCCCTGCCACTCACATGGGAGACCACATGGAGCTCCAGGCTTGTGGCTTTGGCCTAGCCCTGACCCGGACTTTGCATCTATTTGGGGAGTGAGCCAGTGAATAGAAAATCTGTGTGTGTGTGTCTACGTGTGTCTCTGTCATTCTGTCTTTCAAGTAAATAAATAAATCATTAAAAATTTTTTTCATCTTATGGGTGTACATTTTATGGACACCTCACTCAGAAACACTAGAGAATACACACTGTTTTCAAGCTACATATAGAATACTTATTAAAAGAGAACATTTTCCATGGCCCCTATAGCTAACCTCAAGAAGCATCAAAGAACTGGTATGCTACATATCACACGCTCTGACCACATCACAAGTTGGTTAGAAATCAGCAAGAATAACTAAAGTGATAATTTAAGGCAAATTTATAGTCCTTGAATGAAGCAAGAGTCACAATTAAGGGACTAGGTGCCTAACTGAAGAAATTAGAAGAAAGGTAGAATAAACATGAAGAAATGGAAGAAAGAAATAAGAGTAAATATGAATGAGTTAGAAACAAACTAATAAAGGCAAAAGTTGGTTCTTTGAAAAGACTGAGAAAAAAAATACTTCAGGACTGAAGAAGGAAAGGGAAAGAAAGAATACAAATTAACAGCATCAGGAGAGAAATATAATACAGTAATGATTAAACATTAAAAATACAACATGGAAAACTTTATGCTTATTCTTTTAAGAAACTACTTAAAATAACAAATACACCTTAACAATAAAACGGGTAAATTATGAAATGGATAAATTGGAGTGTTCATACAATAAAACACTAAGCAACAAAAACAAATGACAGATACAAACTACATTGATGAATCTCAGTAACATGATAATGAGCACATAAAGCAAACATAAAAGTATATAAATAGTATAATTTATGTAAATACTAAAAGCAATCAAAACTAAAAACACATATTGCTTTAAGGATACAGCAAGAGTTGTCTCTAGTTGAGGAATGAACAGAGATACTAGCTATGAGAGTACTGTATTTTTAACCTTAGTTGTAGGTCCACGAGTAGTCAATTTTTTAACTTACAAGTATGTTTTATTTGCAATGTACTTTACAACTAATGTTTTAATATTTATTTTATTTATAGGAAAGGCAGGGTTACAGAGAGAGAGAGAGAGGGAGATAAGAGAGATCTTCCATCTGATGATTCACTCCCCAAGTGGCCACAACAGCCAGGGCTGGGCGAGACTGAAACCAGGAGCCAGGAGATTCTACCAGGTCTCCCACATGGTGCAGGGGCCCAAGCACTGAGGCCATCCTCTGCTGCTTTCTCAGGTGCATTGGCAGGGAGCTGGATTGGAAGTGGAGCAGCCAGGACTTGAACTGGCACCCAAGTGGGATGCTGGTGTTGCAGGCTGCAGCTTCACCCGCTACACCACAACACTGGTCCTATATAACACCCCCTACACCACAACACTGGCCCCATACAACTAATATTTTTAAATGAAAAATTGTGCAGCAGAATGAGTTTCAAAAGAATATTCTGAACTTTGCTATAACACCTACAAGACCTAATGAAGAAGTTTACCTATTCAATCCACTCATAATTGTGATAAACCATGCCAAAATACAAAGATACGATTCCTGTTTCTTTCTATACTAAAGAAAAGTGGGGTCTGATACTTAACTAAACAGAAGACTTATCTGAAGCACTAAAACAGGGGTTAAGTCCCAGCTACTAAAGGAGCCAAGAACATTCATCTCACTTAAGGAAGGAGAAAGACTGATACACAAGTGAAGAAGATAATGTTGGAAAGAACAACTGGCCCACAAATTATATTTGGATGTGTATGTTTCTCTTACCTCTTATAGCCAGCACCAAATTCTAAAAATGAAAAATGGGTCAGCGCTGTGGCTCAATAGGCTAATCCTCCACCTGTGGTGCCAGCACCCCAGGTTCTAGTCCCAGTTGGGGTGCCAGATTCTGTCCTGGTTGCTCCTCTTCCAGTCCAGCTCTCTGCTGTGGCCCAGGAGTGCAGTGGAGGATGGCCCAGGTCCTTGGGCCCTGCACCTGCATGGGAGACCAGGAGGAAGCACATGGCTCCTGGCTTCAGATCCATGCAGCACGCAAACCACAACGTGCTGGCCATAACGGCCACTTGGGGGGTGAACCAACGGAAAAAGGAAGACCTTTCTCTCTGTCTCTCACTGTCTAACTCTGCTTGTCAAAAAAAAAAAAAAAAAGAAAAATGTACATGAAAAATACAAATATGACTACACTTAGTAGAGTCTTGTTGATAGCTAATAGTAAATAGAGGGTAATCTCTACATTTAGCTTTTGTTTTTTTGTTGTTGTTGTTGTTGTTGTTGTTTTTTAAGATTTATTTACTTATTTGAAAGGCAGAGTTACAGAGAGGAAGAGGCAAGGAAAGAGACAGGTCTTCCAACCACTGGTTCACTACCCAGATAGCCAACCACAATGGCTGGAATGGAGCTGATCTGAAGCCGGGAGCCAGAAACTTCGGAGTGCAGGAGCCCAAGGACTTGGGCCATCTTCTACTGCTTTCCCAGGCCATAGCAGAGAACAGCCAGGACACAAACCAGCGCCCAGATGGGATGCTGGCTCTGCAGGCAGCAGCTTTACCTGCTATACCACAGCACCAGCCCCTCTACATTTAGCTTTAAGTTTCTACATACAAGTATTTCTGCTTCCTGGTTTTTCTCATTTCATAATTCTAGTTTTATTCCTAAAAGTGACTATATGTGATAGCCAGAGTTATACTTACATGGTTTCAAGAGTAGTTTCTGCCTAAGATGAAGTTTTGTATTGTTGACAGAAAGGAGATGAAATATGTGTAAAATATAGAGATAAACACATGTTCATGCACACATATGTAAGATTAAAGCTAATTTCTGTACATTTAAACCTTCCAAATATAGTTTAAAAATTAAAGCACCCAGGAGTATGACAGCAAAAGGTATAAAACAGGATATTTTAAAATTTTATAGATGATTACACAGGAAACAATATTCATTCACCCTATCTTATAGCCATTTCGTATGCATCAATACATGTGGACAGGAGGTGAGACGGCAACTGAAATTGAAAAAGGAAGAACATTCTTAGGGTACACCATCAACTGCTGTATCTATTTAGTTGGAAATAGAATTTACAGCGATAATTGCGCACTAATGGCTGGTTTGCAGATGAAACTCAATCTTTATAAACATCTAGGATTATTTCGTTAAGAAAAAGCACTAGTCAGTCAGCCTGGATTCAGATCCTTTGACTTGAGTCCTTTATATTACATTGACTGAAATAAAAAAGATCTGAAGAGGATAAACAAGGAAGACTATGATTAGGTTTATAGATTTTATATTGGAAATAATAAAATGCCTTGAGGTCAATAAAAAAAAAAATCAGTGTCTTTTATCCCTCCCAAAAAATTCTATATCTAAGTCTTTTCCCAAAGGTGAAAAACCATAGATGTGTACAAAAATTGTGCCATACAGTAGTCATTGCTGTATGGCAGAAAAAAAATAATAATTGAAACAACCTGTCTAACTTTAGGGCATATCCTAAATAAATTATGGTATATACATAGAAAAATTCTATTTAGTATTCAAAACGTTACAGATCATTCCATGACATGGAAAGTGGTTCATTTTTATGTGAAAATCACAAAGCAATACATGTGGTTACTATAAAAGGTTCATGTAAAAATGGAATTAAAAGATAAAGTTTATTTTGGTATAAAAATAAAATATTTTTTATTTATTTTTTATTTAGTAAATAAAAATTTTCAAAGTACAGTTAATGGATTACAATGGCTTCCCCCCCCCAATAATTTCCCTCCCACTCACACCCCTCCCATCTCCCGCTCCCTCTCCCATTCCATTCACATCAAGATTCAGTTTCAATTCTCTTTATATACAGAAGATCAATTTAGCATACAGTAAGTAAAGATTTCATCAGTTTGCACCCACACAGAAACACAAAGTGTAAAATATTGTTTCAGTACTAGTTATAGCATTACTTCACATTGGACAACACACTGAGGACAGATCCCACATGAGAAGTAAGTACACAGTGACTCCTGTTGTTGACTTAACAAATTGACACTCTTGTGTATGGCGTCAGTAATCTCCCTAGGCTCTAGTCATGAGTTGCCAAGGCTATGGAAGCCTTCTGAGTTCACTGACTTTGATCTTATTCCGACAGGGTCATAGTCAAAGTGGAAGTTCTCTCCTCCCTTCAGAGAAACGTACCTCCTTCTTTGATGGCCCTATTCTTTCCACTGGGATCTCACTTGCGGAGAAACCATTTAGGTCTTTTTTTTTTTTTTTTTTTCCAGGGTGTCTTGGCTTTCCATGCCTAAAATACTCTCATGGGCTCTTCAGCCAGATCCAAATGCCTTAAGGGCTGATTCTGAGGCCAGAGTGCTATTTAGGACATCTGCCATTCTATGAGTCTACTGTGTATCCCGCTTCCCATGATGGATCGTTCTCTCCCTTTTTGATTCTATCAGCTAATATTTGCAGACACTAGACTTGTTTGTGTGATCCCTTTGACTCTTAGACCTATCAGTGTGATCAATTGTGAACAGAAATTGATCACTGGGACTAGTGAGATGGCATTGGTACATGCCACCTTGATGGGATTGTATTGGGATCCCCTGACATGATTCTAACTCCACCATTTGGGGCAAGTTCGATTGAGCATGTCCCAAACTGTACATCTCCTCCCTCTCTTATTCCCACTCTTATATTTACTTGAGAGGTAGAAAACACACAGACTTATTTTTCATGAATGTTTTTATGACTGCTATAGTATTTGGCTGGGGATATTTTCAATCTAATTGGGCCTGGAAGGATGTAATTTCTTTAATACTATCACTCAAAAGAAAAACAGATAATAATAGTGCTATTAATTAAGTAACCATCAAATTACCACATTAATTGCAAATGTTTAGTATACTCTTTTGCCCAAGACCTGAGAGTCATGTTAAAGTCAAACCTTTCTAACTATTACATTTATAAAAGACATGCATTAGCTTTCTAGCACATTAAGCTAGAGTTTCACACTTAAGTTTCCTGAATTTTCCATCACACAAACAGAAATAGCACAAATTACTTTCACCAATCGTGTCCACATTTACTGGCATAAAGGCTAAAAGGTGTTTTACCCTGTGTATCAAGCTAAAAAACTGAAACAGCTTGCTGTCAGTTTCAGCAACCATTTTTATAAGCATGGCACACTGCCTCAAGCCAACTAAACACTAAAGCATGTCGGGCTGCCCACACTGCAAATTATTTGGAATGTTCTCCATGTTTTGTGGTTGTAAAAGTACCAATTTGATGGATCATCCAGTTCAAATTAAGGGCACATCTGATCTTCAACAGAAAATTCCCACGAAACTGAAACGACAATTGACCAAGATCCCAACAACGCTGAAAATCTGTGATCTCAGGTGCATAGTAAAATGTCTCAAATGTTCTTTTTTGAAAACTAAAGGAACATAATGCAAACTCCATGAAACCTGTTAATATGATTGCAAGTAAACACCAAGAACTCACCCTAAATACACACATCATATTTGCAAAAATGGGGGTAGAATTGCTACATGCAACAAAGGACATCTATACCAAAGATGACACATATAAATCACATATAAATATAAGTAAATTAGAGCAACCATCAGTCTAAAATATTTCATTTCTAATTTTCATACATATGCTGAAATGTAATTCTTCAGTTATGAAATTTAAGACACATTCCAAAGTTGAATAAGATGGTTTACCTTGTAATAACTGGAGCATTGTATTATAGGTATTATTTTTCCCAAGCATTAATGAGTCCCTCTCTTAAATGCTTAACAAAACTTCCCCAAAGTTTGCCTCCCATGCCTCTGAGATCTACTCTTAAGTCCCAGACCTGTGGACCTAAAGGTCATTTTTTTTAAATATTTATTTTATTTATTTGAAAGACCATTAGAAAAAAAGAGAGGTACCTTCCCTCTGTTGGCACACTCCCCAAATGCCCTCATCGGTCAAGGCTGGGTCTGGCTAAAGCCAGAATCCAGGAACTCCACCTGAGTCTCCTACATGGGTAGCAAACACCCAAGCACTTGAGCCATCTTCTGTTGCTTTCCCAGGTGAAGCAAGCTGGGATCAGAAGTGGAGCAGCCCAGACTTGAACTGGCGCTCATATAGGATGCTGGCATTGCAGGTGGCAGCCTAACCTGATGTGCCACAACATTAGCCCTCAAGTCATTTTTGATGTGTTATACTGCAGCTTGGGAGGCTTGCACCCTATATCTGAGTGCCAGTTTATCCCAGCTACTCTGATTCAGCTTCCTGCTAATGCATACTATGAGAGGCAGCAGATAATGGCTCAAGAACTTGGGTCCCTGCCACCCCCGTGGGAGACAAAGATGAAGCTCCAGGTGCTCACTTGCTCTCTCTAGCTCTCTCTTACTCTCTGCCTTTCAAGTGTGAAAATAAATTTTAAAAAATAAATAAATAAAACGCTACACTGACAAGATAACTTTTACCTAGAGGTTCACTTACTGAAGATAAACTATTGAAGTTTAAGGAATACCTGGTTCAATCCTCCACTGGTGCTGTAATTCAACCCATTTTAATAGATAAACATATGGATAGGATCATTGGCAAACAGCTCCCAGTTCTAAGCCTCATAAGAGTTCAAGAATATATGGCAAACAGTATTTTTTAACTTAAGAGAATCAACTAAAATGTGGAAAAGATGACATGTTCTAAGAATTATTTTGTTTCTGATCTTTTAGACCTGCTGTTCTTAGAGCACCTGTATTATCAATATCTGTAATGGCTTTCCTCAAATGGATGGATGGATAGACAATAAATAGGCAGACGACAGGCAAACAGATAGGTACAGATCTATACATATATAAATCCATGTGTGTCAACACATAACTTCAAAAAGAATCATTCACAGGGCCGGTACCGTGGTGTAGCAGGTAAAGCCGCCATTACAGTGCCAGAATCCTATATGGGTGCCGGTTCCAGTCCCAGCTGCTCCACTTCTCATCCAGCTCTCTGTTATGGCTTGGGAAAGCAGCACAGGACGGCCCAAGTCCTTGGGTCCCTGCACACACGTGGGAGACCTGGAAGAAGTTCCTGGCTCCTGGCTTTGGATCTGCCCAGTTGCAGCCATTTGGGGAGTAAACCAACAGATAGAAGACCACCCCCCCCCTTTCTCTTTTGCCTCTCTGCAACTCTGCCTTTCAAATAAATAAATAAATCTAAAAAAAAAAAAAAACTCATGGAAAATTAAACTGATACATTTATTTTTTTAAAAAAATGAATCATTCACAAAACAATCATCCCAAATCAAAGATCTCAAGGTATTCAACATTAACCAATTCAATTCCAGGAACTAAGTCACATTCCCCTGAGATCTCCCAATCCTTGCTTTCTTGAATTGAGTTAGGCAAACTTATGGTAAAACAGCAATTGTCTAGGAGTCTTAAGTATGTGATTTTTCTAAGATTTTTTTCTCCAAAAATGTTCAGTTTGCTGCATTTTCAGAAAATGTCCAAGATGTTTTCTTTTTAAAAGTTTCCTTTCTTGTACATATGAAAGCAAAGTAGCAAAGATGTACTCAAAGGTGAAAATCAGTATCCCAAATAAAACTTTACCATAGTAATGGTTACTCTGGAATGATTTTCTTTCCAAACTTCCCCACTGCAGATAAGATGTTTGCTACACTGTCTTCTATATTGGTAACTGCATTTTTCACACACAAAATTCCATGTAAAGAATATACCTAACACTATACTTCAGATACTTAATAACATTCTTTTCTTTAAATAAGCTTCCACTTCTATTTTTGCTGTTCAAACTGACCTGGATAATATAATCAATACTATCGTTGAAATTTTGATTATGCAACACTTCACAAAACACTGGGACTTTTCATCAGCACCTTTGATTCCTAGCTGACATCCGATGTCCACTACGTGAGAAGGCAGAACCGGGAATGGACAAGAGTGGCAGAGACTTGCGAAGTGAGAAGATAGGGCTTCCCTTGCCCGGGAGTACACGAAAAAAATTCATTTGTGTAATCAATGAAGTTATATATTAGGTTCTATCAAGTAACTGTACGTATCACAAACCTCATCCATGGATAAAACTGGAGCAATGTCAGATTATGCAAGAAACATCAGGGTTTCATTTATGAGTCTTAGAAATACTACTCCTGAAATTGGCTGGGCCCTTCTTAATCTAAGACATAATGAAAAACAAATTCACCATAAACAAAGAGAAAGTCCTATTTTTAAAAACCGTGGTTAAAACGCGTCCTACCTCGCTGAAAACAAACTGCATCCTACTTGGGGGAATACCTGGATTTCTTAAGTGTTGAAACTGAGGCTAAAGATTTCATCAAAGACTAAACGATCACTTTTAAACGTGAGCCAGTGCTGGGGGGCAGATCTTTATAAAGCTAGGCTGTTGGGGGCGGGGATGTTTAAGCACCCGGAGCCTCTAGGATATATACGTTACAGCTGCTGCTTCTTTTAAGGAAAAGACGGTTTCCAAAAATGGGAGGAGGAAGGAGAAGTAAAATCTCGGCAAAGCTGAGAAGCTCCCAAAGCTAAAAGGCGCCGCGCCGTGAGCGGAGACCCACTCGGAACAGCTGGGGCTCAAATCCAGCCTTCATGCCCCCGGCGCAAGCCGGACCCTCAGGAACCACGAGACCCCCGAGGGAAAGTTCAGGAGGCTCCGGCTCTGTCCTCTGCCCCCCAGCACCGAGTGTGCCCCCCGGGCGCCGCGGGCGGGGAGACCCGGCACGGGCGCCCACGGCGCGACGCTTTCCTAGAAGGCCCAGCTGCTTTCGCGCCGGGGCCGGGGCCGGGGCCGGGGCGGCGATAGGCGAGGCGGCACCGGAGACAACGAGTCCCTGCCGGGCCACTTCGTGCGGCGCCGGCTGCTGAAATCACTCCATTCCAGCTGCAGAAACCTTTCCGAAACCCCGAGCTTTTCCCACACAACTTCAGCCTCACCCGCCTCATCTCCCTCCCGCACTCCGCCCAACCGCACACCCTTGCTTCCCCACGCGGCGGATCCGGGCGTCCCCACCCGGGCCGCCTACCTGTCCCGGGGGCCCGCACGCCGGGCTCACCTCATACAAAGCGCAGCGCGCGGGCGCCGACGGAAGAGAGCAGGGAGCATGGCCCCATCCAGTCCCTCCCGGAACTTTCCTGACATTGCACTTCTCTCCTCCACGGCCCAGAATGAGGCTTCCAGGCAGCGGAGGAGAAACTGGAGGAGGAGGCGGCGGCGGCGGCGGCGGCGGCGGCGAGGGCAGGAGCTGGAGCAGAAAGTGAGGAGCATCGCGGCCGAGCGCCGCCGCCTCGCGAGCTGCCGAGGGGTTCCCGCCCCCGGGGAACCGACGCTCCCTCTTAAAGGCGCCGGCCCCGTTTTAGGCGCGGAGGTAAGGAAGGGGAGGTAAGAGGAGAGGAGCAGAGAGCAAGTAGAGACGGATACATCCTGGGAGGCCACCGCCCGCTCTGTTCCGGGGCTGCCCGCCTCCTCTCTCCACCCACGGTGGGGTCGCCCAAGAAAAGGCCCCGACCATAGCAGAGCGAGTGCTCCGGCCCGACGCCGGCGCCGCCCTTGCGGTTGGGCCCCACGGAGGTTCCCAGGACTTCGCCGCTGGCCCCACTCCGACCCCCATCGCCCTGCCCTCTCGCCGCGTCCCCAAAGTCTGCAGGCTCCGCTGGTGGCTGCCTTTTGCTCCCCGGCCATTCTGTGTTCCCCCTAACGCAGTGGTGAGGGGCTCTCCCCGGAGCGCAGGGGTTTCAAATAACCGAAGTGCAACTGGGGCCTCTGGACCGACCCCTGAAAGTGTCCCTAGGGCGTGGCATGGAAGCCTTGAACCAGATGTCCTGCATTACCCGGTGCTGTGTTCTCTTCCAATGGCCAGGTGCCAGCTGGCCTCCAGCTGGGTTTCCAGGACCATTTGTCAGCAAGGATTGTCTGTAAAGATCACCTGAGCGTACTCAGAAGGCCTTCCAGAGAAGTAACCTCTTCATATCTAAATGATACTGGGAAATGAATGCAGCTGTCAGTGACAGTGATGTTGTTTCTCCAGCTTTCCTTACCATTTGTGCTCATTCCTGGGACCACAGCCTGGGAATGCCCAGGAGACTCACAGCATCAGCAACTCTCACCAGCTTAGGAACAGATCACAGTAACAGTGGGCAGAGGGTCAGCCACTGTCCACTGGTTTTTTTATTATTTTTTTAATTTTAAAGACGTATTTTTTAATTTTATTTGAAAAGTAGAGTGACAAGGAAAGGGAGAGAGAGAAAGAGAGATTCCCATTCGTTGGATCACTCCCCAGATGGTGCTGTCATGTCTCTGACTGTGGGGGGTGGGCCATGCAGAGGCTGGGAGCTAGAAACTTCATCTGGCTCTACCACATGGGTAACTGGTAGCAAATACTTGGGTCATCTTCCCAGGCATATCAGCATGGAACTGGATCAGAAGCAGAGCAGCTAGGACTCAAACCTGTGCTCTCATGTGCCTATGCCTGAAAAAGGTCAAAGTAGCTTCAGTGTCCTGCACTCTGTTCATACTTAGACCACATGGACAACCAAGAAGGGAAGAGGTTCCCCAAAGGAACGGTCAATTGTTTTCAACAAAGAGGGGGAAGGAATGTCAAGTTCAGGAAGGTCACAGATGCCCACTACACCCCCTTTTCCCAAACTTACACACACACCACCACCACCCCCATGACCACCTACTCGGTGAGACGAGGGCTAACTACCTCCTTGGCTGTTTACCAGTAGCTTCCAGATCAGGAGAATAAGAACACTGATTGTCGTGGAGTTGCAAGTCACTGAACCAGGATCTCAATGATATTTAACAAATCTCTTGCAAGCGAACAATATCCAAAATATAAGTGTATTAATGGTTTTCCCTGAATTATGATAACTCTGCATCCATGCACCTCAACTCCACATTTATTATTAGGCCTTTTTTTTTGTTGTATATTCAATTTCAAAACATCCACAGGAATTCCTTGATATATATGTATGGAACTTTTCTTAAAAATGTGGCCCATGAGTAATCACATTTTAGTATCCAGAGTGCCCAGGTTCATTTAAGATTCAGTAGCTTCTTTATCTTTTTACTGATAGCATGGAGCAGTTTATACTTTACCTACCAAAAATGCCAGGTTCAGCCATTTTCCTCCCACTTCAGAACTTTTCTTGTAGTTACCGATAAAGGAGTCCTATTTTTCTTCCTTCAGTTGTGCATCTTCTAGAAATCCTTATATATCATTAAAAGATAGCTTTATGAACCTAGAAGAGGATAACCTAAAAGATCCCCCTCATTTCAGGAATAAAGAAATTACAGCTCTGAGATCTAACGTAGCCCTATTTAGCATCTGTGATGCACCTAACCAATGTTAGACATTTTGAAGAGTACAGAAGCAGAAGCATAGAACATGGCCACTGTCTTCACAGAGATTAAAAATAGTCCAGGAGACATAACCATATAAAACAGAAGGCAATTGCAAAGCATCACAATATATCTTATAATGCCATGTAAAAAAATGGGATGAGCTCTATGTGTTAAAAGTAAGCATCAGAATAAGAGACACTGAGGACTAGAGTACTCTTGGAAATGCTTTTCACTGAGAGTACAAATTTATGGCCTTGTGGACAAAAAGAAAGGTGTTTTCCAGGTGACAGAACAAAATGTGAAGGCATTGATGAGGGAAAGGATATTGTCATTTGTTGGAACAGAAAAGAAATCTGTAATGGCCTGGTTTAGAAGAGTGATTCAAAATGCAAGTCACGAAATCATTTACTAACTGTTGGCCAGTATCTTTATTTTTTCAAGAGGAAAATAGAGGAGAGACAAATGGAGCTCCCATTCACTGGTTCACTCTCCAAATGCCTACAGCAGCCCGCATTCAATCAGGCCAAAGCCAGGAGCCTAGAACTCAATCTGAGTCTCCCATGTGGAAGGCAGGGACCCAGCTACTTAAATCATCATTTGCTTCCTCCCAGGGTACACATTAACAGAAAGTAGCATCAGAAGCAGAGCCAGGACTTCAACCTAGGCACTTTGATATGGAATACGGGTGTTTTAAGCACTAGGCCAATTAACCATTCATAACCTGTATTATTTTCATTAAATAAAAATCAGAGTGCTTCATACTTTGTAACATTATTTGTTAAACTTACATTTCATTATCACGCATATTCTGAATTATGATATAAATTCCCACCTCAAAATACACTTAACAGGTGAATCTAGGGACCAAGTTTCCAACACATGAACTTTTGGGAGACACATTCAAATCACAGTACTAGGTGATTCTACTGTGCAATAATAACTGAGAAGCCTTGGGTAGGCCCCATAGCACAACACATCCAGCCCTCAAGGAGCATGGGGATACTTCCTTCACCTGGTATGTGATTCCGTGATCTATGCTTCAGTTTCTTCAGCAGGCCTCAGACAGCAAGCTAGGAAGTTAAAACAGAATTTGAACAGCTCTGTGCTCTGCATCTGAAGAGTCTTCAACTGTGGTGGAAACTACTTACAGTATATATCAGTAACAACATGAGTCAGAAGCTCTTATATGTCTCTCCACATGTTCAATTTGTGGTCAATTAGCAGCATATAGTAATTTCTGGAGTTACCAAAAGGCAGTACAATACTGCCAAAAACTCTCTCATGAAGATGCAAATGTCATTGGAAACCCATAAACTGAGTAATTAACCAAGAGTTCATTAAATTTCAGCCATTTTCATCCTCTCCAAAAGATTCTAAATATAATATAAATAGAGCAGATTCTAAATCTAGTAATTTGTGATGTGTTTTCATTAATGTTGCATTCAGTAATCCTTCTTAAGTGTTCATAATTTACATTTTTCCACATCCAGTCCATCCCTTTGCAGGAGAAACATTTTCGGATTCAACTTACCCAAGATTCAGAACACAGAATCACTGGTATTTTATCTGTTTGTTTTGTCTATGTAAATTTAGACTTTTTTGGACTTTGGTTACAGAAAGATAATAAAAGTAGCATAATTTTGAATCACCCCAAAGAGACATGACAACCAAGCAAAGGAAAGAAACACTAAGACAGCAAGTCCAATAACCAGACATTGTGTGCTTCATGATATGACCAAATCAAAGGTACTCAGAACTATTATAGATCTCCTTGCCTAATCAACTGAGTCTGAATCTAATCAAGCCTCTAGACCCAACACGAAACACAAGGGACAGAGGATCAAGTTCAAAACCACCCCAAGGAAGCAATCAGTCAAATCCAGAATGTCAAACATTCAATTAAAAAAAAAATGACCCAGTTTATCTACCAAAGCAATGTCATGAAAAAACAGGTCAGATTCTGAAAGAGTAAGAGTTCTAAAAATCACAGTAGGGGCCAGAGCTGTGGCATGGTGGGTAAAGCTGCCACCTGAAATGCCGGAATCCCATAGGGGCATCCATTCGAGTCTGGCCTGCTCCATTTCTGATCCAGCTCTCTTCTATGACCTAGGAAAGCAGTAAAAGATGGCTCAAGCCCTTGGGCTCCTACACTTTTATGCAAGTCCTGGAAGAAGCTTCTGGCTCCTGGCTTCAGATTGGCCCAGCTCCAGCTGTTGCTGCCATTTGGAGAGTGAACCAGTGGATGGACGATATCTCTCTCTCTCTTTCTGCCTCTGCACTCTGTAACTCTGCCTTTCAAATAAATAAATCCTGAAAAAAAAGCAGTAATTAAGTGCACTGTGCAGACATTGTGTCTTATTTTGAATAAACGACCTCTGAAAAGAACCCTTGATGCAATCAGAAAAAACAGATTATGAAATAAGTATTAGACACTATAAATGAATTGTTAGATGATAATGTATGGTGATTTTGTTAGACGTGATAATGGCATGTCTTATATATAAGTGTTATCAGAGATATATACTAAAGAATTTATAATAGTGAAAAAATGGAAGGAGGAATAGATGAGAAAATGATCATTTTTGAAGACAGGAGATGGATATGTGGAGGCATATTATCCTATACTCCCTATTATTGTGTATGGAAAGTTCCATAACATAAGTTTTTTTAAAAAAAGCACTTCTGTTTGACGTTGACTTAAACATTTTTTTACTTATTTGAGATGCAAAGAGAAAGATAAACATACACACAAATTATATATGTGTGTGTGTATGTGTGTGTATATATATATACTAGAGAGAGAGCACAGAGAGAAAGAGCTCCCATCTGCTTGTTCACTCTCCACACCTGATGAGAGCAGGACTAGCCCTGGCGAAAGTCAGCAGTTAGGAACTCAATTCAGGTCTTCACATATGTGGCAGGAACCCAATTACTTGAGCCCTCACTGCTGCTTCCTGGAGTCTACATTGGCAGTAGGGAGTAAGGAGCTAGGGCCAGAAATCAAACACATGTAAAGCAATAGCATCTTAATCAGTATCTTAAAATCTAGGCTTCATGCCCATCCCTGTGTTTTTAATAGACTTTTTTCTTGGTTTTGCTAATAAAACAATGATAAACATACATGAGTCTAGCCCTGGTTGTGCATCAGGAATCAAAGCAAGCCTTTAAGCTCAGATGTGCTTTTATTTTTAATTTTTGGCCAACATTTCCTGTTCACATTCAAGGCATCTTTGGATTCAGTACACATAGTGACAAGGCTTTAATTCCAGTATTTTTTGATAAGAGCACACTCAATGGCCTCAGATTGGGCTGAAAGTGATCAGTGAGGTTCTAAATGGGGAGAGCACACACCACCCCTCAAGACTGGCTCTCTGTGCTGCAGGCACTCACTCTTCAATTACTTTTTATCCTATCACTAGCTTTGGCTGCCTCCACCTTGGCATAGCCATGGTGAAGTCAAGAGGTGAGTCTATAGGGACAAATAGGCTGGATGTTTTGATATTTTTATAAGTCTTAGTGGACAGATGCTCTTTTTGGCAGTTTCCCTTCCCTTCCTTTATCCTATCTTGTCCCACTATTTTCTAGGCCAAGACCAATAAGAGGAGATGGGAAACAGCCATTCTGCTTCCTTTTAGTCCATGTCTTAGCCGGGTGATTTTCCAACACTTATATATGGACCACTGTCGGCACATGGATAGGAGACCAAGGAGAGGATAACATTTGATATGTCTATTTAATTTATTATGATTTAGAAAGTATAGCACATAAATCTAGTTCATGGATATTACTTCTTAAGATGAGGCTGCTTTTTAAATGAGTCAATTTTAAAAAAAATATTAAGTGAATAACAATTCCAATAGTTTGAGGATATGCAAAAATTCATGAAGGTGTTTCATATTTGTCTTGGGATTTCAAAACTCTTTATTTATTTATAACAGCAGAGAGGTTTCATATTTTATACCCTGCTACACCAGTTCAGCGGGAGCTTAACTAGAAATGCAAGAAAGCAGAGGCCGGCATTGTGGCATAGTAGGAAAAGCCACCACCTGCCAACACAAGCATTCCATATGGGCATAGGTGCGAATTCCGGTTACTCCACTTGAAATCCATCTCCCTGCTACTCCTCCCAAGAAAGCAGCAGAAGATGATCCAAGTCCTTGGGCCCCTGCACCCAGGGAAAAGCTCCTTGCTCCTGGCTTCCATCTGGTCCATCCATGGCCATTGTGGCCATTTAGGGGTAAGCAAGCAGGTAGTATCTATCTCTCTCTTTCTCTCTCTCTCTTTCTCTCTCTCTCTCTCTCTTTCTCTCTGTCATTCTCTCTCTCTTCCTTTAACTCTGCTTTTCAAATTAATAAAATAAACTTTTTTTAAAAAAAGAAATGGTGGGTGCAGATTAACAAATCCAGGCAACATGAATGTGACAGGTGGGAAATAAAGATATAAGCATAGGTAGGATTTGATCAGAAACTGTAGGGAAGTTGTAGCAAAGCCAGGCAAAGGAAACTGTGGGAGTTACTGTATACTTCTTTTTCTCAATTCAGGAAGACTTCTTGAAGGACTCTAGTGTACATTACCTGTGGAACAGTGAGAAGCCATCTGCAACTTAAGAAAGGCATGGCATGGTTACAATGAGGCATATAGCAGCAGGAAAGACACCTATGTGAGAGGACTAAGGATATTAGCCACATGGAGAGAGAAAGAAAACAGTTTGAAACAGAAAAAGTGAAAACTAATTTAGGATACCCATTTTTGTGAAACAAAAGAGAACAGCAACACACTAAAGGAAGGGAAAAGAAAACTATTTCCTGGACACTATGAGAAATGGTGACTTGATCAGCATAGCCCTGACTGTTAATGGACAACTTAATACATTATCCCTCCTAGTATTTTTTTTGTCTGTTCTACTTAATATGACTGGTTTAATTCTGCAATTATCACACAGTTATTCTTAAGTGTTGAAAATTAACTGAAATGTGATCCCTGTTAAACATAAGAGTGGGAATAAGAGAGGGAAGAGATGTATAACTTGGGGCATGCTCGGGCTGACTTGCCCCAATTGGTAGAGTTGGAAACATACCAAGGGATTCCAGTTCAATCCCATCAAGGTGGCATGTGCCAATGCCATCTCACTATTCCAAGTGATCAATTTCAGTTCACAATTGATCATAATGAAAGGACTAAGAGTCAAAGGGAGCACATAAACAAGTCTAGTACCTGCTAACACTAACCGATCGAATAAATAAAGGGGAGAGTGATCCAACATGGGAAGTGAGATACTCAGCAGACTCATAGAATGGCGGATGTCCTAAATAGCACTCTGGCCTCAGAATCAGCCCTAAAGGCACTCGGATCTGGCTGAAAAGCCCATGAGAGTATTTCAGGCATGGAAAGCCAAGACACTCTGGCAAAAAGATCTCTGTGAGTGAGATCCCAGTGGAAAGAACAGGTCTTCAAAGAGGGAGGTGCCTTTCTCTGAAGGGAGGAGAGAACCTCCACTTTGACTATGACCGTGTCTAAACAAGATAAGAGTCGGAGAACTCAAGGGGCTTCCATAGCCTTGGAAACTCATGACTGGTGCATAGGGAGATTACTGATGCCATAAACAGGAGTGTCAATTTGTAAAGTCAACAACAGGAGTCACTGTGCACTTACTCCTCATGTAGGATCTCTGTCCTTAATGTGCTGTTCATTAAGGCTTAATGCTATAACGAGTACTCAAACAGTATATTTCACTTTGTGTTTCTATGGGGGTGCAAAAGGTTGAAATCTTTACTTAATGTACACTAAACTGATCTTCTGTAAAAAAAAAAAAAAAAAAAAAAAAAGAAATTATCAATTCCCAACTTGACTCTCACTGGGATTAAACATGACAATAGGTCTGATCTGATTTCATCATCATTTAAAAAAAAAATCATCTATTATTTTTCACTTTATGTCTCTGTGTGGGAGCAAACTGTTGAAATCCTTACTTAAGGTATACTAAGCTGATCTTCTGTATATTAAGATAATCGAAAATGAATCTTGATGTGAATGGAAGGGAAGAGGGAGTGGGAAAGGGGAGGGTTGTGGGTGGGAGGGACGGTATGGGGGGGGAAGCCATTGTAATCCATAAGTCGTACTTTGGAAATTTATATTCATTAAATAAAAGATAAAAAAAAAACTATTTCCAACTTATATGAGAAGTGGTTGGAGGAGAAGGAAGGTACGCTTAGCTGAACAATACCAACAGAATTCTTCTTGAGTAGGAAAGTATCATCGTTTAGACCACCTGAGAGTAGCAGAGTGTGAAAACTTACATAACTACCTTGTGTCCAAACATGCCTTAAGGGAGAAACTGAGCTGCACAGACTGGGGAAGGTGTTTTAATGCTTCTGAGAGTAACAGGGAAGAGTAGAGTGAAGAGTCAAATAGAGGAGGAAGAAAGAGAGGGAGAGGGCATTAGACCAAGAGAGGGGAGAAATCAATGAAGCACCTGAGTGGTGGGATTGTCAAGTACACTGTAGGCATTATGAAGGGCCAGTTTTGTGGCCTTCATAAGCTGTCACCTGCAATCCAGCATCCCAAGGGGGATACTAGTTCACATCCTGGCTGCTCCACTTCCAATCCAACTCCCTGCTAATGTGCTAGGGAAGCAATGGAAGATGGCCCAAGTACCTAGACCCTTGCCTCAGTGGAGGTCCTGGCTTCTGCCTGGCCCAGCCCCAGCCATTGTGGCTATCTGGGAGGTGAACCAGTGAATGGAAGAACACTCTACTCTCTCTCTCTTTCTCTCTCTTCTTCATTCAGATAAGTAAACGAATGAATAAATAATTTTTTAAAGCAAAACAATTGTGATAAGATGAATTGTGATAATTGTTATACTTATGCCTACTTAAGTTATTGTATCCCAATCCACTCCTTCATCTTCTCTCCAGAAATCATTAAGGTCTGACTAAGCTACAAATACTTTTGCAAGTTGTTGTGATTGTTGTTTTAGTATGTTGTTTGTTTACTTTAAGTGAATTCAAAGAAACAGATCTCAGAAAGCAGATGTGACAGAGTGCTTAAGACCTTCAGGGTAGTTACAGAAGGCCTAATACAATTTTATGGCTTATGTTAGGTAAATATGGAATATGAAAACTGTTGAAACTTTGAATTGAATATTTAGATTGGCTGATGTTTTAAAGCTCCTCTGATTTTAGAAATCACAGGTTATGTTAGCCGTCTTCTGAATTGAGGAATAATAATGCTGAAAGAGGAATCATTTGAATGTAGTGTATAATGATTACAGGTGTTCACTGGAGGTCACCATTACTTGATGATAATTTAACTAAACATCTAAGGAATTTTTGTTTTGAGAGTATTTTTTTATGGTTCTCCATTCCATTGTGGGTGGCTTCTGAGATCTACATCTTTAGCACAAAGCTGAAAACAAATTAGCCAGATAAATTTTTTAGTATATGTAGATAGCCTTTATCTACCATTTGTATACTTGAACATCTTACAGATCATGTTAAAAAGATCATGTGATCTATAGATGGCACCTCTACCTATTAGATTGCAATCAGTTGTGGTTCACACTCAAACCATAATCTGAATGAGAAGTTTTGGTAACTCTTATTGTAGAGCTCTAGTTCATTTTAGTGTAGTGCTGCTTAATCACTTATGAAGTTGAACACAGAGATGTTTCAAAGCACAGCCAGATTCCAGGATCATTAGGTAGCTTTCCAGGATGGCTTCGCTCTGTGAATTTTGAAGAGTTCTAGGTGATGAGCATCCCTGAGCATATAAGAACTGCTGGTTTAGTACTCTATCTAAATGTGCTTTTATTTCCAGGATGTGGACTGGGATTTAGTTGTCAAGTCTAATTGGTGGTAATCTCTTCCAGTTGCATATTTTTGTATTGCCAGAATGTTGCCTTCTAGTCTTCATTTTTTGGAAACATGGAAGATTTTTATAATTAAGGTTACTGAAGAAAAAAAGACCTTTAGGAATTTTCACAATACTTTTATTCAAAAGATTTATTTATTTTATTTGAAAGGAAGAGTGGCAGAAAGAGAAAGAGAGAGAGGAAGGGGGGAGGGATGGGGAAGAGAGAATTTTCCATCCACTAGTTCACTTCCCAAATGGTTACAAGTGCTGGAGCTGGGCATAGTTGAATCCAGGATCCAAGAACTCCATCCAAGTCTCCCATAAGTGTAGCAGATATCTTGGGTCGTCATCTGCTGCCTTCTCAGGCACATTAGCAGGAAGCTGGATTAGAGGCAGAGGATGAAGGACATGAGCCAACACTCTGATATGGGATACTGATGTCCCAGGTGGCACCTGCTCAAGAATTGTTGAGGACACATTGGACTTCCGTACCCATGAATTTCAGGATGACAGTGTTGAGCCTATTTTATCTGGCCCATAACAGAAAAGAAGGTCCCAGTTGATGTCTGGTTTATACTTAGTATCGTACGATAGAATTATAGAATCCTTCTAACTCATCTCATTCACACCTTCACTTTTTACAGTTAGGAACATGAAGTATATGAACAGCCCTAGCTCCTTTAAAAGCAGATTCTAACAAGAATTTGAGTGCATGAAGTTAATTTTGGAGGTGAGAAAATGAGACAGGAAGTAAAGAAAAAGCTTATTGTCAAGTAAATTTCATTGGAATTTAATGCGGCTGGGAATTCTGGAGACAGTGTGCAGCAAGCACTTTAGAGTTATCCTGCATGCAGACAAGGGAACTGGGTATTTATCCATCAGTTCCCATCAATCACAAGTGAGGTCTGCTCCTTGAGGATGCTAATTATCCAGGACACCCTACCTGCCTTGTGCTGAGGCAGTGATGGCCACTGGCTCCAGAGGTGGAAGAGAGCTCTCAGGCAGAGATTTAGGTTCTAATAATTGGAAGTGTGGTGAGCATTCCTGTGTGTATTACATGCCATGGAGACTAGGAAGGGCAATGACAGCATACGCTGAATGAAGGTAAAGAGACTTTCCAGGAGTATCACAGAGAAGCAAGTCACAGAGTCAGGATGAGGGACAACACTGAACTAGTGTCCCTCCTCACCATCCCTGGACAGGGTGTCAAGACAAGCCTTTGTTCTTTGCTCACTTTCATTACTGACACTTCTCACTAATTCTTAGATTGGAATGAAATCAAGATACATCACAAAATCTATTAAATCTTACATTAGATAAAGCACTGAAAATAGAATTCATTTTGGCAATCAAGATCATTTTTCATATATTTAAGTAAAATCCAAAGATGTAGTGTTGACAGATGTTGACACTAGTGGAATGGTATATGAGGTTTATGCATTATTCTCTTTATTTTTGTGTATGCTTTAAAACTTTCATAATACAAACATGTATTAACATTTAATGCACTCCAATTAAAATTTTGAATTCATACCCAATGCTTTCTAAAGTCAGAACTTAGAAAAGTTAGATGCAGATTTTGATAAGTTTATTTTTAAGGGGGAGAAAACTAAAATTTGTATTATTTATTCTTTCTTATTTTGGTTGATTTTTGCAATAAATTAGTTATAACATGTATGAATGTACGCATAAATGAAAAAAATTAAATTACATTTTGAATCCCGGCTGCTCCACTTCTGATCCAGTTCCCTGTTAGTATGCCTGGGAAATCAGCAGACGATAGCCCAATAACTTGGGCCCCTGCCACCCACGTAGAAGATCCAGATGTTTCAGGCACTTGGCTTCAGCTTGGCCCAGTCCTGGCTGTTGTGGTCATTTAGGGAGTGAACCAGTAGATGGAAGATCTTCCTATGTCTCTCCCTCTCTCTCTCTCTCTGTAACTCTGCCTTTCACATAAATAAAATAAATCCTTAAAATAAAATACTGTTAGAGCCAGGTCCACCTCTTTTCCATTTACACCAACCATTCCATTATCATCAACAGACTCTTGATGAGAAAAGTTTTAGAATCAAATAGCAATTTTCCTTTTGAAAATTAAGTCATTGATAACTAGCACTGAAATAATAGATCCCTGGGGCAGGTTTTTAGCATAGCACCTAAGATGCTGCTTGGGATGCCGACATCCCATATCAGAGTACCTGGTTCAAGTTCTAGTTCCTCTGATTCTGAGCCAGCTTCTTGCAAATGCTCACCCTGGGAGGCAGCAGATGATGGCTCAAATATTAGGTCCCCTATGAACTCATGTGAGGGACCAGGATTGAGTTCCAGACTCCTAGCTTCTGTCTGGCCCAGGTCTAGCTACTGGGGGCATCTGGAGAGTGAACTTGCAGATGGAAGAACTCTCTCTCTCTCTCTCTCTCTCTCTCTCCTTCTCTCTCTTCCCCCTTTCAAATAAAATAAAAACAATAAATAAAAATTTTAACAACAATAACAAAAAATAATAGATCCCTGAAAACTGTGGAGGGACAACATGAAATACAGGTAAGAATAATAAAATTGTTCAGAATTTTAAAGTTATTGCACATGATTTCTGACAGCAATGTTTCTGGACCAATTCTTCCTTCAGTTATGGCCAAGCCTTCAGTTTTGCCCAAGTCAGCAAAAAACGAAACAGTCAATATCCATGCCTTCAGGAGCCTACATTCTGGTGTGGAGAGATATGCCATAAACAAAATACATAACTCATAAGTGAAATACATGGCATGTTAGGATGTGATAACTACTATATAGAAGACCACCTGTGGGGCCGGTGGAAGGGGAAGAGCTGATCAGAGCAGTGTTTCTTGGAGTGTATCCCAACAGAACAATAGTCCCTCCCCTCTTGGGGAATAGCAATGCCATTCACACATTAAATACTCTGAGAAGTCCTAACGTTGATAAGCTAGCATTTCTCATACTTTCTTGACCACAGTTCTCTCCTGCCTGAAGTGTCTCTTTTCCAGAATATACAATTTGAGAAAGACATTTCTAGCTTGCAAACTCTTAGAAGGAAGGTCAAGTGTGTTTTATTTTTATTTATTTATTTATTTTTATTTTGTATCTGGTTAAGTACATTTTAAGATAAATATTTGTTGAATAGATCATCTCATTTTAGGACACAATTATCTAATGCATGAGGTTATTGTGCCATAGAGGGGACCAATTCAATCATTTCTTATAGTTCCTGTGCCTGTGTGAAGCGGGTTAGCATTCAGCCTCCTGAGTGAAATCTGGACATCCTCCTCTTCAATCCTCTGTTCTCTTCTGACTGAGCAAGTTAAGAGGCCCAGCAGCCTGGATACACTAAATTCAGGTGCTTAGTAGTTTCCTTTACGGCACAGTCAATTCTGTTTTTACTGCAATCTTGTTCTGAAACATCAGAAATGTTCCTAGTTTGTGTTTTTGTCTTTATACTGAGAGATAGAAAGAGATATACAAACAGACAGAGCTCTCATCCACTGGTTCACTACTGAACTGTCCCAACAGCCCAGGACTGGACTGGGCCAGAGCTGAGAGCTGGGAACTCAATCCAGGTATCCCATATTACTTAAACCATCCCTGCTGCCTCCCAGGGTTTGTATTAGTAGGAAGCTGGAGGCAGGAACTGGAGCTGGATATCGAACCCAGGCACTCCAATATAGGACGCTAGCATCTTCACTTCTAGGTCAATGCCTGCACCATGCTCCTAGTTTTTAATAAATGAGCCCAGTTGTTACTTTCACTTGGCTTGGTCCTTGTACATACTGCTCTATCAGCAATGAAACCCCAGAGGGAGAGGGCTGAGTAGTAGAACTTGAGGAACCTTCTCTCAAACAACAATCACCCTTCATTCTTTCCCTTGAAGGTATGGTAATAGAAGGTTAACTTATGGGGTCAATGCTGTGGCATAGCAGGTAAAGCTGCCATCTGTGGCACCAGCATCTCATATGGGCGCCAGTTTGAGTCTGGTTGCTTCACTTCCAATCCAGCTCTCTGCTAATTCACATGGGGAAGCAGCTGAAGAAGGCCTAAGTGCTTGAGCACCTGTACCCACATAGGAGACCAGCAAGAAGCTCCTGGCTACTGGCTTTGGATGGGCCCAGCTCCAGCCATTCCAGCCATTTGGGGAAGAACCAGTAGATAGATCTCTCTCTGCCTTTCTCTCTCTCCCTCCCTCTCTCCTCTTTCTCTCTCTCTCTCTTTTTCTCTAACTCTTCCTTTTAAGTAAATAAATATTTTTAAAAAGGTTGACTTACATGTACAAGATATCAGCATTTTAAATAATTCATAATAAAACTAGAGGTGTTTCCAAAAGGTCTAGGAGTATATATATACTGTTTTTATTTCAAAATACACTTACAATATATTACAACAGCATTTGTTTCTGAACTTTTCAAAAAATAAAATAAGTACTGAAGAAGATTCTGTTGGTAAGATAGCAATGAAATCCATGACAATTGTTATAGCATCTAATGCTAGCCCAGGGCTTCTTCACTGATAAATGGTTATATATTTGCTAAGACTATGCTATTGTCAACCATCTAGGGAATTAATGTTCCCATGGGGAACCACAGTCTTTAGCTGGTTTCATGTGTAGTTTATAAGAAAAGCATCAATTAGTACAGGCTTCATTAGAAAATATACATTAGAAAATATTGTTACCAACTTATCATTTGTATAAACTTTTCATTTGTTTAACCCAAACTAAGAGTATGGAGATCAAAAAGAGAAAGAAGAATGAATAATCAGAATGATAGAAGGAAATTCTACCCAAATTAATCTTCACCCTCTTAAAATAAATTTTTGAAATTTTATTTGACCACCTCTCAAAAATATAACACACTCAAAATCCTATTGGCAATTCTTCTATGTTTGGATTCTAGTACCTCTTCTTCAATTGACAATATACTCAAATTTATAGGTGAATTAGAAAGTTGTCAAGAATTTTAGTGTTTGTGATGTAAATTGAAAATAATTGATGGAGAAAGAAGTTTGCTGCTTTTTTTAAGTAAGCAAATTGCTACAGGAGTGGGTGTTTGGCCTAATGGTTAAGATGCCAGTTGAGTTGCCAGTGTTGCGTGTGGAATCCCCAGCTCCAGCTTCTGATTCCAGCTTCATGCTAAGGCAGACCCCGGGAGGCAGTGGTGATGATTCAAGTAGTTGGAGTCCTGCCACCCAGTGGGAGACCTGAACTCAGCACCTGGCTCCCAGCTTCAGCCCCGCAACACTGTAGACATTTGAGGAGTGAACCAGCAAATGGGATTGTGATCTCTCGCTCTTGCTCTCTCTCCTCCTCCATCTCTCAGCCTCTCAAATAAATAAATAATTTTAAAGACAATTGTTACAATAAAGCAGATAATGGGCATATACATTGAGATGAATTTTTATTTCTTTTCATTTTATTTGAAACAGAGAGAGACAGAAAGAGAAAGATCTTCCATCTGCTGGTTCACTTCACAAATGCCAGCAGCAGAAGGCAGCAGCAGAAGCTGGCCCAGAAGTAGCAGCAGCCAGAAACTCAGTCTGGTTCTCCCACATGCGTGGCAGGGACCCGGCAGGAAGCCGGATTACAAGCAGAGCCAGGATGCAGAGCAACCACTCCCATATGAGATGTGGGCATCTCAAGCAGGGTCCTAACTGCTGTGCCAAATGCCTGCCCTGTGATCACATTTTAACAAAAATTTACCATTATTATATTTCTCTCTAACAGATTTATGATTTAAATATTAGTGTTGCATCTTTTAAAACAGACTAAATTTGAGAACTTCAGACTTAAAATTACCTACACATAATTGTCAGATCTTCTGGGGATTGTGTGTGTATATAAAAGAGGCAGAGGTAAAGAAAGAGATTCGGGACAATACATAATTTTAAAGTGAAATAACTGCATTAAAAAGTATTTATTTGTATTTGTATTCTGGCAAGACTAAGAATCCTAAATTCGGAGCCGGCACTGTGGCGTAGCAGGTAAAGCCATCGCTTGAAGTGCCAGCATCCCATATGGGCACCGGCTTGAGTCCCAGCTGCTCCACTTCTGATCCAGCTCTCCGCTATGGCCTGGGAAAGCAGTAGAAGATGGCTCAAGTCTTTGGGCCCCTGCACCCGTATGGTAGACCAGAAAGAAGCTCCTGGCTCCTGGTTTCGGATCAGCACAGCTTCAACCTTTGCGGCCATCTGGGGAGTGAACCAGCGGATGAAAGACCTCTCTGTGTCGCTCTGCCTCTGCCTCTCTGTAACTCTGCCTTTCAAATAAATAAATACATCTTTTTAAAAAAATCCTAAGTTCACCCACATATTTTTATGCATTTATAAACAAAACCATGCTTCTAGGATATACTCTGAAAACTGTAAATGCACAGAAATTGTAGTGCTCATACCACTATGCAGTCTACTGGAAGCAGGTGGGTATAATTTTTCACACTCCAGGAGCATTTATAAATCACCAGGCTCTTTTCTCTTGTCAGCCACTGCTAGACGTCTGAATTTCAGAACAAACTGTGCAAGAATCATTTACTCTTGAGCTTTCAACTTAATGAAATAAAAAATGAAAAAAATTCTTTATTTGGAAGGAGGAGGCCTACACAGAAGGTAAACTTTTAAAAGTCTACCCATGAGATGAACAGCAACATAAAAGTAGTTCCAGATGAACTAAAATATTAAAACACTATAGAATGTTCAAACAAATTTGAGAAAATTTCCATGTAGCTTTGGTGGCAGAAGCCTCCCTAAGAAAGAAAATAGGAAAGCTAAGACCAGTACTGTGATGCAGAAGATTAAGCTGCTGCTTGGGGCACCCACATTGCATATAGAAGTGCCTGTTCTAGTCCTTCCTTCTTCCGTTCTGAGCCAGCTTCCTGCTAATGCATTCTGGCAGGCCACAGGTGATGCTCAGGTGATTGGATTCCTGCCACCCAGGTAGGAAACTGAGGTAGAATTCTGGGCTCCTGGCTTCAGGGAGGAACTTCTGCTGGGGAGTGAACCAGAAGGTGGAAAATCTTTGTGTGTGTGTGTGTGTGTGTGTGTGTGTGTAAGAGAGAGAGAGAGAAAGAGAGAGAGAGAGAGAAAGAGAGAGAGAGAGAGAGAGAGAGAGAAAGGTCTTCCATCCACTGGTTCACTCCCCAAATAGGAACAAAGGTGGAGTCTGGGCCAGGCTGAAGCCACACCTGGAGTTCCATCCGGGTCTCCCACATGGGTGGCAGGGGCCCATGTAGGGAACTAAATCAGATGCAGAGCAGCCAGGACTTGAAGCAGCACGCTGATACCGGATGCAGGTATCGCAGGTGGCGACTTAGCCCGCTGCATCACAATCCCAGCCCTGGGGCTGTGTTTTATCATCTTAGTAGGTTTTTTTTTTCTGTAAGTCTAAAACTATCCTAAAAAATAAAACACACGGGGACAGCACTGTGGCGTAGTAGGCTAAGCCTCCACCTGCAGCACCAGCATCTCATATGGTTGCCAGTTTGTGCCCTGGCTGCTTCTCTTCCAATCCAGCTCTCTGCTAATGGCCTGGGAAGGCAGTGGAAGATGGCCCAAGTCTTGGACCCCCATTCCCATGTAGGGAACCCAGATGAAGCTCCTGGTTCCTGGAGCCTGGGCCTGGCCTAGCCCTGACTGTTGCAGCCATTTGGGGAGTGAACCTGTAAATGGAAGATCTCTATCTCTGTCTCTACCTCTCTCTCTCTAACTCTGCCACTCAAATAAATAAATAAATTGTTAAAAAATAAACATAGAAAAAATATATTTTTATGTTAAATTCAAATGACAGGAAATTTCTTGAATATGGAAGTATTTGAACATATATAAAAGAAAGTATATTAATATTAATATTCCAGTTACATGTTGCTATATAAAACTCACCCTAAATGTAGTGTCTTAAGACCACAACATTTTTGTTTTCTTTTCTCTCACAGCTATAAGGATATATTGGACCCAGCTAGGTCTCTTCACAAGAAGTCTCTCATCTCTCACATGCTTGGCTCATTCTCCTACTTGACAGATGGACTGGAAAGTCTCAACCAGCTAAGGCAGGGAAATATGGGTCTCTCTCTCTCTCTATCTCTCTCTCTCTTTCTTTCTCTCTCCCTCCCTCCCTCCCTCCCTCCCTCCTCTCCCTCACTCTCCCTGTCTCCTTCCCTCTCTCTTATTCCTCCTCTCTGTACTCTGTTTCTCTGGCCTCCCAGTAACAGAGGAGCTGGACTTTCCTTCACAGTGGATCAAAGGTGAATGATCCAAATACAAAGGAGCCAGCGTCACCTCCTATGAGCTGGGTCACCCTGTATGAGGTGGCCTGAATTCATGTAGCATCACTTTCTCTGCACGTGATCCATCGTAGCAGTCTCCAAGGCAAGCCAAGGAGAAACAGGTTTAAGGAGAGGCAATATTCGGGAAGAGCATGTGGGTCTGTAAATATTGTCATGGCCATTTTTGAAAAATACGGACGGTCTGCCATGATTAATATACATTAACTTCCCACAAGTTGAAAAGGAGTAGACATACATACACAGTATACACTAGTAAAATAAACAAGACATATTTCACTGTCATTGCTATAAAAATGCAATAAACATAAAAAATATATCTACCTCTCTACATCAAAGAAAATCAAATTTTATGCCTCACACTGGGAAAAATAAAGATTAATAACATCAAGTTTGGAACATGTGTAGGAAAATGGGTGATTTAATGAAACTGCAATGAAATGTAAGCTGTTTCTTCTTTTTATAACCCACTGGTCACTCCTATGAGCAAGCATGGTTGGAAATGTAGTTTGTCAGCCGAGTCCAAGATCCGTTCTAAGAAGAGTTAAGAAGAGTGTATTTTGGGAGCTAGCATTGTGACCTAGCTGGTTAAGCCACTGCCTGAGATGCAGGCCTCCCATATGCATATTGATTCCTGTCCTGGTTGCTCTACTGCTGATCCAGGTCCCTGATGGTGGCCTGAGAAAAGCAGTGGCCCAAATGTTTGGGCCCCCTCCACCCTTATGGGAAACCCAGATGGAGTGCTAGGCTCCAGGCTCCTGAACTCAGCCTTGCCCAACACTGGTCGTTGTAGCCATCGGGGAGTGAACTAGTGGATAGAAGGTCCACCTCTCCCTTTCTCTCTGTAAATCTGATTTTAAAGTAAATAAATTTTTCAAATAAAAAACAAAGAAAGGTATATTTTAGGAAATTTAGACTTGTTATAACCACTAAACATGAGAGTGCTTCAAAATGTTATGGAAAAGGGAATTAAAAGATACATTTATTTTGGTGCAAAATATTTCTAAAATGCATGCATGGTTTTTTCATACCGCTAATTTCATTTTGAAATTTTAAAATTTTTTGAGAGATAGAAAAACAGACAGTAAGAGAACTTCCATCTGCTGGTTCACTCCTCAGTTGTCCACAATAACTGGACTAGGCCAGACCAGAGCCAGGAAACTCGAACCTACTCTAGGTTCCCCCTAGTAGGTGGCAAGGACCCAACTATTTGAGCCATCACTACTACTTCCCAGAGTCCACATCAGCAGGAATTTGGAATCAGGAGCCAAGGCTAATACTTGAACCTAGACATTCTGACATGGGATGTGGGCACCCAACCAGTATCTTAACTGCTAGGCCAAAGGCCTGCCCCTCCATAAACTTCATGGCCTCTAAATATGCTGTTTAAACTTACTTGCTGTTTCTGGTTCCTGGCTTCAGCTTGGCCCAGTCCTGGATGTTGTGAGCATCTGGGGACTGAATCAGCGGTTGAAGGATCTCTCTTTTTAGAAAAATAAACATTAGAAGAAAAGTCAAGCAGCCTATGGCTGGATCAGCAGGGGACCTTTGGCGGTCTTTCTCTATATCTATTTTGACCATCTGTCTCTATATCTATGTAGTTTCTTCAGAATGATTGAACTTACACAGCACACTTTTAGAGACTTGCCCTGGGCCTTCCCTGACATGGTAAACATCACTGATGAGTCAGAGAACAAATGTGAGAATGCTACCATTTTCTAAGTGCATCTGTTCTACTATACTTCCTAAGGCCAGGAAAATAAGCATAGAATAGAATGGCTCCAATATCCTCCCATATACTTTTTATTCCTACTTTTAAATTTTTTAATAGATAAAAAAATTAATCATTTTTATTTATGGGGTACAATGTGATTTTTCTCTTATTACTTTCTTCATTTGATTTTAATTTTTAATTAGTTTTTAACAGATTCCATGTGATTTGTAGCTGGAACTCTAAGAACATAATGATATTCCCTTTCTCCCTTTCTCCCCCCTCCCCCCTTGAAATGAGACGCACTTGGGCAAAATTTTGTCTAGCGTTTGATCTTCACCAATAGCTCCACCCATTAGTGGACGACTCTGGCATCTTGGATCTTAAGGGATTAAGCATCTGTATTCAGGAACACGTATCTGGTCCAGCAGTTAAGATGCTGGTTAGGACTCCCATACCCCATATTGGTATGCCTGGGTTCAAAAGCTGGCTCTGGCTTCCTGACTCCAGTGTTCTGCTAAGGCAGACCCTGGAAGGCAGCAGTGATAGCTCAAGTGGGTATTTGCCACCTACATGAGAAGTCTGGATTTCAGCAGATTCAGCACTGGACCAGCCCAAGCCGTTGTAGGCAACTGGAGAGTAAACCAGTGGGTGGGGAGATCTCTCTCTTTGCTCTCTCATAAGTAAATAAATAAAATAAACCACTATCCAATAACCCCTGATATGTCTGAATATTTTCCTTTCTCCACTGTGCAGTCACACTCTTAAAGGGCCAAATTCCTTTGGAGAAGAGACTTTGAAGGCTTTGAAGGACAGTCAAAACACAAATCTGTGATCATAACCTCAGGGCCTGGCTTCTCTCTCCTCAAAGGCTCTAGGGCTATAAACTGGCTTAAATCTAAAAACTATGAATAAAATCATATATTTTCTTCTTTTTTTAAGATCAATTTATTTATTTGAAAGACAGAGTTACATAAAGGCAGAGGCAAAGAGAGAGGTCTTGCATCCTCTCGTTCACTCCTCAAATGGGCGTAACAGCTGGAGCTGTGCCAATCTAAAGCCAGGAGCCAGGGGCTTCTTCCAAGTCTCCCACGTGGATGCAGGGGCCCAAGCATCTGGGCCATCTTCTACTGCTTTCCCAGGCCAAAATAGAGAGCTGGATCAGAAGTGGAGTAGCTAGGACTCAAACTGGTGCCCATATGGGATGCTGGCACTGCAGGCAGTGGCTTTACCTATTGCACCACAGTGCCACTCCCAGCAATGTTACTCTTTAGATATGAAGGAGAGATAAAGATATTCCCAGATAAACAAATTCTGAGAAAATTTACCACCACCAGACCTTTGTTATAACAAATGTTAATTATATATATATAGATATATAATTTATATTAAATGGTAGTTACAAGAGGATGGGGAGGGAGATTGAGGAAAGGTTGACTGATGGGTACTAAATTACAGTTAGATCATAGTAAGAATTTCTGTGGTACTACATACTTCTCTATTTTTTAAAAATCTGGAAGATAGGATTTTGGGTGATTTCACTATAAAGAAATGTTAAATGTTTGAGTGTTACACATGTATACATGTAACAAAATGTCATGTATACATGTAACAAAATGTCATATAGTACTCCATAAATATGCCCGGATTTTTGTGTCTTTAAAATTTTAAAAATAATAAAACAAAAATGGAAATTAAAAAGGATCAGTTTAAGGCCAGCACTGTGGCTCACTAGGCTAATCCTCCGCCTGTGGTGCCAGCACACAGGGCTCTAGTCCCTGTTGGGGCGCCGGATTCTGTCCCAGTTGCTCCTCTTCCAGTCCAGCTCTCTGCTGTGGCCTGGGAGTGCAGTGGAGGATGGCCCAAGTCTTTGGGCACTGCACCCTATGGGAGACCAGGAGAAGCACCTGGCTCCTGGCTTCAGATCAGCGCAGTGCGCCGGCCTCAACACGCCAGCCGCAGCGGCCGTTGTGGGGTGAACCAACGGAAAAGGAAGACCTTTCTCTCTGTCTCTCTCTCTCATTGTCCACTCTGCCTGTCAAAAAAGAAAAAAAAAAAAAAGGATCAGTTTAAAGATTAAACTAATAGTAAAATAAAACCTAAATCATGCTGTGATATAACTCTTATAGATGAACCTGGAGACAAATAAAAGATAGTGAGAGGATGGATCCTGAGAAGAATGAGAATCAGCTGTGAGATGGCTGCACACAGGGCAGTCATAGAAAAAGCTGGATTCAGAGGACAGCTGACTTCCTGGAAGGCACAGGGGGCTCATCTTCCAAGAGAGATTCCCCAAAACTGAGGGGTTCAAATTTCTCAGCTCTTAATATGTTTGTCCAAATAACTTCAACTTCTTTCCTGTGGGGAGCAATCCGGACTAGACTGAGTTACTGGAATTAAGACTTATTCTATGCATCTGCTCTCCCACAATATGGCGCTGGGAGAGAAGTAAACAGCTTCTGCACAGCTGCCTCCAGTTCAACCAATAAACTGTAGGACTTGCTCCTGATTGGAGGAGAGCAGCGTACTCGGCGTGTGGGCAGCCGAGTTAGGATTGGCGGAGGAGGACTATAAAGGAGGAGAGAGACGGCATGCACCAGGAACATCTAAGGGGAACATCTAGCTGAAGGAACACCTGTGCAGCCCCCGAGAGAGCCGGCCGGCGGTGTGCCGCTCCCCTGCGGAAGTGGGGAAAGTGGCAGGGGGAACCGCCCTTCCACGGAGGTGGAAGGGATAGTAGCCAACCCGGGAAGAACCAGCAGCAAACCCGGGGAGGGCCGAGCAGACAAAAGAACAGCGCAGGGTCCTGTGTCATTCCTCCACGAAGAGGGGGAGCGACATAATGGTGCCATGACTCGGATAGGAAACGTGACTCGGATAGGAAACCTAGGACGGATAGGAAACTTAGGAGGGAAGAAATGACTCGGATTAGGAAACCTAGGTCGGATAGCAAACTTAGGAGGGAAGAAACGGGAAGAACTGGGAAAATATCGGAGAGAGAGACTAGCAAACAGCCTAGGGAAATTCCCGGAGAGAGAGTCTAGCAAACAGCCTAGGGAAAAGCCGGACGAAAAAGGTGCCGGAAGAAGCTATTGAAAGCCTAGGCATAGACTCAGATATGGACTACGGGGGGAAGCTGGGAGAAATCTCTAAGGTCGAAAGCGAAAGTGAAAGCTAGAACAAACAGACTCGGACGCGGACTGTGGGGAGAGGCCAGGAGAAATGAGGGAGGAATATCGTTGGAGGAAAGTTTGGGGAAACATACCGGGTAGAGAAAAATGTTAGGGAAATTGAAGCCGCGGGGGGCAGGCCAAGGCGGAAACGAAAGCCACTTTGGGATTCTCAAGTTAGCCCAGGAATAGGGGGCGAAAAGTTGAAACCAGAAGCTGAAACGTAAGCCAGATTGGGATCCGTCTGATTAGCCCGGGGAGCAAAGGACAGGAAGCCAAACCATGGGGCGGAGACGTAAGCTGGGTTGAATTCGCCAGGCTAGCCCGGGGAACTTGGATTGAATGCTAGTGGTGGAGACGCAAGCTACGCTGTGTGACTCGCGGAAGCCGCCGCGTGCAGAGAGAACACGGGGCGTGAATAGATAGGGAACGCGGGGCTGGCGCGAGGCCGTGGTTCAGACGCGAAAGGGCTAGTGAGTAACCGCGGAGTGTGCGCGCAAAGCCGAGCCGCGCAGATGAGAGAGGCGCGGGCTGAAGCGGCTCAGAGCCGGCGAGGCGCCGAGAAGCAGCCTCGGGGCGGAGCCCGCCGGCGGGGCAAGGCGCCGGGAAGCCGCGCGGAGCCGTGAAGCTGCCGGCAGGGCGAGGCACCGGGAGGCCGCGGGGATAAGAGAAACAGAAGTTCAGAAGTAAAATGAGAGAAATAGGAATGCTGGAAGATAGAAGTAAAATGGGGGAAATAGGAATGCCCGGAGATAGAGAAATAGAGAAATAGAAAGGCCTCCCCTCAACATGGCAATGAGAAAGCTTGGATTCGGTCTGCCTGATTAAGTGAGGCGATGAGCACCTGCGGGCGGCTAGCAGTTTATGCGCCGCAGGTCACCGAAGACAGGCACAAATTAACATCAGTAAGGCCTCCCCACAACACAGCAATTAGGAGGCTTGGATTCGGTCTGCCTGATTAAGGCGGTAAGCACCAGCAAGCAGCTCGACCAGAGTATGAGCTGCAGGTCACCGAAGATAGGCACGAACCAACACTAATAAGTCTCCCCCACAATACGGCAATGAGAAGGCTTGGATTCGGTTTGCCTGATTGTTAGGGCTTGTAAGCCCCTGCAGGCAGAGCAGAGCATGCGCTGCAGGGCACCGAACACAGGCACGCATCAGCGCCTAAAAACCTCCTCACAACATGGTGAAGAGAGGACCCGGATTCGGTTTGCCTGATTGATAGGACTTGTAAGAACCTGTGGCAACTCTAGCAAGCAGAGCAGAGTGTGTGCCACGGGGCACCGAAGACAGGCGCGTATCAACGCCAAAAATAAAAAGAAAGGGGGATCTGTGGGGAGCAATCCGGACTAGACTGAGTTACTGGAATTAAGACTTATTCTATGCATCTGCTCTCCCACAATATGGCGCTGGGAGAGAAGTAAACAGCTTCCGCACAGCTGCCTCCAGTTCAACCAATAAACTGTAGGACTTGCTCCTGATTGGAGGAGAGCAGCGTACTCGGCGTGTGGGCAGCCGAGTTAGGATTGGCGGAGGAGGACTATAAAGGAGGAGAGAGACGGCATGCACCAGGAACATCTAAGGGGAACATCTAGCTGAAGGAACACCTGTGCAGCCCCCGAGAGAGCCGGCCGGCGGTGTGCCGCTCCCCTGCGGAAGTGGGGAAAGTGGCAGGGGGAACCGCCCTTCCACGGAGGTGGAAGGGATAGTAGCCAACCCGGGAAGAACCAGCAGCAAACCCGGGGAGGGCCGAGCAGACAAAAGAACAGCGCAGGGTCCTGTGTCGTTCCTCCACGAAGAGGGGGAGCGACATTTCCCATCGGCATTCTCACATTAGTATAAGAGATCTAGTAGAATGGGGCATTTATTGATATTGCAACCCTGCCTTTAAATCAAGCCATGGGCCTGCAGCCTCATCATATCTACACTGCACCTACAAGAGTAGGATCTCTGTCAAGCTGTCATGGAGGCATTTTGATTCTCCATGCATGTCCTCAGCTAAAAACTCATAGTCTTACAAATCAGGTCTTCAGATGGGTTTGTCTCTGTCTTGTACTGATTGACAGGTTTTTTTCCCAACATGGTGCTTAAAAACCCCACTACCACCAGCCCCTTTGGGTTTTGCCTCTCTTGGAGCCCCACTCCAGCCCACTCTGGCTGGAGGTCTCTGGCTTAAATAAATCCTCTCTTATCTCTCCATCTCTCCCTCTCTCCCTCCCTCTGCCTTTCAAATAAAAATAAATAATACAATTTTCTAAAAAAAATGGAGTGGATTATTTGATAGTGAAAAAGAAGGGGGGAAGGTTGTTGGGTATAATCAATAAAATTCTCTATTAAATCCAAAAATAAAATCTAAAATTGATGAATTTTTGGGAATCAGGCTTCTAGTACATCTCTTATTGTTACCATACTACTATACTATCATCACGATTTTTTTTAATTGCAACATATCTCTACTTCTGTTTAGTGTATTGAAGTTTGGAGAGAAGGAAATTCAGATCCTTGTTTTCAAATCTCTGCTTTAATTTTAATTAAATAATTTTAATGATATATAGGGTTTATCATATGACATTATTTATAAGAACATATACAATAACAAATGTAGTAGATATTATTCATAGATACATAGATAGGTATGTGTGAATCTATGAAAACATGGGATAGAGGAAAAATTCATATTAGTGCTTAACACTGTGAAAATGGAAAAAAGATATGATTAGAAAGATAAGTCAAATGCACTTCAACCTTATCTATTTTTTTTCTTAAAAATGCAAATTTGAAGCAAATTTGACAAAATGGTAGCAACCACAAATCATGGATTGTTGGAACATAGGTGTTATACTTTTCATTACCATCTGTGTAGTTTACATTTATTTCTAAGAATAATTGATGAAATCAGAAAATTCTAATTTTTTCAACTTTTTAAAAAAGGTAACAGAAAATGGGCTATACACTAAGTATCTTATACCTGTTTCTCAGAAAAATTAATCATAGGTTACTTTGCAAAATGACCACAGTAATCAAAGCTCTTCATTCACTCCCTCTACCAAGGAAATCTGTCCCTAATTCCTTAGAAAGCATGATGAGCAAATGAATGCGGAGCTTTTGTATCCACACTTTACTGAAAACTGGGATAGCTCCTGCGTCCTCATTACTCAGCAATTACCAGAGGCAGTTTCTACAAAGACAAGGTAAGTGCATCCAAGTGACTGTGGCTCTGGATAGACTTGTCCTGGCCTAAAATTTATTAACTGTGACACAATGAATTAAACTGCCTGCAACAACAGCATCCTAAATGAGCACTGAATTGAGTCCTGACTGCTCCACTTCTAATCCAACTCCCTACTGATGCACCTGAGAAAGCAATAGAAGATGGCCCAAGCAGTGGGTCCCTTTCACCCATGTGCGAGACCCAGTCCTTGGGCCCCTGCACCCACATGAGAGACTCAGAGGAGGTTCCTGGCTCCTGGCTTCAGATCAGCCCAGCTCCGACCATTGTGGCCATTTGGGGAATGAACCAGTGGATAGAAGACCTCTCTCCCTTTCTGCCTCTGCTTCTCTGTAAGTCTGCCTTTCAAATAAATAAATAAATCTTTTAAAAAATAATAAAATAATGGTGGAGTTAGAATCATGCCAGGGGATCCCAATTCAATCCCATCAAGGTGGCATGTACCAATGCCATCTCACTGTTCCAGGTGATCAGTTTCAGTTCACAGTTGGTCATGGTGGAGGGACTGGGAGTCAAAGGGAGCACATAGACAAGTCTAGTACCTGCTAACACTAACCGATGGAGTAAATAAAGGGGAGAGTGATCCAACATGGGAAGTGAGATACTCAGCAGACTCATAGAATGGCAGATGTCCTAAATAGCACTCTGGCCTCAGAATCAGCCCTAAAGGCATTCGGAGCTGGCTGAAAAGCTCATGAGAGTATTTCAGGCATGGAAAGCCAAGACACTCTGGCAAAAGATCTCTGTGAGTGAGATCCCAGTGGAAAGAACAGGTCATCAAAGAAGGAGGTACCTTTCTCTGAAGGGAGGAGAGAACCTCCACTTTGACTATGACCTTGTCTAAACAAGATAAGAGTCGGAGAACTCAGAGGGCTTCCATAGCCTTGGAAACTCATGACTGGAGCATAGGGAGATTACTGATGCCATAAACAGGAGTGTCAATTGGTAAAGTCAACCAGAGGAGTCACTGTGCACTTACTCCTCATGTAGGATCTCTATCCTTAATGTGCTGTACATTGAGATTTAATGCTATAACGAGTACTCAAACAATATATTTCACTTTGTGTTTCTATGGGGGTGCAAACTGTTGAAATCCTTACTTAATGCATACTAAACTGATCCTCTGTAAAAAAAAAAAAAAAAAAAAATTATCAATTCCCAACTTGACTCTCACTGGGATTAAACATGACAATAGGTCTGCTCTGATTTCATCATCATTTAAAAAAAATCATCTATTATTTTTCACTTTATGTTTCTGTGTGGGAGCAAACTGTTGAAATCCATACTTGATGTATACTAAGCTGATCTTCTGTATATTAAGATAATCGAAAATGAATCTTTATGTGAATGGAAGGGGAGAGGGAGTGGGAAAGGGGAGGGTTGTGGGTGGGAAGGACGGTATGGGGGGAAGCCACTGTAATCCATAAGTCGTACTTTGGAAATTTATATTCATTAAATAAAAGTTTAAAAAAAAAAGATGACAAAAAAATAATAATAAAATAAAATAATTATACAAAAACAAAATGCAAAAAATTTATAAAAGCAACATTCAGGATTAGAGTTTAGAAACTTCTGGGTGATTGGGATTCTGGAGAAAGGAAGACCCAAGAACTGAAGACTTGGAGGCCAAGCTAATCTTGACTTTGCTATCAACAGACTGGGTTGCTCTGGGTAAGTGGTATAGCTAACTTGAGAGACCACCTCATTTGCAGTCTGAATAGCTCATCATAAAGTGCATTCTAGTCCTAAAATTCAAAATTTCCACAATAACTTCAGTAGTGTTTAGCTATTGATTATAATTTCTATTGTCTCTTTGTGAGGACTCAACTCGGGTGCACTGTGCATTTGCCACCGTCTCTATTGGACTTCCACACTTGGTAGCTCTGGGATATCTACTGGAAGAAAGTCCCCTTTACATTGGGGGCTCCCCAGAGAAATGAGGCAACAGTCCTCTGTGGCCCCTGTTGTGTCTCCTGTCAAAAATGCTTGCTCCTGAGAGAGTGGAGACAGACAGGAGCGAGGGCTGGCAAGGTGGAATGCTGCATTAACTCTCCTGCTCTTCCATCTCGATGACTCAAGATGAGAACCCTTTTATCTTGTTGGCAGAACAACTCATGGCCTGTTCAAGACCTCTTCTACTTCATGCCGAGATTATACACTTTGAACTTCAAAGCTTCAAAAATAGCACACCCTACATGAAGGGTTCCTTCTTTTTTGCTTCCAAGTTCTGCCATATCCACACATCCTGAAATCATTTCTACCACGAGAGCAATGGCGCCGGCCTCGGGGGAGATTCTGACAGTCTGGGTAAGCACACCCAGGCACAAGGTGAATCCCTGTTTCACCGGAAGGACGGGGGCATCAGTTATTCTGCTGTTAATTGGCACGTTGGTACCCCAGCTCCACCTGTGGCCCATCTAGCAGACCAACATTCATATGTATTTCCTAAAAACCAGGACATCAACCCTTTCTTCTCAAAGAAAATCAAGGGCCTGAGTTTTAAAACGGAGTAGTCAAAGCCTTTTCCACATGCATTCCTAGTGAATAGTCTGCTGTTACACCAGATACTGTCCTATTTATTGGTTGTTTTTTCATTCTATTCTGTATCCTTAGAGGCCCTGGGCACCAATAAAACAAAATTATTCCACTCAGAATCACTGCTAGTGATTTTAACTTCGCATTCCTGGATGTTTTGTTATTTTGGTTGTTGTTTTCATATTTCTAATTCCATTAGAATTTGTGATTAAATGTGCCTGTCTAGCTTTTATGTGTCTTTTTTTTTATAACTGTGTCACTTAGAGTGGATTTTCTGATATATTTCTCTCAGTGAAATTTAATTACATGAGCTCAAGGTTATAGTTTAGAAAAAGCTCATATGAGTGACTAACTTCAACCAAATTACTGCAAGAGTCATAAATCCCTAAAGCCTGTATTAAAAACTGAGTTATGAAGGGAAAAAATCATTGTGAGTTTTTTCTGATTCATGTGATTGATCATGTAACTGATTGCAAGGTCATAGGGGTCTGTTGTCTTTGGAAGTTAAGCTATCATAATTTTTATTTAATTTCATCTAACACACAAGCATTTATTAGGCACTTGTTTTGTGCAAAGCACTGTGCCAAGCATTATAAGAGATATAAAACTGAGTAAAACAGGATGGCTGCCTACCAAAGAGGGACATGTTCTTCCGAAACAGTTGGAAGCAAGTGCTATTGAGTAACAAAACTAAACATGGTGGCTGTGTGAAGAGAGGAGAAGCATGGAAGGCTTGTAAGAGGAAGGAAAATTTGACCTGTCCCTTGAAGACTGAAAAGACCATCACAAGAGGATACAAATGTGGGCCAAAAATAAATAAATAAAGTAAAAAGATAATATTCTTAATATGGAAGCATATATAAACCAGATAGTTCATAATACATATCACAAATGTAACAGTGATTAATATCTTTAATATATGATAAGGTTATACAGTTTAACAACAACAACAACAAAACACTAAAATCCCCAACATAAAAACAAATAAAAGACACACACTTACAGGAGAGGAAATGCATGTGATCACTAAACAAGAAATATGTTCAAGCTCACTAGTAATCAAAGAAATGCAAATTCCAACAGTTACAATTTTTTTAAAGATTTATCCGTTTATTTGAAAGGCATAATTATTTTTAAAATTACAGAGAGGCAGAGAGAAAGATAAGTCTTCTATCCGCTAGCTTACTCCTAAATGGCCACAATGGACAGAGCTGGGCCAATCTGAAACAAGGAGCCAGGAGCTTCCTGTGGGTCTTCCACACAGGTGCAGGGGCCCAAGGACTTGGGCCATCCTCTGCTGCTTTCCCAGGTGCATTAGCAGGGAGCTGGATGAGAAGTGGAGTAGCCAGGACTTGAATCAGTGCCCACATGGGATGTGCCACTGCAGGCAGCAGCTTTACCCACTACACCACAGCTCCAGCGCCAACAGTTACAATTTTTTAACCATCTCAAATAACAAACACTTCTAGAGGATACTGTTTAGGACTTTCAAAATATAATAAAATGTTTATTTCCCCATAAATTGTCATAACCCCTCTGGAAAATAATTTTATGTTGTAAATTAAGAGCAATAGAAAATATCACCTTTGTTTCCCAAAGTAATTTTGCAACTAGGAATTTGTCATGAAGAAATAATTGACGTACATGTAATTTTTATGTGAGATTATTTTCAGCAAAAAAATATTCTTGAAAAAAGCAGATTGGCTAAATGTTATGATAGATTCCTTTGATGAAATATATAGTCTTCGGCCAGCGCCGCGGCTCAATAGGCTAATCCTCCACCTGCGGCGCCGGCACCCTGGGTTCTAGTCCCGGTTAGGTCACCAGATTCTGTCCTGGTTGCTCCTCTTCCAGTCCAGCTCTCTGCTGTAGCCCAAGAGTGCAGTGGAGGATGGCCCAAGTGTTTGGGCCCTGCACCCACATGGGAGACCAGGAGAAGCACCTGGCTCCGAAGCGGCCATTGTGGGGTGAACCAACGGCAAAAGGAAGACCTTTCTCTCTGTCTCTCTCTCTCTCACTGTCCACTCTGCCTGTCAAAAAAAAAAAAAAAATACAGTCTTCAAACATGAAATTTGTTAAGAATTTTTAGAAATGGGAGAAAGCTAATAATTCACTAGTGAGTGAATAAAACAAGATACAAGATAGTATCAACAGCATTTTCTTTTTTTAAGATTTATTTTATTTGAAAGGCAGAGTTACAGAGAGGCAGACAGAGAGAGAGAGAGAGAGAGAGAGAGGTCTTCCATCTGCTGGTTCACTACTCAAATGGCCGTGACGGCCAGAGCTGAACCAATCTGAAGCCAGAAGCCAGGAGCCTCTTCCAGGTCTCCTATGCGGGTGCAGGAGCCCAGGAACTTGGGCCATCTTCTACTGCTTTCACAGGCCATAGCAGAGAGCTGGGTCTGAAGTGCAGCACTGAGACTCAAACTGGCGCCCATGTGGGATGCCAGCACTGCAGCTGTGGCTTTACCCACTAAGCCACAGCGCCAGCCCATACAGCATTTTCAAGAATGTATCTGGAATATATCTGGATATATATGTGTGTGTATACTTGTATATATGGAAAGGTTTATAGAAATGCATTAAAATACTTGTAATAGTTATTCTATTAGTTATTTCTGGATAGAACTGCGGTTGCTTTTTCTTCTTAGTGTTTCATTTTTCCATATTTTTAAAGGATTAGTTAGCTCTTTTCTTTTTTAAAACTTGTATTTAATTATTTGAGAAAGATAGAAGACAAATAGATAGGCCCAAGACCCACCCGAGACATCTGGAAGAAGCTCCTGGCTTCTGGCTTTGGCCTGGCCCAATCCCAGCCATTACAGCCACCTGAAGAGTGAACCAGTGGATGAAAGATATATCTCTCTCTCTGCCTTTCTCTCTCTCTGCCTCTCTCTCTCTCTCTCTCTCTCTGACTTTCAAATAAAAAAATAAATAAGTAAATCTTTTAAAGAGATAGGTGATAGATACAGAAATAGATGATACTTATTAGAAGAGAGAGAGAGACAAGAGAGAGACAATGAGTGCTTATCTTTTGGTTCACTACCCAAATGCTGATAATGGCCAGGATGCAGGCAGGCTGAAGCTAGGAGCAACAAACTCAATCTAGGTCACCCATGTGGGTAGCAGGAACATAAACCTTTGAGCCATCACCACTGCCTCCCAGGGTCTGCATTAGCAGGAAACTGAAGTAGGGGTTAGAGTCAGCTCTGGAATCCCAGTACAGAATCTTAACCAATGGGCATAATGCCGCCTCTTCTTCACTTGAATACATACTACTTTCATCATTAGGAAAATCATTATTTTCAAACCCACTTAGTCACTTTCTTTCCTTTGTCCTTCCACATCTGATCCAATAAACTCAAAAGAAGCACTACCTACATACAGCATTACTGGTCCCCCCCCACCCCCGCATTTGCTCTTCCTTTACAAGGCAGGTAGCACTTTGCAGTAGCACTGGCCCAAATCAAATCCAAATCTGCCTTCTGCTGCTGCTACGTCACAGAAATTTCTCCCCAGGCAAGAGCCATGATTTATTATCACAGATTCAAGCCTTTATTCTTCTGCATTCTAGACGTTTTGTCTGAGAATTAACATAAAGATTAACATTTTTTAGTGAGGAAGTATCTCTGCTCAAAATGTTTTCTTTCAATTATAATCTCTCATTAAATTCTAATCTTTCATTTATACAAAACAAATCAGTTGTTTCTATAAATCTGAGTTCTGTATATCCAAGCTACTTAGAAGAAAAGATTTCTAAAATTTGTAACCAAATACACTGAAGTCTGACTGTATTAAATGGACCCTCATCATATATAACAATACCAAGCCCTTTTAAACTAAAATAAAGAAATGATAAGTAGGAAATATTTTCATCTATTTGGGGAAACACCGTCTCTTGTAAAGCCAGGGTGATCTTATTCACTATGATAATTTCAGGGGCTGGTGTTGTGGTGTAGCAGGTAAAGCTGCCACCTGCAGTGCCGGCATCCCATATAGGCACCTGTTCGAGTCCTGGCTGCTCCACTTCCAATCCAGCTCTCTGCTATGGCCTGGGAAAGCAGTAGAAGATGACCCAAGTCCTTGGGCCCCTGTACCCATGTGGGAGACCCAGAATAAGCTCCTGCCTTCGGATTGGCACAGCTCCAGCCATTGCAGCCAATTGGGGAGTGAACCAGGTGTTAGAAGACCTCTCTCTCTCTCTCTCTCTCTCTCTCTCTCTCTCTGCCCCTCCTTCTCTCTGTGTAACTCTGACTTTCAAATAAATAAATCTTTTAAAAAATATAATTTCAGCTACATTCTATGAGGAAGAAAAAGCAGATGTTAGCTTACAAAAGGAAGATAACTTGAAGGGTGTACCTGAATTATATTACTCTCCAAGAAAAGAAGAGTAGGCACATTGTCTGTGTTTGGACAGAGGTCAATATTGGTTAAAACTATAAAGCTGGCTAAAGAAAACTCAGTCTACAATCTCAACTATAAAAGAAACATTATTTAATTTTCATTAATTGAACCCAGTTTCTGCCCTAGGTCCTGTCCCACTGGAGGTAAATTAGGGTCATTTCTAGGCTCTAATACCATCCCCAAGCTGCATCAGAAATCAGAGGGCTGGGGCGGGAGTTTGGTCCGGTGGTTAAGAGCCACTTGAGGGCCCGGTATTTAGTGCGGTAGTTAGGGGTGTAGCTTGGGATGCCTGCATCCCACATCAGAATGCCTGGATTCATGTGCAGGCTCCACCTGATTCCAGCTTCCTGCTAATGTGTGCACACTGGGAGGCAGCAGTGATGGCTCTCTGTCACCCACATGGGAAGCCCCGGCTCATGGTTTTCGCCTGGCCCAGTTCTGGCTGTTATGGGCCTTTGGGGAGTGAACCAGTTGCTGGAAGATCTCTGTCTCTGTCTCTCTGCCTTTCAACTGGAAAGTGAAGATAAATAAATAAAAGAAACCAAAGAGCATTCATGGTGTCTGGAGAAGGAGGAAGACCTCTAGCAGCTCTCTGGTCACGGGTGCTGCAGGCATCCTAACTCCTCAAGCTGACTTGGTCTCTCACGCTCTCTGCCTGCATGGGATCTTCCAGGAGGCTCCACAGGCTCACCTTACAGCCATTTCCTGCCAGCAAATCCCAAATGTTCGGAGCCCTTCTGAACCCCTACTCCCGGGGAATCTCATTCCAGGCCAGGGAACTCTCTTTCTGTCTCAACTTCTCCATGCCTCCCTGCACCACCCTATATTACCTCCCATTCTTTCACAATCAGTTGTGAATGCCCATTACATCCAGCACCTAAATCTTAAAGCTAGGCTTCCCTTTCCTAGTGCGCAGTAAGGATTGACTCATGAAACTCTCCTGGATGGTGAAGGAATTATTTCAATTATTATTTCTAAGGTAGCCAAGAGAAGACAAAGCAAAACATGATGTATTAAATTGAAGAAGTCAACATTCACATCTTTCCCTATTCATTTTAATTTCTTAAATCTCATTTTCTCAGGGGTCAGTGCTGTGGCGTAGTAGGCTAAGCCTCCGCCTGAGGTGTCAGAATCCCATATAGACGCTGGCTCCTGTCCCAGCTGCTCTTCTGATCCAGCTCTCTGCTATGGCCTGGGAAAGCAGTGGAGGATGGCCCAAGTGCTTGGGCCCCTGCGCCCACATGGGAGACCTGGAAGAAGCTCCTGGCTCCTGGCTTCAGATTGACCCAGCTCCAGTCATTGCAGCTATCTGGGGATTGAACCAGCGGATGGAAAACCTCTCTCTCTGTCTCTCCCTCTCTCTCTGTAATTCTACCTCTCAAATAAATAAATCTTTATTTTAAAAATCTCATTTTCTCACATGCACACTGGTTCTGATGTAGGCAGGCATACAGAATAAAATTGATCAGGTTTGTGAGCTGGAAGACCATGCCTTCACCACGCCCCTGTGTGACCTCATGCCACTACCTGGCCACACCTGAGCACTCACCAGCCAATCAGGTTAATAAACCACTCCCCTTTGAAAGTGAATTAAAAGCCTGGGACACAGTGTGTCCGGCCCTCCCTTCCTTTCCCAGGCCCCTTGCCAGTACGGGGCTCGCTGTGGCCCTGTGCCTCCAGAGCACGTGGCCTTTGGGGCCACCCTGCCCCATGCTTCCTATCCTGGATGCTCCTCCACGTGGCTGGTTCCTGGTACTTGGTATGAACCCAGATTTCCCTCTCTCCTTTAGACAGGGCCCTTACTCTCCTATGCATCTTTCACACTGAATAAAAGCTTAAAATGTACCATGCTGCCTTGTTCATTTATGCTGGTATTCAGAATTCTCTAGATACTGGGCAAGAACCCACATGGGCTTATTAATATTGGGAATTTATTAACAAGCATTCAGTGATGTCTTATGGCATCCCAAATTCCAATTTCTAATTGCACCCCAGATGGGACTTCTGGGAAACTTTAAGGGGGCCATATTCCGGTATCATATTTAGGGGGTCAATCACGATATCAGTTCCACAGGATGATCTTATCCCTCGTACTCTTTCTTTCTTCAAGCCATTTTCAGGTACCTAAAGTATTCACACCTTCATGCTTCTTCACTGGCTTACCCGCTGAAGCAACTTAAAGAAGGTACATCCTTTTATATTTTAGCCATTAAAGTCCTGCAGTTATTAAGTCATTCTATAATCTTGATTTTCTTTCTATTCTTTACTTATAATTGAATTTTAATTAACAAGTAAACATTGCTTACGTTTGTGGTGTATAACATGATGTTTGCTTCCGGTTTCTTCTGAGTATCTGCTGGGGTTAGGAAGGGCTGTCAGGATAAGAGATCTGGTAGGGACAGCCACTCCTTGCCAGGATTTGAGACCCAGAGGCTCTTCCTGAGGTGCCCCAGGATGCCTTAATTGTACTCATGAGGTCAAGTAACAGTGGGCAAGCACAGGTATGCACCTTCTGTTACCCTGCCAGGACTGTTGATCTCTCCCTCCCCTTAGAACACTCCTTCAGCTGAGTAGTAGCTTTTCCATCTCCTGAGGCCACTCTCTGTTCAACTGTAAAGGCAAACAAATCTCAGTATTTAGGTGTTTCCAATATACGCCTTTCTGCAAAGGGTGCATCATAGATTACATGCTTAGTATTTTGTAGCTTTTCACATTAGTTATAACACTAAGACTACTGTAGCTGCAAGTAACAGAAACTAACACAGGGGCAGGACAGAAGCCAAGAATCATCAACCACTCACAAAAATCTCTTCTCGGCTTTGGCAATCTGTGAACCTGCCTTTTGGTACAGACTGAGTTTTTCATTCTTCCATTCATAGAGCAGTTCCTAATCATAAGAGGTTTTTTTCTGTTTTCTGCTGCTATTGTTTTTACTAATAGAATATAATGGGTTATTTGTATAAAGATTCTTGTTTAACTTCCACATTATTCACAAGCATTTGATTTATTAAACCAAGAGTTCAAGTGTGGAATCTTAAATAATTTATTCCACTTTTCACTGAGATCTTTGAAATAAAAACTAAAAACAAACAAACAAGCAAACCCTCAAATGCTACAGCAAAAGTTGTGGATTTGTTTCTTCCACCTTTACTGGATTCCAAGCAAACAATACAGGATTGTTCAGGCTAACTCCACAGTGGATTAAATAGAGAGGACAAATCTCACCTTTATAAAAGGGCATAAAGAAGTGAAATGATCCCAGCTGGATAAAAGGAATCTAGCTTTCATTGGCATCTCTGATTAGTTCAAGGGATCCAAACAGCTGAATCAGAGGGAAGCCAATTCTCCATTAAAACAAGCTGGTTCCCTCTGAGCCGTGCCAAGTGAGGAGAAGGATGATGCCTGGAGCAGGAGGGGGCAGCCTGGGCAGTGGGCAGAATCTTAAGGAAGATTATTTTTCTTCCTGATATTGAACTACTGTTCCCAGGTTCCTTGTTGTTTCTTCACACGACTACTTCAGAACCTGAAATTTGCTTCGGGGTCTGGAATTTAAATTCACCCCTATCTTTCCTAATGAGCTCTTCTTGGGCCAGCTTTCGCTAGCCTCCTGAAGCAAAGGTGTTGATGCGTAGCATGATAATGAGGAACACATTATCTCATGATCATTAACTGGAGAGACAGACAAGGTAAGATGATTTATGTAGGAAAGAGAAGACAAGGGGAAAGAATCTAGGTCATGACATTGCCTGAAAAGACCAAAGGACTGATATGGAACCCGAGTTTGAAACTCAGCCAGGAAGGGCTTTCACTCAAACTCTCCACAGTGGCTTTCACATCACATGATGTGCCCATTTTTCCACTGAAGTTGAAAGTTGTCAGGCAGTTCTTTTGCATCTTCAGCAAGGTTATGAAATAGGGACAGCTTTGCTATATTCACAAGTAATTTAGAATTCCAGCTTCGAAAACATTCTAAATCAATGCATATTAGATATTTCTATCAATGCCCATTTCCTTTTCCTGCAGCCAAGATTTCCAGAACAAGTACTTACAGGCTTCTCAACATGTAAACAGCTCTCCCATTGCCCTGTTGCATGTGGGAGGCTGCTTAGCCAATGGTTAGGTCCGCAGGATCTGTAACATAGCCACCTGATTCATCCCCTCATTTCCCCCACATAAGCAGGACAAGTTATCTGTTCTTGTGACAGTCATGTCATCTCAAAAGTGGGAACAATACCAGTGCCTAGTTCACAAGACAATCAAGTGACTTAAAAATTTTTAGACAAGTGCCTAGCATATTGTAAGGCACCAATGGACTTGGACATTGCTGTTACTTATCTGTTAAAATCACTGGGAACTTGACATCCATGGGAACAATCTAAAGCCTGGATGATACAGAAAACTTTTAGAAGCAGGCATTTTGCTAATGATTAGGAAATTGCCTGGGTTCTAGTACTGTGTCCCATAGCAAATTGCCTGGGTTCTAGTACTGGCTCCACTGCTGATTCCAGCTTCCTGTTATTGAGGACTCTAGGAAGTAGCAGGAAACAACCTAACTGGTTAGATCCCTGCCACTCACCTGGGAGAACTGAATTGAATACATGAACCCCATTTTGCAGGCATTTGGGGATGGCAGCTTTCTATCTCCCTCTCAAGCTATTAAAAAAATTAAATCTTGATTTTTAAAACTAAAAATAGACTTTTAAAAAAATTGTTTGAAAGGCAGAGTTACAGAGAGTCAGAGAGAGAGAGAGAGAGAGAGAGAGAGGTCTTCTAACACCTGGTTCATTCCCTAGATAGCCAAAATGGCCAGAGCTGAGCTGATCCAAGGCCAGGAGCCAGGAGCTTCTTCCAGGTCCCCAACATGGGTGCAGGAGCCCAAGCACTTGGGCCATCTTCTACTGCTTTCCCAGGCCATAGCAGACAGCTGGATCGGAAGTGGAGCAGCCAGTACTCAAACAGGTGCCTATATGGGATACCAGCACTGTAGGCAGCGGCTTTACCAGCTACAACACAGCACTGGTCCCTAAAAATAGACTTCCACAAGTTACTCTGGAGAACAAACTTGGTCAAATTAATATTTGGACACATTTGGGGCCTTCTTAAAGAAGGCAGCAACTCCTGTCCTGCTTGCAAGGACATTATATTTTAGAAAAACAAACCTTGATTTCATGCCTTTCCAGGGTCACAATTTCTTGTAGCCATGAAAGACAAGACAAAGCTTGCTCCTTCATCAGCTATCCTGGGTCCCGGGAAGAGTAACCCCCTTCGGCAGCTGGTCTTCAGCTGGCTGCCTTCTTCCCCCGCTTCCTAGCTAGCACACATCTGCTATTCTGATAGTCTATAACATTTCAACTTCATCAGTATCAATTACTTTAGACTTCCAAGAGTATAAATAGCATGTTTTCAAAGCAGAAATTCAGTAAATATCAAGTTACCATATCAGAAAAGAAGTTCCAACTACTCTTGGCTATCCAAAAGCTTACAAATTCAAAATTTGAGCGCTCTCTTGCAATTTATTTTACAGGATTAATAAGAATATTTTTATGAGTTATGAGTCTATGTGATATGTAAATTCAGAAAGACAAAATACCCAAAAAATAACTGGAGAGAATACAAGAAAGCTCAGTATGAAAAAAATAAGACCATGAAAGAAAATGGTATTTACAAAGATTTGCATTTTGTTCGTGAAATCTAATATGTAATTCTGAATATTAAAAATGAACATTGTTTTATTTCATGCAATTTTAAAATTTTTTTATTTTGTATAGAAAAGAAGTGAAAAATTAAAACAGATTGATATGTAGGAGGGTAAAATTATGAAAGGACATTTTTCTGTATTTTTATTTTATCTGATCTGATTTGGACAATAAATTTTTAAAGCATAAATTTGAGTCCAGCATTGTGGTGGAGTGTGTGGTGTGTTTTTTTTTTTTTTTTTTTTTTTTTACAGGCAGAGTGGACAGTGAGAGAGAGACAGAGAGAAAGGTCTTCCTTTGCCATTGGTTCACCCTCCAATGGCCGCCGCAGCCGGCGCACCACGCTGATCCAAAGGCAGGAGCCAGGTGCTTCTCCTGGTCTCCCATGGGGTGCAGGGCCCAAGCACTTGGGCCATCCTCCACTGCACTCCCGGGCCACAGCAGAGAGCTGGCCTGGAAGAGGGGCAACCGGGACAGAATCCGGCGCCCCGACCGGGACTAGAACCCAGTGTGCCAGCGCCGCAAGGTGGAGGATTAGCCTATGGAGCTGCGGCGCCAGCTGTGGTGGAGTGTATTAAGCTGACACCAGTGATGCCAACATTTCATACTGGAGCACTGGATAAAATAGCTGCTTTGCTTTCAGTTCCGCTTCCTGCTAATTTGCCTGGAAAGACAGTAGAAGATACCCCAAATACTTGGGGCTCTGCCACCCATGTGGGAGACCAGAATAGAGTTTCTGGCTCCTGGCTGGTGTGGCCATTTGGGGAATGAACCAAGGGATGGAAGATCTATGTCTCTCTCTCTCCCCCATTCCAGACTTTCTCTCCCTCTCTCTGTCACTCTGCCTTTCAAATAAATAAATAAACAAATGTTTAAAAAATATAACAGAAAATATGATTTTGGGGACTGGCTCTGTGGCACAGTAGGTTAAAGCTCTGGCCTGAAATGCCAGCATCCTATACAGGCACTGGTTCTAGTCCCGGCTGCTCCTCTTCTGATCCAGCTCTCTGCTATGGCCTGGGATAGCAGTAGAAGATGGCCCAGGTGCTTGGGCCCCTAGCACCCATGTGGGAGACCCAGAAGAAGCTCCTGGCTCCTGGCTTCGGATCAGCGCAGCTCCGGCTGTCATGGCTAATTAGGGAGTGAACCAGCAGATGGAAGACCTCTCTCCATCTCTCTCTGTAACTCAGTCTTTCAAATAAATAAAATAAATCTTTTTTAAAAAAAGAAAGTATGGTTTCCTCTCTATTCATTATAATGTTGCCAGAGGTATTTCATTATAATGAATTAAATTAAAATTTAATTATAAACATTTTAACAATGATCATTAAAGTCTTTCTAATTGAAAACAGAACTGAAGGCCGGCGCCGTGGCTCAATAGGCTAATCCTCCACCTTGCGGCGCCGGCACACCGGGTTCTAGTCCCGGTCGGGGCGCCGGATTCTGTCCCGGTTGCCCCTCTTCCAGGCCAGCTCTCTGCTGTGGCCAGGGAGTGCAGTGGAGGATGGCCCAGGTGCTTGGGCCCTGCACCCCATGGGAGACCAGGAAAAGCACCTGGCTCCTGGCTCCTGCCATCAGATCAGCGCGGTGCGCCGGCTGCAGCGGCGGCCATTGGAGGGTGAACCAACGGCAAAGGAAGACCTTTCTCTCTCTGTCTCTCTCTCTCACTGTCCACTCTGCCTGTCTAAAATAAAATTAAAAAAAAAAAAAAGGAAAACAGAACTGAGAACTTGAAAAAGTACTGAGTTCAGAAAGTACCCCCATAAATCTACCCCATAATTTCAGTTTCTCTTTAGACAAGTCCCTCCAAAAGCTTATTCATTAAAGGAAATAAATGTGTACTATTAAAAACAGAGGGGTGGCCGGCGCCGCAGCTCACTAGGCTAATCCTACGCCTTGCGGCGCCAGCACACCAGGTTCTAGTTCCAGTTGGGGCGCCGGATTCTGTCCCGGTTGCTTCTCTTCCAGGCCAGCTCTCTGCTGTGGCCAGGGAGTGCAGTGGAGGATGGCCCAAGTCCTTGGGCCCTGCACCCCATGGGAGACCAGGATAAGTACCGGGCTCCTGCCATCGGATCAGCGCGGTGCGCCGGCTGCAGCGGCGGCCATTGGAGGGTGAACCAATGGCAAAAAGGAAGACCTTTCTCTCTGTCTCTCTCCCTGTCCACTCTGCCTGTCAAAAAAAAAGGGGGGGGGGGCAACTTAATTGCTTAAGATACAATTCTAAGAATATAGAGATAGCAAAGGCACTCTGGAAAACAGTCTGGATGTTCCTCAAAATATTAAGCATAGAGCTACAAAATGACACAGCATTTCCATTCCTACGTCTCAAGATGATGGAAAATGTATGTCCATGCCCTTGAACACTAATATTGATAGCAGCAAAATAGCCAAAAAGTGGAAATAATCCAAATGTCCAGCAACTGCTGAATGGATAAACAAAACATAGTACATCCATACAATGGACTATCATTTGACCATGAAAGGGAATGAAACTCATACATGCTACAACAAAGATAGGTCTTGAAATCATTGTTCTGACTGAAAAATACAAGATACAAAAGACAACACATTATACTCATGTGGCATGATTTTGGACATGTCTGGAATAGGCAAATCCATAGGGAAAGACAGTAGACTAAAGGTGGGCAGGGATGAGGGGAGCATAGGGATGTTGAGTAACAGCTAAAGGGCACACAGTTTCTTTTTGTGTTGAGGAAATGTTCTAAAAGGAGATAATGATGATGTTTGCACAACTCTACGGATGGACTAAAAACCATTGACTGAATTGTATACCTTAAAGGTTGATTACATCTCATATAAGTATACGAGTTATATCTCAGTAAATATTAGTTTTAGAAATAGCAAAAACTGAGGACATCTTGGAGAGGTGTCTTCCAGTCTCGTTTTTTGTTTTTAATGATATTGTGTTCTAAAATTAAATTTTTATTTTATGTTTTTAAACTTTTATGTAATAAATATAAATTTCCAAAGTACAACTTTTGGATTATAGAGGCTTTTCCTCCCATAACCTTCCTCCCACCCGCAACCATCCCATCTCCTACTCCCTCTCCCATCCCATTCTTCATCAAGATTCATTTTCAACTAATTTTATATACAGAAGATCAACTTAGTATATACTAAGTAAAGATTTCTACAGTTTGCACCCACACAAAAACACAAAGTGTAAAGTACTGTTTGAGTACTAGTTTTACCGTTAATTATCATAGTACAACACATTAAGGACAAAGATCCTACATGGGGAGTAAGTGCACAGTGACACCTGTTGTTGATTTAACAATTGACAATCTTATTTATGACATCAGTAATCACCTGAGGTTCTTGTCATGCGCTGCCAAGGCTATGGAAGCCTCTTGAGTTCACCAACTCCAATCTTATTTAGACAAGGCAATAGTCAAAGTGGAAGTTCTCTCCTCCCTTCACAGAAAGGTATCTCCTTCTTTGATGGCCTGTTCTTTCCGCCAGGATCTCACTCACAGAGATTTTTCATTTAGGTCATTGTTTGTTTGTTTGCCAGAGTTTCTTGGCTTTCCATGCCTGGGAAACTCTCATGGGCTTTTTAGCCAGATCTGAATGCCTTAAGGGCTGATTCTGAGGCCAGAGTGCTGTTTAGGACATCTGGTATTTTATGAGTCTGCTGTGTATCCCACTTGCCATGTTGGATTGTTCTCTTCTTTTTAATTCTATCAGTTAGTATTAGCAGACACTAGTCTTGTTTATGTGAACCATTTGACACTTAATCCTATCATGATCAATTATGGACTGAAACTGATCACTTTGACTAGTAAGATGGCATTGGTACATGCCACCTTGATGGGATTGAATTGGAATCCCCTGACACCTTTTTAGCTCTACCATTAGTGGTAAGTCCGAGTGAGCATGTGCTGAACTGTACATCTCCTCCCTCTCTTATTCCCACTCTTATATTTAACAGGGATCACTTTTCAGTTAAATGTAAACACCTAAGAATAATTGTGTGTCAATTAAACAGTTCAACCAATAGTATTAAGTAGAACAAAAAAATACTAAAAGGAATAAAATAGTAAGTTGTTCCTAGACAGACAGGACAAGGGCTGATCAAGTCATTGTTTCTCATAGCATCTGTTTCACTTCTACAGATTTCCTTTTAGGTGCTCAGTTAGTTGTCACAGATCAGGAAGAACATATGATATTTGTCCCTTTGGGACTGGCTTATTTCACTCAGCATGATGCTTGCCAGATTTCTCCACTTTGTTGCAAATGACCATATTTCATTTTTTGTTTTGTTTTGTTTTGTTTTTGCTGCTGTATAGAATTCTACAGAGTACATATCCCATAACTTTTTTATCCAGTCTTCTGTTGATGGGCATTTAGGTTGATTCCAAGTCTTAGCTATTGTGAATTGAGCTGCAATAAACTTTAAGGTGCAGACAGCTTTGTTGTTTGCCAATTTCATTTCCTTTGGGTAAATTCCTAGGAGTGGGATGGCTGGTTGTATTCTAGGGTTATATTTAGGTTTCTGAGGAATCTACAAACTGACTTCCATAGTGGCTTTACCAGTTTGTATTCCCACTAACAGTGGGTTAGTGTCCATTTTTCCCCACGTCCTCATCAGAATCTGTTGTTGGTAGATTTCTGAATGTGAGCCATTCTAGCCAGGGTGAGGTGAAACCTCATTGTGGTTTTGATTTGTATTTCCCTGATGGCTAGTGATCTTGAACATTTTTTCATGTGTCTGTTGGCCCTTTGGATTTCCTCTTGAAAAAATGTCTATGGAGGTCCTTGGCCCATCTCTGAAGTGGGTTGTTTTGTTGTTGTGTAGTTTCATGATCTCTTTGTAGATTCTGGTTATTAAACCTTTATCAGGCCGGCGCCGCAGCTCACTAGACTAATCCTCCACATAGCGGCGCCGGCACACCAGGTTCTAGTCCCGGTCCGGGTGCCGGATTCTGTCCCGGTTGCCCCTCTTCCAGGCCAGCTCTCTGCTGTGGCCAGGGAGTGATGGCCCAAGTGCTTGGGCCCTGCACCCCATGGGAGACCTGGATAACTACCTGGCTCCTGCCTTCGGATCAGCGCGGTGCGCCGGCCGCAGCGTGCCAGCCATGGCAGCCATTGGAGGGTGAACCAACAGAAAAGGAAGACCTTTCTCTCTGTCTCTCTCACTATCCACTCTGCCTGTAAAAAAAAAAAAAAAAAAAAAAAAAAAAACTTTATCAGTTGCAAAATTTGCAAACATTTTTTCCCATTCTGTCGGTTGCCTCTTCACTTACCTGACTGTTTCTTTGCAGTACAAAAACTTCTCAATTTGATGTAATCCCAATTGTTAATTTTGGCTTTGACTGCCTGTGCCTCTGCGATCTGTTCCAAGAAACCTTTGCCTGTGCCTATATCTTGCAGGGTTTCTCCGATGTTCTCTAATAATTTGATGGTGTCGGGATGTAGATTTAGGTCTTTAATCCACGTTGAGTGGATTTTTGTGTAAGGTGTAAGGTAGAGGTCTTGCTTCATGCTTCTGCACATGGAAATCCAGTTTTCCCAGCACCATTTGTTGAATAGACTGTCCTTTCTCCAGGAATTGGTTTTAGATCCTTGATCAAATATAAGTTGACTGTAGATGTTTTGATTGACTTGTGGTGTTTCAATTCTGTTCCATTGGTCTATCCATCTGTTTCTTTACCAGAACTATGCTGTTTTGATTATCACTGCCCTGTAGTATGTCTTGAAATCTGGTATTGTGATACCTCCAGTTTGTTTTTATTGTACAAGATTACTTTAGCTATGCGAGGTCTCCTGTGCCTTCATATGAATTTCAGTATAATTTTTTCCAGATCTGATAAGAATGTCTGGTATCTTTTTTTTTTTAAAGTTAAGGACTTTTGTTGCTGATTATTATTTTTTTTATTTTTTTAACTTTTATTTAATGAATATTAATTTCCAAAGTACAGAATATTGATTACAATAACTTCCCCCCCATAACGTCCCTCCAACCCGTAACCCTCCCCTTATCCACTCCCTCTCCCCTTCCATTCATGTCAAGATTCATTTTCAATTCTCTTTATATACAGAAGATCAGTTTAGTATACATTAAGTAAAGATTTCAACAGTTTGCACCCTCATAGAAACACAAAGTGAAAAATACTGTTTGAGTACTGGTTATAGCATTAAATCTCAATGTACAGCACACTAAGGACAGAGATCCTACATGAGGAGTAAGTGCACAGTGACTCCTGTTGTTGACTTAACAAATCGACACTCTTGTTTATGGCATCAGTAATCACCAGAGGCTCTTGTCATGAGCTGCCAAGGCTATGGAAGCCCCCTGGGTTCACTGACTCTGATCATTTTTAGACAAGGCCATGGTCAAAGTGGAAGTTCTCTCCTCCCTTCAGAGAAAGGTACCTCCTTCTTTGATGACCCATTCTTTCCACTGGGATCTCACTCGTGGAGATCTTTCATTTAGGTTTTTTTTTTTTTTTTTCCTCCAGAGTGTCTTGGCTTTCCATGCCTGAAATACTCTCATGGGCATTTCAGCCGGATCCGCATGTCTTAAGGGCTGATTATGAGGCCAGAGTGCTGTTAGGACATTTGCCATTCTATGGGTCTGCTGTGTATCTCACTTCCCATGTTGGACCATTCTCTCCCTTTTTTATTCTATCAGCTAGTATTTGCAGACACTATTCTTGTTTATGTGATCCCTTTGGTTCTTAGTCCTATCATTATGATCAATTGTGAACAGAAATTGATCACTGGGACTAGTGAGATGGCATTGGTATATGCCACCTCGATGGGATTGAATTCGAATACCCTGGTATGTTTCTAACTCTACTGTTTGAGGTAAGTCAGCTTGAGCATGTCCCGAATTGCACATCTCTTCCCTCTCTTATTCCCACTCTTATATTTAACAGCAATTACTTTTCAGTTGTTTCAGCACTTAAGAAGAATTGTGTATTGATTACAGTATTCAACCAAAAGTATTAAGTAGAACAAACAAAAAAAATTCTAAGAGGGATAACATATTAAGTTGCTCATCAACAGTCAGGGTGAGGGCTGATCAAGTCACCGTTTCTCATAGTGTTCATTTCACTTTAACAGGTTTCCTTTTTGGTGCTCAGTTAGTTGTCACTTATCAAGGAGAACAAGTGGTATTTGTCCCTTTGGTGATTGGCATCACCTTGAATATATAACTGCTTTTGGGAGAATGGACATTTTGATGATATTGATTCTTCCATTCCATGAACATGGAAGAGTTTTCCATTTTTTGGTATCCTCTTCTATTTCTTTCTTTAAGGTCTTATAATTCTCATTGTAGAGATCTTTGACATCCTTGGTTAAGTTTATTCCAAGGTATTTGATTGTTTTTGTTGCTATTGTGAATGGGATTGATATTAGAAGTCTTTCTTAGCCAGGGCATTGCCTGTGTATGCAAAGGCTGTTGATTTTTGTGCATTGATTTTATACCCTGCTACTTTGCCAAAATCTTCTATGAGTTCCAATAGTCTCTTAGTAGAGTTCTTTGAATCCCCTAAATAAAAAATCATATCATCTGCAAAGAGGGATAGTTTAACTTCTTCCTTCCCAATTTGTATCCCTTTAATTTCTTTTTCTTGCCTAATGGCTCTGGCTAAAACTTCCAGGACAATATTGAATAGCAGTGGTGAGAGTGGCATCCCTGTCTGGTACCAGATCTCAGTGGAAATGTGTGAAGCATCTATTCTACATGCTCCAAACTTCAACATCATTAGTCAAAGCTGATCTTAGTAAATAAGCATTGAGAATGAATACATCAAGATGTAAGAAATACCAATCCACTGGAAAGCATGGGAAACATTCAGCAAATAAATCATATACCAGCACAAAAATGTGGCTCCAACTCTGTCTCTTCCATCCAAATGAAGAATTGGGCACCCTGGGCTTCCCCTCATCCACACAGCGAAGAGTCTCAAGCAATCTTCACCTGATACAGCCATTATTTGCTAGGAATGAATGCAAATATTAGTGAAAACATTACTAATCACAATAGAATAAATCTTACCCATTGGATTTTTTTAAAATTATTTATCTGCAATAGTTACACAGAGAGAGAAAGAGAGACAGAGAGAGAGACAGAGACAGAGAGAGGTCTTCCATCCACTGGTTCACTCCTCAGATGGCCACAACCACCAGAGCTGCACCAATCTGAAGTCAGGAACCAAGAGCTTCTTCTAGGTCTCACACACTGGTGCAGGGTCCCAAAGACTTGGGCCATCTTCCACTGCTTTCCCAGGCCACAGCAGAAAGCTGGATTGGAAGTAGAGCAGCCAGGACTCAAACCAGCGCCCACATGGGCTGTTAGAATTGCAGGCGGCGTCTTTTACCCACTATGCCACAGAGCCAGCCCCTGGATTTGATCTGTATGTTATTGTCATGATTGAAATTGGCAGTGTCACACTGCAAAGATAATGAGCAGCTGTGCCTGGGACCCGAGGGAAGACCTTATAGATGAGATGGAGAATGAGTTTCCTCTCACGCAGTGCCCACAGTTGACGGCTGCTGGAAGACGCTGCTGAGAGGAATTATGAGGTCACCTCCATAATGTATCAATGATGCCTGCCAAGAGCACAGGGTGGCTGCGAATGTTTGGCAGAACGGTAGTGATATGGCCTACAGGCACCAACGGAGAAGGCAGAAGGCTATGCCTGATCGCCCACAGTTTCTTCAATGAATCCTGTCTTTTTTTCTACTCTCTGAGCCTTGGCTTGTGCTGGCTCCTCCCCCAGCATGCCCTCCTGAGCCTGGCTGCACTGCTGAGTCACTCTTTGAGTTCTCAGTATCAGTAATGACAGAAGTGTGACTGGAGACAGATAATCCTCCTCTTTCTGATCCTGAACAAAACAATTAGGGAAATGCAAAATTGGGACAAAGCACACAACAGAACTGAAAACAAGCCATGGGATTACCAGAAAGTTCAAGAAATATCTGCTGGATACAGTGCAGGCAAGTTCACATTGAAGAACGGCAGTCTGGATATGCAACGCATCATATTGGGAAGGAAGCATGATCTCTCAGAAGATTAAAGGGGAAAAATACCACAAATTACTCTTAGGTTGTAAAGGCAAAAGCAGGCCATGAGATGGTTGTGTGGAGGAGGAGGGAAGGTTCCTTTCACTGTGGGAAGAGGGCAGTTGTGGGGAGAAAGAGGTACTTCAGAGTAAGGGCTGCTTCACTGAGCCAAGAGCCAGCAGTGCAATGAGATTGTACAAAGTGGCTGAAACCCAGCTAATATTGGAACCAAGCTATGTCGAGGAGCCAGAAGCCAAATAGAGTGCATGAAATTGTGACGCATGTTTATTTTTTCCCACAAGAAAATTCTTATTTGTTTAAATAAAAGCAATATGAAATAAAGGAAAATCAGATACATATAAAACAAAAGTCTCCTCCAACTCATTGCCCAACATACATGTATACCTACCCAATGAAATTTCCAAAGATAATTTTCATAGTCTGGTTTATATTACTCCAAGCATGTTTCATGAAGGTGTAAATTTGTACTCATAAAATAAATGGGCTCATACTATTCTGAAATCCGATGCTTTATTTTAAATCTATTTTGGATAGCTTTTCACTATAGCAAATTCCAATCCTTTTCCTGGATGTAGACAAGTATACCATTATAAGAATTACCATAATATAACTAATTTCTAATTTATGAATGTTTAAATTGTTATCACTGTTTCTTCAAATATAAACAATACACATATGAGTGTATGTGATATATTGTTAATGGATGAATTTCTACAATAGAGTCATTTGCTTAGAGCATGCATATTTTTAATTGCAATTGAGATATTGTCAAATTCATTTTCCTTCCCACAATTTAGGAGAGCAATTCCCACACATTGGCTGTACTGAAGATCATTAACTTAAATGTCTAACAGCAGAATACTGCTCAAAGCAAGCATGCTACAACTATATGAGGAAATACACACAGCTATTTAAAATGATAGTGCAGGGAGCCAGCATTGTGGTGTAGCAGGTAAAGCTGCTGCCTGCAGTGCCAGCATCCCATGTGGGTGCCTGCTCGTGTCCCAGCCACTCCACTTCTGATTCAGCTTGCTGCTAATGCACCCGGGAAGGCAGTAGAAGATGGCCCAAGTCCTTGAACTCCTGCACCCTCATGGGAGACCCAGAGGAGGCTTCTGCCTCCTGGCTTCAGTCTGACATATCCCCAGCCGATGCAGCCATTTGGGAAGTGAACCAGAGGATGGATGATCTCTCTCTCTCTCTCTCTCTCTCTCTCTCTGTAACTCTGCCTTTCAAATAATAAAAATATATCTTCAATAAAATTATTGTGTAAAAGAATGATCACAGGACCTCTGCCACATGTTCAGTCTGTGTGCACACTGGCAGTTGGTCGACCTCTGCAAGTTTATTTTCTCTGAATACATTCAGTCTGGCTGTGAGTTCGTGCTCTGTTTCCTCTCTGTTCTGCACTCTTCTTCCTTACATGTGGTGCTCCATGCAAGGCAGCACCAATCTGCATCCCTTTTCCTTACACCCAGTGCAGTGCCTGGGTTAGAGTAAGTAGAAGCTCAATTAAAGTTTTCTTGCAGGAAAAAAAAAAAAAAACAACAACAACAACAAAACAAGACTATTTGGAGGAACTGCTATATACACCTTCCCCCCAAACCTGGGTTCACTTGTCTAATGAGCAGAAAGCCAATCACCGACATTGGGTTGGGGTGGTGGAAAATAGTAGGTAATTATGTGCCAAGTGCAGAACAAGAGCCAGGAAGTTAATGTTTCATTCTCAGGCTCCTGAGGAGTTGAGGTAAAGGTGTTTATTGAATGAAGTTGGGGTTGAGAGGTGCATGTTCCACTCCTGTTCTGGTTCCTGGTTGGTCAGTGGTGCCCATTGTAGGGAAGGGGCCACAGAATAGAAAGGAGATGGGATATGAACTTGCAGCTAGAACAAAATTTATTCTCAGATGTGGATAATCAACTGCCAGTGTGCACACATACTGAGAACCTGGCTTAGGGCCCAGACCTCAGCAGGCTGGGCCTTTTTACATCTTAGGTGGGCTAGGGATCCAAAGGGAAGGTGGGGGGCGAAGAAAGAGGTGAATTCTACCATGCATGTTTGGCACCAGCTTTTGAACTTGGAAAAAAATGCAGAGGATGGGGCGGGGACCACCACAGGGTATGAGACTGAATGTCTCTGAAAGAACACAGGGATTAGGAGTAGGAGCTAGAATGGCTGAGGATATGTCCTTGTTCCATCACTCGTGGCCTTCCTCTGGTCAGCCATGCAGTGTTCTTCAGGGAATTTGAGGATGGCTAAGGGGGCTTCAGTCAGTCTGGCAGCCACATGCAGTTGGCTATTGCCTTCTCACCTGGGCAAAAATTGCACTGAAGCAAGACCCTGTGAACCAATACTGATCATTGAGATGTTAATTACTGGAGAATTTTCCTAGGCCAATTGCACCACTCCTTCCATTCGGTAAATTCTTTCTGCGTAGCCCCTGGAGAAACAGGGCCTATTGCTCCATCAACACCAGCCAGGAAGCCAAACGGACACTTCCTACCTATACAGATTCAATGGGACCACTGTGGCAAGGTGGAGCCCGCCTGCAAGCGTCACTTCATCCAGGACACCTGGTTTCCCTGATCTGGGGCCCTGGATCCAGCAGGTGGACCAGAGCTGGCTCAAAGAGCAGGTCCTGAATGTGTCCCTGTGCAAAGAGGATTGTCAGCGCTGGCAGGAGAACTGTCACATCTCCAGCACCTGCAAGAGCAACTGGCACAAGGGCTGGAAATGGACCTCAGGATTTAACTAGTGCCCAAGTGGGAGCTGCCTGCCACCCTTTCATTTCTGCTTCCCTACACCTGCTGCTCTGTGCGAAGAGATCTGAAGTCATTCCTTCAAGGCTAGCTACTACAGCAGAGGGAGCAGGACCACTGCATTCAGATGTGGTTCAACCCAGCCCAGGGCAGCCCCAGTGAGGAGGTGGCCAGGTTCTATGCTGAGGCCATTAGTAGGGCTGCGCTCCATGGGGCCTGGCCTCTCCTGTCCAGCCTGGCCCCAGTGCTGTTCTTTCTGCTCAGCTGAGTGCCTTTTGTATCTCATACTTGGATATCCCTCCCCTGTTCAGCCCCATGGCTCCCAACTATTGGGTTCCTGCTCCACGGCAGGGCCACTGACAGCCAGTTCAAATAAATCAGAAACTCAATGATAATAATATAATAATAATAATAATAATAATACTCATAGTGTTAAGGGAAAAGTTGCAAAAAATATGTAATATGATACTGTTCTTATGAAACCTTTCTGAGCTTTTGTTTCTTCACTAATAAAATGAGAATAACAGTGTCCATATTCATTTGTTAGGAAAAAATTATATTCATGAAAAAAGTAAACTATAAAGTTTCTGATTAAGTATAAGATTCCTTAATTGAAACCACTACTGACATTTCCCCAAAACCCCTAAATCAACAGTATACTACAGGCCAAACTCACTGGATTTGGGACATTAGAAACCAACCAGAGGCCCAGTTAACGGAGCAGTTTGTGCTCTGCGCACAGACTGTCTGACGATGTTGGCACACGTGGGGATCGCAGGCAGTTATGGACCATGTGCACAAATCTGCACAGGGTGTGTTTTCCCCCAAGAGATCTCAGAACCACCTTTTTCTCAATAATTTCAACCTACCACTCCCAAGAGTGCTCACCTTGGCCATAAGAGTTATCCTAACCACCTAGTCTGGGATTGGGTTCCTTTCCTTTCATTCTTCAGTACACCTGAACACTCACTCAGTTATTTTAATGCATGATACATTTATGTCAGCTTTGAGTTACACAGCTTTGCTCCAAGTTGCTGCCTACCCATTTAACCTGTTTAATCTTAGGCTAGTTATTTAACCTCTATGAGCCTTGATTTCTTTATCTGAAAAATGGAGGCACTTGAATTTATCTTACAAGGTTAGAAATGCAAAGTACCTTACACGATGCCTGCAACAAAATAAGATTGCAATATTATTAACATGTTACTGTTAACATTATTTCTACTATTAGAATGCAGAGTACTTCAAAAAGTTCATCAAAACTTAAATTCAAGTAGTTTATTTTAGTGCAAAAATTTTTTGAAAGCCATGTACTTTATCATAATATGTATTTTAATTAACTTTTTTTTTTCAAATATTGATCTTATTTGAAAGACAGAGTTACAGAGAGGCAGAGGCAGAGAGAGAGAGGTCTTCCATCCACTGGTTCACTCCCCAGATGGCCGCAATGGCCAAAGCTGCGCTGATCCAAAGCCAGGAGCCAGGAGCTTCCTCTGGGTCTCCCACATGGGCACAGGATCCCAAGGACTTGAGCCATCCTCCACTGCTTTCCCAGGCCACTGCATAGAGTTGGATTGGAAGTAGAGCAGCCAGGACTCAAACTGGCGCCCACATGGGACAATGGCACTGTAGGCAGGGGCCTTGCCCGTTATGCCACAGTGCTAGCCCCTAATTAACCTTTTGAAGACCACTGATATGCATGGATTTTTGCACCAAAACGATTCCATTTTTCCATGAACTTTTTGAACTACTCACAATATGCTCCTTAAATGTAGTGACTAGATCTTATCCTTATCAGATTCTATATAGAATACTTCTAAATACATTCATCTATATATTTTATAAATTTGGCTCTGTACTTGTGGGGAGCAATCCGGACTAGACTAAGTTGCTCGAATTAGGACTTATTCTATGCATCTGCTCTCCCACAATATGGCGCTGGGAGAGAAGTAAACAGCTTCCGCACAGCTGCCTCCAGTTCAACCAATTAACTGTAGGACTTGCTCCTGATTGGAGAGCAGCGTACTCAGCCGAGTTGGGATTGGCGGAGGAGGACTATAAAGGAGGAGAGAGACGGCATGCACCAGGAACATCTATGGGGAACATCTAAGGGAACCCGTGCAGCCCCCGAGAGAGCCGGCCGGCGGTGTGCCGCTCCCCTGCGGAAGTGGGGAATGCGGCCAGGGGGAACTGCCCTTCCACGGAGGTGGAAGGGATAGTAGCCAACCCGGGAAGAACCAGCAGCAAACCCGGGGAGGGCCGAGCAGACGAGAGAACAGCGCAGGGTCCTGTGTTGCTCCTCCACGAAGAGGGGGAGCGACATAATGGTGCCGTGACTCGGATAGGAAACCTGACTCGGATAGGAAACCTAGGACGGATATGAAACTTAGGAGGGAAGAAACGGGAAGAACTGGGAAATTACCGGAGAGAGAGATTAGCAAACAGCCTAGGGAAAAGCCGGACGAAAAGGGTGCCGGAAGAAGCTATTGAAAGCCTAGGCATAGACTCGGATACGGACTGCGGGGGGAAGTTGGGAGAAATCTCTAAGGTCGAAAGCGAAAGTGAAAGCTAGAACAAACAGACTCGGATGCGGACTGTGGGGAGAGGCCAGGAGAAATGAGGGAGGAGTATCGTTGGAGGAAAGTTTGGGAAAACATACCAGGTAGAGAAAACTGTTAGGGAAATTGAAGCCGCGGGGGGCAGGCCAAGGCGGAAACGAAAGCCACTTTGGGGTTCTCAGGTTAGCCCGGGAATAGGGGGCGAAAAGTTGAAACCAGAAGCTGAGACGTAAGCCAGATTGGGATCCGTCTGATTAGCCCGGGGAGCAAAGGACGGGAAGCCAAATCGTGGGGCGGAGACGTACGCTGGGTTGAATTCGCCAGGCTAGCCCGGGGAACTTAGATTGAATCCTAGTGGCGGAGACGCAAGCTACGCTGTGTTACTCGCGGAAGCCGCCGCGTGCAGAGAGAGCACGGGGCGTGAATAGATAGGGAACGCTGGCGTAGGCCGTGGTTCAGACGCGAAAGGGTTAAGCGTGGAGACCGCGGACCGCGCAAAGCCGGGAAGCCGCGCAGATGAGGCGCGGGCTGAAGCGGCTCAGAGCCGGCGAGGCGCGGAGAAGCAGCCTCGGGGCGGAGCCCGCTGGCGGGGCGAGGCGCCGGGAAGCTGCGCGGAGCCGTGAAGCTGCCGGCAGGGCGAGGCGCCGGGAAGCCGCGGGGATAAGAGAAAACAGAAGTTTAGAAATGGAATGAGAGCGGGAAGCTGCGGGGATAAGAGCAACAGAAGTTTGGAAGTGGAGTGAGAGAAATGGGAATGTTGGCAGATAGAAGTAAAATGGGAGAGGTAGGAATGCCCGGAGATAGAGAAATAGAGAGAAATAAGGCCTCCCCTCAACATGCCAATTAGAAGGCTTGGATTCGGTCTGCCTGATTTAAGGCGGTAAGCGCCAGCAAAGCTCGACCAGAGTATGAGCTGCAGGTCACCGAAGATAGGCACAAACCAACACTAATAAGTCTCCCCCACAATACGGCAATGAGAAGGCTTGGATTCGGTTTGCCTGATAGGTTTTGTAAACACCTGCAGGCAGTTCTAGCAGAGCAGAGCATGCGCTGCAGGGCACCGAACACAGGCACGCATCAGCGCCTAAAAACCTCCTCACAATGGCGAAGAGAGGACCCGGATTCGGTTTTCCTGATTGATAGGACTTGTAAGAGCCTGTGGCAACTCTAGCAAGTACAGCAGAGTGTGTGCTGCGGGACACCGAAGACAGGCGCGTATCAACGCCAAAAAATAAAAAGAAAGGGGGATCTGTGGGGAGCAATCCGGACTAGACTAAGTTGCTCGAATTAGGACTTATTCTATGCATCTGCTCTCCCACAATATGGCGCTGGGAGAGAAGTAAACAGCTTCCGCACAGCTGCCTCCAGTTCAACCAATTAACTGTAGGACTTGCTCCTGATTGGAGAGCAGCGTACTCAGCCGAGTTGGGATTGGCGGAGGAGGACTATAAAGGAGGAGAGAGACGGCATGCACCAGGAACATCTATGGGGAACATCTAAGGGAACCCGTGCAGCCCCCGAGAGAGCCGGCCGGCGGTGTGCCGCTCCCCTGCGGAAGTGGGGAATGCGGCCAGGGGGAACTGCCCTTCCACGGAGGTGGAAGGGATAGTAGCCAACCCGGGAAGAACCAGCAGCAAACCCGGGGAGGGCCGAGCAGACGAGAGAACAGCGCAGGGTCCTGTGTTGCTCCTCCACGAAGAGGGGGAGCGACAGTACTATTTTCTGCTGACAATTTTTATATAAGCTCATACTCAACAAACACTGTGAAAATAATGGAACATCAAAGATTACAGATGAAAAAGCAAATATTTCTTTGGAGATAAAAGGAGATGGGAAGTTGAAGTGGGAGAGAACATGTAGAAGAAAAACAACATACGTACTTCCCAAAAAATCTTGCAATAACCTGAGACACCCTTCACGAGGCCATGGTGTATAAGAAGGAGAAAAAAATAACATCCTCACAGCAGGGTACAAAACATCAAGAGCTCATGCATTTCTTGGATTTGTCACATGCAATATAGGTTATATATAATTAAATTCATACATATTTAAATCCACAGAAACAAAAGCCCAAGTTGCACACTTTGGCATTTGCATCTCTCTTAATCAACTGGGCAAGTGTCATTCAGATCTGAACAAAACATCTGGACTAACATTTGACTTAATGATGTCAGAGAGTCTCAAAGCAGTTTGCACTGAGTGAAGCAAAACAACACCTGCAGTCTCCAGGGTGTTTGTACTCAGAGGACAGGTACTGAAGCAACACTAAAAACTTGCAGCTATGATTCTTGGTGTTAGAATGATTTATGCAACCTCAAACACATCCTGCATTTCATGTAGTCCTACTGACGTGTTTTTAACCCAATCACTGAATAAATAAGTGGCGTGTTTTTAAATAACGTTCCTCATTTGTAGCTGGTAATAAGCTGCATCTGGGCAGGGCCACTAATTGGCCATTTTAAAGACACGTGGGGCCAACAAGGTCTCCTAAGCAGTGATCAACAAATCTGATACTTTTAACACAAAAGGGAACATTGGCGATTAATAATAGAATGTGTCTATTCTGTTACGTTTTTAAAGAGCTGTATTTTAAAGGGTAAAAGGAACATAAAGGTTTCATCTCCTTACATAAAGCACAGATTAGAATATAAATTATATATTTTAATGCTCTGTTCTTAATAGCAAATTACTTAGAATATATGTTGTGTAAAGTTGTTTGAACCCCACTAAATGCTTTGATATGAAATTGCTCGTGGAAATTAAGTTCATTGTTTAATATGGATAGACCAATGGAACAGAATAGAAACACCAGAAATCAATCCAAACATTACAGCCAACTCACATTTGATCAAGGATCTAAAACCAATTCCTGGAGCAAGGACAGTCTATTCAACAAATGGTGCTGGGAAAACTGGATTTCCATGTGCAGAAGCATGAAGCAAGACCCCTACCTTACACCTTACACAAAAATCCACTCAACGTGGATTAAAGATCTAAATCTACGACCTGACACCATCACATTATTAGAAAACATCGGGGAAACCCTGCAAGATATAGGCACAGGCAAAGACTTTTTGGAAAAAAAGGCAGAGGCACAGGC